>NW_027072148.1:2400000-3000000 GCF_023522795.1 Fusarium solani | reverse complement strand
TGTAGATATACCAGAACACACGGCGCATTTGATCGGCTCTCCGAGATTGGTACTTCCCATATGTCGTTTCCTGGCAATAGCCGAGCATTCGACAATGGCTCGCTGCCGCTGCCAGGAGTGTACAGCATAAGAATGGCTTTCCTTCTTCTTGAGCTTTGGCAATCTAAGTGAAGTTTGGCGTGAGAACTTGACTGAGATGATGTGGTGCTCGCTACTCACCCCTAAGGCCAAGCTGAGTACATTTTCAAAGCAAGGGATAGCTAGAATTTGA
This sequence comes from Fusarium solani, assembly GCF_023522795.1. Taxonomy (NCBI): domain Eukaryota; kingdom Fungi; phylum Ascomycota; class Sordariomycetes; order Hypocreales; family Nectriaceae; genus Fusarium; species Fusarium solani. The sequence goes on along the minus strand of NW_027072148.1, from coordinate 2,999,729 downwards.
TATGTTTGAATCCCTTGGTTGAAATTCTTCTCGCAGGTGGACACATGTGATTTCAGGTCGTATTCTTGGCCGAGAGGATTTTCAAGGAAAATGAATTCTTTGAGCAAACAATACAAAATCCCGTACATTGCCGTAGCTTGACCAAGGGAAAGAGGTGCTGCAGTGTAATATGCTTGTCGACAGAGGGTCTCGATTAAGGATGGATCACTTATGATGAATGAACAAAGAAAAATCGGTCGGTTGCCTGCAGTTGTTAGTAAAACAGGTGCTTTATGAGCCACGCATGATTCCTCATGCCTTCTTGGCCCAGTGTGAATAGAGAGATAGTGTGCGTCTTACCCCGTATTTGTTGAAGAATGGAGACGACCAGCCCAGAGGGAAGAAGATCCATTGCTGGTTGGTTGTTAGATGTGGCACTTCCAGAAAATTGATAATCCTCTGCTGAAGCACGCAAGTCTGAGGGCTGCAGAAGATTGCTTAATTGACTAGTTAGGCAATCCATGTTGTGTTGAGTGTAGACGCCACTAGCAACAACCTTGGACTGAGAGATGTCGCTAGCCTGAACAGCTTGATTGCGAAAGGATGAGCTGCCCTCGTACACACGAGTGTCATCTACCACGAATGGTCCGTGTTGGTCGTTTCTAGTGGGTGTGTTGGAAGAGGGATTCCCCAAGTCAGGCGCGGTGTTGGTCTTGTTCAGCTGGGTTTGAGCTGTAAAGAGACGATCATGCAGGTACTTGACGCGCTCCTCCCTAGTGATCTGTCAGTCAGTAGGTTCATCCAGGTGATTAGTATGTCATACAGCTGGGCTATTCTGTCCCGTTTAGGACCGCCATCTGTTCTAGAATTGACAACTTGGCATGCAAGACCAGCAGTGCGGCAGTTTGAACAAGGGTTTGAACGATCACAACGAATCTAAACCAGGTTCAGTCAAGGCCACGTGTGATGATGGATACCATCATACCATACCTTGCGCATCCTACATGCTTCGCACTGGGAGTCATTAGCTCTAATCCTTTCTTGGCACGTGGATAACTTCCTACCGCTCGGGAAACCTGTGCGAGCCGCCTTCGGCGCTGCTGGAGCGTTTCTTCGGCATCCATCGTCAACTGCTGGGAGGCTCTCGCCGATCTCGTTCGATGCCGGTTGCAAGAATCGCAAATGTCTGAGGGGTTGCTAACAAACAGACGCGTTCGGAATTTAGATGACGCGGAGCCGCGGGCCCACGGGCCCGAGGGTCCGCGCCCCCGGAAAAGCCGGTCTCTTGGCACGGATCAGTCTCACACGCGTCGCGTCAAACGCCCGGGCTGATGGGTCCAATTTTCGGTGACACAGCACGGACACCCAAGGACCCGCGGCAACGCGGAAGAGACGTGCTTGATGAGTGAAGAGACCCATCAGGTTCCAGGGGGTCTCCTGGTCGGCTCGCATAGAGCCGCGGAAACTTTGAAAAGGCTGGCAAAGAGTGGCATGGATTCAAAGAGATTGTACCACATGAAGTGCTAAGCTATGCCACAAACTATTTATACGGTGTCACCAATCGTCCCGTCAATATTCATCCTTTAATGTTCTTCTGTGGGCGACAACATTGAAAGTTCTCATGCGCTAGAGCTTCTGTCTGAATTATTCTAAAGCGGATCTGGCTTGAGTACCTCGGCTCGAACAAGCTCATTAAGGTCATTGATAGTCCCGGGTCGAGCACAAAACTTCTTGAATAACAAACTATTGTTATAATTTGTTTCCAAACTAAAATCATGTCGGTAAGTACTACATTACCGGTACTCCATTTCCAGCAGCGTTCCCTCTGACACGCAGATGGCAACAGATCCCTTCAGGGTAACTCTTCCTTGTTTGACCCACTCTCCTCCCCCACTCTTTTTAACAACCCCAGTGTAAAAATCCAGGACGAGTGTGTCGCTGCGGTTAACGAACTCCGGTCCCGAAGAGACGCAGACAAGCCTCGCTTCGTCATCTTCAAAATTTCAGATGATGAACGCCATGTTGTCGTGGAGGAAGTCTCACCAGAGGCGGACTATGAGCTTTTTCTGACGAGACTATCATCTGCCGCGGATCGCAAGGGGAAGCCCGCCCCGCGTTACGCTGCCTACGATGTCGAATACGACCTTGGTGACGAAGGCAAAAGGTGAGGAAAATGTGCCTATGCGCATCCATCATGCTAATCTTTCAGAGTCTCAACTATTTTTATCGCCTGGGTTCCTGCTGGCACATCGATCAAGGTTGGTTCTCTACTTGGTATATTTACCACTCGCCACTAATAGAACGTCAAGTCTCGCATGCTCTATGCAAGTACTAAGGAACAACTGCACAAAGCTCTCAACATCGGAGTATCAGTCCACGCTGACGATCTGGATGATATTGAATGGCATAGTGTCGTCAAGCGAGTTAGCCGAGGCAGGGCATAGCGTTGGAAACTTCATTTCCCATCATAATACTAATACTTGTATTACTTCTATGCTTACCATGTCTTCAACTTGCTATTGGCGGAGGAACTAGAAAGTCCCATATTATGAAAAGCTCATTCACGATCTTCTATACATGGTTGATTTATCGTTTGAATCAGGCTTTCTGAGTTTTGTAGCGTGTTCATGACAGCCAACTTCCACATCACGCCATATTCTACATTACAATGAAATATTTTGATATCGGACCTCATGGCCCTGACATTGCCTTTCAGCTGCTTCATATTAAGCTTGAATAATAATAACAAAAAATCTTAACATTCAATATTAAGGACTAGACCTTCAGGCCGGGCACGAAGAAAAGAAAACATTAGGCGGTTGTGAATCAAGCTAGGGCACCCCAGCGCCTCTTCATCTCCGAGCTGCCCTGCAAATAAATAGATCTTTCCCCTTTGGCAAATACGCGACTCTGTTGTCACAGTTTCCGCAATATTGTTCGACATTAAAACACCATTTTGCAGCATAGGGAACAGCAACCCCGGGACCGGTAGCAACGAGTAGGAAGGCGGCCTGGATACTAATCATGTTAGTTAGCCAGTCGACTAAACGCCTGTTGAACTAACTTACTGTGTTATATTTGAGGACCTCTTTTTTATTGTGGTCCTTGCTCGTCTTTCGCAAAAGGGGCAATCAATCCAGTCAGGTTGATCCCCAAGCAAATGCAACGGCATCACGGCCCCGGTGGATGGTTCTAGTGATGTTGAAACCTCAAGGCCAGCATATGTTGCAATGGCCTGCTTTGGTAGCTCATGCGTGTATGTGCATGCCAGTTCCGGTAGGTTGCGTCCAGTGACTGCATTCTCCAATACCGCCGGCTCTGGGTCATTCGATGGAACCACTTCAGGAAAGCACTCGTAATCGATTCTTATCTTGCCCGGTTGATGAACAGGGATCTCCGGTCGTGAAAATGGGATGTCGGTCGGCGTAGAAACCGCGGTCGTCGATACGGACATGGTGAGGCCCGAAGAGTCTGTCAACGGTGAAATAGCGTCGTCATGTCCAGAACTTGGCATGCAAGAGTTACAATGTCGACGCAGTGTCAGTTCCATCGAGGCAGTTACGCAGTTGCATGGCCAGGGTGTATTTCCAAACGTACCTAGTGTCTATCATGAACCACCGTCTCTTGGGTCGAGATGAGCGAAGAGTACAAGATCACCAAGAGAACTTGAAGAGACTCATTTCTTGGGGTGGCTAAACTGCATTGATAATGTCCTCGTTCCCGTATTTATCAAGGCCAAGAGCGGGCCAGCAAGCTCAAACCATGCTACTTGCCAACTAAGCCCGGCCTCCAGGTAGTCAGTCTAGTCCGTTTAAGTTTGTTGCCTCAGTGAGGCGTGGCCTGTTATTGGGCGAAATGTCCCGAACCGATAACGAGAACGAGAACGAGACAGGGAGTGCTTGGTCCTTGCGTGCTCCTCAACGCTATGAGAAAGGTAGACCCCCAAGGTCCTGTCTGCACTTTGCCCCAAGGCTTTCAACATTGCTATCTTCTCACTCTTCTCTTCCTCCCACAGATTTACGCTTGGACCTTACACCAAAGACTCGGAGGCATTGGGTTCCTGGCTCCGGCAACAGTACAAATGCGACTTCCGTGAATCGAACCAACGCTGCGGCCTGTCGTTCTAGTTCTGATACAGCAGTTAGGTGGGAAATAAAGTGTCCCAAAATAGTATTGAATGAGAGGAGCAAAATTGGGGCTAGAGGCCATGGGGAACGAGAACGACTGCGAGAACGAGAACCAGGGAAGCTGGGACTTGGTTTCGCTCCAGTGCTCTACAAGACGGCGTTGTGACAGGGTCGGAGGAGAGTTAGGCTTCCTCAGTAGTTCCCACCATGAATAGTTCTATGGAAAACTTTACTCGCGATGAAACCGAAAACGAACAGCTGGGGATCATTTTGAGGCTATGTCCTAAGCCGCCCTGAGCCAAGTCAAGCCAGCCCGCGGCGTGGTCGCCAATGCTAGGGGGACTGGACAAAACAGAGAGGCTGTGTTGGCCCATATTTTGGTTCATAAGCTTCTGGGATTCTCCTTACAAGTTATCCAATTCCTCATTCAATACCAACCTGTCACTTCCATCGAGTAAAATGCGTCAAACGTCTCTTCTTTGTGTTCTCTCTCTTGCTTCGGCAGCCTTGGCGGCTAGACCTTTCCTCAATGAACCCGACACGATGTATGTTGACTGGATATCTCCTCGTGTACGCCAATCGGGTTTCGAGCTAACAAAAGCAGGATTGACGAGTCCTTCGAGACTTTCCCCATCGCCAACGGGAGCCTGCCAGACCTCTCTCGAATCCTTGGCCTTCCGGACTTTGACTGGGTCGCGAGACAGTCGATGAACAACTCTTGATACACCCAATACCGCCACGGCTCGGGCGATGAATGGCCTTACAGGAACAACCTGGAGGTGTTCGAGCATTACCGATTCCGGCCTCGAGTCATGGTTGATGTGACTGATATAGAGTCTTCTATGGGGTTTGTCTTCTCTGTCCTAAAAAGAAGCCAAGGAAAGGATGCTAAATACAGGCCAGGACTACTATCCTTGGTCATAAGTTTTCTGCACCCTTCTTTATCAGCCCATGCGCCACTGCAGGTCTTGCTCATGCTGAGGGCGAGATCGGACTGCTCAAGGCAGCAGCGGAGCAGAATATTCTCTACATCGTGCGTTTCTGATAGCCTGCATTGATACAGGAGGGGGCACTCACCGAAAACAGCCCTCCTTTGCCGCGTACCTTTGGAGAAGATTGCGGCTGCCAGGCCCCGTAAAGACCAGGTTCTTTTTCAACAGGCATGCAACCCCAAGCTTCTTTGACAATCAGTGTGCTATTAACCCAAGAGATTTACATATCGAATAACAAAACCGCAAATATTATTCTTTTCCGACGCGGCGAGAAAATGGGAGCGAAGGCCATGGTTCTGACTGTGGATTTGGCTGGGGATCGCACACGGCATCGTGCCCTTCGATTTGAGGAGAACGCGAACCAGACTCGCTCCGCAAGTTAGATCCCAATGACTTGGACCATCTACAGAGACCTGAAGAAACTCACAAAGCTGTCTATTATCCCCAAAGGTATCCAGACGGTTGAAGACGCGGTACAGGCCGTTGAGGCTGGTGCCCCAGCTATTTTCCTGTCTAACCATGGAGGTCGTGCTCTTGATGGCTCTCCTTCTGCTTTCGAGGTAGCATTAGAGATACATAAGAAAGCGCCCCAGGTTTTCAAGAATATCGAGGTTTATGTCGACGGCGATGTTCACTATGGGACCGATGTTCTTAAGCTTCTTGCACTTGGTGTTCGGGCTGTTGGCCTCGGCCGGTCATTTATGTACGCCAATCTTTACGGCGTAGAAGGAGTTTCTCGTACAGCCAAGCTCCTGAAAAAGGAGATCACGGCTTCTGCTGCTTCTCTTGGAGTTGCAGACTTGAAGAAGATAAACTCGAGCTTTGTGAGTTGCGGCCCATGGGTTATAATGATTTCGATCTGCTAACGGGTTTGAAGTTGGAACTGTCGCCAAACGGATGGTACAGCTAGACCACTTGCGAGAGGGATGACCTTAGGGGGAAGCGGGGAGTGATCATGCCCTTTGTTGGTCTCTTGAATCTGAGCCGGACTACGGGACTTTCCTTTTGTGTTCTCTGTTGGGTCATTTTGTTTCTCTACCATTTTTCTTTCACCACCATGTGTCTTCTTCACGGAGCACAACCATAGATTTCAGTACCTTTTGAAGATGTCAATCAATCAACCCATCATCCCACAAGTTGGCGTAATCAATATCTTATGGTATCACTCTCTCAACTGGCACCACCATCCTCATACTTGGAACCACGGTTCTGTCTGCTCAAGATTCTTCCATCTATACCAGTATCACAATTTTGCCCAAGGCCTTATTCTCTTCCAAAAACTTGTGTGCGTCTACGATATCATCCAAACTGAAAGTCTGGCCAATTCGCAACTCCAGCTTTCCATCTTTGATCTTCCGCGCCAGATCACCCAAAGGTGTCTCCATGAACTCCTTTTGTCCACCACTGTAAGCAGTAAGATAGACTCCCGAGGGAATAGCTTCCATCGGGTTCCAGTTATTCAAGGCCCACTTGTTGCCCACTATGCCAGACATGCAGACAATGCCACCTTCCTTCGCGCATTGCATCGAGTCGTCCAAGGTCAAAGTTCCAACTAGTTCCAACACCCTATCAGCTCCTCCAGGCCAGATCTTCAATACCTCTTCTGCAATTCTTCCTGTGTCGACCACCACCTCTACTACACCATGCCGTTTCATGAGGTCAGCGACATCCTTTCTAGTCCTTCGCGTCGTAGCCATGACCGTTGCCCCGTGTTCGGCAGCGAGTGAAGCAGCGGCGAGACCCACGCTCGTTGTCCCTCCACGGATAAGGAGCTTATCGCCTTTGTTCAGCTTGAGTGCTTTAAATAGCGATCCCCACGCGGTTTGTAACATCTCTGGCATCGCACCGAGGGTGTTCCAGCCGAGCCCGTCAGCTACGTCCCGCGGGATGGCTTGCACGTTAGCTGCTGACACACAGGTATACTCTGCGTATCCGCCATCAAAATCGCGGCCTAGACCTCCCATGGCGGTTGCAACAATCTCGCCCTCCAGAAACTCTCCACCTGGTGCTGCAGCGACTGTACCAACAGCCTCAATTCCCAGGACACGGGGAAACTGTACACTAGGAGAGTGGCCTTGGCGGGTGAAGAGCTCGGAGCGGTTAAGTCCAAAGGCCCGGACCCGGATCAGGACCTGGCCCGGGTTTGCCACCGGGGTTGGGATGTCTTCTAGCCGGAGGACTTCGGGGCCGCCGGGAGCGTGAATAACGGCTGCTTTCATGGTAGATGGAAAATTGAAGGGCGTTGCAGCTCGAATTGGCAGTCTCGTATTGTTAATACTTCTTTGACATGGGCTGTTGATAAAGAGTAACAGCAGCTCCGGGCAGGAGGTTGATGTGATGACGACCAAAACCCTCGGGCGGGGATCTTATGGAGCTTATTTGTAATCAATGCTCTTCATCATCGCTTACAAGCGTATCTATAATCATTGGTAATCAGATGCCTCACGCATGTCACTGTACGTGAGTCCAATATTGGGTTTTAATGCCGTCATGGATAGATAATTGTGTATTTCGCTGGTGTGGCTCATGACCTCTTTTAGAGTCATTGTTGATAATAATAATCAAGTACCTATATAGTTACTATAGCTGACCTACCTACCTATTAGGGTAATGACAATCTGGAGAACGCGGTAATATCTCGCTTGATATGCGTGGTTTAACTGAGCCAGCCTTCAAAGGGAGTGGGGCTACTCTGATAGAGGGTGAAACCCCTTTTCCCTTAAACCAACAGCTTCTCGCATTGTGGCCTGGACGGGGGACGAATTGGAGTATCTACGCGAGTTATACACGCGTAACTCCAGTTACCCAGTTTGCCATTCCAAGGCCATGCTGGGATTAAACCAAGCGCGAACTGTGCCGACGATATCTTGAGGAGCAAAGCCAAGCTTTCTGCGTTTCACATTGCCAAGGCAGTTGCAGACCGAACCCGCTTTATTCGTAAGTTGGCCTGTCAAACCCTGAACTGCCGGCTGCGGGAAACTTGTCGATCTCTGAACCCCTTGTCAGTTGTTCGGCAAGAGCAGGGGGTGTATCCCATTCGGAGCAACATATCCGGGCGAGAAGGTTACAAGCTCGACGTGCCATTACGGCGTAGTCGAATCCTTCCAATGAAAGGAGGAATAATAACAGGCGGGGAAGCAACTGGATGGCCATCTGGCCAAACTGTCGGCGTGTAGAAACAATCCGGGTCCGGATCCGATGCGCTGGCCGGATGGACCAACAAACATGCATATCTGTGTCGTTTTGATGTTGAAAAGAGGAGTCTGGCCCAAACAAAAAGATGTAGGGATGTCAATGTGATTTTCTCGGTGCATCTGTTCAATCCCTCCGGCTTCATCCTGCTCCAGTTCGGCCAGAAGCAACAATGACGACAATCACCCCAGAGCCCCTGCTTAAGCAGCCCGCGTTCACTCCGACGCGTAAGATGCGCGTCGTGTGCATTGGCGCAGGCTTTGGCAGTCTGATGATAGCTCACAAGGTTCAACACGACCTAAAGCTCGAGGACGAGATCGATTTGTGCATCTATGACAGGAACGCGGACATTGGCGGAACCTGGTTCGAAAACACGTATCCTGGTGCAGCATGGTAAGCATTGCCTGCCTTAATAGCCGAAAGAGCTGCACTAACGAAGAATGTTGGCAGCGACGTTCCTTCTCGTAGGAGATTGACAGAGAGGCCATTGACGAACCCATGGCGAACTGACCTGTTTCAGATTCCCACATCTTTCCATTTGAAGGCAACCCAGACTGGTCCAAGTTCTACGTGGACCAGAAGGAGATTCAAGCCTATATAAAGCGTACTGCGGAGAAGTACGACCTGGACAAGCATGTCCAATTGAACACAACTATCCGGGAGACTATATGGGATGAGGGATCTGCCAAATGGAAGATCAAGCTCGAGCAGGCCGGGGAGCTGAAAGAGGACGAGGCCGATTTCCTTATCAACGCCTCAGGCTTTCTCAAGTACGCACTGCCTCTGTATCTGTCTGGGATCTGCTGACTGGGGTTGATAGCAAATGGAAATGGCCGGACATCAAGGGACTGCACGACTTCAAAGGCAAGCTTTTATATAGCGCGCGATGGTATGTTGACAACCCGAGTCTGGAGAAGAGGTGACTAACTCACTACCTCAGGGACAACTCTTACCAATGGGAAGGGAAGAAAGTGGCAGTGATAGGCAATGGAGCTTCTGGAATCCAGCTCGTCGCAACGATGCAACCCAAAGTCGAGAAGCTGGTCAACTACATGCGACAACCAACCTGGATCTCGGTCAACTTCCTAGGGGGCAAGACCCCAGAAGGCGTCAACTTTGCATACTCGGAGGAACAGAAGAGATCTTGGCGAGAAGACCCAAACGCCCATTACCTCTACAGAAAGGATCTGGAGCAATCGTATGTGTCTTGACTCTATGTGTACCGCACGACGCTGACAAGACGATAGGCTGAATGGCTTCTTTTTCGCCATGTGTCTGGATCACCCCGCGCAGGCCATCTTTCAGGGCTACTGCGAAGACCGTATGCACGCGTCATTAGTCAATGAACCAGACCTCGAGAAGTGAATTCTCCCAAGCTTCAAAGCGGGATGTCGCCGTATCACTCCAGGCGACGGTTACCTCGAAGCCCTTCAACAGCCAAACTGTCGCGACTGCTGGGACACCATTGAACGCATCACAGAGAAGGGTATCAAGACAGCTGCTGGCGAGGAGGAGTTCGACTTGATCGTCTGCGCCACGAGCTTTGATAACTCTCGGCGGCCGCAGTGGAAGTTAGTTAGCCGTGACGGCGCGACCCTGGAGGAGATGTGGAAGGACGACCCAGAAGCCTTCTTTGCAACCCAGGTCGAGAACCTTCCCAACTACGGCATGATCAATGGACCGAATCCCGCCGTCTCGCATGGCTCGGTTCTCCAACAGATGTCCTGGGCTGGTGACTATCTACTCCGCTGGATCATGAGGATGAGCCGCCATGATATCAAGTAAGGCCTCTCTTCCAGGTGAGACTGTCCTTTGCTAACCAAGTGCACTTGTAGGACTCTTTCTGTCAAGAGGGAGGACGTTGAGGATTACAACCAGTACGCACAAGAGTTCCTCAAGCTCACCGTGTGGTCGGGTGAGTGCCGCACGCTATACAAGAATGGTCGCAGTGTGGAAAAGGTGACAGGTCTGTATCCTGGTTCACTAGTGCACTATCAGAGAGCCCTCGAGGAGATCGGCGGAGAGCATTTTGATATCACTTGGCGGTCCGGACCCGTTTCCGATGTCTTGGCAACGGGACAGCTGAGACCGATAAGGATGGTGTTGGGGATCTGGCACCGTATTTCAGCAAGTACTCTCCAGTCTCAAATTAGGATGTCTATAACTCCTTCATGGGTAAGCGCAACTTGATATTACATTATGTCTCTTCAAAGAGCCACAAGCTAACTAATTAGTCTATGCTCTCCCATTAAAGCTCTTACAGGTTAATAATTGGCCGAGAGAGGGTTTAGGGTTTTCATTGACACTCCTCGTTTGACATCTTTAAAATAGTCTATGGTCTATCCCTTCCAGAGATCCTCGGGTCTGTCTAGCCTTATCTGCCCCGACGTAACTAGAGATATAGATCACGTGACCTCGTGCCTTTTTAGAAACGTCGAAGGCCCTGGCATATTTTAAACTCTATAAATAATTAATCTTAGCTTTAATTATCTAATATATACTTCTAAGTAAGTAATATATACTTTTATAAGAAAGATAACTTAGTTGCTTTTTTTATAATACTTATTTTATATATATTTTATATAAAATATACTTTTTAATTACTCCTATATTTCTTATAATAAATATATATATATATATATATATTTAAAATAGCTTATTTATTTCTTATTAATTAAAAATAAATACTATAAAATAAGTAACTAAGCTATCTTTTCTATAAAAGTATATACTTATTACTTAGAAGTATATGCTAGATAATTAAAGCCCTAAGTAAAGGCATTTTGCCACGAGTTTTTTCTCCATTCTAGACTCTTATTTTGCTTTAGATCTGATTGGTGATTTAGTAGGTCGGTCATTGCCATGCCGACTGAGCTGTGGGATAGGAACTGACATGTAATAAAGACGTTGATGCATATCATGCATGAATGCCAGAGTCTAGCTGCTAGCCTGCAAAAAGTGATGACAAATGAATCTATTATATCGTCCCCCACGAGATCACATCCTCCCGCACCTGCTTGACCAGCTTCTCATTATACGCATCCGCCTCCTGATTGAACCCCTCCTGAAGATCTCTGATATGCTCCGGTACCTCCTCAAGTTTATTATACGCACTGGGAATCGGCTCTCCCATGCTCTCCACCAGCGGAATATACCCCGACCACACCTTCGCCATGACCTCAGCATTTTGAACATCCTCCTTATCATCCGCCGGCGGTCCTGCACGCACCTTGGCACTACCGCTGGTGACTCGAACCCGCAGAATCTGCGTCTGCACGAGCTCGAATTTGTTTGGCGGTTGGCGGACTTGGCCCCAGCGTCCGGGGATGATCTTGTTGGTGAGCAGTTCCAGCGCCCACATCTTCTCTGACTCATCTATGACGAGGCTTGCATGTCCGAATAGGACTGCTGAGCGGTAGTTGCATGAGTGTGTGAATGCGCACAAAGATAGGATGAGGCCGTCGACCTTCGCGACAGAGAGGCAGACAGGTAAGCCTGGGAGTCCATCGTCCATTGCCTTCCTCGCCAAGTTGGCCATTCGGGCGGAGATGTAGCCGTGAATATAGGCGTCTTGAGGCTCATTCAAGCCGGCACTGGGATAGTCAAAGTTTCCCATGGCGCCAAGCATGGGAATGGTAGTGGGGAATGGGCTTTCGGTGTCAGGTTGGAATGAGACGTGGAAAACAAACGACCGGTTCATGATGTTGTGGACCGTCTCGAGGTCGTAAGACGCTCGCTTTTCGGCCAGCCGGTGCACTTTGTTTTGCTGGCCGGCTGGGTATCTTAACTGATTTCTCATTGTTGTGGCTGAAGTGACGGTAAAGGAAGAGACGAAGGGGACTTGATGTGGTAATGTGAGAATGTGAAATCCATTGTTTGCTTTTGGAGTGAAGGGTCTTTTATACTATTGTAAGCCATCGACACGCAAGTTGTCGGCTTTTCGGATCATGTTATCCTCAAAGACCTTGGAGGTCATCGGGGTCAAAAGCCGAAAGCCTCTAGGTGGCGCCAGATGGAAGGCTAAGAGGCCGAAAGGCTCCGACGAGTGGGGCCCATCGGAGATATCGGACCAAAAGCCTCTGCGCCAATCTTTCCAGCATCACCATCTGTCACAATTAATCAGAGCAAATGGTCTTCGGAGTAGCACGACATGCGATCGGATAAAAGCCCGGTAGGAAGTTCTACACAGCCAAGAACTCCAAGGCTTCGGCGCAAGAAAGCGACAGCTTGCCAAAGATGCAGAGCGAGAAAGCAGCGGTGCGATGGTCAAGACCAGGGTGCTTGCCGGAATTGTAGGTCGGCCAAAGCTGGTCAGTGTCATCATCTGCATCTTCCAACTGATTGTAGCTGCTAAATGAAATTCTTAGAATGTGTACCTGCCAGCCACGAGTCTACTGATACGTATTCGGTCTCGTATGTTAAGGACCTTGAGCAACAGGTCGCGAATTTCCAGGCTCGCCTCAGTCAACAGACTTCTGAGACAACGGCCCAAGTTCATGCTGGTTCTGGTGCCCTTCTGACTCGAAATACACAAGCAAACATCTACGCGGAGTTCCAGGGCTTCACTGATCCTTTAAACGCATTATACTTGCCACCAATACACTCCCCGGGGAACACAGCCCTCACCCTCGACTTCTCATACCAAGACGAGAACTTGTTCTCTATCGCCCAGCAGCCAGCTACACAGTTAAGCAACTCGGTAGACCCAGGGAGCTACACAGCAGACACTCCGCACCCCCTAGACGTATCAGCGGACGCTACAATGGCTGATGTTTCAGTTCGTGAAGGCGCCTCCTTCTTCCAGACATACTTTGAGATCATTCACCCTCGCTATCCATTCCTCGACGTAGAGGAGTGTAGCACAGCCTATCTCAAATGGAAAATGGGCGAGATAAGAACCTGCAACGACAAAGGCTGGTCCATGTGTCTTGTGAAGCTGGTATGTGTTCAGCCTCCTCTCATGCCTGAAACTCACTCATACGTACAGATCTTTGCTAACGGTGCCATCCTCCAACACGCATGGCTCGATCACACAGCCCGCCGACAGCGCCAGGAATTAGCCGTTCAAGAACAAACCATTATAGCGGATGCCTCCTTCAAACCATTTGGTCGAGTTCAGGCTATGCTTCTCCACGCGTTCCTCGCACTTCATGGCGAAAACACAGAGCGGGTCGTACATATCGTTAGTGTAGCGATGCGTTTTGCCATTCTGCACGGTTTTCATTGTCTCACCAACGATGGCACTCACGAAACGGACATGAAGATCAAAGTTTGGTGGTCCATCTACTGGTGAGTAATACGCCGCCATGAATTACATATGTCTAACACTTTAAAGCCTGGACAAAGTTGTCGCGATAACACTAAGCATTCCTCCCTATCCGCCGAACGAGTGGATTGAGACGCCTTCATATCAAGTCAAGCCCGAGCCTCAGTTCTTCATGCCCTGGGCTGCTGACATCCCGGGTTCTTCAGCCGGAGTGCTGTACAGTTTTGATCTACGCTATTTTGCCCATATGTGCAAGATCAGACGACTTCACTCAGAGATACTCACCACAATGCGAAGACTACCTCCCGATTCGAGAATCCTATGTCTGCGTGAGTTGCGGGCCGAGATCGACAGATGGGTCAAAAGTGAGGAGGTGTTCGCGAATGAGTACGTTTTGAAGCTTACAACTTGGCTGAGCTGACAACAGGAACAGTCATCTAAAAAGGGAAGGCCATGCAAGCCCTCTTGGCGTGATTTACGTCGGACACATGACCCAAGTTCTGCTGTACAGCTATATCTCTAGTGAGGGAACCTCGGAAATCATGGATGAGCTTCTTCAAGCCTGCTGTGACGCTTGTGCAACCTTCAGGGCTCTTCAAAAGAGAACACATCTGCCCAAACACTGGTTTGATGCACGTTCCCCGACAGTAAAAGTGCACAGCGTACTAATGTTTCCAAGATGCTCTTCATATTCCAAGTAGGCGTCACGATGATATACATCGTCTGGCGCCGGGCCATAACGGTATCAAAGGTTGTTGACTGTGCTATCAGAGACTGTACGGCAATACTCTCTATCTTTGCTGATCGATCGCAGAATGCAGACATGTACCGCGACTGCATGGACCTTCTTGCGAGCAGTGTATCGAGAGCTTCTCAGCCTGGGAACATCGACGCAGAATCTAGGCAAGAGCTTGCAGTATTGGTCGGCCAGATCGAGGAAAACAGACTTGCTTCTCATATACATTCCCAGCTGTTAGATATGTGCAGCGATAGCACCATTAATGGTTAATAAAGAAATAAACTCTTTAATTCTGTAATAATGATATAGTGTTTTATTACGCCTAGTTCCTTATGGAATTACTCTAAGTATTATCTCCTATAATATTTTTCTACCTACCTAGGATTTATTATAACTTTGCCTCTTATTTTAAGGTAAAAGATATTAATAAGTATATAAATTAAATAAGCATTTAGATTAAAAATATTTATCTTTAAAAAAGAAATTGTAAATTAGTTTGCTCGCATTGAGTATACTATGAGCCCTAGCGCTTTTAGCTCTGTAAGAACCTGACTGGTGCATCGGAGTTCGGTATCGCCGTCTTCTACTTATATCGTCGCCGTAATCTGAATATGGGGTCCTCTCCCGATGCCCTCAGTGTATGTAGGCGCTTGAAATATGCTAGATAAATATTATTTCTTACTCGCCTTATAGTGTGAATAGGTCTAGTCGTTTCTATTGATTTTTTCTAACCCCTAGTGCTATTCAACCTCAAGAGACTAGCACCTTTAGTCCTCCTAGCTAACCTTCCCTATTCCTTAACTTGTAACAAAGTGTAGGATCAAGGCAATAGAAATTAGCTTATATTAAGAAAACTCTGACAGACGTGATGAGATCTGCGAGATAATTTTAGGAGTCCTAACTATTATAAATAAGGAACGGACTCACTCCACTGGACATAGAATGATTGTAACCACCAATCTGCGACATACCATTGACGAGTAGAAATAGCTGGCTTATCTAATCCGGTTATCCCTAAGTCTTTGGAAGTCTAACCCTATGTAATGTCATTACTAACATTGTTGCAAAGGCGGCTTTGACCATGCTTATCGCTGGCAGATTTGTCAACGCCACCCTAGTGTCTGTGAACATCACTGCCATTGCTGAGGCTTTTGAAAATGATAATATCGAAGAGTAAATCCGCGCAGATGGTGAATTATCGGAACTCTTGGACTGCGGCCTCCTCGATGACGCGACGAAAGGGCCAGTTTTGGAGGCCCGGCAGAATGTCAATATCGACTCACGAGCTTGTCTGCAATCAGGTCGGATCGCTGCCGGGAAGGGCACGATGGTCCAAGAGGCCCAGAAGGTCGCCAATGCTAAGAGCGCTGCTTGGGTCCCGACCTGTACCAACCTTCCACAGATTGCAAGGGCCAACTGCAGCTTGTGCCAGGCTGCTGCGTGAACCACATACGCCACTGCATTGGTCGGGTGCACTACCGCCAGCACTGCTTGCTTCGTGGCTGAACCTATCTGCGAGGCTGTCTGCGTCGCCACGGCGAGCTATACGCTCTGGTCGGCCTGCCAAGCATGTTATTGCGCGCATGCGGACTGCTCCGACCCAGTTGCCCAGGCACGCGGCAATCTCCACGGACCCCGAGCCTCGCTATCGGTCGCGGAAACTTCTTCCTTGAAAGAAGAGCTACTTGGTATGATCACTTAGTTCCTCTGTATCCTGCATCAACGTTCGAAAGGAAGTGCCCCATTTACGGAAGTTTCGGCATAGTGTTGATCGACTTATCTCTAGGGAGGAGTCGGATGCGAGTCGTTGCAGAGTCTGTTGGTTAGTGAGCTTATCGTGAGACCTCCATTCTTCGAGCTGGAATTGATAGAGAAATAGATCGTGGGTTAGCCGAACCATGTCCCCCCACGCCGGAGGATAAGTCAGCAAGAGTAATACGGGACAGAAAGGGGGGAAGAGAGAAGGAGGAGGGGAAATGCCTCATACACAAGAGTGGAGAATAGAATCCTTTCATACCGCCTCGCATGCTACTAGTTGTGAGGAATCGTAGTCAATGGAAGCTCAATTGGTACGAAGGGGTGCGTCCTAGATACAAGACGTAGCGCAAATAGATCAAAAAGAAGGATAAGATCGGTCTGCCCCTGGCTCAGGGCAAATATATAATATCACGTGGGCTCGTGACATATCAGGAGAAGATCGCCAAAGCCAACGAATACCACCATCCCTAAGGAAGGATAAAAACAGACCAACTTTAGTCTTTCATTTCGTCAAAATATCAATAGTTTCAATGCAGCCAAAAATCCCCCGTGGAATTTGATAGCATCAAAGGAAGAATAGATTTGGGACCAAGCACTGCGCAATACTTCCGTTACCAGCCCGACGGCGCCTGTATACTTAGATTCGAGCATCTGAAGATGCGTCTTCGCAGCGGGGAGAAGGCCTTTATTGAGGAGTTGGTTGCTGTAAAGCAGGACCCGTTAAAACCGCTTAGAATTGATATCCTCGTATGGTAAGGACTGTCTCACTGGAGGAGTAGCCAAGGGTTATAAAAGCCGCAAGGGGAGGGGGGCAGGGCCAACAGGCGAGTCCAACTGATAAGGATGGTGCTAGGAATCTTGCACCATATTTCAGCAAGTACTCGCCAGTCTCGAAGTAGGATGTCAGTAGCGGGTTCACTTGGGAGACGTAACTTGAGATTATCTACCGTCTCTTCAAAGAGTCACAAGTCCAATATCCATTTAGTAGCACAGTCCTCATATTCCAGCTAAACACGCTTACCCATCCCAATCATAGCTTCACTACCTACAACACTACCGGTCGCAAACTACCAAATCTTTCCCCGCAAGCAGCCCAGGGCGCTGAGCTACTCAAAGAAGTCACATTCTTTCTTAAACTCCGAGAGCCAATTTGGATTGTCAGCTGGAGTTTGATTCCACATATCGTCGCTTTTGTTGGGATGTTAACATGTGTCAAAATCGGTCCGAGTAGTATTGCCGGTTCACATACCTATCGTACATAATCCAGCGTGCTTGGAACTGAAGCTCTTCATCCGTTGGAATATGCTGATTCGGATTCAGCGGAGACATGACGCTTGCGACAAAACGTGACAGATCCCTTGTCAAACCTCTATACATATTGCCGTCGTTGAGCGACATCACCCTTTGTTCTTGCACTCTCACATTCGCCCTATCCGGAAGTTGGGTAGTCCTTATTGGGTTTGTAGTGGCATCGTTCGCCTGAGTGTCTTCTGCCATGCCCGAGATTCGAATATCCGTAAGATCAGGCAAGTGTCTAGAATCGATGCTAACATCATTACTGGTGTTATTGGGACATAGGCTAGCTTCAACTGTAGGCAGCCCCATGCGAAGGCGAAATGGAGTTAGCCAAGTCGTTGAGCGAAAGACCAGCGCGACCAATAAGTTGGCGAACATTGGTGAAGCATCGGGCATGTGATTGATGATGGAACACGCCTCTCGCTGAAGCTCATCATCACTTATCTCCAGGTTCAACATCCGTAACATATCGACGTATTGCCGTAGAGAAGCCTCAAGTGTGCAGTCCTCGAAAATATTACTTTTGCCATGAATCCTCAGGTCAGTAAATCGAGACCTAGCCGCAGTTTTCATTGGCCTCATCTGTGCCTCCTTGGCGATGTCTTCGGTCCCCATCAAAATATCGCGTAACCAGGATGAGGCATTGGGTTGGGCATGCTGATGCAACATTTCAGCCCCGAAAATGATAGAACAGGCCTCCAAGTGTAGAAGCCTTTCAGGAGGTACGCATTGATTGACATCGACGTAGTTTGAGAAGAAATAATCCAGCTCCAGCTGTAGTAGATCAAACGCGTTGGTGGAACTATACGGTGCTCCTTGCTGTGTTGTAAATGGTAGTGGTGAGTTTCGCTCGTATTCTATAAGATCTTACGTCTATATTAGCAACACCAATCTCGGACATAAGTTAAAGGAAGAATATGACGCACATGGAGGCATCGAGTTCTCCACCATCTCAAGGGTAGCTGAGTCAAATCCCCAATTCCCACTCCAATCGGCCATGGTCTTTCCTTCTCGAAAGTGTTCCGCTAAGTGGTCCACTCGTTCAGTCCACGTCGTCATGCTAATGTCGCAGAATCCGCAGCGTGATTGTACATCATCGCACTCCAGTTTCCACCCTTCCATGGGCCACTTCATGAACTGAGAGTCGTGGACGAGCCGGAGGTGCTGCCTCAAGTGATCCTTTCGGTAGAAAACCCGCTCTTCTCTATCTCTCTCACGGCAGAAATCGTAGTTGTGGGCCTCAGAATGAACACTCCCTGGGTTGAGAAGACCGCAGAATACACATGTGGCTTCTGATTGTTGGTTGAGAGTAGATGGTCCAGATGGCGAGCACTCCCATTGTTCGAGAGATAGGTGCAATGACTTTTCGTGTCGTTGCCAAGTATGTTTCGTTTTGAAGGTTTCCGTGCAAAACGTACATTGAAAACGATGACAGATTTGGGACAGATTTCTCCCGCTGCTGTCCTTGGGAGCTCGCCTTCGTTTCTTGATCAATCGTCTCAATGACCCAGAACGCCGGATTGATCCATCCGATGTCTGAGAATAGATAGATGCATGAGAGCTCTGACTAGATCCCGAAGTGTCTCTGCTATTGACAGAGCCAGCGATTGAGGATGACGCATGTCTAAACCTGAACGGAGAAGAGATGGATGCATCGGATATTGCGCGTGCGATATCAGCAAATGTAGAAGGCTCCTCTTCAGGCGGCGAGTTCTCCCATCTCTCGAGCGGGGTTTGTTGCTCAACAAAAGGGGTAGATGGACGCCGAGGAGGTATATCTCGAGGACCAGTACCCGAAGATTCTGACGCAAGATTCGATGTCGCTGCCCGGCCAAGCTTCTTCCTGCGGCGGGCATTGGAAAACCAGGTCAAGATTTGTTGCTTACTCAAACCAGACTCTCTCTCGAGCACTTCGACATCCCTGACCGTGGGATAGGGGTGGCGAGTGTGGGCGGCAAGCCACTTGTTTAAAATTCGCCCTTGTGCCAGCGAAAACCGTTTTCCAGCCTGACAAGTCGTTGGTTCGTTGTGCTGCTGTTGTTGCCTTTGGGACTTGGCAGAGGTTCCCATGGTGTTTTTTCTCGTGAGGCAACATCTGCAGTACAGCCGTCCTCGTCCATAATCTGTTCGGCATGACTAGAGTGTCCAACCTCACCAAGCCATGTCGCAGAATGCAATGCCAAGGGGTCAACAGTGGCGCTTTGGAAATGTTGCGACAACCAAGTGTCAGGTTCGGTTAGACGAGGCAACAAGGATGGACAGCATGGGTCAGTTGCTGGTTGATTGAGGTTGAGTTCGACATCTGCACGCGTTGGGCGGAGCTGGTGACTGGTTTCTTCTGAAATATATGCCTCAGCGCTGTCACACGACGACATTTCGGTTTCTTGCCAGCGATATTCCGGGTGGCTGCGTCGATAGGGAGAAAGAGGAAGCGGAACGAAGACCTGATGTGAGTTTAGCACTTGATCCCCAAATGCGCCACGTCCCACTTTTATCTTGTCCAATTCAGCCCTTCACTGGAGCTAGTCTAAGCTAACCACCAATTAGATAGTCTCATCTCATGCTCAGTAATCTGGTGCGCGTTAGTCCAACGAATTGGCAATAACTTGTTATTCACTTTGTTGGTCCAACATATCAATTTTATTTCTTACTTACTCTTTTATTTATTTCTTTGCTTATTCTGCTGTGAAGTGAATCTAGTCGAGACTCTTGAACGGCAGCTTCATAGACATTGCTCGGGTTGAGGGCCTGACGAGGCTGGCTTTCACCAACTGACGCTTGTAGCCTCGCGTCGGCTCGGCCATGCTGGGAATAGGAAATCCTGGCTGGCGGAAGATATGAAAGGAAAAAAATTTCAGTATCACTCTTTGTGCGCAAGATCCTCGTGTTAATGTTATCCTATGGAAGATAGGAGTTCCCGCAATGAAACTGGTGTAGGTGGGTCTTGTCGCCCTTAGGGTTCTCGTCATTTGTAGGGTGCGAGTTCAGGTCCACCTGGCCTGTTGCCCTGAGATGACACTCGGCTTCTTGTGGATTTAAAAGGGTTGGAAGGTGCTAAATTTCTCTTGGGCCGTCCCTGAGGAGCTCTTTATCTCAGCATTCATCCAATAGCCCGTCATGTCATATCACTTCATTCACGTGGACCGCTCCGCTACAGATCTCTCTTCTGTTGCCGACAAATACAGGGCCTTGCGACTTGAAGCACTCCAACAATCACCAACATCCTTCTCTTCAACTTGGGACATCGAATCGCGCTTCTCCAATGATACTTGGGTTTCCCGGCTTCGAAACCCGGACAAGGAAACCTTTGCATGCGTTTATCAAGAGGGACAGACCTCAGTATGGGTCGCTCAAGTCAACCTACGCGGGCCACTCTCAGTCGAGGATTTTGCACTCTCACTTCAGTCTGGCCAACCACCGCCCTTAGATGACATGGAAGACGAGAAGTGGCAGATGCTCAGCCTGTACACCTCAATCAACCACAGGGGGAAAGGCCTCGGTGCTAAGCTCTGTCGAGAAGCCTTCCATTTCATTCAACATCGACTTGGAAACGAGTTGGGGAGTGCTACAGTACGCATCATGGTGAAGCCTGAGAACACCGTGACTGTTGGCTTGTATCAGCGACTGGGGTTTGCCAAGACGGGATTATGCACTTTGGAAGAGGCCTTGCGGGCAAATGGTGATGCCGCCTTGATCCCGGCAGGAGAGTTGGAGGAAAAGTACACCACGAGATCAGGAATCATCATGGTTTTACGACTGAGAAAAAACAAGGATATTGAGTCCGAGTCTTAGCTCTCTCCAGGCATGTATTGATAGGCTCTTTACGCTTCTCTAGTTCATGCAAAGATTCGTTTACCCAGCTTTATAGTTAGTAAGAATTAGAATGCATTACGAGGCATTTTGGGAATAGGTTGACAACCTTTTCTCGAGGCTGCCTAGGTACCTCGTCAACAGCTATGGCAATGAGACAGCACTTGAGGCTTAGTGAAGCACCATATCAGGTCAATCCAGGTGGATAATCAAAAGGTCCGCCCGACGATAAGTGTCTCGTATACCAAGCCCTCGAAGACAGACTGCTTCACAACCGCACCAAACCTAATGAATCGTCAACGATGCCAAATCCCAGATTCCACAAGGTCACTTACCCATGGCATTTCACAGCCTTCTTCAACCTCTCAGCAAGTATCCCCAAGCTGCGCGCATTAAGCCCGCCAAAGTTTGGCCGACACCGGATATTGTTCCATGCCTGAATCGGTGTCATCTCACCCTCATCAGACAGGTCTGGCGCGAGGCTCAACAGCCGTTCCAGCATGGTCGTCGGTGTATTTCCAAAATTTGGAGACGCGAGCGGGGTGCATCTATTTGTAGGCGATGGGTAGTCACAGGCTGCCATGAGCTGGGCAGAGGCTGTCAGAGCATGGTTCCCAGGCTCGTGCGGCTTCTTGACGTCGCCATGGAGATGACCCAGACAGGGTTCCTCGATCCTTTTCCGAGCATTAGCACCACTCCTCCCACAAAATGTCAGACTTACTTTAGTACAAACTCCATGCCCACGATGATCTGGTCCACTTCACTCACGCAAGAGTTATTTGCAAGTCCCCCTCCAATATTAAACAGGATTGGACCCCGTTGGCCTTCAGTTGGGTTGTAGAAGTCACCGAATGACTCCGGCGAGATGAGCTGCGGAGACGGAATGATATCCACCGCTTGGCTGCCGCAATCTCCCAGATACATCGGAGAGACACTCGTTGACAATCCCGTCGCTGTGGATGGGCTTGCGTATTCGTTGGGGGCATGCCCGCTAGCCTTGGATTTCATCTCGGCAGGGACATTGACGCCCAGTTGGGATAGTTGATGAAGGGCATTTTGGAGATTTTCCCGCAGCTGCTCGCACTCGCGCATCAATTCCACCTCTTTCGACCGGGAATTGGCAAGCTCCTCCTCAAGTGTTCTTGTGTACTTGTCCTTGCGGCCACGGTAGGATCTGGGGGTCAGGTCACTACACACGGTCTTCAACGGTCCATCGAGATGAGATTATCTTACTGTTGGGCCCGCCGCAGCTGGGCCCGTCTCTTCTCCACAGGATTCTCCTTTGGCTCTGCTCTCGTCAGCGGTTAACAACACGAACACGACTAGCAGGGGGGCCAAGACTAACCCCCAGGATTGAACATGCGGAAGATGCTGTTACTCATCGTGACCTAACGCAGATGCACGGACAAAGGGGGAAATGGCTGCACAGGAGCAAGAAAAGATGACCGATGAAGGTCAGGAAGTGCGAGTCTGGCTGCTTCACGGTTCGCTTCTGCCCCATGATTAGTCAAGGTGTCATTGCACCTTCAAATACGCGCGCATCGGCCAATGAAACAAAGATCCCCTGATTTCCCCACGCGACCTGACACGCCCTGGTTGAAACGGTGGTAATCAAAATTTCCATTTTGGGATGGCGCGTGTTTTGATCGAGGCGCTCTAGGGTAGATAGCCCCTTCACCTTTCTAAGCTGGGTGATGTCAGTGACACGGCAGGAATACAGTTGGCACTCTATCAAGGGTTTATGCAAGAATTCTGAAGGGGTAAATGACTGGTCATTGATGTATTTGGTTGAGAATCAGGCCTGAAGCAAAACCGCTAAAGCTTGCGAGTTCCACTTACTCCCCATGCGTTGTTGACCCTCCTGCAAACCAAGTGAGGCCATCTCGGGGATAGGTATTCTGAGCTCTACAAATTCAGCGCCTATCCTCTTTGCCCTCGCTGACCTGGCCTTCTAAAACCCTTCCCACGTCCTCTTCCTTTCCCAATCCTCACCGGCTTTGAAGTTGCCGCCGGGGCCTGGCTGGTTGGAGAGCCATTCTGCTGACCCTTAGAGGCAGATGCACCGCCACCGCCACCGCCCTGACCATCTACAACCTCAAATTTGGTACAGTCGTCCTGAGCACCTCGCTGAGCGACTGGCATCGTCACGGGCTGGTGGTTTTGCGCTGCAATCATGGTGCACACGCGATACACGCCTGCAGGTAGCCCCCCTCGACTACAGCCTGGAGCAGTCCCTGCCCGTTGCCATCATCGTCGATACCCTTGAAGAAGACGAATCGACTTGGGTCGGGGGGCACAGTGGACTTGAGAGAGCCAATATCCTGGATAGTGACGTGACAGTGACCGATGATGTCTCCATTCTGGTCGAGATCTTGCGGAGCAGTATAATAATTGGTAGTGGGGTTGACAAAGTTACCCGCACGCAAATGTGATGTCTGCACTTGGACGTTGAACGTGGTGCCGGATGTAAGTGCCTCACCGGGCTGGGGGCTGGTGATCATGGCCGAGATCATGTTGGATGTTGCAGGGATCCGGCCCATGGGAATGGGGTTGCATGAGCCGGACTTTACCTGCACGCCATTGGTGATTTGTTGGCCTTTACAGAAGTTGATAAAGTTATTTGCATCTCTGAACTCAAGGGGTTAGAACTTTGCTCAAAAGATATCTCATGGCTGTTGACTCACGTTGCGGAAGGCGCCTGGCCTGGCTTGATGCCCTCAGTCCCCGGCTCTTGTCCTGTCTTGGCGCTGGCGGACTGGATCAGATTAGGGTCTAAACAGCTTTGTTGTCCCTGTCTGACGTGAAGCTTCGAGGCCTGCTCGAGTGTATTGTGGTAGCTAGCATGTGCCGTGGCGGCAACCTGCGAGCTCAAGTATAGAATGGCGAAGGCAAAATGGCAAAACATTGTGAGCAATTGGCTAAAAGAATGATAAGAAGAGAAAGTTAACCCCAGCTCAACTCGGGCAATGATGGTTCAGTGATGAAATCGTCTATCGCGAAGCTGGACAGTTTATATAGACACCAGCTCTGACCTGCAAGTCAACAGAATTTCCCTGTTGGTACTTCATTTCTTCAAGTTCAACTCAGTGTCTCATCAATCGCTAGCTGTCCCGAATGACAAGTACGCCGTCTGGCTTGGTTATCCCAAAAGGATAGCTTGGCTGCCGCAGATGTGCCCCAAGACGAAAGTGAAACGAGCTTGTCTGCCGGTTTCCGGACGAGACGAGGTTCTTATATTCAGGGCTCGTTTGGGGGTTTTCGCTACGTCACAGGATCTGCGACTGGCATGACCCCTGTCTAGGGGAGCGTCAGGCATTGACAGGTTGGAGCTTGCCGGATTGGGGAATTCTGATATTCTCATCGCTTTGGGGGTTGAAAATGGAGGGGTAGAGGGCTGATCTTCGAAACACCCCTGAAACTTGGCCTCAGCTAGCGCCGGCTGGGGCACCAAATAGGTATTCCAGTTGGCCCAGCGTGTCAGATTGCCCTGTCCTGTTTGCCCTGGGAGACTGGATGAACGGCACGCTCAAGTCGCTTCAGGTTAGAGGGAGGGTCGCATTACAATCACCTGGCACGTTGGCAGCGTCTTTCTCTCTTCCGAAAGAGGCAATTTGGATTACCTCAACCTGAGGGTTTGGATCTTTGGTTGATGCGCCAAGCCAGCGACTCTCGATGCAGTCTTTTTCATCTAGCAAATGGTATATAAGATGAGGGCACTCAACGTCTTGAGAGATAATCTGCAATGCAGCCACCGAGTATTTCACAAGCTTTCATTCTTCGCAGCAGGCCTGCGCTCGTTCAGAACGACCTCTTTCTCGCCTACTTTATCTCTCTGGACAACTTCAAACTCATCATACAAAATGGTTCCATCAATTCGACTTTATTCCTTGCTTTCAGCGTTCCTTTGGTTGGCACAAGAAACCAGCAGCCATCCAACCTGCAGCTCCGGCATGGGCCGTGCTGCCGCGATGGGCAAGGCCATATACTTGCTCACCAACGATGAGGCCAACGGGGTCGTTGCGCTCCCCATTGGGAATGATGGTACTCTTTCCAAGGGTAGAGTTACCATGACAGGAGGCGCTGGCTCTGTGGCTGTTGACGCCGACGGCAAGCCCGCAACTCCCGATGCACTGATTAGCCAATCAGCCCTAACCATTGCTGGCAATGTAAGTCCAGGGGAACCCTCCAAAATTCATGCGTATGACCCTTGCTGACTTTGCTGCTGTAGCACATATTCGCCGTCAACGCTGGCTCAAACACGCTCACCATGCTGGCTATCTCGCGTTCCGATCCAACAAAACTCTCAGTAGTCGGCGAACCAGTCAAGGTCCCCGGCGAGTTCCCCAACACTGTTGCTGCTTCAGCCAAGAACAACATAGTGTGCGTGGGCTCAACTGGTGCCAAGGCCGGTGTTTCTTGCAGCAACTTCTCGAGGAAGGGCTTGACTGCCATGGACGAGCTACGACCGTTCGACCTTGGACAGACGACACCGCCTGTTGGGCCTACAAACACGGTCTCCCAAGTTCTCTTCTCTGAAGACGAGTCCATGTTATTCACCATGGTCAAGGGTGACCCGGCTGTGAACAAGACGGGTTTCATGTCCGTATTTACCGTCCAGGAGTGCGATGGAGCCGCCGCAGTCGTCTCTAAAGACGAAACCCGCAGCTCACCCCAAGGGACAGCCGTACTGTTTGGCTCGCAGGTAATCCCAGGCACATCCAACGTGTTTGCCACAGACGCGGCGTTCGGGGCGGCAATCTTGAGCGTCGATTCTGCCAACTGCAAAGCAACAACTGTGGCTACTGGAGAGGTTGAAGGCCAGAAGGCGACTTGCTGGGTAGCCATCTCCCCTGCAACAAAGACAGCATTTGTGACAGATGTTGGTCGCAACCGGCTTGTTGAGATGAGCGTTGAGGACGCAAGCATCTTGTCTTCACTGGATTTGTCCTGCAACGGCGACCCGGGACTCATCGATCTAGCGGCTGCCGGTAACTTTATCTACGCCTTGTCACCCGGGAATGGCACCACTAAGGCGGCAGTTAGTGTGGTTGATGTGTCGAGCGGCTCAGGCTCAGCAAAGATGATCCAGCATTTTGAGCTGGCAGGAATGGCGGGTAAGACTGCAATGGGAATGAAGGTCCTGTCGTAATTAACGAGCCTCCGAGATAGCCACCCGAGTTGGGCACCGAATACGAACGGTGGAACGGCGCAGGGCCATGTCTCTAGTCTATGGATGGGGCTTTTGGGGTTGTAGATGTAGAAAATGTAGTAAAGAATCCGTCTTTGTCTTGACATTAGGCCAATCCCTTCCTGTGTTTGCCATCTTCGACCTTAACCTGAGCAATGCTAGGTTCCGGCGTGGTGTTGGATGCTTGGATGCTTTGCAAACCGTCCTTTGCCCATTCTTCCCATCCGAGACTCAGGTCGCCAATAATCTTCTGGTTCGGCGTCGGCCACACTTTGCAAATGACAATGTAAGTCACGAAGGACGTACAGAAGGACATAATCCAGCCGAGATAATAAAGTCGATCGGCCCCAACAGGGACAGAACCGCCATCCAGGGACGAGGCGAATCCGGGTAAAGGAAGGGCAATACTAGTAAGATAAGCGACCGCCACATTTCCCTTCGTCAACACGAAGTCATTGGGCCATCTAGAATAAGAGATACAAATACAGGTCGTCCTCTCGTATAAGGAGTTCGTAATCTCTCTAGCATGGAGCCCGATTGACCAGCTTCAACCCTTAGCTGAACTCTAGGGTATACGGGGCAAGTTTATGGGCCTAGGCCTCAAACTAGTCATGGTGTGGGGTACAGTGAAGCTATATTGGTTCCCCAACTCTAACCCCAGATTATTGGAGATATTTGTGCCCGGTGCTGGTGATAAAGTCCGATACGCATGCCAGCATTGCTGATAAGGGAGATGCTCGTCCCAGAAGTTCTGATAAGGGAGATACGTACCCCAGCAGCTCCGATAAGGCAGATACGCATCCCAGCTTAATCAGATACTGTCGATAGGAGTTACACGACACCTCAATTATCGCTGCCAAGGAGCCGATACAGCAAGACCAGCCGGCATATCACTATCTGCGAGGTAACATCACTGCCGACTCGTTGTTCGTAGCAGCGCCATCATACGATGCACTGGAGAAGCGTCAGATTATGACCAATAACTAAATCGGATTATGTATAATTAGTTGAACTTTTCCCATGATAAAGAGTCTGTAGGTCTTGAGCAGCACATGACCACCCCGCAAGAACACCTCTCCCCGCAATAGATCGTTACACAAACCCCGCAAAAACATCGTCACTGTCGACCATCGAAAATCCTACACGCAGGACACCATGGTTGTAGGCTCACCGGCGAAGGTCAAGGCCATTCATCTGGGAGAGGATGAACGGATGGCCAAGAAGTTCAATCCGGAGACGCTTGCCAAGGCGCTCAGTGGCATGCACGAAGATGGCGTGGTTGTCTTGAAGAACGTCATCCCCGTGGAGGAGATCGACAAGATCAATGCTTGGATATGTCAGGACGCTGAGCGAAGGCTCAAAGACCCAAGCCAAAAATACAACCACGGAGTCAAGTGTACGTCAAGCGTCTTTGAACGTTTCCCCGCCAGTCTGAAAGTAGAGAGCTAACGCTGAGAACAGCCAACTTTCTCCAACGGCCTCCCATTACCGATGAGAAATACTTGACTGAAGACGTCTACTTTAACCCTTTCATCCTGCAGCTTGCTAATGCGTATGTGCCTCCGTAACAGAATCGTCCCCGTCCCTTTTGGGCGACCTGAAAAGCTGACCAATCGATTCTACAGCCATCTTGGTCCTCGTCCAGTGTGGAATTGGCTCACATGCAACAACGCCCTCGCCGGCACAGGAGGCAAGCGGCAGCCGGTGCACAAGGACAGTTCATTCGAGCACCCGCTTTTCCCTTACTACTTCATTGCCAACATTCCGCTGTGTGACTTCAAGATTGAAAACGGCGCCACCGAAGTCTGGCCCGGATCACACCTGCATACCACCACTCGTGACCAGAAGCCGGCATTGACGGAAGAAGATATCAAGACGTATCCTATGTCCCACATTGGCGGGTTTCTTCCTCCCATCACAGATGAAGCCGTTGAGCAGCGCAGGAAGGTAAGCCCGCCGACTCAGGCGATTTGCTCGAAGGGCGATGTCATGATTCGGGATATCCGTCTCTGGCACGCCGGAATGCCTAACAACAGTGATGACCACCGCGCTATGATCGGATTGGGATACCAGGTT
Source organism: Fusarium solani (assembly GCF_023522795.1). Taxonomy (NCBI): domain Eukaryota; kingdom Fungi; phylum Ascomycota; class Sordariomycetes; order Hypocreales; family Nectriaceae; genus Fusarium; species Fusarium solani. The sequence continues at coordinate 2,971,306 of NW_027072148.1, read as the reverse complement.
CGTTTCTCTTCCAGTTTCCTAAATCGGTACTTCCAGCCTTCCATAAGAGACTAATGAAACGTGAAATGCAGAGCCCCCACCACCCCAACTATACTCTTCAGACCCATCTGCCGCTCTCGCAGAGGAAGTTCTTTTTGGGAGGTGGCTCGGACAAACTGGAAGTCCGTGCTCAGTGGTATACAGACGAAGATCTAATGGAGACTGAAGAAGACACAGTCTTCTACACGGAGGCTGACTACTGTGTGGGAAAGACAGACCTTTTTATTTAACTGGTGTGCTGTTATCTGTCGGCTGGTGATAAATTAAAAGAATATTATATATTTATCTATGTAGAGACTGGCATTAATAGCTCCGGCTTGTCTGACAGTACTGGCACGTACGGCCATCTGGCAATGGCCGTCTTCTGCTGCGTATGAAAGCTCACGCCTGGTCAACCATAGAACATATGACCGCCGCCACCGGCAACACTCTTCTTATTTCCTATGAAGTAGAACATAGGTAGCGATACTAGGATTGATATATTAATGCCAACCTAACCAGCTTCGATATTGCGTCTAAAACGCTCTGCAGCACTGCCCGAGCCAGTGAAGATTACCATACCATTGCCGTATTCATTCTTATTAATAAGTGCAATAGCGTCGTCCAAGTTATCAACACTAACCACCACCAACACTGGTCCAAAGATCTCTTCCTCATAACACTCCATCGAAGGATTCACTCCAGAAATCACCGTCGGACTAACCCAGTTTCCATTAGGATACTTATGAGGGAAGTACCTGCGACCGTCAAGGACCACTTTGGCGCCATCCTTTTCGGCCCTATCGATCATGGCCAGTATGCGCTCCTTGCTCTAGGGTGCAATAACGGGACCTAAATCAGCGCCCAATTCAAATCCACCGTCGGCGCGAATCTTTCGTGCTCTCTCGATCAAGTCGGGAATCCAGTCAATAGTCTCTCCAACAATAACCAAGACACTCAGGGCCATACAACGCTATCCAGCTACCCCAAAGGCTACGCCGATAACCAAATCGATAAAGAAGTCTTTAGAGGCATCCAGCAAGACCACTACGTGGTTCTTAGCGCCAAGATTTGCCTAAACCCTCTTGCCATTTATAGAAGCGCGTATATTATATTCGCTGGCCTTGTTATTACCAATAAAACTAATAGCCTTAATCTCCGGCTTATTAAGTAAGAAGTTAACGGTATTATAAGCCCCAAGCACCATATTCACTACGCCGTCAGGAAACCCGGCCTTCTTAGTCAGTTCCATAAGGATTACGCAAGCTCCGGGATCTCTCTCCGAAGCGTTAATAATCAGCGAGTTTCCGGTAATGACTACGACTGGGAGAGACCACAGGGGTATCATTACGGGAAAGTCTTTTCAGATCATCAGGAATAAGGAACATAAAATAGGAGAAATGTGCATGTGAACTTACTAAATGGGCAGATAGCAGTGACAACACCCAGAGGCTCCCGGTCTGATCAGGTCTCCATATCCTTAGCAACCTCTAGCACCGCGCCTTTTATATACTCAGGTCTAGCATAGGCAGCTTCAGCCACCTACAGACCACACAGGACATCGCATTTTGCATCCAAAAAGGCTTTCCCTTGCTCTAGAGTAATAATTAAGGCGAGGCAATCCATATTCTCCTTAATAAGACCAACAAATCAGAACATAATGCATTATCTAGCGATGACAAAAGTATCCCTCCATGCTAGAAATGCCTTTTTCGCAGAGGCTATCACGGCAAAGAGCTCCTTAGCAGTCATGTATGGGGCTCGAGTTACCAAGTTGTTCGTGGCGGGGTCGTGCATGTTATTGAAAGTAGTCGCGTTTGAGAACCGAAACTCATTGTCGATGAAGTAGGGAAGGTCTTCGGCCGATGAGAGCTTCTCGTGATCCTTTAGGAAGGACGTGCTCGTCGATGTAAGGGCGCGTGGCAAGGAGCGTGAATCGTCCACTAGACCACCATTGATACCATTGATACCATTGGTACCACTGGAACCGTTGGCGTGTGTCATGTAGCCAAGATGTGTAGGTTGCTAATAGAAGGGGATGCACTACCTAAGGTGTAACGAAAAGACCCATGGGAAAGACTTGCTGGATTAAATGTACATGACCAACTCGACTAAGATTGGAGAACCAACGCGATCCCGTGACTAGGCTCGCAAGATAGCCATGATACCATGTGCTAGGGAAAAGTGGTTAGTAAACGCAAAACTTTATCGATAGGCACTATTATCTTGAAGATCGGCTTGATAGACTTGATGGCCAAAACAACATGGGTGTTTTTCTAATCTCGGTGGCCTTTATCTCTAGTATCTCCACTCCAAGGTCTCTCTCTATCTTTCACGTTTGCTATTGCTGTCTTATCATATCATGGCCCAGTTCTACCAGCACAAATGCAGCTATGTGAACAACATGGAAATCCTTCGTCGCTGTTAGACTCCAGAAACTCGACCAGGCTGGAATAGGGTCTTTTGAACTCACGATTCACCGTTGTATGTCCTCCGGATGGCCTCCGAGAGGGTTCCGCTAATGTCCATTTGCCGAATCTTGGAGCAACCGCGAGCATGATCCGGTAACGGAAGAGTATTGGATACTACAAGCATGTCAAGATTGCTCTCTTCAATCACCGTCACTGAAGCGCCGCTCAAGAAGCCGTGGGTCACGATCGATACACACTTGACCGCGCCCTGTTCCTTTAGTATCTTCGAAGCCAGCGCAAGCGTACCGCATGTGTCTGCAATGTCGTCGACGATCACTGCAGTTTTTCCCACAACACTGCCTACTAGTATCATGCGGCTGACCTTGTTGGCCACCTTGCGCTCCTTATGGATGATGGCGAGGTCGACGCAAAGCCGGTCCGCGATCGTAGCAGCTCTTCAAACAGTCAGAAGAGTCATGGTTGACAGACCAGACGAATGGCAACACCGCAGCATACGTACCGCTTTGCACCTCCTGCGTCTGGAGACACGAGCACAAGCTCTTCTGAGTCGAACTCTCGGCGAATGAATTCAACCATGGTCTTCTCTGCATACAACTGATCGAGAGATCATCATATTAATTCGCATTCCCATCAACAGAGGAGCGGATAAATGCATACACTGCGCAGAAAGGTACCGTGGTTAGTTCCGTGGTTCATTCTACGATCGAAAGGGCAAGGAAAGTTCCTCAACATACTTATCAACAGGAATGTTGAAGAAGCCTTGAATCTGAGATGCGTGTAGGTCCATGGTCTTTACTCTCGTCAGCTTCTCGTTGTCTCTGAGGTGAGACTGTGTCTAGAGGAAGACCTACGATGACATGTGTGCATCCGGCGGTCTCGAGCATGTTCGCTACAAGCTTCGCGGTGATTGGGGCTCGGCTTCTGTCCTTTTTATCTTGGCGAGAATATGGAAAACAGGGTATCACGGCCGTGATCTGCCTTGCCGATGCCATCTTACACGCACTGATGGCAATGAGTAGCTCTAGGAGCATGTCATTGACCGGGTTTGTCGCCGTCTGAATGATGAAAACATCTGCGCCGCGTACCGAGGCCTGGATCGATACAAAGGTTTCTCCGTTGGAGAATCTCGAACTGGTCAGAGACTCAAAGCCATTCGGATTTCCGACTCTTTGATCCCACAAGGATTCCCACATGTTAGTCATACAAAAAGGCCTACGAAGGCAGAACATGTGGTCTTACTTTGAGCTCACCAACTCCACCAACTCCGGACAACTACTGCCTGTCTCCGGGTAATATGGTTAGATCTTGAGTCGCATGGAGGCACAGCGGTAGGATGGCGTACCGGCAAGTAAGCGTAGTGACATTTTGATGGGTCTTTGAATTGATCGATTGCTTTGGAACAAATGTTACTCTCTCTAACTACGTTACAACACACATGGCAAGCATGGTTTAACGAAGCGCTTTATATCACATAGATCCATGACAATAGCATCTGCATAAGTAGAATTGAGTTGATACTCTCACGAGTATAGGATTCACTGCTTGCTTCGATAATCACGATGATCGACTCTGTCTGTGAGGACGGACATGACATGGTTATCGCGGGGCTTATCGGGCTAGGCATTTATCTGAGCAAGGTGCCCCGTATCAAAATCGCCCTCCAAATGCTGGGTTATCGCTACCTCTGATTGGAGATAAGGGCTAGGCTGAACCAACGCCTGCCCAATACCTGGTAAAGATAAACCTTGTAGGACCCTTGTCTGCCTAATACGGTATTGGAGCTATGCCTTTATTGGCTATTGATCCAGCCAATGTTGGAACAGTTCATTTAGAAGCGACCTGGAAGCATACGAAACTCACCACTCCCTGAACCTAGACGGAGAAAAACGACAGACGACGACAAGGAGGAAGGAAGTGAAGATGACCATACTCAACGGTAACGACCCAAGCTCGCAGGGTAACTTGAAGTTACTTCCTCAGGGAAACAGTCTCCTGAGCTCTATGACTGCCATCCGAAGCTCTGAGACAGGCAACGCCCCATTCATCGACGCATTTGAGAAGGTGGCGAGGCAACTGATTGTATCAGGTATGAGACTACGTCCTTGAACCTCCAAACTTCGATAGCTTTGCTCACTGAAACGTCGTCACTATGCGCAGCTCTTGACTTCGTGCCGACAGAGCCCTTCAAAGTGGTCACTCCAACTGGACGGGCATACAACGGCCATGTGCAGCGACGACCAGTTTGTGGCGTGAGCATTCTCAGGGCAGGAGCATCGTTCGAAGGTTCCTTGAGAGACACGTACCGGTGAGTTTCCTCACAGTCTTTGTGTTTGCAAATGTCGCAGATCGACCAACCAACAGGGATGAACAGGGGTCCTTTAAGCTTCGGTACAATCCTCATCCAACGAGATGAGACAACTTGTCTCCCCACGCATATCTACTCCAAGCTTCCCCGGAGCATCGTATCCAGCAGTAAGCCACTATACCGCCACCAAGCTGCACGCAACCCTTGTGATCTGACTAAAGCTTTTGCCCAGCCGTTTTAATATTGGAGCCGATGCTCGCGACGGGCGGTTCGGCTTCCAAAGCGATTGAAGTTCTCAAAGAGAACGGTGTCGCCGAGAAAGACATTGTGTTTGTTAATCTGATTGCCTCAAGGACTGGCCTTGAGGCCGTCATGAATCGATTCCCTGAACTCTTGTTCGTGACGGCAGCTATAGATGAGGACATGACGCCCAGTCGGTACGTCAAGCTTCTTGCTCGGCGAGTCACCCTTCGATTTCGACACTAACGGGTCTTTAGTCACATTGTCCCTGGTCTGGGTGACTTTGGAGACCGATACTATGGGACAACATAGAGGGGACTATGGCTTGTTGCTCAAGTGGAGTGGGGAGTGGCTGAGTTGCTTGACGCCGGCGGCGAGTCTTATCCAGAATGGGACCCTGAACCCGCAGACGAGGCCGAGAATAGCGAAGCGTGACCAACATGGAGATAAGGAGGTCCCTGTTCAGATAAGAGATTTATTCGTGAGATAGATGTCTTATCTTTCGTTTACCCATCTTTCCATTCAATTTAGTCCCTCAATTCTGGGCGCCGATCTTACTCCGGTCAAGTTGCACGTGAATCCTCCCCCATCTTGTCGGAATTTTTGCCCACTCCTCCCCAGACGCTCGTCAAAGAAACCCCAGATAGTGGAATGCCCAGAATATACACACATTCGATGCGGCAGCAATTCGATCCTGTATGATGGAAAACTACCAGCCATTATCGCCGTCCGCATCAGTTGATTTGACTAGACGGTCGTCTTCTGCTGAAGGGAACCATGCTAGAAAGCGACCTAGGAATCATGTACGTAACCCACCAGTTCCTTTCGCAACCGCCTGCACTATGCTTGAGGGGGCAGGCGAAAGCTTTTGCTTCCTTCCCCCATGGCCGCCCTCAGAAGTCCCAAGAGGAGCAAGTCCTAGTTCAGCACTGCCAACCCCAACCATTGTAAGGCTATGGGCCTGTCCGGGACCAGAGGCTAAGAAGTGCTGAACAGTCTCATACAATGGAGTCACGGTTTGAAGATCCTGGTCAATTTGATACAACACTAGTGCCAAGCGTCACATATAACTTTGTGGGGAATGAATTTGTGTTATCCAAAACTAAAACCTGGACCAAGGTCCATGATCCGGTATGCTTTTCGATCCTCAGCTACTCCATAGGTAGCTTGATGCCATCGGCCTCATCATTGACCTGTCCTGATCAGTCGTCTCAAACCTTCATCACAAGGGTACCAGACTCTACCCCGGTCGAGGTCCAGCATGCTGTCGTCGAAGCCTCAAATGCGCAGCATGCATGGGCAGAAGTACCATTAGCGAAGCGACGCAGTCTAATGTTGAATCTCCTCACGGTGATCTATCAGCACTCAGCAAAAATCGTATGTGCTACTTCTCCTGCCTTGCCCCTGCCGTGCAAGCGATAGTTCCTTTGATCTCAGAGTCAGCTAACACATCGGCACTTGAGAGGCACACGCTATGTGTCGAAGTTGGCAAGACCCTGGCCGATGCCGATGCCGAGTTTAAACGAGGCGTCGATGCATTGGAGACGGCGTGCACGACTATCAATGATGGTGTTGGCATTCATTTTCAGCACAATGCAGCTGAGATACACACCATGACGCAGCCTCTGGTACGTCCCTGCTTCTGATAACTGTCTCGTCTTCAGGTGTTGACCCTTTCACTTCAAGGGTGTTTGCGTCGCCATCTGCCCATTTAACTTTCCCTTCCTGATCCCCCTCTGGTCTGTGCCGTACGCCATCCTGGCCGGGAATACCGTGGTTCTCAAACCCTCGGAGCAGACACCTTCTGCGCCTCAAATCTTGGCCGAGTGCTTCCTCCGTGCGGGGTTCCCCCGGGGGTGTTCAACATGGTCCACGGCGGAGCCGGTGTGGTGAACTCGCTGCTCTCCCAGCAGGCCGTTCGAGCCATCAACTTCATTGGCTCAGAAGTCGCTGGAGAACGTATATATGAGCATGCCACTGCCACTAGGAAGCGCATACAGGCAGAGTGCAGCGCTAAAAACCACGGTGTCGTGCTGGAAGATGCATCAAAGACGAAGACCCTCTACGCCATCGCGGGGAGCGCTTTTGGAGCGGCCGGACAGCGATGTATGGCGTTGAGTGTTATCATTCTCGTGGGAGAAACGAGAGAATGGCTCGATGATCTAATTAGCCTGGCAGAATCGTTGGCCGTCGGATGTGGACTCGACCCTGTCGTGGACATGGGCCCGCTCATCTCTCCAGCATCGAAGAACAGGGTGAAGAAGGTGATTGCCAACGCCGAGAAAGAAGGGGCCAAGATTGCCCTTGATGGTAGAAAGCGAGTGGTTGCCGATTACCCCGACGGGAACTTTTTGGGCCCGACAATCTTGACCAACGTCAAACCGTACATGTCTTGCTACCAGGAGGAGATCTTTGGGCCAGTGCTGTGCTGCATCGAGATTGACACGCTGGAAGAAGCCATTGAGCTCATAAACGCAAACAGGTGTAGGTTTCTTCAGTCCTTGGTATGGACAACTCCAAAGCAAAGTTGACTGACGTGCCGGATGCAGACGGCAATGGTTGTACCATCTTTACGAACAGCCCGGCCAGCGCCCAAGTCTTCCAGCGGTCTGTAAATGTTGGTCAAGTCGGCGTTAATGTGCCGATCTTAGGTGAGCCTCTCTTCTCTGACCCTCAAGAAAGTAAATACTCACAATGTCTGCCATTCAGCTCCGTCCGGTCCTATACTGCGGACGGGAAATAAAGATTCTTTCTTAGGAGGTACGGAAGGATGTCCAACATTGCCCGACATGCTCGATGTTTTTTAAAGACTAACCGTTGTCTCGTACCAGACCAAAATCCACATGGGCGGACTCCATGGCAGTTTTATACTACAACAAAAACAATCACATCTTTGTGGCATTAAGCATGGGCTTTGGGTAAAGGAGCTAGCAAATGCAACAGCATGAATAGTAGCGAATCAAACTTTCTGAAATGTCTTTGCTCATAACATATAAACACCCGTAATTTATTGAGATGGACTGTTCCCAGTTCCAAATAGACTGTCTCCAATATCTCCGAGTCCTGGCTTGACGTAGCCCTTGCTGTCCAACTCCTCGTCGACCGCACCCACAAAGAAGCGAGTGTTCTCGGGCCAGACATTGGCGGCCTTCTCGAGACCCGGCCTGCTAGCCAAAAGGGACAGGAAGGAAATGCTTTCGACACCCCATTCCCTACGTCTACAGTTAGATCATATTTCTCGTCGATCGTTTCTCCACTCCACGGTCCCGAGAAGTTTGGGTTTCTCCCTCCTCATCAACATGGATCACTTGTGTATTCGGGAGAACACGCGGGGCAAACTTACCTGAGGATCGAGATGGCAGCCCCAGCCGTGCCACCGGTAGCCACCAAAGGATCCAGGACGTATGCGTGCTTGATGTTGGAATCTTTGAGCGGTAGCTTGTTGTAGTACTCAACAGGCTGTAGGGTGTGGCGCTCTCGGAACAAGCCGATATGATGGATCACCATGTCGGTGTCCTCGGGGAGACAGTCGACAAATGGCTCCATCATGGCAAGGCCGGATCGCAAAATGACAATGACGGCGATTTTCTCATCTGGAGACGGTGCCTCTTTGACTGCATCCTTGGTCAGGATCCTAGTGAGCTCGCCCACTAGAGCTCGAACTGTCGCGGGCCGCTTCACGCCTTGCCGAAGCTTGCTCAAGACCGGGCCGTAAGCAGGGTCCGAGACGAGGAAGGAATTCGGTGCCATGGTGAGTGTACGTGGGTACGATCGGCTGCGAGTGGAATGGCAAGAAGACAAATATTGTTGGTAAGGGAGAAAAAAGAAGATATATGGTTGCTTTAGCGACCTGACGACGCGAGGAGGGTCGAACTGGCGAGGTCATATGGGGGGGGGGGTCCCAAAGCCTCGAAGGATGCCTCCGTTTTCGCTCTGCGAGCGACCATTTACGGCACGAAGCATGGCTGCAATCATCGGTGCTGATGTTGAGTATCTGCCAGCGAAGTTTGTCTAATCGGCTCTGGTCTCAGTCATTGAAGCTATCACGGGCGACTGAGATACGAAATCTTGGGGAATCTTGATAAGCGTAGGAGCTCTTATCAGCGCCTGATGGCCGGCACTGAGAAGACGGAGAAGGGATAAGGATAAGGATAAGACCTGGTAACTTGGCACCAGAGAAAAAAACTCCACAGGTCGCTATCGTCTCCACATTGATGTCCTACCCAGGGTACCTGAGCATGACGGGCCAACAGCCTTATCCATGGCTCCTTAGGGAAAGGCATCCTTCGCTGGAGTGGCCTTGTCTGAGGGCTTCCAGCGTTGCCGACTCAATCGTGAGCTACATGCTGCCCCACGCCCCGTTTGTATGATGAAAATGAAATTCATCATGATTTCCAACATCAAGACCAGTCTCGTCCCGCTCCATTTGTACCAACTCCCCAACTACCTGCCCAAGATTGTATAGTACTTGGTAGAACGAAGCCAGGACATCGACAACTTGGCCCATCATGACGTCTGCGGCTGTAGACCCTGCCATTCAGCATCTGCTCAGCCTTCAAGCGGTGCGGGAGCGATCGCAGCTCGTGTTTCGCGCGGCCCAGGAGGGGTCGCTGCGGAGCTTCCAGTATGATGCTCAACGCATGCCGCATGTCGCCGATTTCGTGATTGGAGTCATCAAGGTGAGCCCTCATTCCTCATCCCCGATTTGCCCATACCAGCGAAAACCAAACCAAGCATTACCTCCCACAATCGCTGCTTTCGTTCCTGACTCTGTGATAGCGCGATTTCGGACCCGATCGATTTATTGAAATTCCTCCTCATGGCCGATGGCAACATTTAGAGGTTGGCGGTGTTCCGCGATTGGCTCAATGCCTGGATACCTGGACTTCTCAAGGTTGCGACAAGTTGGAGCTGACCCGGCGCTTGGTAGACCTATTCTTCGTGTCTGTATTGCTAGACGCCGGCGCGGGAGATGTCTGGAAGTTCAAGGAACCAGGTACCAACCAGGTTTACAACAGAAGTGAAGGCATTGGCGTCGCATCCCTGTACATGTTCAAGTCTGGTGTGTTTAGCAACGACGGTACAGATTGTGTAGTTGATGGTAAGCACACATCTTCTCCTTGTTTGTTGGGTCCCGTGGAGTATCCTAACATCAAATATTTCATGTCGCTTAGGCAAAGGGCTAGTCGACCTGTCGGAGAAGGCGTTCGAAGAATATTTCCAGATCTCGGTCGAGAATCCTCTTATCGGCGTCTCATCACGTATAGAGCTCATGCGCAGTGTTGGCCGATCACTGCTTGCACAGCCTGACATGGCTGGCTCGACTGGCAGACCTGGTAACATTGTTGGTGAGCACTGAACTCATTGCCGAGGAGCAAAGCTGGCAGGGTCTGGCACGGGCTAATTCTAGGACCCAGATTACTTGATAAAAGCTTCAAAGGCGCCCCATACTCTCGACTACGAGCTTCTTTGGTCTACTCTACAGCGCATTCTCCTGCCCGCGTGGCCGAAGAATCGCACCACTGTCGCTGGGACATCCCTGGGTGATGCATGGCCACTTCGGGCCCTGTCTGACAGGTCCAAAGAGACAGGACTTGGTGCAGATATAGCCGCGATACAGCCATTCCATAAACTCACACAATGGCTTGGATATTCCCTCACGGTCCCCTTCACTCGTGTCTTGGGCTTCAAGATCTCCAACCTTCATCTCGGCACCGGACTTCCTGAATATCGAAACGGAGGTCTATTTGTCGACTTGGGTGTCCTGAAGCTGAAACCAGAGGCTCTTAGGGAAGGGAGAAAACTGTCTGGCCAGGAACTGCCCATGTTTAACGCCACCAGCGACACCATTGTCGAATGGCGAGCCATGACCGTGGCCCTCCTCGACGAACTTCACAAGCTGGTGGCGCTCGAGTTTGAGAAGAGCGGTTCTGCTCTGAACATGGCACAGATGTTGGAGGCAGGGACGTGGAAAGGGGGCCGGGAGATAGCTTCAAAACTCCGCCCTGCGACAAAGTCTAGCCCAATTCTCATAGACGGCGATGGGACCCTGTTCTAGGCGAACTAAAAAGGGAGTTTGCCTCGACCAGTAATGGTTCATTCATGGTTGTAAATATCTTTAAACAACGCTCACCGTCTACGAATTCTTAGTTATAGCATTGAACAATCAGATTACACTCGTTGTACACGTGTCTGCCTGGATGTACGCTTAATGGGAAGTCAGGTAGCAGAAGGCAAAGTCTGTGTTCAACCCAAAACTCACCTTGACACCCAGCTTTTCTGTACAATAATCTCCTTCAAGGTATGGTCATAATGGCTAGACATCCGTGCCAAGTTCATGTATCCAGCTGCAAGACATGAGTTCTAGATCGTACAGAGAAGCATTCGAAGTCACTTGAGTGCCATAGGGTTTCAAGCCCCACTGCGTAAGATCCACCCCTTGCGGAGAGTTGCCTAGCGCTTGATGTTCCTGTTATCTTTCTCTGCATTCTTATCTCAAAATGCCATATCAGATAGAGCCAGCTGGGCCTTATCTCGCCACATTATCTCCCCACACATGGGTATCTATCGTATAGAGTAGCATAGGTTATACTGTAGTGCCAATCGATCAGAGCAAAGCAATCACAGCGATCTCACCATGCCCACGTGATGCTTTCGCTACCTTTAGGCGATTGATTGCCCCCATAAGGGTTGGGGAGGGATCTTATCGTCGCGTTTTGGGACATCATATCTGGACTCATTGCTTGATTATCCACGTGAAGATTACAGAAGCGGCACACGATAGCGGTGTTGACGAAGTCTCACATACGGGAAGCATGCTTTCGGGAAACTAAGCAAGTAAATCTCTGCAGATGTCGAACTGCGAATTCCTATAAACAGAGATCCACCGAGCGACGACTTGCTTAAAACGTTGGCAACATGGGAAGCCTGAACACAACGTGCCTTGACGACTTTGTTAATCCTCGGCCAGCTAAACGTTTGCAGACCCTCAATATGTCAATTAACGGCGACATGAAGAACGGTGCATCAACCAATGGCACTGCTGCGCAACACGATGGCAAGGGTTACTCGCAACGTATCATCGTATGTGCCTCCATTCCGTTCCCAAGCTCGCATCTCCCCTTGAGAAATAATCATTACAGGATAACGTGACTGACGACCCCGCAAAGTTGACCACCTATCCCGGCCAAAGCGTTGTCGATCCGGTTGACCTCACCTGGGGCGATGCTGACCCCAAGAAGCGAGGGCCGGTGCTCGTCTCCCGGAGCGGCAAGACTCTGACGAGACGCAACGCCATCGGAGCCCACGGCGGCAGCTACAGCATCTACAATGCGCTCGCCATCGCCGCGGGCGATCTTCCCCGTGACTTCCGTCCGAGCTTCGAGAACACCCAGCCTACCTTCGATTTCCCGCAACAACCCGCGTGGTCCGACCCGACCAAGATCGTCTCCATGGATCCTTTCGGTCATGATATCGTCAAGAACTTCCAGGACCATCTGGCCGATGGACTGGACGTGCGACCCACGATTGCCATCACCCGCGCTCACATGCGAGTCGGAGAGATCACAGACGCTATCAAGGAGGGACGCCTTCCCGTGGACGGCAACATTGTCGTCACCGAGGATGGTGACGTGCGCGTCACAAAGTGCGCCGTGGAGCCTGTGTGGTATCTTCCAGGCGTTGCATCTCGGTTCGGTATCGACGAGGGAACATTGCGCCGGGCGTTGTTCGAGCACACTGGCGGCAGTTATCCCGAGTTGGTGACGAGGCCAGACATCAAGGTGTTCCTCCCGCCTATTGGAGGCCTCACAGTATACATATTCGGTCCCCCAGAAAAGGTGTCAGATGCCAGCTGCAGACTGGCTCTTCGCATCCATGACGAATGCAACGGCTCGGACGTTTTCCAGTCGGATATCTGCACATGTCGACCATATCTGACCTTCGGCATTGAGGAGGCCATCAAGGAGGCCCAGAATGGCGGCTCCGGTATTGTCATTTACTTCCGTAAAGAAGGTCGCGCCCTGGGTGAGGTCGTCAAGTACCTTGTTTACAATGCCCGGAAGCGAGGCGGAGATACGGCTGATAAGTATTTTGCCCGTACCGAGAACATTGCCGGTGTTCGCGATGTAAGAGCAACCAACCCCTTGGGCTGGTGTTACTCTTGAGCTGACATGATGGACGCTGTAGATGAGATTCCAAGCCCTGATGCCTGATATCCTGCACTGGCTGGGTGTGAAGAAGATCGACCGCATGCTCTCCATGTCCAACATGAAGCATGACGCGATCGTAGAGCAGGGCATTCCCATCCTCGAGAGAATCCCCATCCCAGACAGTGCGTTGCTCCCTAGCTGCCCCAACCCATCTCATCCCATTCACGCGCTACATTGTGCCTCAGATCCCATGGCTAACATGAAAGCAGGCTTGATTCCAGCCGATTCCCGGGTAGAGATCGATGCCAAGATCAACGCTGGCTATTTTACAGCAGGGAAGAAGTACGATGAAGAGGAGCTGAAACAGGTCAAGGGTCGTGGATGGCAGGGCTGGGAAGACATCGCACACTAATAATCTGCGGGAAGAGGGTTCGAAGGGGGCGGGGGTTGCAACGAGCTCACCGAAATGAGGGCTACTGGGGCTACTAGCTCTTATAAAGTAAATATAATATAAAATAATACGGGCAATTAACTAATTAAGAGCAATAAAGATTTAATTAGAAAAAGAGCCTAAAAGTTATTTTTTTCTTATTAATAATAGCTAAAAATAACTAGCTCTTAACTCTTTTTAATATATAAGAAATTACCTAATAGCCTAAAACAGGTTAGTACCCTTTTCTCCTAACTTATTATTTCCTCTTACTTCTCTAAGCTTAGATATTAAAGGCCTAAGTAAAATAAAATATAATAGTTAATTAAGGCCCTTAATATTTTTAATATAATTAAATAATTATACTTATTAAATAATTAATTAAAGCTTTATTAATAAGAGATTATAAGAAAACTATTTTAAGTATTATTAAATATAATTACTAAGAATAATAATTTTAAAAAACCATATAAATTTTAACCCTAACTTTATAATCCTTACCTTAAGTAAAATATAATTAATAATTAATCTTAAAAAGCTAAGATAAAAAAGGCATAGCTAAAATAAAAGTAAATTACCTTAAAATAACTTTAAATCTAAGAGTTAAGTTAATATCTAAAAAGTAAAATATATTCTAAGTATTACATTAATTATAATAACTTAATTAAATATTTTTTTTTAATTTTTTTATTAACTTTTAAGCTCTTATAATAATAATAATCTAGTATTTTTTTTTAAAAAACCTAGAGTTAATAAGGTATAAAACCTAGGCTTTATAAGTAAGCTATTAGCGCCGCGCTAAATCCCTATATAAAAAAATCTTAGGTTAGCTAACCCCTGATTATAATATATAGTAGGGCCACTCCATATTGTGCCATGCTTCGTCATTAGTTATATTAACCAGAGCAGGGGTCAGATGCAGCACAAGGCTTAGCATGCAGGGGTGGGAAGCTTGACACATATAAGTCAGGTGCCCAGGCTGGGCAGGGGTTGGAGATGAATCCGAGCAGGTCAGCGCGACAATGTGTTAACGAGGTCCTCTCTAGAGCGAACGAGTCCCAAGAAAGTAATGTACAATATGCCTTGAGCTTATGTTACCCGGCCGGGCATCTAGGTCGGCCATTTTCGTTAATTTAACACACGAAAGTCAAGGTGACATCCGAACAATGCACGAACATCAATTTCCAGCTTCGGAGAAGCGATAGAAAGCATTGTATGAGTTTTTTGAAACGCTAAAGCAGAGCACGTACTACATCATCGACATCAACCTTGTTGACATGAGCCTCGTTGACATGAACCCCGTTGATGTGAGTTTCGTTGGTCTCAGTTCCGTTGACTTGCCCCTGGGTGACCTGGCCCTCAGCAGTCTCTACTGGGGCGGACTGCACCGTCGAAAAGGCGGCAGTGATAGCGAAGATTCTGAAGAGGTTGGCTTGCATGTTGGGCGATATGATATTGTTGTCTTTGGCAGGATAACAAAGAAAGTGTTAGTATTGAGGATTGGCTTGAAGGCTCCTCTCATCTTATCGTTCAGCGGGTGGGAGAAGGCTGCTCTACTTATAGTGATCAATTCGTGATCCCCTTCGGACCTTGCCATCTGGGACCTCATCGTCGGCATTCTTTCACAATACACGGCGATAATCCGGCTTCATTTGAGGTCGTCAGCTGCTGAATCCCTGTGAAAGAAACTGCATGTTGGTCAAAGTGGCTGCGTCCCGTACGGAACAGCGCAACGATCCCTGTGATTCATGGTTGTCTTCCAACAGTCACTTTGGTGGGACGATTCCGAATCGTCTCTAGCGTTGTTGTTGATCGTTCGACGTATATGCTTGAGGCACTTTTGATACGCGGGCCAACGGACCAACAGTGGAACTTTTGGGTGCGTGCCTCGCCTTGAGAAGAAAAAGTTGATTTGTCGATTGCGAGAGCGGGAGCTCATTCGCCCCAGTTCAGTACATAGACTGCAGGCCACAAGGGAGTGAGAGGGCAATTTCCGTTATTAAGTAGATATATTCCGCTGTTGAGATATATATCTCGAGATTACAAAAAACCTGGGAGGCGAGTTAATATACATATGACGACACCGCCACAGATATTATGGCTAATGTACTGTCGTTGCCCTCTTATACCCCTGCGAGTTGTACCACTCCTTGTTAGTAGCTCTGTCTTAGCGCCGCCGTGGTCTAAGTATACAAGGTACCCCACTTCTCATGTATTACCTTCCTAAAAGATTGTTGCAGCGCGAACGCAGTGTGGTTGGCGCAGAATAAAAACCGGCAATACGGAGGCAGCTTTTAAAAGTTCTCGGCCGCCAAGGCAGTAGCAGCTGAGATCTGCCACTTAGAGACCCCGTGCACCGCTTACCTAACACACTTCAGGTGCAAACAGGCAGCAGACCTCGCAGACCAGCGGAAACGGCTCCGTTAGTCCGTACGTAGGTGCCCCTTATCTACGCACTGCACCGCCCGCACCTCCGGTGCCTACCTTCAATCCGACTACTTCTACTATTCCTATATGCTTCACCTGCACCCCAGCAGCTAACGCATCACATACCCCGCATTTAAAAAACGTAATTCTTCCTCGAAATCTTTAAGCCGCGGCGTTATTACTTGTATCAACTCGCTGGCAATATGGTGGACAAACTGACAGCAAGTGCTCCTCGAACTCTCTTATTTATTAGTATGCTAACCATTCAATTAACCCACTCTAGGACCCGATCATGCCCCAAGCCGTCGCAGACCGACAACCTGTGGGCGATAATATGTCTCTGCGCGACATACAAAGATCGATGAAGAAGGATCCAGACGGACGTGGCATAAGTGCATTGGGCTACGATGGTGTGCTTCGTACTTTTGACAACGAACGGAATGTTCTTGATGCAGTTGGCCTCAACCCAACCCAGATCAGAGAATATTACGATGGCCTGCCGATGCCTGAGAGATTGCTCACCGCCGACGGCCGTAACATATCCCGTAGGGATATGTTCTACCCCGATGCGGAGAATATTCCTAGGAAATTTACAGAGGAGGATAGAGCCAAAACTCGGGCATATAACGAGGAGTTGGAAAGGCGCGGAGTCATAAGCTGTGTTCCGGGCAAGTCAGCAGACGACGGTGAACCGAATCCTAGATAGTTCCTTTTGCTTTTCATCTTTGCGGAATGTTCATTATTCTATCCCTTGTCGCGCTCTTTCTTGTGCGTTTGTCTTGTGATACTGCGCGTCATACATGACTCTTTTGGTTTTCGAAGCCATTTGTAACAACGTCATGGCAATGAAGCCACCCCTGGCTGAAGTTCGTGTCAAGCCTCTTCCGCCGTGTTGCGGGTTTCACGGTCCTCAAGTTGCATTACGACATTTGACAGACAACAACTCTTCATTGAACTGAACGAAACTCGCTTCCTGCGTGAGAGCAAGAGATAACACAATGTGATCAAGCGTATCCCTTTCGCCTTCGCCGCGGGATTTGCGTCTTGGTGGATTCACCTTTGCCCTGACTCGATGCGATCTAGCGCAACGTTACTGCGGGAGAGGCTTGCAATTGACACCATCATGAGTGCTGACTAAAAATGATATAACTAAGTAGCTAAGTTATAGTAATAGTTAGAGATTTTTAATATTATATTAGTTATATTAATTACTTTATTTAAATTTCTTTAATTTTTCTATATATAATTTTAAGAAATTAAAAAAAAAAATAAATAAATATATAATTAAAATTATAATAATTAATATTAATTTATATCTCCTTTTAAAGCTTTTCTTTTTTATATACTACTTCCTTTATAGATCTTATATTAGCGTCTTAACCTAAGAAGACTATATCTTCTCTGTACTTAAATCTAGCTATGACGGCAGAAATAAGTAAATAATTAATATCTTGTATAAAGGGCGACCTCTGGAAAAAGAGGTATTTCTTAATCACTTATATCGATCCAAACTAAACTAGAAATATCAGTCACATACTGCTTTGCTGCCAGCGACTCGGTGACGACAAGAAGCACCATCGCCTATAGCCTTGCAATCCGCCATTCTCTATAGCGCCACGACTCTGCACATCGACCGAGAAGCTTTATACCGAATCCTGTATCTATCTGGCTTTAATGGTCTCTGAGGTTGGCTTGGGCCATTCTCCGGGATTGCAACTTCAATGTCGTGTCTTTGTCTCACCAGGGTGTTGGGTAGCATGGACTACACTAAGACAGGTCCACGAATAGGACGCATGCACTGCTCACACCAACCTCGTGTCTGAATGTCTTCCTTGGCCAAAATATCGTTCTACTCTGTTCACCACCTGCACAGTAGCCGTTACTACGACTCCCTTTCATTACATCCTAAACAAGATGGCGTCTTTGGTGCCCAACGCTGAATATGGTAGTATCACCTTTGACGTCTTTGCCCTTGTAAGTTATTTTGGCAGTTCTTTCTCACCCCTACCCCTTACCTAACGTGAGCGATAAAGGAGGAATGGGACTATAACAAACCACGCGATGCAGATGCAGAACAATGGAGGATGTTGGTCAAGAAGTATCTCACACTTCAGGCACCTGAACGAACGGTTTGCACAGCCCCAGTTACTTTCAAGCATGACCCGGCTGATTCAACTCCTAGCGCTATCACGAGGTGGCCGTAGAGAGCCGTGAGCGCGCCAGAAGCCGAGGCCGAATTATTGGAGAGGATCACCCCCTGCTCACGCAGGACCACATTGCAATGGTCCTTCAACCTCACCAGACCATCCAGGAGCGCAACATATGCGCCAACAGATGGGGCCTTGCTACTCCAGTGTGGGTTCGAACCTGCTATGAACCTGCGTTGGAGGATGAATGCCAAGAGCTGAAGGAAGATTGGGCTTGGGAGGAAGATGGATCGTCGGGGGCCTGCCCGGAGGAATATTTCCTCCTCGAAGACGCGGCTCTGAATGACGCTGGCCCTGACTACGATGGGGACCACGCTCTCCGAACCATTGTAACCCGGCTGCCTTGTCTTGGCGATTTCTATCCTAATCCCCTCAAAATTGAGCGGAAGGAGAGAGAGTTAGAGGAGCAAAAGGGTGAGGAGGGCGAAGTATCAAATTACAGACTCGTAGCGGGAACGAGGAGGACGAACAATAGAAGCGGGTAGCATGTAGAACAGCCCTGCTCAGAGTGATCTACTCGCTATAAGTGACAAAGCAACTCAATTTGGACATGCATGGTGAACAGGTCCTACTCTTTGCGAAGTGCGGCCCGAAACCTAACGTATCTAGCTCACCTAGGCTTACCAAGGAGAGCAGGTAACATTTTATTAGGCATATTGGCTTTTCGAACTACTCAACGGGCTTTCCTTGATCATCAGGGCATGACTTGATACGTCAACAGTTGAACCAAGAAAAGTAATAGCTATCAGCAAGCGATAGCATTGGAACTCTCCCATCAAACACCATCGTCCACCTTCCTGTGCGACTGGTTATCTGGGGTGTCTAGTGCACCCCTTCCTAATAGTTTGTAGGGCTGCCTGTTCGACCTGGCGTCTGCGAACTCTTTCCCGTGACAACTTGATAAGATGATGATACCGACGCCGTCGAAGGAAGGCATTTCGAAGGAAATGCCGGGCTCGGAAGTGGCTCACCGACTGCTTCTGGCTCACAACAAGGTTCGAGAATCTCCCGACACTTCTCACCTAATTCCTCCACGACGAAAGCCTTCTCACGGGCCCCGTTATCAAACGGGCGCCATTTAAGATACTTGCCATTGTCAATCATCGCTGCGGGATTGCATGTAGCCGTGACGGTTGGAATCCTGAAGGAGTTTGCGTCTGTTCTGTTGGGCGCGACCCTTCCAATCGCTGGTGCCACCCCCCACACGTCTGGCTGCACGGGTTTGTAGGTCGTTCATGTAACCCGAGGAGGCCCTTTGTAAATGTTTTCGCTGGGAGTTCTGAAGTGCCTAGGTTAGTTTTCCGTCCGATGCAGTTGGGCAGATGCTTACCCAACACAGATGGTTCTGCCCATTAGTGGCGCAATATTATTGCATGACGAGGGAATAACGTGATTCCAAGAGAGAAATTCTGTTGAGGAGAAGTCGTGTTTACGAATCAAGTCCTTGCAAGTTTCGTTCGAGTGAACCTAGGAGATCATTAGTTTCAAGTCTCTTCGGCATCGTCATGGTGTAGACAAACATAGCGCAAACCGCAATTCAATCCAATGCAGACCTTATCATCTTCTTTCATAGACTGGTACTTCGTTTCAATGCCATTCTCAGTCTGGAAACGGTCTATTGCGACCCCCAAGGCGTTCGTAATCGAAGCGCAGTCATCGCCAGGCTTGACAGCGTGGCTAGTGCCGCGGCATTTCCTCACCGGCTCTGGCGTCGATCGGGAACTTTGCATTAACTTGAAAGTCCATCCCAGTCACTCGCCAAGAGCAGAAAACTTACACGGCATCAGCGATTGTTTCTGTTGCTGTCGAATGCGGATACTTGACTGCATCCGCCGAGCAAGAAGTAAGAAGCTTCGAGAATCCGGCATCTTCAGTAACTTCGGGGGCGTAATTGTTACCGACAAAGGATGCTAGGTGCTCGAGGATACAATCACTGCACCTATCCACTGTTAGATTGGCAATCTTGGGAATGTAAAATTCCCCGTCCTCCTTGCCTGTGATACAGGAGGCCTGATGGGCCCAGGATAATGGCTTTGCCACGTCGTTCCCGGATCTCGTGATGTTAAGTCCCCAGTCATGGTCTTTTGAGCCACAGCTTTTATAGACATTTTCCACCCAGGTCTACTAATATTTTGTATACATGGGCCGAGAGATCCTCAGACAGGACTACACCAACCTTCATTGACGTGGTACAGGTCGAATTGCAGTAATGAGTCAAAGGCGTCTCAGTGAGAGATCTGAGTATCTCAAGCTCAGCTGGGCGGACCAACCGAGGTCCGCACTGAAGCTCCAAACTCAAAGCAGCTCGGCTTCGCGTAGGCGCTGTCGTGGCGATGCCTCCAGGAGTCTTCCAGAGTTTGAGGGATGAGGTCGGCAACTTGAAGGCGGACCAAGCCAGAAGCGTGAACAGCGGTACCATGACGGAAAATCAATAGGGTTGTTGAGAGTAAAAGTTTTTCGATGGTGAGATGAAGGAGCACACTTGACACTCTTCAACTGGAAAACTCCCTTGCCTGGGAGGTTGCTAACCGACTAGTGGATGGCTGCGGGTTATTTTGAAATGTACGTAAATTAGGCAAGTTAGCTTCTACAAGGCAGGCATCGTTTTAAATGTGTTCTGATGCACAGACCTTGGATGTGCATTGCATCTCGCTTCGCTGAAATGATCTAATGTTGAAGTGTTGGCTCAAAGAACGCAACAGACTAACACAGTCAACTAACAGAGTAATATTAGACTACTGAAAGCCGAAATAAGGCGGATATGCATTGTCATTGTGCCTTCTGTGCAATTATGGTGTTTTCGAGTGATAGTAAATGGACTTTTAGAGACGCGACGCATATATAGACGATCTAGCAACATGCAAAGACTAATTTCTATGTAATTGAACGAACTACCAGCACCACTCGTATCGTAGGGGTCGAGATAGGATGAGTCTTGTGTGCCTAGACTCTCTTACTTTACTATAGTCGCGGACCTGAAGCCAAAGGGGCCGGTGCCACGGCGAACTTCTTCGGATCATAGTTCTTGGGCCAGATACCATTCTTCCCCGGGGCAATAATGCCCTTTGGATCCAGAGCATTCTTGATGAGGGTATTCAAGTGCATCTGTGCGTTGTTGTTGAAGTTGTATGTTCCCGCAATCTGATCCATCAGGGCTAAGTGTGTGCGGTACTCTCCCCAGCCCTTCCTCGCTGCGTCGTCTATAAGCGTGCTAATAAGCTGGTGTGCGCGGCGACATGAATCCTCATCGGCCCTATCAAAAACAAGGCAAACAATATGATGCATCTCACGCATGCCAATGACGAAGGTACCAATGAAATCGAAGTTAGCTTCCTCACAACGGCTCCGAGTCAGCTGATATTGCGCCATGGCATCGTTACCGGTGACTTTGGCGATAGGCGAGAAGAAGAGATGTGCGCCGTTAGGTAGCCAGTTCCTTATAATTTAGTTAGCTGCGAGAAATATTGCTCTGGAGTTTAGAAGACTTACACCCATTCCAGCTCTGTGTAGGTGGGGATACCTTGAAGCGTAAGATGCCGAGTTTGTAGGACGACATTATCAGGCATATCCTCTGGGAAGTAAAACTTCACGCCAGGGATAGCTGAGAAGGCATCCTTAACAACCTCCCACATAACCTTCCTGACTGGCTCGGGGCCATAAAGCGCTCCATAAAAGTTCCAGCGCCCGAGGTTTAATTTCTTTGCAATTTCATTAAACTCCAAGTCATTGAGAGGCTTCTTTGAAGATGTGTATGATGCGCGATTACCCTTATGGCAACTGTGAGTAACATATGTGAAGGATAATAGGAGTTTGCTTTACTTACCATGACAGCTGCGTCGAGTAGAATATGTCTAACGGTTGGGACGTTCTGGAGGACCATTGAAGTCCGAAGTGGTCTAATGATCTCGATGGCTTGGTGTAGATCCTTATCCTCAGGAATAGTAATTAGGTAGGATTGATAGCCACCGGGGTTAACCATGAGCCAAATGCCCATCTTCACTACAATTCCGAGTGAAGATTGACTGAAGATCCCGTCATTATATGGACCGAATCCATAGTTAAAAAGCTGCCAGGCTGAATTAGGTTCTTGTTCGTGCGGCGGTGCGTTAGGATCCGCATTAGGGTTTGGGAGTGCACCCATTCCCGTGCGAACCAGCGTTCCATCTGGGAGGATAACTAGCAAGAGCATTAGCTATGAAGCTCTATCAAGTCTGGTCAGTCTTAATGCCTACCTTCCATGCCGCAATGCATCATAAAGTGGTCCCCTGACTTTTCATCAGCTTGTCATTATAACTGGTTAAGAGCAGCAGTCTTCATACCATATGGCGTATAGCCTACGCCTCTTTCAATTGTGTTTCCCAGAACAGAGCCTCCTCCTAGGTCTGGCACATCAATCCAGAGCTTATCACGGAGATTATTGTCGACCAGGTACTGATGAAGATCCGCAAATGTCACTCCAGGTTCGACCAATGCGTATGCTCCCTCAACATCAACTTTCAAAACCTTATTCATATGTTTTCCGAGGTCAATAGTAATAGATCCGGGGACTCGGGGCGCTGCTCCCCCATACCCGATATTCCGGCCAATAGATAAGGGCCAAAGGGGAATCTCGAACTTGTTGCATAGCCTAACAATGGCTTGGACTTCGGCGACATCGCGAGGGGTAATAAGTGCCGACGATATGAAATGCTCTGGATCAGTGAGGTGGAACATATCATGGACCTTGCTCTGGTCAAGGTAGTCCCGTTTGTTGCATTGCTCGCTGCTGCTGACGATTGTGACATTCTCAGATCCGCTGATCTCCTTGACCGCAACAATGAACTCCTGGAAGGTAGTGCTGGATGTTCCTGGGGGTAGGACCAAAGGGTTGACGGTGGCTTGGTCCGTCTGCCCATGCTGCGCGGTCGCAGGGGCCTGTTTCGAGTTGGATTCTGGACGGCCGGACATGTTCGGCAGGAAAGATTGATGCAAGTTTGTGAGGCAAGGACTAAGCTGAAGTAGTTGGAAAGAAAGATGGTGAAGTATTGGATGTCTGTGGTCATCCGTCTCAAAATATATCTATCCAAGGTCGATGAGAGAGGAGTGAGTCGTCATGCCCCGCAGATTCCCGACCCACCACGGGGCGGTCCTGGGGTGGCAAAAGCCGCCGTGAGTGGCATTTTCCCGTCTCTGCAGCCAGCCATCCGACACAGCCACTAAATCTGATTGCCCTCCCCCGCAGAGGGGGTGGGAAAATGCCGTTCTGTGGCCAGGGTCTACAATGCCGCGTGGAGGTGGGAAATTATCCGACAGATGACGAACACCGCCTGGGGAGCACGGAGCTAATCAACACTAATTTAAGCCAGTTTGCGCGGGTCATGCGTCACAACAGGCGGGGAGCAGCAACGCCAGAATCCCAGCCACTGCAGTTAGCTAGAAGTGGTGTAGCATGTCCACAAATGAGCAAGCCGACGTCCTATGGCAGAGCATGAAGGAAGCCTTTGTACGGAGTATGGTCAAGGACGTGGTGAGATTGTCTATCGTGAGAGTATTTCTTTTTCCGCAAGAGAGCATAGGCAATATATATATATATATACATAAATAATAAAAAAGTAAAGCTTAACCTTCATAATTGCTTTCTGATGTCTAAACGACGTAAAATTGTGGCGTCCAGGACCAGTTCATTAACCTGGAGCTATCACACAAGGAGTATCTATTTCTCCATGCTTTGGGGAGGCCATACAAGTCCTTTCAAACGCAGACTCCCATGCTGATGATGCCCTTTCCTTTTAAGCGTGCTAAAAGAAAATCACGACGACGATCAAACCACTGTATTTTGGTGTTCCAAGGCGTCGTCTCTTTGATCGCCTCGGCGTCTTCGTACCGGAAGAACTGAGAGTGTTAGGTGTGCCCAACTGTGGTCACGTTTGTTAATATTGCAGCTTCTTACTAAGGAATAGAAAGAAGCCCAGGCTTTCCCTCATTAGAAGAGACATCTGGAGCTTCATTGTTTCCTCTCCCCCTGGGTTATGCGCGATCCATCTGTCAGGGCAGAATTTGTCTAAACCGGAGCCAAAGGTTTCTCGCCATCATCCATGTCCTTCTAAAGCGAGCTTTAACGACAGAATATCTATAACTAGCCTGTTTCGATGCATATTTCCGCAGTATATAAATCTTTGTCAGCCTAGGTGTTGAACAAGTCAACATATTGAACCCAGTCTGCAAAGTCACTACCATATAGCGGATCGATCTGCCCAGCCGAATCTACCCAGGTCAGTCCGTTACCAACGGAATCGATCGGCCAAGAAGAATCAAGCTCGCCAAGCCCACCATCAGCGGCGTCTAGAATCTGCGCACTGCCATTCGCAGTTGCAGTTGTTACTGCTGTATCATTCTGTTCTTCGTCAGAAGCTGTAATCCCACTGCTCAAGTTCCCAGCCAACGTGTCCGCCTTGCTCATCATGTCTCGCGCAATCGCTGCCGCGTCCGCACTCACGGCAAAAGTGCAGCCGAAGACGTCGAAAACGGCAACGGCCTTGTCTATCGCCCCATGGGCCTTCCTAGTGGCCGAGTGGATGGGGGAAGCAATGACAAAGCCGATGATGGTGATGGCCGCATTCCATTGCAGACTGAAGAAGTCGGTCCATCCACTCATCAGTTCCGTCTCGGTGACGGCTTGGTGCATGATGAGGGTATAGGATATGGCGTGGTTGACACAAATAGTGGCGAGCCACTCAGCCATGGGAGTGTAAGACCCCGGGTCGATAACGCAGGTTTTGAGCTACAGCGCGCTCTGATTTCCCCGCCTAAGGGGCTGCGCGCTGTTATATTACTATATTAGGCGATGCCCTCGTTTTCAGAAAAATAAGGCTCTTTCTACTACTGTTTTTCGTGCTTCAAGGTGACTGAAGGCACTCTGTACGACAGCAGGTATCTTATCACTTTGACTATGCACCGAAGCAACGAGCCTCTTACTGATTATTCTATTGCCTTAGTCACCTGCCTGCCGTGGCCGTAGGTAGTCGTGATTCCATCTTCTCAGGTAAAGCTAACTTTGCCAGGAGATATTCAGATGACTTGTCCATATTGGCAGTGAATTTCTTTGACATCGTCGTGCTAGGCCCCTCAGGAATATCTGAGACCTTCAGAACTCGCTCGACCTAGCCAGGAACGAGACGAGAATCTATCGCGGGAGACCACTGATGGTATTTACATCGGGTCTCGGCGTCACAGCATGTTATCAATACTTAAGACTGAATGATTAATTATTAATTATTAATTTATATTTATTAAAAATATAAAAGTATAAAAAAAATTATTAAATTTATATTTTAAAGCTCTAATATTAACATTTAATACTAGACATTAATAAATACTAATATAATGCGGAGAATGCCGGAAACCCCTGTTTGGTAGCTGGATACTCTTGGGGTTCTCCCTTTAGGCTCGGAGACCCCGCATTTATCGATGAATTCGGCTCCTCTAGAGCTCGACTTAACAGGGGTCAGTCTAGTTCTCTCTGGATGAGCCCAGGTGCCGTCGTATTTGATTACGCCGAGCGAGGTGGGGTCGGGCAAAAGATCGTTTGACCCTATGGACAGGGTCAATAAGTTAGCAGTCAATAAGTCCTGCTGCAATTCTCGCTTTTAAGAGAAAACTATGACTATAGTAGACTATCAGGTAGTCTTGCTATGAATGGAAAACACTGTTTATTGTTTCTCTCTATATCAGTCTCAGGCTGACCCAACAGCTGACCAAGCCTCGACGACATCTGCTAAGGTCTGATCACTGCCCACATTCCCCGGGAAAACAACATACGGAACCCCTCGATGCCGGCTTGTTTCCTCATCGCATCTCCACAGCGGAACCCCCGGAGCAGCTTGGCCAAGAATCTTTGCCCGTCTCATCTTTAAGCCCTTTGTCGCGGCATCTGAGGATGTGATGCCTCCCTTGGCGATTATGTATCGTGGTCTCATGTCGATGGACTCTACCAATTGCACCAGGGCTTTTGCGACCCGTGATCCAATGCGGAGGGAGCCAAGAGCGTCGATGCCCTTGACCAGCGACCTTGAAGTCATCACCAGGACGTCGTGGCCTTCGGCGATCTTGGCCGATGCTTGCTCGGCCGCAGCCTTGACCACGGCATCTGCCACTTCTGCGGACGTAATCAGCTCTCCAACGTCTAGCTCTATCACAGTAATCTTGTCTCCCCTCCGCTCTCTCAGAACTGCCAGCTGCGCTGTGGTCTTTGGTACATAAGAGCCAGCGACGATAAGGCCGCCCGGCGAGTTTCGGGTGTCTGTCAATACCCCGAGGTCTTTGAGAGTTAGCGGCTGGATGCCCTTTAATCCCAGCCGCGACGAGACAAAGGCTGCTGCGGTACGGTAGAGGTATCGCCTTCCTGACTTCTCGGCGTCCAACAGACCCGCCACGAATACATGCATATCTGACTCGGCTGCTGCGTTGACAATAAAGACACGGTTGACGCTGGTCTCGACGGAGAGGAGTTTCTTGGCTACCCCTGCAGGACCTCCCAGACGGATATCCTCGAGTGTGATTGAGATAAAGCAAGACACGTCGAAACGACCACCGCACTTCTCCATGACGTACTGACGCAAGTTGGCGTTTTTGTATCCAAACGTTGCATCTTGGGCAAAAGGTGTCTGGCTCACGGGCACCAGAACGCCATCTTCTTCGATGTAGTGGACGTCGTCAATAGTATACCGCCCTCCCTGGAAAAAGAAAGGAGCAACAATCCACCCATCGAAACGACCGAGAGCTTCTTCTGCAGCTTCTGGCTCCTCAGGCAAGTGTCCACGGAGAGTAGAGTCCCCACGAAGCACAACTTCGAACGCCTTCTGTGATTTCTCGGCAGCGATCCTGACATTCTGGCAGATCTCAGTCACCAGAGCTCTGGCTTCGCCGGAGGGAAGAGCTCGCGAGTTGGTCAAGATGAAGAAGCCCGTAGGATTCATGCTGAACTCTTGTTGAATCGTGTCAACATCCCATACTGTGAGGACATTGATGCCGTGGCACGTCTGCGTTCCTGTCGGGTCGTCGTCAAGCACGACAAGCACGGGGACTTGTCTGTTGTGCACAACGCTCTGGACAGTTTCGATGACACTGTCAGGGAGAGCTGGCGGGAGCGCGTTGATCGTCTCCAGCGCCGGCAGCCGCCCTGGAGGACACTCTTCCGACCTGTCCCCGCCTCTGGCGCTTGGCGCAACGGATATGCCTGTCAGCTCCCACAGCCTCACAATGCCAGCGTCAGACTCCTTTGCCCACCCATGGGCTGCTCCAGACAAGTACAGGTTATGAGCAGCACAAGACATGGGAGCAAAGTATCCCAGCCGCTTCGCCTCGTCCAGTACGATCCAGAGGTCCTTGACGAAGATGGCCAAGGCAGAATGCGGTGTCCAGTCTGCATCAAGCATCTGCGGAACTCTGTTCTCCAACATCCAGCTCCAGGCTGCTGCATGTCCAAGAAGTTCAAAGACTCGTCTTGTGTCGAGACCGAGGCGAGCTGCGAATGCCATAGCTTCTGCGGCTGCGGCGATGTGACTTCCTGCAAGGAGTTGGTTGATCATCTTGACAGATGATGCAGCGCCAACGCCTCCCTGTAATCTGTGAAGGTTCTCGGGGACGCCCGTCATGGCAGCAAGGGGTCCGTTGATCTTGTCGATGGTCGAATCATCTCCGGATGCTATAATCTGTGCATTTCAGTTAGCCCAAGCAGGTAGGTCTACCATGTCACAGAAAACATGCCGTAAGTGTCCCGTTCGCAGCCCTAACAACACCGCCGCTGACAGGCGCATCAACAAGTATGATGCCACGCTCGAGCCCGCTCAATCGAAGCTCAAGTTTGCGAACAAAAGAAGGAGGTACGGTCGAGCAAAGCACCACGATCGAGTTATCAGGGAGAGATTCAGCCGCTGCACCAGATCCGAAAAGAACGTCCTCGGCCTGTTGCGCATTCTGAACCATCAGGACAAGGACGTCGGCTCCTTTAGCTGCGTCGGCAGGCGATGCGGTGGGGATGGCGTCTGCTCCGTTTGCGGCAAACTTGTCAACAGCCTGGCTGAAGACATCATAGCCGCGCACCTTGAACCCGGCACGGACTAGTGATGAAGCCATGCCTTGTCCCATCGCCCCCAACCCAATCATTCCAATGCTCGAGATCTCAAGCGGCGTGGTGCTAGGGGTGAGAACCTCGCGATCCACTGTTTGTGATGCTTGTGCCTTGACGGCATCTGGTGACTCGGGCAAGAACACACGGACTAGTCCGGCATCATCTTCAGTCCCATAGCCCTGGCCGGAGCCTGAGATGTATAGCTGCTCAGCTGTCGACGCAAGGGGGAGATGGAACTGAAGCGTTCGAGCTGTTGACATGACAATGCCCTGTGTAGCGTTAGTCATTTGATCAAGACGGCTTCGACGTGTGTGAACCTGCCATGTCCTTGACAAAAATATCGAGAGCGGACAGAGGGTTCCAGTCCCCATCCAGCATATGAGGCACGCGGTTCTCGAATGCCCAAGAGTTTCCGGCAGCAGTGATGATGACATTGTAGACCTCTCGGGTGTTGAGGCCGGCTTTTGCGGCGAGGCCCATGGCTTCAGCCGCGACGGCGATGTGGATGCCCACAAGGAGCTGGTTGACCATTTTTATCTTGCTTGCAGCGCCGATGCCGCCTTCGATGGTAAACAGCGTATCGGACATTGATTTTAGCAGCTGATCTGATCGATTCAAATCCTCGGGGCTTCCTGAGGCGAAGATAGTCAAGGTTCCCTCAGCGGCGCGCTTCGTTCCTCCAGAGACGGGGCAGTCTACTAGAAGCACGTCTGGTCTACCGGCTTCCGATAGCCGATTGGCAATTGAGTCGTAGAATGCTGGTGGTATTGTTGAGCAGATGAGGATTATGGCGCCAGTCGGCAGGCCTGTGAGTGTCAACAACCGAATTTTCTGCTGAGGCTTCATCACAAACCTCCAAGGGCTCCATCTCCTTGGCGGAAGAGAATCTCTTCCACTTGCTGTACGTTGGCAGCCATGATGATGAGAAATTGGCTACCCTCGGCAGCTTGTTTTGGTGTCTGGGATGTGTGACCGCCCTGAGCCGCAAACCTTGCAGCGCTTGGTGGGAAGACATCATATCCTTTAACCGAGTACTCCTTCTTCTTCAGAAGATTGCATGCCATTCCCAGGCCCATGGCCCCGAGGCCGACGAAGCCAACTTGGACAGGGCTCATGATGGTATGGTGTTGGATGTGTTGGATACAGAGGGGATGGAAGGAGTTTGGGAGACGCCGTAGAGCAAGCAATGCTGATGAGGAAGTGCTCTGAATTGTCTTGAGCGACAGCGCCTGTCGGTGCAGAAATACTTGTTGGGTTTGTCCTCTCTCGTCATAGCTGAGCCCAGTGCCGATGAATGGCCTCACTCGGCTTCTCGAGCGGACAGAAGTCCGCGGTGTTCCCTCCGCTCTCTTTCCTTTTGAGGAAAAGCGCCGTATTAAGTCTAAATAGTGGCCAGCGCTAAGCAAGGTCTGACCTGCAGCTATCCAATCATGCCTCATATCCGGAGACCCCTCCCACTCCTCCGCAGGGTTCTCCATCATCTCGCTTTCCCCATGGGCAACCACAACCCCGGATTCATCTTGCGGGGCCTTGCCCCTTGGTGTGGTGAAGCGTTGCACTATATTTGAGGTCGCTACTGTCTCGAAGTCTTCTCGTTTCTATCACCACATCCATCTCTCACTCTTCTTCTCTCTCCTTCAGATCGCGGCTACGTCAACTGGCAAAAATGACCAACTCACTCGACAAAGTGTCATCTGTTCAGATGAAGGAGGACGGGGCGCAGCAGGCCGACAACGAGCTCCAGCAGGAGCTACGCAACTATGTCCCCCACACGACAGAAGAGAAGAAGCTCGTAAGGAAGATCGACATGTTCCTGATGCCGATGCTTTGGATCATGTATATTTTGAACTACGTCGACCGAACCAACATTGTGAGTATGCGTCATCCCGATGCTTGTCAACTAATGAGTTGACACGACTATCCAGGGAAATGCCAAGATCGCCGGCATGCAGGACGACCTTAGCCTCACGGATGACAACTACGCTTGGGTTCTTTCCATATTCTTCTTCGGATACCTCATATGCGAGGTTCCCTCCAACATGATCCTCAGCCGCAGTCGACCGTCCATCTTCCTCCCTGGCATCATGCTCGTCTGGGGAGCCCTAAGCGCCCTCATGTCCATTTCAAAGAGCTACGGCGCCCTCCTTGCCTTCAGATTCATCCTGGGCTGCGTCGAAGCCGGTTTCTTCCCAGGTGTGCTGTATCTGCTGAGCTGCTGGTACACGCGGGCTGAGTTGGGTACGTTGCATCCCAGATGGCTGAGTCTAAGCCATTCATAAGCTTACTTTGTATCTAGGAAAGCGCTTTGCCATCTTCTACACCGCCGCAGTCTTATCAGGTGCCTTCGGTGGCATCTTGGCTGGCGCCATCACGTCGAACCTCCATGATGCGCACGGCATAGCTGGCTGGCGATGGCTCTTCATCGTTGAAGGGGTGGCCACTGTCGGCGTTGCTTCGATCGCCTTCTTCGTCCTCCTCGACTACCCCGAGACATCGAAGCGGCTGACGCCGGCCGAACGCAAGCTTGCAAAGATCCGCATTGCACATGATGGTATCGCCTCGGGAGGCCAGGGCCACCAGCGTCTTACCCACTGGCAAGCCTTCGTCGCCGCCATCTCGGATCCGCGAACATATCTGTTCATTGTTCTTTTCATGCTCGATGTTGGTGCTGGCACCATCTCATACTTCATCCCGACCATTACTGTCACGCTTGGCTATGACACCGTGACAGCTCAGTACATGACGGTCCCCATCTACGCCGTTGCCTCGGTTTGTCTTAACATCACCGCCTGGAACTCTGACCGCACTCTCGAGCGTCGATGGCACATCACTGGCGCGCTGGCTCTTGGCTTTGCATGCAGCGTTGTCTGTGCCGCCGTCCAGACGCCCATTGTCCGTTACGTCATGATCTGCTTCATCGCGGCTGGCATCTGGACTGCGCTACCCCTCATTCTATCCTGGACTAGCGGTGTCATCTCTCTGCCTCCAGAGAAGCGCGCGATTGTCTTGGCCATGGTGAACGCCTTTGGAAACTTTTCGAGCGTCTACGGGAGCCGCATCTGGCCTACGAAGGACTCTCCGGCATACCATATTGGCTTTGGTGTTACGGCTGGCTTTCTGGGCGCAGGCATGGTTCTCGCTATTTTGATTCCCATGCTGTGCAAGATGGTTGACTGGAAAGGTACTAAGGCGGAGAGGGAGCTTGCGGCTCCCGCCGAGGAAGAGGGGCACTAGGACGGGATGCTGATAACTGTTGATCTTGGTGACATCTCTAAACAGCCACGGCCTTGGTCATTTTTTGCACTACAAAGTCGACATCAAAGCCATTGCCGACCTTTTAGTCAGGTATCTTATGGCTGCCGCCGCAGAAGGTTATGCTGGTTTACGGTCTTCTGGCTCAGTTAACCCATCAAGGGCCGGGCTTCAACTACAACAAAGAACACATTATCAACACATCATAGCATCATAGCATCATATCCCAATGCTAATACAGTGGTCTTTTTTGAGCCTTTCTGCTGCCTGCAGCAGAAGACTCGTTATGCTGGTTTACTGTGTTTTACAGCGTTGGGTTTCAGTCCCGCCATGTGTTGATACCTGTACTTTTTGTTATTGTGGCTGTTTGGATAATGTGTTTTTTGTTATAGTCGACGCCCGGCCCTCGATGGGATAACTGAGCCAGAAGACCGATGGAAACATCAGTGACTGTGATACTCTCTAGATCCACTCTCGCTGCGTTACAACCTCCAGCTGGCGACTTCGTTGTTCAAGATGCAACAAGATAATTGTATCAGGCTTTCATAGAGTCATCTGGTAATTTAACAAGTCGAGAATACTGCTTTGTGGATCCAGTCCATCCCCTTTGAACCAAGCCTTCCAATCCTCCCCGTCCCAGAAGGTATCTTCGAGCCACTGCATTCCTGTGTGCTGAAAGCTTTGATCCTCTCCATGCGGCACAGAATACTCGGTGAGTGTCTTCAACATGCTGCTGAGTCCCGTCTTCACGTAGTGGATTACGTGTCTTTCACAGTGATGCGTATTGTGTAGCAGGGTCGTTGTTCTCTCCACAACGTTGACGACGCCCGCAGTGCTAATGTTGAGTTGAGCTGAAGTCCATTGGGATTGCAGCTTGATGAGGAATAGGCACGCGTACGTGATGGTTGTGAGGAGATACAAAGGCATTCCTAATACGGCCTTTCGCATGTCTGGATCGTCGAGGATCAGGTTCAAGGCCGAAAAGGCGCTCTGGATGGCGTTGTTGATAAAATCTCGTCGTTCGGTTGACATGGTATACTCCTCGGATGGCTTTAATCCACGGAGACAGATTGAGAATAGTTGTAGCCTTGCGAAATGATAGTGCAGAACAACTCCTCTGGAAGGATATTGGGACACATGTAGATCCGGAACTATAAAGCTGTGAGATCCAAGCAGGCGAGCGATTACTGGAGTCACTTACCTAGCAGCTGCTCCCAATGGTCTCGCCAAAGGCCCAGTTCAAGGTCGTACTGGCGAAGAGACCCAAACTCGTTGTCGTTGACCACCCTGGAGCGTTCCGAGCCAAATGTTTGTGATATACGACTGAGTATGATGAAAACACTGACTTGACTGTGAAGTCGCAGGTCAGAGGTTGTTGCCATTGGTGCTAGGAGAGCACTCTCATGACTGGTGATTATGCCACTCTCGTTTATCATTGGAGGCCGGCCGTATGCAATGCTGAAATGGTGATCGCAAACATAGAGGAGGTACCATAGTCTGGCCTTCTCGAACTCCTGGGCTGTAGCGTTCCTGAGGGTTTCGGTGGTGAATTGATGGAGATTTAACTCGATGGCGATACGGACAGCGAGGCCAGACAACTTCCAGCTGACATCGGAGAGCCAGAATGCGCCGATGCAGAGACCTCTGACGTCGTCGAGAGTGTGGTATCGAGCAAAGACTGAGTGGCTCGTGAGCTCAAGAAATATGGGATAGCAGATGTCAAACGCGGCAGCACCGTCATGAATATGCAGTGCAGTCACGGTCAGAACAGCTGCCGTTAGAAGCGTAGATGAGGCCCGGGCTGCCTCGAGGGTAGTGTGAACCAAGGCGAGACCACCCCAGAGATACGCGTTGAGGGTCTCGCGAAACGTGGAGAAGAGAACCTCGGCGTCCTGGAGTCCGAGCTTTCCTTGTGAGATGAAATCTGATTGCAGCGTCCCACCGGTAGGCAAGACGGCGGGGTTGCTACGGATGTTTCGCAGCTTGGTCACCTCATAGAGGCTTGCCATTGGAGTGTTGAGAATGGCCTCCTCATTTCGACACTGAGGCGCTGGATCTGCAGAATTCTGCCTCGTCATGGCCGTGACATCTCCAGGTCTCACGGAGGAGGAGTCAAGGTTGGCCACTGATCGGGCTTCTGGCCTAGGAGGCGGCAGTCGCAAAGACTCACTGTGACCATCCGCGGTCATATCACCGGAGGTTGAAAAGCCATGATTGTTCAGTCGTGGTAGATTCAAAGCGTTCTGGACTTGAGTGATTGCCTTCTGCAGCTCTTGAACCTGCGTCTCTATCCCCTTCTTCCACTCGTTCTCGTCGTCAAGGAGGGTTTGTAGGCTTTTGTTGATGACGCATGGCAGCTCAAGGCGCGCACATCGCGCGCATTGATCCTGGCCAGGTAGACTTTCACACTTGATCTTTCGATTTTGGCACTGTTCACCTGAGGTGTCATCGTTGTCAGCTCGCAAGAATTGGCCAGCCTAAGAGGACAGCAGCGTCTCCTGCACTTACAGGCGCGAACCTTTCTCGAGATTCTCGGTTGTGAATTGGGTGCTGGATGGAACGTGTTCGAGTGAGCTTCATCGAGCCTTGGCCGCTTCATGGTTATGATTATCTGAGAAGTGTTTGTTAGAGATTACGTCTCGAGGCGACGGTTATGGCCATAGTGCCGGAAAATTAGATAATCCAGGTCCGAATCGTAGAGAGTCCCTACTGCCTATGAAAACCATTAGCTAAATGTTATAAGCCTTCTTACTAAAAAATGTCTAAGTTACTACTTAAGCTATAA
Organism: Fusarium solani; assembly: GCF_023522795.1. Lineage (NCBI taxonomy): Eukaryota > Fungi > Ascomycota > Sordariomycetes > Hypocreales > Nectriaceae > Fusarium > Fusarium solani. The sequence continues at coordinate 2,936,952 of NW_027072148.1, read as the reverse complement.
AGGGTAATAAAAGCTAATAAAAGCTTAGGGTCTTAGCTTAAGGGAGTAATAAAAAAATAAAAAATATATAATTAATTAATTAATTTATATAATAAGTAAGTACTATAAATAAGTAAGTATTATACTTTTCTTTTATATATTTAATTATTTATTTAATTAATTAATTCTTAATTATTAAATATATTAGACTTAAATATTAAGACTAAAACCTTTTTTACCTTTTAAGACCTTTAAAATAACTTAAAACTAAGTATTTAATATATTATAAATACTTATATAATTAATAAGTAATAATTATATTTATAATAAAATAATATTTAATCTTAACTTAATATTATTTCTAAATTATATAAAGTATTTAACTTAAAAAAAAGAATTTTTTATTTATTATATTTTTAACTTAAATTTATAAAAAAAAAATTTAATTATAAAATATAAAAAAATAATTAATTAATTACTAATTATAATATATTAATTAATATATATTAATTAATATATATTAAGTATTAAATTTAATTAAATAATACTTAAACTATAAAATATATTTCTTTTAATTATTATTAAAATTATTATTAAAATTATTATTATTTATATATTTATATAAGCTAAGATATATATATTATATATTTAACTAAATAAGTTTAATTAATTAAACCTATAGACCTTTATTTACCGCTAAGTTTTAGTCTAGCGCTAATACTTTTTAGGTTTATAAAACTCTAATACTAACTCTAGGAATTAATCCCTCTAAGTAAACCTATAACGCTAATAACCTCTATTTTTTAATATTATGCCTATAGCTATATTACTAGATCTTAGCTAGCTATAAGACTTCTTTAATTTTCTTATTTAATATTATAAAAGGTATTAATATTAATAATAAGGGTTATAAGCTATGCTTTATATTAGTTATTATTTTATAAGTCCTTAAGGAATATAATATCTCTATTAATAAGATTTTCTTTTTTTTTTAGTTTTTTTTTAAGAGCCTTTAATAAAAAAAGCTCTTCTTTAATAAAATTAAACCTTTTATTAATATTATAACTAAGTAAAAAGAGGCTAAGAAAAAAAAAAGATATTATAATTAAAGATAGTGAGTTTAACTTATATTAATTAATTAAGCTCTATATTTAACTTAATACTTTAAAGGGCTCTATTTAATATTATTTTTAATAGCTTATTATAAGTACTTTTAGCACCTTTATAAAGCTTATAGATTGCCTTAGTAAGGTTATCTTAGTTATATTAAAAGTTAAACTAATAGGTATTAGCTATATTATTTTAATTATTTAAGTAAAGGTCTCTATAGAAAATAGCTATTATAATCTTAATATTAATATATTATTAATTAATTAGTTATTATTAGTTATAATTAAACCTCTTGTAATAAAAATAATAAAAGTAATTTTAGCTTCTTTAAGTAGTTAAGAATTATAAGAATAATTAAAAGGTTAATATTAGAGAGGAGAGATATTATATAAAAGGGATTTTAATCTCTTTAGCTAATTAAAATATAACTTATTTATTATAAATAAAACTAGTTTTAATATATTATTAAAGCTATTAATAATTATATAAATAAATTATATTAATTTAAGTCTATTAAGAGCTTAGGCTTTAAGTATAAAGCCTTTATTATTAAAATTATTAAGATATTAATTAAAATACTTTAATTTTTATTTTAAGTAAAATAAAGTCTAAAAATAATATTTCTTTTAAAAATATATTTATTAAAAATTAAATATATAAATTTAATTATTAATATATTTAATAAGTAAATATCTTAAATAAATAAATATCTTAAAAATCCTAACTTTCTTATTAAAGATTATAATAAAAATACTATAAATTATTTAATTAATTAAAATTATTTATTATATTTTTCCCTAGATATCTTAATTATTACTTAATAGGTCCTTATATTATACCTAGGCTTATTATAAATATTATAGCGCTAAATACTTAGTCTAATTAACCTTCCTTAATTATTACTCCTCGATAATTTAGCTATTACTTATATATTAATATCTATTTAATTAATTACTTATCTTTCTTTTTTTATTATTATAACCCCTCTTTTCTATAATTTAATCTTTTTTGCCCTTTAGCGCTAACTTAGTATTTTATTTATCTCTTAAAAGTTTTTAATTTTTATTATTAATAAAGTAATTTTATATATAATAGCTTTTATTTTTTTTATAAGGGACTATAAAGCTTTAAGGATTAACTCTAGGGAGTTATTTTAATACTTTTTAATTTATCTTTTAAGGTATTTAAATTAAGATCTAGCCTTAAGTATAATCTTTAAGGTCCTTAAGACCTAAGGGGTAAAGTATTTAATTCCCTCCTTAGTAGGCATTAAAGTTTATAGCTATATATTAAGCTTTAAGACTATAGCTTCTAGGTTAAGAAAAATAAAATTAACTCTTTTAAATACCCCTTTAATATTTCTTTTTATTATAATAATTTTATATATAATATAAAAGGCTAAAAAAAACTTAGTTTTTAAAATATAAATTATAAAGTATTTAATTAATTACTTTATTTTTTAATTATAGGCCTTTTTAAGAAGTATAAAATACGTAATATTAAGGGGCTAAAATAAATAAGATAAATAAAGTAATATATAAAGCTAAATAATTTTTTTTTCTTTATAATATCTCTTAAAGTTAATAAATTAGTAATTTTTATAGCTATTAAGGATTAAGAAATAATAAAAACTAATTAATTAATTAATTATATATTAATTAAAATACTTAAATTACTTAAGATTAATCTTATTATTAATTTAATTATTTTAAGTTATTATAATAATTTAATTATCTAAGAAGTTATTTTCTTAATATTAATTAATAAAATAATATTAGCTTATATTAATAATAAATAATTAAATTACTTAGCTTTTTATATTAATTACTTAAATAATTATAATTTATTTTTAATTTTTAAGTTATATTAATTTTAGCTTTAAATACCTTTTTAAGCTTATAATAATTATTTTATTTATAATTATACCTATAAAAAAGCTAATCTTATTAAAATTATAAATATTATTTAATTAAATATTATACTTTATAATTTTATTTATTATAAGCTAAAATTAATTATAAATAATAATTAAGTTTTTATATTTAGTTTTTTAATAATTATATTTATAAAAGAAATATATCTTAAGCTCTTAATATTACTTAATAAAGTTATAAGCCTAATATATATTAATAAGTAATATATTATAATTAATAAGTAATTAATTAATTATTTCTTTTATATTATATAGCTATAAGAGAAATCCTTATAAATCTAAGTTAAGAATAAAATAAATAAGGATTTATTCCTTTAGATTAGATAGCTAATATAAGTTAGGGATAATATTACGTCGAGACTATATATCTTATTGCTAGTGGCTAAGAGTTTTCTAAGAGACTATATATATACTTATAGTATACTAGAGACTTAATCTTAGGTTATTTTAAAGGGCCTAAAAAGTAAGAGGTATTTTAGCCTTATAATTACTTTATAATATATTTAGTAATTATATATTAATTAATTAAATACTAAAGATATAAGTTAAGGGATTTTTAAGATACTTACTTATCTAAGATACTTACTTATTAAGTATATTATATATTTTTAATTTTAGCTTATAATAAATATAATTATAAAATATAATATTTAATATAATAATACTAATAATTTTAATAATATTAGCTTTTTTTATTAATATAATTATAAATAAAATAATTAGTATAAGTATAAAAAAATATAAAAAATTAAAATTAATATAACTTAAAAATTAAAAATATATTATAATAATATAAATAATTAATATAAAAAGCTAAATAATTTACTATTTAATATTAATATATATTAATATTATTTTATTTATTAATATTAAAAAAATAATCTTTTAAGTAATTAAATTATTATAATAATTTAAAATAATTTAAATATTTTAATTAATATATAATTAATTAATTAATTAATTTTTATTATTTTTTATTATTAATAATTATAAAATTTATTAATTTATATTTTTTTTTAAAAATAAAATATAAAAAAAATTATTAAATTTTATATATTAAATTTTTTTAAATTATATTATTTATTTAATATTTTATATTTTAAATTATATAAAAAATGTTATAATTAAAAATAAAATAATATATATAATAAATATATTTTATTATAATATAAATATTATAAAAATCTTAATTTTAAAAATTAAAATTATAAGAAAAAGAAATATAAATTATTTAATTTCTTAAAATTATTTATTATATTTTTTTAAATATTTTTATTATTACTTAATAAATATTTATATTATACTTAGGCTTATTATAAATATTTTAATATTAAATACTTAATTTAATTAGTTTCTTTAATTAATATTTTTTAATAATTTAATTATATATTATATATTTATATATATTTAATTAATTATTTTTAATTATTTTATTATAATTTTTAAAGTCTTTAAAACCTAAGAAATATAAGATTTATATATTTTTTCTATAATTATTAAAGTTTATAATTAAATATTAAGCTTTAAGATTATAATTTTTAACTTAAAAAAATATAATTAGTTTTTTTAAAAGCTTTTTTTATATTTCTTTTTATTATAATAACTTTATATACTATATACATAATTAAAATAAATTTAATATTTTAAATATAAATTATAAAATATTTAATTAATTATTAAATTTCTTAATAATAAGCTTATTTTAATATATTAAAGTATTTAATATTAAAGGGCTAAGATATATAAAATATATAAAATAATATATAAAACTAAATAATTCTTTTTTATAATATTTATTAAATTTAATAATATATATATTTTTAAAATTATTAAGAATTAAAAAATAATTATAATTATTTAATTGTTTAATTATATATTAATTAAAATATTTTAATTATTTTAAATTAATTTTATTATTTATTTAATTATATTAAATTATTATAATAATTTAATTACTTAAGGTATTATTTTTTTAATATTAATTAATAAAATAATATTAAGTTATATTAATAATAAATAATTACATTATATAATTTTTTTTATTAATTATTTAAATACTTAAAATTTATTTTTATTTTTTATATTATATTAATTTTTGCTTTAAATATCTTTTTAAATTTATAATAATTATATTTATATAAAATATATATATTTTAAGGTATAAATATTACTTAATAAAATTATAAGCCTAATATATATTACTTAATAATATAATATAGTTAATAAGTAATTAATTTATTATTTTTTATATATTATATAATTATAAGAGAAATTTTTATAAATCTAAATAAAAAATATAATAAGTATAATTTTATTTTTTTATATTTAATAATTAAGTTAATTTTAAATAATAATATATTAAGATTAAATATTATATTATTAATAATATAAGATATAATAATAAACTTTATAAATAATTATAACTTATTAAAGACTTAACTTAGGATTATATTATATAGCTTAAAAAATAAAAATATCCTAGTTTTATTAAAAGCTTATAATATATTAAGTAATTAAGAAATAATTAAATAAATAAAAAAGCATAATTTAAAAGATTTTTATAATACTTATATACTTATAATATTTACTTATTATATATATTATTTAATAAAATATTTTATAATTTATATTTCTATAATTAGTTTTTTTTTTATTTTTTTATATTATATATAAAATTATTATAATAAAATAGAAATCTTAAAAAAGTTTTAAAATAATTAATTTTATTTCTTTTTAACTTAAAAGCTATAATCTTAAAGCTTAATATATAATTATAAGATTAAATATTTAATATAAAAAAATAAATTTTATAATTTTTTAAGTCTTAAAGACTTTAAAAATTATATATAAGGCTAAATTTTAATTTAAATATTTAAAAAATAAATTAAATTAATATTTAAAAATACAAAAAATTTAAATATAAAATAATAATAATAATAATAATAATAAAAAATATATAATTAATTAATTAAATATAAATAATTAAATAATAATAAAATTATTTAAAAAAAATAATTAAAAAAATTTAATATAATTAAATATATAGTATTAAAACATTTATAATAAACCTTAGTATAATATAAAGATTTATTAATTAATCATTAAAATACTTAAGAAAAAATATAATAAAGAATTTTAATTAATTTAATAATTTATAATCTTTTTTATAATAATTTTTATTAAAAAATTTATTATATTTATTATATTTATTTATTTATTATATTTACTTATTATATATATTAATTATAATAACTTTACTTTTAATTTAATACTTTTAATAAAAAAGTTTAAATATTTATATAAAGTTATTTTACTTATAAGTAATATAAAATTATTTAATTAATCTAATTTAAAAAATTATAATAAATATAAAAAAAATTATTAAAGTATTATAATTTATAAAATATTTTATAATTATATAATATTATATTTAAATATTATAATAGTTTATTAGTAAAGAGAGAGCTATATAGGCTAAGCCTGCTTAGTTATATTATACCTTATATAATATAAAACTATTTACTTAAGATATATTTATAATCTATTATCCAGGACCATGTCTGCTCTATAGCAGTTTACAGCTTAGCTTTACCTACTTTAACGTCCTTCATTTCTCCCACATCCAAGGCAACAAAAAACCGAGAGGCAGCATTATAGCCGCAAATCGTCATGGCTATAAATTATGTTCGTCAGCACATGCATTATCGATATGTGCGCATATCGTGTTTCCCCTTTAGAGTAAATCGCGAGGTCTCTTATATTCACTCGATTATATACTCCAGGTAAACCAACTTGCATCGTTTGCTCCCGCGGTTAGAACAAGAAAAAAAAGAAAAAGTTAACTTACTAAATTCGAAGACCTGTCTGTCATTCTCTAGGTGCTTTTTCATGGCCTCAAAAACTTGGTCGCTGACCTTGATGTCCTTCGTTACGGCATCGACATAGCGCATGAGATCCCACATTCGGGTGCTTAACCCACCCTCCCCATCAGAACCCTTTCGTCCTGAAGCCGCTGTCCTGACCGTCTCGATCCCTTCATCGGAAACCCCTCCCTTCTTGAGCAGGGGCGCATGCTCATTCCACTCGACAGCGGCGCTGTTCAAGGCCGCAACACGACACATGGCCAACTCCATCACGTCTAAAGGTAACGTGGAGCGGTATCGGAGGGCCGTGAAGAAACGCAAGAAGCCACTGGCGAAGGGCGGGGAGATGAGCAGCGTGCGGTAGAGAGGCCCAAGGTCGGCGCGTCCTGCGATTACTTTCTGCATAAACGCTTGCTCCGAGGGGTCGGAGAAGTTTGGTGGTTCTGATGCGTACTTGAGGCGCATTTTGATAATAGATGTCTGGTGGTGGATAAAGGAGAATCGCTCTGGGATATTATGTATTTATAGGAGGACTTTATCGCAGATGATTAAGATCTAGATGGGAAGCATAGAACCTAGTGGTAGTGAAAGGGATAAATGAAATTTAGATATCTCTCCGAAGAGATAAACTGTCAAATACCCCTAAATTTTGCCGAGGCCCATATTACTTCGTCGTCTGTGCCTCGGCTATGTTAGTAGGTACTTCGTATGGATGGCTCGGAGAGGTGATGTGATGTAGGAGCGGGGGATTACAAACCAGCAAGAGAACTTAATAATACCCCCCCGGCACGGAAGCTATAGTTAAGACACACTGGTATCCCGACGGCCTATCATACCATGACACAGCAGGCAGAACAACAGAAACAGAGAACATCCGGATGTTGCAGCAATCCCTAGAGGCACAGCGGAATTGGACGAGATCAGTACAAGAACTATGTTTTCCAACTGCCCTCTGCGACTAAGTTAAGCTTGCCCTCGTAGACCCTTATGTCCCATACCATACGGGAGCAGTCTTTATTATTCACATGCAAAATAAGGAGATGGGTCCTCGCGAAGGAGAGGAGTAGACCCACTTGTTACCTCGGAGAAGTTAAGGTGCGCTGAGAAAACCTCTATTTCCACATCCCGTTTAGAGCTGATTGGTTGATTTAAACATGTCTAATAGACTTATAGAATACTAAAAGAATACTATTAGAGCAAGGATATATTATTATATAGACTTAAATATATATATCTAGGCTTTTAAGAAATTTAAGACCTTTAATTACTTATACTTATATATAATAAAAACTATATTTATTAGAATTATTATATATTAATATTACCTTAATAACTTACTTACCTTATATTATAAATATTAATAAATAACCTTAGCTTATCTTATAGCTTAAAATAACTTATAATATAATATATAAAAAATATTAACTTATTAAATATAAATATATTATAATATATATATATATAATAAGCTAGATAATAAGTAAATTAAATATTTTTCTTAACCTCTAAGATAAAAATTACTATAAAAATATTATATATTATTTAATTAATTAAAACTACTTATTATATTCTTCCCTAAATATTTTAATTACTACTTAATATATCCTTTTATTATAATTAAATTTATTATAAATATTATAATATTAAACTCTTAGTTATATTAATTTCTTTTAATTATTACTCCGCTATAATCTAGCTATTACTTATATATTAATATTTATTTAATTAATTACTTATTTTTCTTTTTTTATTATTATTACCTCTCTTTTTTATAATTAAGTTTTTTTTACCTTTTAATATTAGCTTAATATCTTATTTATTTATTTAAGTTTTTTAATCTTAGCCTTAAGTAAAATAACCTTATATATAATTATTTTTATTCCTTTAGAAGAAAATTTTATATAAGTATTTTAAGAATTTCTTAATTTATATTTTTTTTTATATATATCTTAATTTTTTAATAACTTAATATATATAAGAAATAAATAATATAAAAATTTTAATATGTTAAATAAAATTATTATAAAGAATTTATAAATTATTTAATTAATTAACATTATTTAATTTTTTATTATTATTATTAATATTTTTTATATAATTTAATTTTTTTTATTTTTTAATATTAATTTAATATTATATATATTTTTCTAAAACTCTTTAATTTTAATATATATAATATATAAATATTATAATTAAATAAGTATTATAAAAGTCTTTATTATAAGAATAATAATATTAATAAAAATATTATAAATTATTTAATTAATTAAAATTCTTTATTATATTTTTTTAATATCTTAATTAGTATTTAATAAGTTTTTATATTATAACTAAGCTTATTATAAATATTATAATATTAATTTCTTAATTATATTAATCTCTCTTAATTATTACTTTAAAATAATATAATTATTACTTATATATTAATATTTAATTAATTAATTAATTATTATTTTATATTTATTATTATTATTTCTTTTTTTTATAATTTTATTCTTTTCATTTTTTAATATTAATTAAATATTTACGTATTAAAGGGTTTTATTTTTAATAATTAATAAAGTAACTTAATATATAATTATTTTTATTTCTTTTTTAAAATACCTTAGGGCTTTAAGAATTAACTCTAAAAAGCTATTATAATACCTTTTAATTTATCTCTTAAGATATTTAAATTAAGAATTAGTCTTAATAATTATCTTAAGGGTTTTTAAAGCTTTAAGGTTTAAGGGTTAAATCTCTTTCCTAGCTAATATTAAAGTTTATAGCTACATATTAAGCTAAATAATTCATTTTCTATAATATTTCTTAAAATTAATAAATTAATAATTTTTATAAGTATTAAAAATTAAAAATAATAAAAATTAATTAATTAATTAATTATATATTTATTAAAATATTAAACTTATATAAAATTACTTTTATTATTAATGTAATTAATTCAAGTTATTATAGAGGTATAAGGTAAAGCCTAATATAATAATTAATCTTAAAGGGAAGTAATTTAATTATAATAATAAAGTTATTAATAGTAAGATTAATTACCTTATAGTTTTTATTAAAAGAAAGAACTAAGAAATCTTATTTAATATTATACCTATAAAAGGCTATAACCTAGTACTTAGGTACTTATAGTTATATTAATTTAATTTATATTTTAATTAAAAGACTAGCTAAGTATTATCTTTTACTAATAAGGTACTCCTTATAATAAGTAATAACTTAGAAGATAATATAAGATCTTATATTTTTATTAAAGATACTAAAGAAATTAGGTAAAGGTAAATATAAAATACCTTTTTACCTAAAGGGATATAATATAAATATTATAATAAATAGAAATAATAAAATTAATAAATAATCGCATATATTATATAATAATTTTAATAATTAAAAAAAGACCTTAAAAAAAGTAAGAAAATATTAAAAGAGGAATAACTTAAAAATATATTATAAAAGTATTATATCTATAAAAAACTCTTTATAAAAGAACTTAAAATAAGTTTATTATTATATATATATTATAATTTAGAAATTAAATTTATTAATAAAAAATAACTTAGTTTTAATAAACTTTATTTACTTAATATAATATAATAATTAATATTAAAAGAATATATTAAAGAAATATTATAAAAAAGATATATTAAGAAAAATAAGTTATTTATTAAATACCTTATTATATTTATCTTAAAGAAAAATAAAAAGCTTTATTTTTATATTAATTTTAAAATACTTAATATTATTATAATTAAGGATTATATATTATTACCTCTTATTAATAAATTAAAAAATTAATTTTTTAAAATAAAATATTTCATAATACTTAACCTTAAAAGAGCTTATAACCTTATTTAAATTAAAAAAAAAATATAAATAAAAAATTATTTTTTATATTAAATATAAATTATATAAATACTTTATTATACCTTTTAGACTTATAAATATATTTATTATATTTTAATAAATAATTAATAATATATTATAAGAATATCTAAATATATTTATTATATATTACTTAGATAATATCTTTATTTTCTTTAAAATAAAAAAAAATATATATAAAATATATCTATAAGGTATTAAAAATATTATAAGATATTAATTTATTAATAAAACCTAAGAAAAATAAATTCTATGCCTTAAAGGTAAAATTTCTTAGATATATTATATCTTATAATAAGATATATATAAACCTTAAGATAATTATAATAATTAAGGACTAAAAAGAATTAATTAATATTAAGGAAACATAAGCCTTTCTTAGCTTTACTAATTATTACTATAAATTTCTTAAATAATTTAAGAAAATCATAGTATTATTAATTAATCTTATAAAGAAAAATAAGATATTTATATTTAAGAATAAGATATAAAAAGCTTTTTATATGATTAAAGAACTTATCTTAAGTAAATTAGTACTTAAGATATTTAATTTATTTTAATTAATAAAACTTAAGATAAATATATTAGATTTTATACTAAGAGCCTAAATTAGCTAATAAAATACTAAAAGATCTTTATACCTAATTATATTTTATTCCTATAAGTTATATAAAGTAAAACTTAATTATCTTATTTATAATAAAGAATTCCTTATAATTATTAATACTTTTAAAAAATTCTAATATTACCTCCTTAGAAGTAAATATTAAATTAAGGTATATATAAATTATAAGAATATTACTTATTTTATAAAAATATATAAACTTAATAAATAATAACTATAATATATTAAATATCTCTTAGAATTTAACTATATTATTATTTATATGAAAAAAATAAAAAATAATTAAGCTAATATTATTAATTAATAATTTAACTTAGATATTAAAAAAACTAAAATTAAAAAATAATTATTATATTTTACCTTAAAAGGATATCTTAAATAAAGGTTTATTAAGTAAATATATAAACTAGTATAATTATTAAAATACCTTATGCTTATTAAGAAATATAAATAATAAATTATAAATTTTTTTAATTATATATTAAGATATTAATAATAAAGCGATAAAGTTTAGACTTATAAAGGAAAGATTTTTACGCTTAATAAAATATTTTAAATTATCTTTAATTATTATTATTACTAAGTTATATATTATAATAGCCTAGAAGAAATAATTAAAGCTATATAATAATATTATAATAATTATAACCTTAAAAGTAAGATAAAAAAAAATATTTTAATATAAAAAATACTATAAGAAAAATTAGTTATTAATATAAAAACTATTAACTTATAAATAAGATAAAGCTATAAGGATATCTTATTAAATTAATATAGCTATATATAAAGTAAAATAAAGTAATTTACTCTTAGAATAGATTTAGTAATATAATAAATAACTTTTAAATAATAAAAAAACTAATAAATAATAAGTCTTAGATAAGCTATTCTATAAACTTATATATAAAATATATAGCTACTTATTATATAAATACTAGGGAATTAATAAAACCCTAAAATAAATTAAAATAACTTTTACCTTTCTTAATATAAAGAGGACTATTTTAATAGTTATTAAATAATATAACTATTATATAAAAACTAAGGTATAATACTATAAACCTTATAGAAAATTATAATTACTCTTAGTTATATAATAACTATAGGATTTTATTATTATAAAATTTATTATTAAATTACCTTTATTAAAAGAATTAGCTATTAGAAACTTTTATAATAATATTTTTATTATTATAAATAGACTTATAAAATTTTCTTATTTTATACCTTATAAAGAATTAATAATAGTAAAAGAATTTACTTATTTTTTTTATTTTTATATTATTAAGATATATAATATATTACTTAAAATTATTATTAATTAAGGATTATTATTTACTATAAAATTCTAATAAAGCCTTATAAGATATTTAAGAATTAATTATAAACTCTCTAATATATATTATAAGAAAATAAATAAATAAATAAAATATATAAATTTAATATTAAAATAATACTTTTAATATTATATTAACTATAAATAAACTAATTAAGTTAAGAAGCTATTAGCTGCCTAGTTAGCTTATAATATAGTGATTAATAAAAGTATAAAGATTATATTAGCTTATATTAATTTTAGATTTATATTAAATATATATTATTAAATATAAAATATTCTTATTAACCTTAAAGTAATCTTTATTAGTAATTAACTAAAAAACTTATATAAAGAAATAGATATTAAACTTAAGTTTATTAGAAATAAAATAATAAACTATGCTAATTAAAAAAGAATTAAGGAATTAATTTTCTTAGAAGGAGATATAATTTATATTATAATAAAAAATATTAAAATAAAATAATAAAATAAAAATCTTAATTATAAATATATTAAATTATATAAAATTAAATAAAAAATCTTAGAAGATAACTATAAATTAGACTTATTATTAAAAGTTAAGCTTTATTTAATTATTTATATTTTATTACTTAAATTAATAAAAAATACTATTTAAGTTAAAACTAATAATAAAATAAAAATAAGAATTAATAGATTAAAAGGGTATATTATAAAAGGTATTTTTAATATAAATAAAATTAATAATAAAATATTATATTTTATTAAATAAAAGAATTACTTAGACTTAGAAAATTTATAAAAACCCCTAGAATACCTTATTAATATATAATACCTTTTAAAAGACTTTTATTAATGATATTAAAAGGAGATATAAACTTAAGTCTAATTATACTCTAATTAATAATATCTATAATACCTATAGATTTTATAATAATTATAGCTTTTTATTCTACCTTTTTAGTTTCTTTTAATTTATTTAAGAAATAAAAGCTATAAATAGCTATTTAATACCTTTAATATATAATTAATACTTTTAGTAATAAAGCTAAGTTAAATAAGCTAAAACCTTATTTACCCTCGCTTAAGCCTCTTAAGCCTCTTATTATAAATATAAAAAATCCTTTTTAATATACTTTTTTTTAAAATCTAAGTAATTAGACTCTTAGTAAATATAATTTACTAAGAAATTATTAATAAATAAAAAAACCTATAAGTAAGAATATATAAATAAGTATTAGAAATATTTACTAATATATTATAAGAAAGGCCTTAATAGGTATACTCCTCGTAGTAATTTAAATTTTTAAGTAAGGCTATATAGTATAGGCTATAAAAATAATAAATAAGATATAATTTTAAATCTAAAATAATTAATAATATTACCTAATTTAATAATAGCTAATTATTTTTAAAAAAGGATAAAATAACTAAATATATTAATAAAAGATTTTTATAGGTTTAGGATTAATATATATATGCGAGATAATTAAGGTTATAGATATAGCCTTAAGGATAAGACTAATAGAGAGGAGATATTATATTATAGCCTAGAAGACCTTAGGCTATATAATAAGAAGGACTTATATTAATTAGCTAATTATATATAAATTAAAATAAATTATATCTTATAAGCTATAATCCCTATTAAGCTAGTTAAATAAATTATAGTAACTTAGGCCCTATAAGTTATAATTTATTATAAGTTATTATATTCTAAAAAGTATATAAGATATACTTAATATATTTTCTTATATAATAATTACCTTAGGGATTAATATAACTTAGTTATACTTAATACCCTTAAGTATATTACTAGATATAACTTATATCTTATTTAAGATAATATAATAATCTCCTTTATTAATATTAACTAATATAACTAGTTTATGCCTTAGGAATATAATATAATTATTATAATATAAATATATATTATTATTACTTTTTAAGCTATTAAGAAAATTAATTTCTTTTTAAGTAAAATACTTATATTTTTTTAATTTTCTTTTAAGGGCCTTTAATAATAAAAGGATTTTTTTAATAAAATTAAATTAATTATTTATATTATAACTAAGTAAAAAAAGATTAAATAAAAAAAAAAAAGTTATAGCTAAAGATTATAAGTTTAACTTAAACCTTTTATTTATTAAGCTATATATTTATTATAATACTTTAAATAGCTCTATATAATATTATTTCTTATAGCTTATTATAAGTACTTTTTATGCCTCTATAAAGCTTATAGACCTCTTTAATAAGGTTATCTTAATTATATAAGAAGGTATACTAATAGTTATTAGCTATATTATTTTAATTTATTAATTAAAAGTTTTTATAAAAAGCTATTATAACTTTATTAATATATTATTAATTAATTAGTTAATTATAGTTATTATTAGTTATAATTAAACCTCTTTTTATAAGGATAATAAATATAATTTTAATCTCTTTAAGTAATTAAGAATTATAAAGATAATTAAAAGGTTAATATTAGAGGGGAGTTATTATTTAAAAGGGTTAAATTTTAATTATTTTAGCTAGTTAAGATATAAGTTATTTATTATAAATAAAGCTAATTTTAATAACGCGCTAAAACTAGCTCTATTAATAATAAATAGCTTATATCTTAATTCGCTAAAGTAATTAAAATCTAACCCCTTTGCATAGTAGCTCCCCTCTAATATTAACCTTTTAATTATCTTTATAATTTTAAATTACTTAAAGAGATTAAAATCTTAAAGGATTATACTTTTATTATCTTTATAATAAGAGGTTTAATTATAACTAATAATAACTATAATTAATTAATTAATTCATCTATAACTAGCTAATTAATTAATAATATATTAATAAAATTATAATAGCTTTTTATAAAAACCTTTAATTAATAGATTAAAGTAATATAACTAATACTTATTAGTATATCTTTTTATATAATAACTAAGATAACTTTATTAAAGAGGTCTATAAGCTTTATAAGGGCATAAAAAATACCTATAATAAGCTATAAGAAATAATATTATATAAAGCTATTTAAAGTATTATAATAAGTATATAGCTTATTAAATAAAAGGTTTACGTTAAACTTATAATTTTTAGCTATAACTTTTTTTTTTATTTAATCTTTTTTTACTTAATTATAATATAAATAATTAATTTAATATTATTAAAAAAAAGGTTTTTTTATTAAAAGTTATTAAAAAAAAGCTAAAAAAAATATAAATATTTTACTTAGAAAGAAATTAATTTTCTTAATAGCTTAAGAGATAATAATAATATATACTTATATAAGGTATAGCTTATCATTCTTATTCTTAGTATTAATACCTTCTATACTATTAAATAAGAAAATTAAAGAAGTCTTATTATAGCTAGCTAGGATTTAGCTATATAGCTATAAGTATAATTATATTAAGAAATAAAGGTTATTAGTATTATAAGTTTTAGAGGGATTAGTTCTTAGAGTTAGCATTAGAGTTTTATAAACCTAAAAAGTATTAGCGCTAAGGCTTAGCGCTAGACTAAAACTTAGCGGTAGATAGAAATCTATAGGTTTAATTAATTAAACTTATCTAGTTAAATATATAATATATATATCTTAGCTCATATAAATATATAAATAATAGTAATTTTAATAATAATTTTAATAATAAAATAAAATAATATATATTTATTAAATTTACTTATAATATTATATAAAATAACTATATAAATATAATAATATTTATAAAAATTAAGTTATTAAAATAACAATAATAAATAATATTAAAATAACTTATAAAAATAATATATTTAAATAATATAAAAATATATAAAAATAATATATAAATAAAAAGTATATATTAAGGTATATTATAAAAAATTAATTAAAAACCCTAAGTACCTTAAAGTATTATTTAATTTATATAGTAATATATAAATATACTTAATATATGAAATATATTAATATCTTATAAATATTATATTAATATTAACAATATAAGAAATATTAAAAAGAAAAAGAAAAATAATCCTATCTTTAGCAGCTGAAGCATGGTCTGCTAGCTTGAGGCTGTTTGTGTCAGACAGGGCGCCCTCACTAGGTAACTGATTGAGTATATTGACGATTATCCTTTTTTTGACCCTTTTTCTGGCTATCTATGTGTGTTCTCCCTCCTCGTCTCTATATCTTAAGAAACGAGGCCTAAGATACTACATCTGCTAAGCCTGCAATAGATCTGTACCGCTGCTCTGACGCTTCTGGTCTCATCGTGAGACTATCTTCCCTTGAGGTGGCTGCCCCTGTGACATGCCACTTCTCCAACAAGTATTCCTAGATTCAGACCCAAAACCAAAGATCTGAAAGAAGGGTCCACGGGCCAGAAAAAATAGTATCGGGTGCCATTACCAGTGGTAATTGGTATAGTAGGGTTGAAGTAAGGAAAAGAGAATTTGGGTAAAAATTGACCGCTCGCTTATCATGTACGTCAAAGTAGATTATGTTAATGTCTAATCTGTTCAGCTAATTAACATACAGGGAAAACTGGGTGTTACCCAGAGGAAAAACCCAGATCTAAATCAACCTCTTAAGCCCAGGCACAGAAATACATCTAAAGATGTCTGGTATAACAGTACGGTCTTACCCGTAGGGGTTGAACCCAGGAACAGAGTTGCCGGCAGCTTTTTTAAGAGCATCACCAAACCGGCTGTCGATCAGCTTAAGCGTTGCCTTTCCAAAGTCGGCATGTGTCAGTCGGTCCTGAATCCAATCACTGGGATAACCATTCCAAGCAACCTGATCAGCAATTTGCCACCATCCGTAACCATTCTCAACTGCATGTCGCTCTGACTCTTTAGCTATGCGAAATGCATGCGTGCTGGCACTATCCTTATGGTAAACAACAAGTGGGTGGTCACCGTCAAGCACAGGATTATTAGTAGCCCCATCGTACCCTCCATGTGCTGATGGTGCAACGCGGGCAATTCTGTTGCCGTTTTGCACAAAAACAACAACGTTTTCCCAATCATGAACATGACCACCTGAGCCTGCGCCTGTTCTGTCTACCTCAAAGTAGTATTCGTACCTTGTCAGCAGTTAGCAGGAGAAAAAGTCTTGAATGATCCAAGCCGGCTTACATATAAGCACACCAGCCATTGTTGCAACGATATCTGGAATAGACATTCGCATTATCAAGTCGTGGAAGATCGCGACAGCCATCGGCAGGTTTTCCTTTGTTTGGAAGACCTGGGTTCAGATTTCCCCACGGGTCAACAGCGGCAGTATTGTAGCAGCTATCCTTATCGAAATCGACAGCCGGCTGGAATCTGAGACTATTCGCATCGGCGTTTCGAGGAAGCTTTGTCAGAAGATTGCGCTTGAAGACTTCGTTCTCCCCCAAGATTGGGGTCGGGTGGGCCGAAACTATTTCAGCAACAGCTAGGAGGGAACAGCCCAGGCTTAAGATGTGCATGGTGATCCGCAATGATGGGCTCGAAATAGGGAATTCGGAAATATGTATGTCTCAAGAGAATATGTCAACCGTATAGACAGCTCCTGGGCCAGGCATGCAATGACTGACCTTATGTACTTGCGAATAAGAGGGGTTTGGCCACAGAGAAAAATAATTATTGATCATAATAAAAAAAAAATAAAAAAAAAGAAATTAAGAAAAAAAAGAAGCAAGGAGAAAAACCGACTAAGCAGAAGTATCTCGCCGGCAGGCAAATGCTACACGATGCAATAATTGTTTACGTGGATGGTCCGTGTAGCACTATCATGGCCTATGGGATTCGGGTGTTCAAAGTACATCTCACCTCAGAGAATTGGCTCAAGAGAAGGCATTACTGATCGCTTACTGATGAGTCCGATTTGCTCCACCCATCAAGGTCCACAATGCCGCGAAGGGGAAAGCCGTCAGACGAACCCCTTGCACGTTGCATACACTGCATCCGGGATTAGGGTTGCTGAAAGGTCTCATTTCATTTCATCAATGGAGAGCGAGTCGTCCTACTCCGTATTCAGCGGCGAAATCCACCCGTTTAGGTGAGGCAGTCCGCTACGTTCTTCCAACAAGTTCTCTCAAGACTCACAAGCTCGGTTGCTGGTTCCATCTTTGTGGCTGAACTTGTTCCAGAAACCCAAAGCAGCGGGGTTCAACTGTGTTTCCTTTTACACTGATTGGGCCTACTGTACCAAGGACAACTTGGAATTTACTAAATTACATACTTTTCGTCCATTCGCTCATTGATTGTTCCGCGCTCACTATGGTTTTCGACAGGGGTCCCTGTACGATTTTGGGTAATTCTGCCATCTTATCACGCTTATCTTCCCTCACCGCCTACCTAAAGTCCGTGTATTCGAGCAGCCTCGGTAGGACGATGTCTTACTAAGGTTATCCAATGTAACTAACAAGAAGTAATATTACATCTCTAGAACAGCCCTGTATCTAATAGTGTTCTGCTCAAGGCGTTCAAATACTGTTTGAAGACTTGATGGGCCATCGTGCTTAAAGACCTGGATGAGCGGCTTGATGTTATGGCGAGCTGAAAAATCGAGCATCTCATCGTGAATTCCTCTAGACCCGACTAGACTAGAGAAGACATGAAACCCATTAAAAAACATTGCATTCGCACTACTGAAGAGTTAGCGGAACCCGACTTCCTCTGATGGGTAGTATGTGACGCTTGAACTGACGGTAAACTGAGAGGTCCGTTAATAGGGGCCGCGAGAGGTAAAATTATTCCATCTCTAGCGAGAAACTCCTTTACCATGACCCTGATTTCATTCTTGCATTAGCATACAGCCAGGTTGGACAATCAGACTTATTCATACTTCTCCCAATCAGGGTACTTGGAGCCTGCAACAACCAAGACGTCGATTGGTGCAGCCTTCTTGTCGAACATCTCGCTGATGAGATGAAACGCCGTCGCCCCCAGCTCCTGAGCCTCGCTCTCTTTGCTAGGAGTTGTGCTGTAGACAACAACCTCGGCCTCCATTTTGGCAGCGTACTGGATAGCTAGATGTCCCGGTCCGCCAATCCTGACCTCCTGTCTGATAACAACACGCTCATAGAATCATACCACATCGCTCTTCCCCCGCAAGCAATTGGCATTAAAGCGGGCAACATCTACCGGAATGACCATCCCATATAGCTGAATCCACGTGCGAACTTCCCTCAGTCCACCCTCTTCGCCCTATATTTCCCCATCCACTCCGGTTTCACAAACAACACCCAGGCCCTAAACCCCAACATAACCCCCATCCCCAGCCCAAGGCCCCAAATCACCTTGCTGGGATTAAGCCCGCTACCCGCCTCCCCCGCAACCCACACCTGCCAAAACGAGAGCGGGAGAGCCAAAGCCTCAAACGAGCCTAACATCTGGTACGTGGTCCGCCTCGTCTCTATCGCCCCAGGTTTATTCGGGATCGCAAGCACCATCGGGATCGTCATGGCGACCAGGCTGATGCCGAACAGTTGGAAGATAGAGGCAGCGTGAGGCGCCGCGGACTTGCCATCGCTCAAGTACATTCGTACTAAGGCTTCTTTCGCGTCGAATATCATAGGAATGGCCAAGAAAACGTTAAAGACTGATTCGGCAGCCAATACGATTCGAACAATTGTGCCGGGTGCCGATGGATCAATCTCCACGGATACTTTGGCGTCAGGTCCGGTGCGTTTGTCAATGTTTGCCATGGTTGTGCTTTGGAGGGATGGTTGCTTGTCTTTGTTAAGTGAGTCAAATATGCTGTGGAGATGTAGACCGTAGGACCTGAGATAAGGCTATGATATATAATGTTTTCATGATCAGGGGGTGAGACAAACCGTCACGTCGCCCTCAAGCTCAAGCCGCATGACCCACAATTAATAGCCGGGATATCTGAGTGTTCCGAGTGGTTCGGGAAGCTCGGATAGCTAGCATAACGTTAGGCTTCACGTTATAGTATCTCGGATAGCTAGCATAACGTTACGCTTCACGTTATAGTATCTCGGATAGCTAACATAACATTAGGCTTCACGTTATAGTATCTCGGATAGCAACTTAACATTAGGCTTCACGTTATGGTAGTTGTTCTTATTATAGATCCCTTGGCTCTGGCAAGAGGCCTAAGTATGACTAAAAGCGGAGGGTATATAGCTAACTCTAATAGCTATAGGGTTAAAAGAAGTATAAATTATAATATAAAAAGGCGTATAAAAGGTAGGTCTAATCTAAGTTAATTTTATCTCAAAGCTACTAGATCTAATTATTATAGAGCTAGATTTATTATATAAGGGACTTTTATAACTAAGGCATATAATAATTACTAAGGTCCCTAAAAGCTTTATTATCTTAATAAAGTCTAAGTCTATATTCTTTTATCCTTCTTTCTTAGATTTAATAATAAAATATTTTTAAAAATATATTTTAATTATTTTAATTATTTTATAATTCTTTTTATTACTTAAAAACTCTTAATTATTTAATTCTTTTATTTTTTTAATTTTTCTTTTAATATTTCTACTTTTATTTTATTTTATATTAAAGAAATCTTAGTCTTAATTAAATTTATTAGTATTATAGCTATAATAAGATATAAGTGGGGAAGTCTAATAAATTAATTACTAAGATAAGACTAAAAGGAAAGTATTTAATTCTATGCTCTAGGACTAATATGACTAAAGTTTAGTCTTTATAGTCTTACCCTAGATTAACTATTTAGAGACTTAATCTTAAGAAGGACTTCTTATATATAAGATATATTTATTATATTTTCTTATATATTAGTTATCTTAATTCTTAATATAACTTAGTTATATTTAATACCTTAAGTATATTATTTGATATAATTAATATCCTTTACCTTAGAGTATATAACTTAATCCTCTATTAATATAAACCTAGTATAATATATTAAATATAGCTGTATGTAATATAATTAGTTAGAGCTAGCAAAAGGTTACTAAAGTCTTAGTAAATCCCTAGAACTTAAGCTGCCTTTATAGGTAGCTCCTATAGTAATTAAAAATAAGGTAATAATAAAATATATATTATTTTAACTTAACCCTATTTTCTAAGAATTAAAAGTCTTATTCGCTAGGGAATTATTAATCTATATATATATATATCTTAATCGCGATAGATTACCTAGGGCTTCTTAAATAAATATTAAATATTACTATAATTAAACTTATTAATAATAATAATTAAATTACTTATTTTAAAACCCTTAAGATTAAAGCTAAGAATAAAGACCTCTAGGATTATATTAACTTAATTAAGAAAAGAAAATATCTCTGTATTTAAAACCCTTAATATATTTAAATATTACTTTAGCTATAATAATTACTTACTTATCTACCTTAATTTTATAATAATTTAAAAATAACTCTTTATAAAGTACCTAAGGGATTATTTTAATAAAAGATATTATAATCCTTATTATATTTTTATATAATTATAAAGTATAATTTAAATATTTTATATCTTTATTAAAAAAAAATAATAAATATTTATTATAAGATAAACCTTATATAAATACCTCTTAAAGAGCTATAAGGAATTTAAATAATAAGTAATTACTATATAAGACTAAGTTATAAATATTATTAAGTTAGGGAAAAAGGTACTAAGCCGTTTTGGGCTATTAGGTAATTTCTTATATATAGAAAAGGGTTAGAGGCTAAGATACCTTTAATTATTATTATTATTATTAGCATAGTTAGTAAGAAATAAGTAGCTTTTAGGCTCTTTCTCTAGCTAGATTTTTATTACTATTAATTAATTATTTACCCCTATTATCTTATATTTTATTTACTTTACTAAGAAGTATATAAGATCTCTCTTTAAAAGTCCTTATAAAAAAGTTATAAAATATTTTAGATCTAGCTATAATTAATCTATTTTATTTCTTTAATAAATTATTAGTAAGCTAATTACTTATTATTACTTTAATAAAAATATTACCTTTAATATATAATTAATCTTTGTATATTATATTTTCTCTTTAAAAATAAGTATAAATAAAAGACTTATTAAGTATATCGCAAAGTATTAATTAAAACTTATTAATATTAACTAATATATATAAGGCTATTAAGAAGTAATTAACCTAATAGAAAGCTAATATTAATAAGGCTAGAGATATAAGCTTATAAGAGGCTAAAGAGATAGATTAATAATTTATTAACTTAGCTAGGGTCTTAAGAGTATTCCTTCTAGAGTTATAAATTAATACCTATAAGGTTATAAAACTTAGTTAAATATAAATAAATAGCTTAATAATTAGTAAGGTATTTATAGATATTAATCTTATAATTACTAATTAGCCTAAATAAAAGAAAATAAAAGTCTTTTATAGAGCTTTTTTATTTATTAAAGGGGTAAATAAAGAAAAACCTTAGCCTTAATAAAAATTAAGAAGAGTTTAGTGACTAAGAAATAATAATAAGAAGTACTTTTATTAAGATAATAATAAAAATAAGATAAGTAAGAATAAATTATATAAAATATTATACTAGCTATTAAGGTATTTTTATATTTTCTTAAAAAAGGCCTTTTTATAGTTTATATTAATTAAAAGTATTATAAAAAAGGCTTAAAAATATATTACTAATAATAAAAATAAGAAATAAGTTAAATTAAAAAGATTAAGCTAAAAAGCTTAGTATAATTATAAGTAATTAATATAATATATATAAAGACTAGCTTAATAAATAAAAAAGCAATTATATAAGCTTATAATATTATATTATAAATTATTTTATTAAAAATTATTATATTTTTTAAAAAATAATATATTTTTATTTTATAATAATAAATATAATTATTAAGGCCTTTAATCTCTTAATTAGTTTTAATACTTTAATTAATAGCTTTAAGCTAACCTTAGGCTTATATAATAGCTATAATTTCTAATTATAAAAGGGGTATATAATATACTTAATAAGTAAGTATCTTATATAAGTAAGTATCTTAAAAATCCCTTAACTTTTATTATTATTATTTAATTAATTAATTCTTAATTACTTAATATATTATAATTTAATTATAAAGCTAAAATACTTCTTACTTTTTATACCTTTTAAAATAACCTAAGTTTAAGTCTTTAGCGCGCTATAAGTATATATATAGTCTCTTAGAAGACTCTTAGCCACTAGTAAAAAAGCATTTAATCTTAATATAATATTATCTAAAAATTATATTAATTATTTAATTTAAAGAAATAAATTTTTATTTACTTTATTCTTAACTTAGATTTATAAGGATTTCCTTTATAGCTATATAATATAAAAGAAATAATTAATTAATTACTTATTAACTATAATATATTATTAATTAATATATATTAAGCTTATAACTTTATTAAGTAATACTTAGACCTTAAGATATATTTTTTTTATAAATATAATTACTAAAGAGCTAAATATAAAGATTTAATTATTATTTATAATTAATTTTAGCTTATAATAAATATAATTATAAAATATAATATTTAATTAAATAATATTTATAATTTTAATAAATTAGCTTTTTTATAAATATAATTATAAATAAAATAATTATTATAAGTTTAAAAAAGTATTTAAAGTTAAAATTCATATAATTTAAAAACTAAGAATAGATTAGAATTATTTAAGTAATTAATATAAAAGGCTAAGTAATTTAGTTATTTATTATTAATATAAGTTAATATTACCTTATTAATTAATACTAAGAGAATAACCTCTTAAGTAATTAAGTTATTATAATAACTTAAAATAACTAAATTAATAATAAGATTAATCTTAAGTAATTAAAGTATTTTAATTAATATATAGCTAAGTAATTAAATAATTATTATTATTTTTTAATCCTTAATAATTATAAAAGTTATTATTTTATTAAATTTAAGAGATATTATAAAAAAAAAAATTTATTTAATTTTATATATTACTTTATTTATTTTATTTATTTTAGCCCCTTAATATTAAGTATTTTAATATATTAAAAAAGGCTTATAATTAAGAAATAAAGTATTTAATTAAATATTTAATTACTTATATTTTAAAGATAGAGTTTTTTTTAGCCTTTTATATTATATATAAGGCTATTATAATAAAAAGAAATATTAAGAGTATATTTAAAGAAGCTAAGCTTATTTCTTTAAACCTAGAAAATATAATCTTAAAGCTTAATATATAACTATAAATACTAATATTAATTAAAGAAATAATTAAATTATTAACCTCTTAGGCTTTAAAGACCCTAAAAATTATACTTAAGGCTAAATTTTAATCTAAATACCTTAAAAAATAAATTAAAAGATATTAAAATAACTCCTTAAAGTTAATTTTAAAAGCTCTCTAAAATCTTATAAAATAAATAAAAATTATTATATATTAAGTTATTTTATTAATTACTAAGAATAAAGACCTTTAAGAGGTAAATAAGATATTAAGCTAATACTAAAGGGTAAAAAGGATTAAATTATAAATAAAAAAAATAATAATAATAAAAAAAAGAAAATAAGTTATTAATTAAATAAATATAAATATATAGGTAATAATTAAATTATTAAGGAGTAATAATTAAGAGAGGTTAATTAGATTAAGTATTTAGCGCTATAGTATTTATAGTAAGCCTAGGTATAATATAAGGACTTATTAAGTAATAATTAAGATATCTAAGGAAAAATATAATAAGTAGCTTTAATTAATTAAATAATTTATAGTATTTTTATTATAATTTTTATTTTAAGGGTTAGGATTTTTAAGATATTTACCTATATAAGATATTTATTTATTAAGTATATTATATATATATATATATATATATATTTTCTTTTAGAGGTATTTAGTTATTTTAATATAAGTTTTAAGGGTAATAAGGTTAATTAAGTATATTATCTTTAAGAAAATATTAAGCTAATATTAAGTTTTATAAAGATTATTATTATTAATTATATATCTAAGTAATTTAATTATATTATATTTTATAAAGGATTTATTTATAGTAATTTATAATTATTTTTTATTTAATAGCTTTAATATTACCTCTAGGTATTTAAAATATTATTTAATAATATTAAAAAAAATAATTATATTATTAATATTAATATATATAAAAGTATAATATTAAAGAAATATTTTCTTTATCACTTAATAATTAAATATATAAGAGTCCTTAAATTTTATTAAGGCTTTATTAAAAGCTTTTAAATTATAATTAAATATAATTATTATTTAATTATAATATATATTATAAATAAGTTATTTATAAAAAGACTTAGGTTTATTAAATAATAAAAAATACTTTTTCCCCTTTATACTTATTATAATATTTTCTTAATTTAATTAGAGGTATATATTAAGAATTATAATATTATATATAAGTTATATATTAATTATAATATTACCTTTTTTCTTATTATTTATTATTTTTTAAATAATAAATAAAAAAATATAATAAGTATTAGTATATTTAGATAATATATTTTTCTAATAATATATAATTTTTTATAGACTTTATTTAAGAATTATTAGTCTTTAATCCCTATTAAGTAAATTCTAATAAATTTTTTTTTATTTTAATATTTATTAATAAAATTATTTCTTATTTTATTTTCTTTAAGTATAAAAATAATACCTTTATTTTTATAAATATTATATTTATTTATTTATTTTATAAGCTTTATAACTTGCTTTTTATTAAGGTTAGTTATTTTAATTTTAAATTAATATTTTATTAAGAAAATCCCTTTTAAGTAGCTAATTTTATAATTTTATAGCTTAATATAAATATATATTAAGTTATTTTTATAAGTTATTTATATAATCTTAGTTAATCTTTTTAATAATATATTAATTATTAATAACTTATTAATTTCTAATATTAGGTTAAAGTATTTATTAGTTGTATTTAAAAAGTTTATTAATTTAAATTTATTAATAATAAAATATATAGTTTTATTAGCTATATAATTATAAATATAACTTATAAGCTATATTTAATAAGCTTAAATATCTTTTATATTAAAGTTATAAAAAATAATTATTTTAAGGTATATTTATTAAATAAATTATTAAAAAAGTATTTTTTTTTAAATATAAACCTTTATTATTTAATTTATATATATTTAAAAAGTTTTTATAAATAATTAGAATTAAAATAATTTAATTCTTTTTATAATTATAATAATATACTTAATAAGTAAATAAATTAAATAAATAAATAAATTAAAAATTTTAATCTTTATATTAAAAATTATAATAAAAATATTATTAATTATTTAATTAATTAAAAATACTTATTATTTTCTTTCTTAATAAATATTAAAATTTATAGCTATATATTAAGCTTTAAGATTATATTTTTTATATTTAAAGAAATAAATTAAATCCTTTTAAAATTTCTTTTAATATTTCTTTTTATTATAATAATCTTATATCAAATATAAAAACCTAAGAAAAACTTAGTTTTTAATATATAAATTATAAAATATTTAATTAAATATTTTATTTCTTAATTATTATTTTATTACTTTATATTACTTAAAATAAGGATTAAAGTATCTTAGTTAATATCTTAATAACTTTAATAATACAGGCTTTATACTTAAAACCTAAGGTCTTAATAAGCTTAAATTAATAATATTTATTTATATAATTATTAATAGCTTAAATAATATATTAAATTAGCTTTATTTATAATAAATAATATATATCTTAACTAATTAAAATAATTAAAGTCTAACCCCTTTGTATAATAGCTCCCCTCTAATATTAACCTTTTAATTATCCTTATAATTTTTTATTACTTAAAGAGGTTAAAATTTTAAAAGATTATACTTTTATTATTTTTATAAGAGGAGGTTTAATTATAATTAATAATAATTATAACTAATTAAGTAATTAATTTATAACTAGCTAATTAATTAATAATATATTAATAAGATTATAATAACTTTTTATAAAGACCTTTAATTAATAGATTAAAGTAATATAATTAATACTTATTAATATGCCTTCTTATATAATTAAGATAACCTTATTAAAAAGGTCTATAAGCTTTATAAGGGTATAGAAAATACCTATAAGAAGCTATAAGAAATAATATTATATAAAATTATTTAAAGTATTATAATAAATATATAGCTTATTAAATAAAAGGTTTAAGTTAAACTCGCGATTTTTAATTATAACTTTTTTCGTTTTTTACTTAGCTTTTTTTTACTTAATTATAATATAAATAAATAATTTAATTTTATTAAAAAAAAAGCTTTTTTTATTAAAGGCCCTTAAAAAAAAGCTAAAGAAATATAAGTATTTTACTTAGAAAGAAATTAATTTCTTTAATAACTTAAGAGATAATAATAATATATACTTATATAAGGCATAATATATAATTTTTATTATTAATATTAATACCTTTTATAATATTAAATAATAAGGTTAAAGAAATTAATTAACTAAGATCTAGTTATATAGCTATAAATATAATTATATTAAAAAATAAAAGTTATTAATATTATAAGTTTTAAAAGAATTAAATCTTAGAGTTAGAATTAAAATTCTATAAATTTAAAAAGTATTAATATTAAGACTTAGTGCTAGACTTAATAATAAATAAAAGTCTATAAGTTAAATAAATTAAATTTATTTAATTAAATATATAATATATATATCTTAGCTTATATAAATATATAAATAATAATAATTTTAATTATAATATTAATAATAATATCTAGCTTTATATATTATTTTATTTCTTTTATTTACTTTAACCCCTTATTATTAAATACTTTAATATATTAATAAAGACTTATAATTAAAAAAAATATATATATATAATTCAATACTTTATAATTTATATTTTAAAGACTAAGTTCTTTTTAGCCTTTTATATTATATATAAGGCTATTATAATAAAAAGAAATATTTAAAAGGCTTTTAAAAGAGCTAGGCTTATTTTTTTTAACCTAAAAATTATAGTCTTAAAGCTTAATATTTAGCTATAGATATTAATATTAGTTAAAGAAGTAATTAAATTATTAATCTTTTAGGCTTTAAGGACCTTAAATATTATAATTAAGACTAAATCTTAGTTTAAATAATATACTTAATAAGTAAGATAATTAAATAAGTAAGATAATTAAAAATCCCTTAACTTATATTATTATTATTTAATTAAATAATTCTTAATTACCTAATATATTAAAAGGAAATAAAAAGGCTAGAATTCTTTTTGCCTTTTAGGCTTATTAAAATACCTTAAACTTAAGTCTCTAATAAGTTATAAGAATCTATAAAATTAATTATAATACTTTCTTTAATTATAATTTAGGTATTTAAGCCTAAGCTAATATTATCTTTAAATTATATAAGTTATTTAATTTAAAAGAAGAGATTTTTTTGTATTTTATTTTTAACTTAGATTTATAAGGATTTCTTTCTTAACTTTATAATATAAAAGAAATAGCTAATTAATTACTTATTAATTATAGCGTATTATTAATTAATATATATTAGGCCTTAAACTTTATTAGGTAATATTTAAACCTTAAGATATATTTTTTTTAAAAATATAATTATTAAAGAGCTAAGTATAAAGATTTAATTATTATTTATAATTAATTTTAGCTTATAATACATATAATTATAAAATATAATATTTAATTAAATAATATTTATAACTTTAATAAGATTAGCTTTCTTATAAGTATAATTATAAGTAAAATAATTATTATAGGCTTAGAAAGGTATTTAAAGCTAAAATTAATATAGCTTAGAAATTAAAAATAAATTATAATTATTTAAGTAATTAATATAAAAAGCTAAGTAATTTAGCTATTTATTATTAATATAAGCTAATATTACCTCGCTAATTAATACTAAGAAAATAACCTCTTAAGTAATTAAGCTATTATAATAACTTAAAATAGCTAAATTAATAATAAGATTAATTTTTAATAGCTTAAGTATTTTAATTAATATATAATTAATTAATTAATTAATTCTTATTATCTCTTAATTCTTAATAATTATAAAAGTTATTAATTAATTAACTTTAAAAGAGATTATAAAAAAAATAAAATTATTTAGCTTTATATATTATTTTATTTCTTTTATATATTTTAGCCTTTTAATATTAAGTATTTTATACTTTTAAAAAAAGCTTATAATTAAGAAATAAAATATTTAATTAAATATTTTATAATTTATATTTTAAAGATTAAGTTTTTTTTAACCTTTTATATAATATATAAGGCTATTATAATAAAAAGAAATATTAAGGGGGCTTTTAAAAGAGCTAATTTTATTTCTCTTAACTTAGAAGTTATAATCTTAAAGCTTAATATATAGCTATAAACTTTAATATTTACTAAAAAGGGGATTAAATTATTTACTTCTTAGGTCTTAAGGACTTTAAAGATTATATTTAAGGCTAAATCTTAGTCTAAATACCTTAAAAAATAAATTAGAAAATATTATAATAGCTTCTTAGAGTTAATTATAGAGGCTATAAAGTCTTTTATAAATATAATAAAAAGAAATATATATAAAATTATATTATTAAGGGCTAAGATTAAAGACTTTTAAGAAATAAATAAGATATTAAGTTAGTA
Organism: Fusarium solani; assembly: GCF_023522795.1. NCBI lineage: Eukaryota > Fungi > Ascomycota > Sordariomycetes > Hypocreales > Nectriaceae > Fusarium > Fusarium solani. The sequence goes on along the minus strand of NW_027072148.1, from coordinate 2,906,697 downwards.
CTAAAGGGTATAAAAAATAAAATTATAAAAAAAAGAAATAATAATAATAAAAAAAGAAAAATAAGTAATTAATTAAATAAATATAAATATATAAGTAATAGTGAAATTATTAAAAAGTAGTAATTAAGAAAGGTTAATATAATTAGGTATTTAGCGCTATAATATCTATAATAAGCCTAGGTATAATATAAAGACTTATTAAGTAATAATTAAGATATTTAAAGAAAAATATAATAAATAATTTTAATTAATTAAATAATTAATAGTATTTTTATTATAATTTTTATTTTAAGGGCTAGGATTTTTAATTATTTTATTTATTTAATTATTTTACTTATTAAGTATATTACCTTAAAAGGGAAATTAAAAAGTATTAAAATAACTTATTAAAGTTAATCTTAGAGGCTTTATAATTTTTTATAAAAAAAAAAAAGTTATTATATATTAAGTTATTTTATTAATAACTAAGATTAAAAACTTTTAAAAGGTAAATAAGATATTAAATTAATACTAAAAAGTAAAAAAGATTAAATTATAAAAAAAAAAAATAATAATAAAAGAAAAAAAAATAAATAATTAATTAATTAAATATAAATATATAAATAATAATTAAATTATTAAGAAATAATAATTAAGAAAAATTAATTAAATTTAATATTTAGTATTATAATATATATAATAAGCTTAATTATAATATAAGGACTTATTAAGTAATAATTAAAATACTTAAGAAAAAATATAATAAATAAATTTACTTAATTAAATAATTTATAATCTTTATATTTTAATTTTTATTTTTAAAATTATAATTTTTATAATACTTATATATTTATATTACTTATTTATTATATATATTAATAATATATATTTATATATATATTATATAAATTAAAATATTTAAATTATTTAAAATTAATTTTATTATTAATTTAAGTATTTTAAGTTATTATAATTATTTAATTCTTAAAAATATTATTTTTTAAATATAAATTAATAAGAGAATATTAATTTATATTTATTACAAAATAATACTTAGATATTTATATTTAGCTTTTAAGAACTTATATTTATAAAAAATATATATATTAAGCTTTAAGTATTATTTAATAAAATTTAATACTTAATATATATTAATTAATAATATATTTTAAGTAATAAATAATTACTTAGTTTTATTTTTTATAATATATAATTAAAAGGGAAATCCTTATAAATCTAAGTTAAAAATAAAATATATAAAAATCTTTTCTTTTAGGTTAAAAAGCTTATATAATTTAATAATTTAATTAAGTTAAGATTAAATACCTTATTACTAGTATTTTACCTTTATATAACTAATCTTATATATCTTAATAATATATTAAAGTATTAACTTAAGTTATTTTAAAGGGCTTAAAAAGTAAAAAAGATTTTAATCTTAGTATTAAACTATAATATACTAAGTAATTAAAAATTAAATAATTAAATAAACATAATATAAGTTAAGAGATATTTATTATATATACTTATTTATTATATATGCTATATATATATATTATTTCTTTGCTATACCTACTAAGATATTTAAGGTATAATATAATTCTTATAGCTCTTGCGATCTAATTAATATATTATTAATTAGTTAGCTAGTTATAGATTAGTTACTTAGTTAGTTATAGTTATTATTAGTTATAATTAAACCTCCTCTTATAAGGATAATAAAAGCATAATTCTTTAAAATTTTAACCTTTTTAAGTAGTTAAGAATTATAAGGATAATTAGAAGGTTAATATCAGAGAGGAGCTACTACGTGAAGGGGACTTTAACCACTTTAGCTAGTTAAGATATAAGCTATTTATTATAAATAGAGCTAGTTTTAGCGCGTTATTAAAGCTATTAATAATTATATAGATAAACCTTATTAATTTAAGCCTATTAAGACCTTAGGCTTTAAGTATAGAGCCTTTAGTATTAAAATTACTAAGATATTAATTAAGATACTTTGATCCCTATTTTAGGTGGCATAAAGTAATAGAATAATAATATAATTCTTAAAAGAGGTAGAAATAAAATTCATCTATACAGATGCTCTTTTAGTTTGCAACATTGATAAGTTTTCTTTTATAGAAAAGATCTATTTCATAATAAATCTCTACTCGTGCATACAGCAAATTGCCACTCGACCTTACCAAACTTATTCATACGGAAAGGGTTGTCAAAACTTGAGCACAAGCTTGCCCGTGTTCTGCCAACGTTAGAAATAGTTGCAAATAGACGGCGTGTCACTCACAGCGGCAGACTTTTTGGCAGCCTCATCGAGTTCCGTGAAGCCCAGCACGTTCACTTTTGGTTTCAGAACCCCTCTCCTAACAAACTCGAGAGCCTCCAATGTTTCAGTTCGCGTGCCTACCAGTGTACCAACAACTGTGATACCTCTATCAATGACCATGAGCGGATGCAAGTTCATGGCTTGGTCTGGTGGAGGTATACCTACACAGACTAGCGTGCCAAAGACCGCGAGGATATCAAGCGCGCACTGATAAGCTTTCCCGGATCCTGCCGTGACGATAACTGCACTTGCTCCGGCCTCATCTGGAGTCAGCTTCCTTACAGTCGCTGCCATATCTGGATCAGATGCGTCGAAGTATGCTTCCGCTCCCATCGCAAGATAGAGCTCCTTGGCAGGCCCAATGTCAATAGCAGCCACGCGATAGCCCATTGACTTGGCATACTGGACTGCCAGTCCACCGACACCACCGCCTGCACCTATAATCGCGACCCATTCCCCCGGCACAGCCCTACAAGTCTTCAAGGCCTTATACGCAGTGACTCCACCGCATAGGATAGGCGCAACTAACTCGTCTGGCAGGTTAGGGTCGTTTGGGATCTTTAAGACATAGCGACTAGGCACGACACAGTACTCGGCAAAGGTCCCATCCCACTTGCGGCCCGAATTCTGCTGCTCTAGGCACCGAGTTTCACCCCCAGGATGGCGGCAAGAAGGGCATTGGCCACAAACGTCACGGACCCATGCAATACCGACTCGGTCGCCAGCTTTGATAGTAGTCGGGTCTACGCCGGGGCCGACCTGAACTACGTAGCCAACGCCTTCATGGCCGAGGATATCACGGCATGGGCCAAGATGACCGGCCGCGAGCGATAAGTCGGTGCCACACACGCCAGTGACGGAGACCTTCACGAGAACTTCCCAAGGGCGGACTGATGGGATTGTCGTCGATCGGATTTCGAAAGTGAAGCCGGAGCCTGATCGCTGTTCTTGTGTGAGACCATTTTCAGGTAACTCAGGGTGGTTGGAGGACAAAAGTCAAGTATGGCACTGGACCTGACTCACCACTACAACCGCAACTCTGTGGCTGGACTCTTGCTTGTTTGCCATCACAGTTGCCAGATACTCGATAGATGATGGTTGCATGCGTTGTTGGTCTCAGATGGTGCAGTTGCAGTATTTCATGTCTGTGAGAGGACCAGAACTGACATCGCCTAAAATTTATATTTTCCCAACGCGAGAAACTCATTATATGAAAAGCCAGAAGCATCAATGAAATACCGAGGTGATAAGAAGACCCGAAATCTAAGACCTCGCTACCGAAGATTGCCCACTCCAACAGTCGGAGGTGGGGAAAAGCCCGGCGGAGGATTGCCGAGACCGGTTACTACCTTGGTTTCACTGGTCTTCTCAGGGGTGAGCATTTTGCCGCTTTATTGGCAGCTTTACCCCCCACCCGGAGGCCTAGCCTCGATCGATCACATGAGCGTCTCAAGAGTCACACTTGCATCAATATTCCAGACGCCTTAACATGCTGCACACCCCCAACCTCGCGATTTCTACTGGCGTTCACGGTAACATGTCATCCCGAAGCATTGTTTGGACCAAGCCTTTTCTATGGAGGGCTAATTCACATCTCATCACTTGTGCCGTGGTCTATTGGTGAGCAATTCTGGCAGCTAAACAGAACCTGCTGCGCTACAACCCTCACCAGGTTGCTCGAAATGCGGGTATGGTTCGGTGATACCAGACCGAGGCCCGTCGTGGCAACAAGGGAGGAAACTGATTAAGGTGACAACCTAGCCAAATTAGTCTCCTGTTTTTCAGGAGATGGACCTAGCAGAGGTTTTGACCGGAACATGGATGGCGGGCACGGATTCAGAGTGAGTGCCCAGTTAGTATTGTTCTCTATACCTGCTACTCTTGAAGTTTGTTGCAAGTGCTCCGTGTCGGAGGCTTGTAAGCCCTACAGCATCACTACACCTTCGATTTGTACAAATGAATCACCTTCGGCTTGCAATATGCAAGCAAACCCTTTCGGCCCCATTCTCCGCCTAATCCGCTCTCCTTGTAACCACTAAGATGGGCCTGTGGTAGAGGCCTCTCAAAGCCGTTGATCCAAACAGTTCCGGCTTCGATCTGATCTGCCAGTCGTCGAGCCCGGTCAACATCCCTTGACCAAACAGCTCCTCCAAGGCCAGAAGGATCACTGTTGGCTCGTCTGATGACGTCATCGTCATTCCTCCATTTGAGTAGCGGAACAATTGGGCCTAGCCGGTCTTATTAGCATAGGAACAATGAGGTAGCCAAGGAGCGTACCGAATGCTTCGCCCGTGACGGCGAGGGCATTATCCGGGGGGTTGTCGATGATCGCAGGCTGAATTATAAAGTCTTGGTCCGAATCCTTAGGATTACAGCCAAGAGCAAACTTGTAACCGTTTCGACTTGAATCCTCAAAGAAGCGCTTGACGATGTTATACTGCATCTCGTTCTGAATGGGGCCGAGCATGATGCCTGACTCCAATGTGGAAGTTGGTGCCACCTTCCACTGCTTTACCGTTTCGACCATTACCTTCAGGAACTCATCATAGATATCTTCATGCACAAAGATTCTTTTGCTCGCCACACAGAGCTGTCCCGAGTTCATGAAGGATCCAAGTGCCACCTGAGGTGCGACAACCTGGGGGTCGGTATCAGGGCAGATGATGCTCGCGTTGTTCCCCCCGAGCTCTAAGGTGACTGGCTTCAGGAGCCTTCCTGCCACTTCTGCTATCTTCTTTCCCGAGGCGGTCGAGCCGGTGAAACTGATCTTGTCGATTCCAGCATGACTACACAGCGTAGGTCCCAATTTCTCGTCGCCATTTAGAGCCTGAAGAACACCGGCGGGAAAGACGCTCTGGAACAGTTCGACAACTTTCAAGATAGAGTATGGCGTAAAAGGAGACGGCTTGACTATGACGCAATTTCCAGTAACCAAGGCCGCGGCGACCTTGCCAATCGCGAGGACCAAGGGGTAGTTCCAAGGGCAAATCGCCACCACTACGCCCAAGGGCTTCTCATGGATGCTGAGTTTGAGCTCTTTGTCGTCCTGGATGATCACTTCCTCAATGGGCTCCTGAGAAGCTGGGCACTGTCAGCGTACTTCTTACATTGGGGTTAACTAGCTGGCTTACCATTATATTGCAAAAAGTTGGCCGAGTGGTCGATCTCGAGACGGGAGAACTCGATCTACAACTGATCATCAGCATTATATGTTGCAGCTTCAGCATGTATTCTAGTCACCGGCTTCCCCCCTTCTTTTGTAAGCAATGTTGCCAACTTCGACCTGTGGGCGACAAGGATATCGCGTGCGGCGACAAGGGAGTCTTGACGCTGAGACCATGATGACTGGGACCAATCCTTGAAGGCGATTCTGGCCGATGCTGTTGCACGCTCGACATCTTCCAGCGATGCCACTGGCACATCCCAGAGTTTCTGTCTGGTTGATGGATTGGTACCCTGGGTGACTTGCAGCCCCGATGTCGGATTGCCACCCACAGTGTTAACAAAGGAGCTGAACTCGTCCATAGTGTGTTTGCGCAAGATATTCAACACAGTAAAACATCAACACTGAGTAAGTGCATTGGCTCTGCCATCCGAGACATCCCTAGGGCCTAGATTAAATAAACAGAACTCGCATCAACTGGTCCCCCCTCTTACTGTGTGGGCAGCGTGAGGGGAAATTTCCGCTCGTGGGTCGGTAGTTGTGTATCCAACCCCACTGGTTAAAGTCAACAGTCTACTCTACCGCGGACTGACTGACTTCTGCCGCCGGTGCTCGGACCCTCCCTTTACCGGTAATGGTACAACGAAGCACTGAAACGGAAAAAGGACCACTACGTGTCAATGCCGGGGAGAGAGGGGTGGGCAAGGTTCCGGAAATTGGACGTGCGTACGCAAGAGTCACTATGTGCAAAGTGTTGAAAAGGAGTTTCTTTTCAGGGTCATCTACAAAGACCACAGCTGGAAGAAAGGCAACGCCAACATGAACATGTCGATGACGACGCCGATGAGGGAGTTTGACCAACTATAGAACTTGGTGATATCGGTCATCGGAACGAACCAGACGTGCAGCTGCAATATGCATTTGTGATATCGCATTGGTCGCCTGAGCTCAGTTTGTCAAGCTACAAACAGGTATCGATGTTGACCAATCAGGCTGCCGTGTCTTGATTCACTTTACTGAACATTGTGCAAGACTATCGGCCAATGCTGATGAATTCTCTGTGGCGGTGGCCATGCTCGTAGTATGTGAGAGTAATGCCAACGGCATGGTGCGATAGCTACAGCGCAGTCTCAGGGCCAATTTTATATTTTTGGAGCTTCACTCCGGGGACCTTCACTCTTCAGTCTTCTACGTGACCAGGAAAGTTTCTACTACGAAGCAAAAGGTACAACCCAAGGGAGGATGGAATTTGTGGTCGCCTCTCTGCCTCAATTGCGACAAGGCGTCAAGGGGTGGCCAAGGCGGCAGCGCTTCGAGCATTGCCACTCCAGCCGAACGTGACGGAAGAACTGGCCCCCTTTCACAATCAGCCAACTGCAAGTGACGAACAACCTTCACACCTGACCTGCGCCACAAGGCTAACAAACAAGCTAGAGGAAACATCCATGCCGAGCCCCGATCCGAACGCTCGGAAATTCCACCACCCCCGCATTCACCCCTGTTTTTTTTTTGCCCCAGGATTAAGTGTCGAATATGGGGAAGACACATGATCGGAAACCTTTGTCAACGACGATCTCCGGGGAACGTCGATCGGTACCAAGCGTAAAGGATACCCCCGTAGCAGAACCTTACTGTGGTAAAGTAAAGATGCCCTTGTGAGTGACTTTGAGCGGATATGTGTGTGGTAATTGCCGACAGGCGAAACAAGCCTCTCCTCCGTGAGTCTGGGATCGGGAAATTCAAAGACCATGCTGAAAATCCCGATACCTTTCAGCCGGGTCAACGCAGTTGTACAACCACGAGATTCGGGTCGCATATGTGACCACGCCTTATTTAAGTCCAAGCGTCTGCCTTGGACAATACTTGACAAACCTCCAGAACGAACACCAAGCCTTGACTTGCAATGATATTGCCAATTTCTGCTGAAATGTTTAAAGGCGTGTCCTTATCATTTCCTACTTTGCTCACATGCGCTTATGTACTCCTCGGGTTATTTATATTATATTGGTGTTTCTGGATCTCTTACACCAGATATCTTCATCCACTCGCTAAATATCCTGGACCCTTCTTGGCTTCAGTGTCACGATCATGGCTTGTCATGCAAGTTGCCGGAGCCAGCGCCGACAAGACCCAGAGGAAGCTCCACAGTAGGCTAGGTAGGTCTCAAGGCTCAGTACATGGCAGCGCTAAATGGATTTCGGATAGGGCCCGTCGTGCGGATTGCTCCCAATGAAGTTGCGATTTCGGACCCAGGTGCGATCAGAACAATTTACAGCGTTAACTCTGGCTTCACCAAGGTAGTTATCGGCAGTTCTCCTTGTACCTTCTGGACCTGCTAACTTCCCAAGACTGATTTCTATCTTCCGTGGCGGCCGTTATGGGGTACGTTTGCAAGTATCTAGAAACTCTGAACAAGCACTCATTCGACATAGCCAAGTACCCTGACCACTTCACATCTTTGGATGAACGACTTCATGCAAGCCGCAGAAGGATCGTCAACAGCTTGTATTCTATGACAAACATCGCACGAGCCGAGAGCGGCATCGATCTGTGCACAGACTTGTTGATGTCAAGAATGCGGGAGTATGCCGACACTGGTGAAGTTGTCGACATTTCGAGCTGGGTTCAGATGTATTTCCCCCTATGGCCCTCATGAGTGGGTAGCAAGTTACTGACAGGACCGTGGACAGGTATGCTTTTGATGTGATAGGCCAGCTGTTCTTCAGCCGCATGTTCGGCTTCTTGAAGGAAGGTGGTGACCATCGAGGTTATATCAGGTCACTAGACACCCTATTGCCGATTTTGGCAGTGACTTCCGCCATGCCAACTTACATTCGCACTTTATTCTTGTTGGCAGGGACAATGTTTGGAAGTGTGCGGGGGGCTTTAACCGCCCTCAATGAGATTGAACGAGCAGCCGAATCATGCATCGCCGAGCGACAGGAGATTCTCAAAAACGGTGAAACTGTTGAAAGAAAGGATATTCTCTCAACTCTCTTCGACATAATCCAAGAAAAGGGCGACAAAGTCGACTTCGGATTGACAGAAGCAAAAGTTGAAGTCTACGTTGCTTTGTTTGTGCCCACTACCTTCTTGCTGCACAAACAGCTAACCGGGAAATAGGTTTGCAGGATCCGATACTACCGCAGCGGCAATTTCATCCATCCTCTACCATCTTGTCAAGAACCCACAGGCTTATCGGAAGTTGACAGAGGAAATTCGCCAAGCTGCCGCATCTGGGGAGCTAAGCGTCCCGCATGTGCGACACAGCGAAGCCGTGAAGCTCCCATACCTAGAGGCATGCTGCAAAGAAGGCATGAGGATGCATCCTAGTGTTGGGTTGACCTTGTCGCGCAACGTGCCCAAAGGTGGAGGCATGATTTGCGGCGAGTGGTTTCCTGAAGGAACTAGAGTTGGAGTGAACGCAGCCGTCGTTCATCGTGACAAGACGATTTTTGGGGACGACGCAAATGAATTCAGGCCTGAAAGATGGTTTCGGGACAACTCGAAGAATATGGACCGGTATATGTTTCAGGTATGATAAACCCCAGGTCTAGGTGCTTTTTGTCCACGTCCACTAACACCATTTGCAGTTCGGAGGCGGGTCGAGAACCTGTATCGGGAAGAATGTAAGTGCCCGCCTATTAAAGAATATGGTTAAAATTAACTAGTTGTTAGATATCCTTGTGTGAAATGTATAAGATGATTCCTCAACTGCTGCTCTCTTTTGATTTAGAGGATGCTTGTACGGAGTGGAATACTAGTAACTACTGGTTTAATAAGCCTAGCAATGTTAATATTATAGTTAAGCATAGATCTGGGTTTATGAAATAGAGGGAAAGAATAAAATAGGCTTTGAAGATATAAATATTTACTGAGTTAAATAATTAAAAATTACCTTTAATATATTTTAAATATTAAACCTTAGTTATGAAACATTATATAATTTTAAATATTATATATTATATATTTATTTTATATTATATAATATTAAATAATACTAACAGTTTTTATTATAATTTAAAAATAAATATTACATTGAGTTGGTGAAAAAGGGTGCTCGGCTGTTGTGGGCCGTTAGGGAATTTCCTGTATGTAGGAAAGGGTCAGAGGCGGGCTGCCTTTAATTATTATTATCTTCGTCACGGTCAACCAGAAAGGAGCTGCTTTTGGGCTCTTTCTCTGACCAAATCTTCATTGCTATCAATTGATTACATGCTGCGGGTGTTATGTCTGTGGCAAATTAGGGTGCACCTCTCCAACCCGATTGGACATATCCGGGACAGAGATTTCATAAGATCGCGGGGGTGGTGAATTTGCCGCTTTGGGGCGGAATGCCTGCACGCTATGACGCAGATGTGCCAGCGCCCCCCTTGAAATCCCCCGCCTCCGCCTGATGGCTATCCCTACGCGATTCGAACTGCCGTCTTGCCCTGTTTGGCGATTCCACCTTTCTTTCGCCGAACGTTCTCTCCTCTCTTCCAAGTCATTTTTCGCCTTGAGTCCTCGCTCTGTTTCCTCGTTGCTAAGGCACGAGATCGCCCAAGAAGCGATGCCCTTTCAGTGCCATTCTTGCCATGCCAAGTTCTCCAAGATGGGTAAGCGGCCCCTCGCACATTGCTCAACGGGCGCTTGACGCTCCCGTGAGAACTTCACAATGCATCATCCTCATGCACCAGGCCATGCTAACCTGGCGGCATTATAAGATCATTTGAAACGTCATCAACTTTCTCGTGGGTCTTTCCTTACCATCATTCGCCTCCTGCGACCGCGCAACCGTGTTGACATCTCGCAACTCAAGACGGCAATACGCGTGCATACACTTGTCAATTCTGCTCCCTTGGCTTCAATCGCAGGTCGGCTATAACCCTTCCTACTATCCTCACTTGCTCTTTCTAATCTGTCGCTAGGGATGCGCTACTTCGACATTGGAGAACCTGTGAAGAACGTCTCAAGGCGGGCCAGCCTCCGCCAGTCCTGCCGCGACGGAAACGTGGCCGCAAGCAGAACGCATGCACAAGATGCGCGCAGCTGAAGAAGAAATGTAGCCGCTCACTTCCATGCGAGGCTTGCTTTAATCAAGGTCTATATTGCACTTACAGAAGATCTTCGCCATCGCCGTCGACAACTACCATCGACAAAGAGCACCCAACGCCGCCCTCACTACCACAGATGGATGCAGAGCTGACCCAACATCTGGACGACCAGCCACTGGAAACACTTTTACCCGACCTGGAGCTCTTCTGTCCAGAATCAACTGAACATGAAGCTCCTCGTCTACCATCATCTTGCCCGACTCACCTGCTGTCTCCGAACCACGCTGGATCCATTTTTTTCCAACCCGAGGAGTCTGCCTCGGCCTTCTCCGCTCACGGTGGATTCTCAGATATGTTACGCGACTGCCGGTCAACGATCGAGTTCAATTGGCATCCCCCGAACATAAACCCCATGTCGTTGTCATTAATTCCAAAGTCACCACCCCGGCCCATGAACCTTCGGTTCCTAGCCAAGCTTACGGCAACCCATGGCCTTGCAAACTCGTTCGAGTGCGGCAGCATTTTTGCAAGACGGAAGATCATGTCCACCTTGGGGCAAAATGGCAAGGCTCTATCGACAGTTAATATTCTCGCAGAAAGCCCAGCGTATCACAGACCCGCACTTGCACGTCTTTGGCCGGGATCGTACCAAGTGCCTGGGTGGCACCACCCTTTGCTCGACGCCAGTTTACATCACGACTGGAGGTCCCCCGACTTTCCCGGCCAGTCCGGACACCTAGACAACGCAGGCTTGATAGAAAGTCACCAAAGAGTTTACTCTCACCCATTGAAATCCAAGTCTCACGAGATTATCCAAGGAATCCGAGGCGTAGTCTGTCACGACATGCGATGCCGAGGCAGAACAATCAACTGGTCCCCATCAACGGAGCGTTCATGTACTCGATTCTTCTCACCTCTGAATCTCGATAGATTCATGGGAGCCTTCTGGTATTTTTGGTACCCAAACTGGCCAGTATTCCACAAGGCGACCTTTATTGCAGCCCAAAAGCCTGCTCAACTGATCGCTGCCCTGTCATTAATCGGGGCATGCGTGAGCCCGGAGAAGACCGACCGGGATCAAGCTATGCTGTGGATCGAGGCGGTAGGAGACTGGATTTATCATGATCCCGACTTCTCTGAAGATGCTGTCCCACAAACAGATGATGAAGCCCAGCTGTTGCAGCTTGAGTTACGACTCGATATGGTACGTGCAGCCTATGCCATCATTCTCATTATGACCTGGGAAGGGAGTGAAAAACAGATGACGGTGGCACGGAGGACCCGGTTCTCGCAAGTTGTATGCGTTGCCCGCAGCCTTTTCTTTTTCCCCGTCGCTCAGGAAAAGATCTATGGCGGCCCAGATCCGAGCAATCACTTTAGGAGATGGATGCTCTTCGCGTTGAGAGAAGAGTGCATTCGCACACTGATCTATGTTTTCCTCCTCGACTGTGCTTTCGTCATGCTCCATAACTCTGCTCCGCGCATGGTAGTGAGTGAACTCCAGTTTAGTCTAGCCATGCCCGAAGCATGCTTCAACGCTCCGACTCCCGAGACGTGGTTGAATCGTCTTGACGAATGCTCTGAATACCAGCATGCCGATCACGAAACGACGTTATCTGAGGCGATTCGGGTAATATTAAAAAGCGAACTCGAGCCAGAGGACTGGAGAATGCTTGAAAGGATGAGTTTATTGAACCTCTTTGCCATCACCAGTGGTAAGCCCTTGCGACAGTCTGAAAACAATCGAGTGCAAGATCAGAGTGCTTACTGAAACGCAGCATTTCACAACCTCATTTTTCATCACCACCACGGAGCAGATTTTGGATCAACATCCTTGCCAATTACCCGAGGGCTGAGGAACTGGATGCGGGCCTGGGTTGCTCGAGACCTGGTTCTGGTCGAAGACCAGCCATCCCAATCATCCCACCCTGAACCTTCCGAGGGCGGAGGTAAGATTGGGTTTTATCGTTATATGAGAGAATACTGGTGCCTGGCTGTTATCTTGCACAATCAGTTTGAGTATGCTCGCAGTCTTGGTGTTGATACCAGTCTCGGAGCGAGCAGCTTCCCGGCGTCGCAAGGTGGGCTTGTAAATTTTGATAACTCGGATATGGGCCAGGTGCATGAGTTGATCATTCGATTTCAAGATATGGATATCAGAGGGGTGCTAGAACAATGACCTAACATGGAATTGATTAAATACCGTAGCCAGGGCCTAAGGGCACCTAGATGTACCGCTCAGTTTTAATTTCGTCAAGTAGACTTGGAAAACTTCATTCGCAGTTGCCAAGATCAGCTCCTATTTCACTTACAACCCGCACCGCTCTCAAAGGCTACCTGGCTGAGAGGATCATGGACCAGAGGGCTGACATGATGCCAAAGAAGAAACACAGATGGGGTATAGGTGGTAAAAACGGATAAAGGCTGATATCATATATGTCAGGGTAACCCTTGGGGAAAAAAATAAGTACTTCCTCATCACCCATGCCACTCCAAACTACCTACACTAGAGATAATCAAGAGAGCGTGGAATTCATCACTCGGGCTTCCTCCCATAAACTACGTAGATCGGCGCGTAAAGATGAATCGACGGGTCCTTGAGCTCCTTCCTGACCTTGGCCACGTACACCTGGACCTCTTCATCCTTCCAACCGAGGACAGTCCCGTAGATCCGAGGAGTGTATGACTCAACGGCTTGGATCTGCTGGATGATCTGATATCTTCCAATCTCCTTGAGCTTCGGATCCTTGGGCCAGGCACCAATAGGTATCTTCTACGTCAGCAACGCCTAGACAGGTAGGTCAAAGTGTAACATACCTTGAAAATCTCCTGCTTTACATCCACAAACCCTGCCTTCTCTAGCTTCTCCTTCCAGCCAATAGCACCCTCGAGAGACTTTCCAAACTTGGCGGACCCGTCAATCAGAGTCTTGAGCCAGCTTTGGGCGTTCTCGGCCTTTTCTGCGGTGCCATCGTCAGACAGCCAGCGCGGGTACGCGGCCTGGAACTCGATGTAGCCACCTGGTTTCAGGTGTTGAAATGCACGCCTGAACAGTGCATCTTCGTCGCCAATACAGCCTTCCAGTTCGCGGGAGTGGATAAAGTCAAAGGGCTTGGAATAGAGCCACTCTGCTTCGAAGTCATCCACCTCGAAGGCGCAGTTTGGGGGAGTCCTGGATTCTTTGAGTCAGTAAATACAGACATATAAAACAACAATGGCCTACCATTTCGGCTGGATGGGACTGAGATCCGTTCCAATTACCTCTGCAGAGGGATATTCGCTAAGATTTACATTAGAAAGACGACAATATCAACCATGGCGGGAGGAAACAAACTCGGCAAAGTCCATCGCCCAGATTCCAGTGCCGGTGCCGAGATCGAGGACACGCTGGGGGTTATCGGAGATAGGTGCCCTGAAAAGCTCACCGCCGAGTAAGAGTCGAGAAATATGATGTGCTAGATCCATGCGGTCTTGCTCTGTGTCGTCGTTTGGCTAGTTTTCTTTAGCGGGTCTTCCTTTCTTTCCCTGCATACGAGTCTCTGGATACATACGAGGAGATAGGTGCCCGCACGGAATGCATGGTAGCGACGTCCATTCTAGGAGGATGTTATAAGCTACTGTTAATGCATTGGTATTTATGTTGATGCTCACCTCATATCTACACCGACGGAGCAGGTGCTGGTCAGACGAGCTTCAGATTAATGACTGAGCGGAGCACGTACTTGTAGTTAATGATGCTTGAGGCTAGCGAGGTCTGATAGCTGGCCGAATTATCCCTATCGTCATGATCAATGACCGTTCCTTGAGGTTACAGCAAAAGACTTACGAGACAGCATAGGCCGAATCATTATCTTGAGGAGCATCCTACGAGGACATGGTGAGCCAATAGGCGGACCGAGAACGTGCTACTACTCACATCCGCCTCTAAAGGATTCTCCGCCAGAGTCTCCTGGAGCGGGGGCGGGGGCGTCGCAGATTCCTGTCTCTCTTCGGTGGACATTTTCGGGACGAACTCTTGGGGCAAGTTGGCGATGGAGTGACAGTGGGATCGTGATGGATTTAACAGTGGTGGAAGTCTGTGGGACGCTTCACCACCAATAGCCAATTATATCACGATGGCAAGTACATTGTATACCTCCATATCTCGCAGCGTTGATAGGTATCTGTTAGCAAACTGGACAAGCTTAACGTTGAAATGCAGGGTTCCCCTCCCGCTTTTCTCCTTCCAGGCTCGTACCGTGTTGATCCTGGTTCAATGGCATGACAGACGGGGCAACTATGCCTAATCTAGCCGAGCCCGTTGACGGGCCGCTGTTAGAGCAATTGGAGATAAGAGTTGGACCCGGCCCCACGATCCGTGGCGTATCTTCAAGGGCTCGTCGGGTGTTGGGCCGGTTCCCCTTGGACCTCGCGTAACCAACAAACAGCGCATGTATTGCGCCATTTATGTGTACATCGATTAAGAGTCTTGTTGTACGTCGGTGAGTAACCATGTAGGCTCTCGCCATTCATCCGAGCAGAGGCCTACAATCCATCCAGAGGCTAGACAGTTGACTCGTCATCTTAAGCAAGACTGAGACCACTCACCGGTGGTCAAGAATCCATGCACTACCCTGTACATCAGCCTAATCTACAGGATCCATTCACACATTATCCAGGTTTTAGTTTGCAGACTGGGCTTCCTTACAAGTATTGCAAATCTAGATTAACTGATCTACTTGGAGGGCGACTGTTGAAAATGCTTGGTGTTTATAAATCAAAAAACACTCAGTCTACCTCACTTCTAGTCCTTCATCAACGCGGCCCCGACATCACTTTCAAAAAAATATTGTCATGAATGTTACTTTTTCTCATCTTCGACATCGGCTTTGAGTTCTCTCTTGTAAATTGATCGCTCTTCATCACAACAAGCACTGTAGGCACTTGACCAGAAACCATGGTGTTCGCAGTATGCATGATTGGGCGTTCAGATGGCTTGAGCGTCTTGATACCGTCAAGACGTAACCATACACCAGGGCGGTGGCTGGGTAAACTTGATCCTCTGCGGAACTTCGCTGGCAATTGGAGTGGCGCCATAGCCAGATGCATCATTCCATTCCAAGTCAGTCCCCAAGACGCCGCTCTTTTCACAATGATGAGTATAGGCGTAGCAAGGGAAATGAAAATTATGCCCCCCAAGCGCCATCTGCGCCATTACTACCCACAACCAAGGGCACCTCTGAATGACTCCAATCAAGACAAAACGGACAGTGTTAAACAACGATTGTCCAAGTTCAAGACCACCAAACAAGCTGTGAAAAGGGGAGAGCTGGGAATATTGACAAAAGGGCACTACCATCTCAGTTTCGCTGAGGCAACCCCGTTTCAACCAATTTGCGACCCGCCCTCGAAGGCTATGCTCTCTTTGTGGATCTGGCCGCCACGGGGTCATGGAAGAGTTGCGTCTGTGGGATCGGCCGAGAACTGACCGACTCTGCAAGTATTGCAAGATTGAAACAACTCCATACTGTGGGGATATTGTTTAATTGCTAAATCGTCAAATGCTGCTGTCTGGACAAAGGTTAGATGTACAGATGATTAAGAGACGCCGTTGATAGGCCAGCCAGAGAGTTGGGCCTGCTCTGCATCTAGCAACAAAGAGAGGATGAAGATGTCAGCGTGGCAAAGTGATTCATGTTGCGCGTCCACAACACCACTGAGTGCATCATCGACTCCAAAATCCCAAGTGATAACTCGAGAGTAGCTGTCATGATGGAGCGCCCCAAGGCAAGCTTCCAATGTCAAAGTTCATGCGCGTAGGCGTCGAGGGCATGATAGACCAAGCCCAAGCGACGACAGAGCTGACTGACTGGATTCGGGGGTTACTCGTGGCTGAATATACGCCGAGAATAGGTCATCAAGTCGAACCATAGCTCAAACCAACCACAGCATCAGCCTGACTTGAAGACTTGGATATATCAATTGCTTGTCCCCTGCCAGTACTAGATCCCAGAGCAAGAGTGCCAGACGCTCTACAGTCCATTGCTGAAAGAGAAGTAAAACCACAGATCTTTAGCTGGATCTATTCTCGGTTCTTGCTGACTACCCCTAGGTCACTACTATACTTCTCATCATGGCGCCCTTGTTCGGGACTTTCCTCTCGGCATGTCTGGCCTTCGGGGCTGTTGTCACTGGCTGTCCCGTTCGCCCAGCTCAGGATCAACAGTTCTCCGTGGAGCAGATCAGGAACCCCAGTTACGTTGCCAACTGTCCCAAGACCCTTGCCAGGGCATACATCAAATACGGAGCCTCTCTGCCTAAAGGTCTCGCTGAGGTCATGCGCAACACCAAATCCACTAAGGCCAGGCAAGCCAGTGGCACTGGAACTGTTGTCACCACGCCCGAGGACGGTGACGTTGAGTGGTTGACCCCCATCCAGATCGGCACTCCAGGCCAAGTGCTCAACCTGGACGTGGACACGGGCTCCTCAGATCTCTGGGTCTTCACCAATACCACCCAAGGAGCCAGCCAACGTACCAGCTACAACCCTGGTAAGAGCAGCACTTCCAGGAAACTCAACGGCTACACATTTAGCCTCCGATATGGGGATGGCAGTTCGTCTTCTGGGGATGTCTATCTCGACAAGGTCTCTGCTGGCCGCTTGAGCGTCAGCAATCAGGCTGTCGAGACTGCCAGCAGGGTCTCTGGCAGTTTCGACTCGGAGCCAAACCTCGACGGCTTGATGGGTCTGGGCTTCAGCTCTATCAACACTGTCAGACCTAGGCCGCAAAAGACTTTTTTCGACAACGCTATCCCACAGCTTCGCTCCCCTGTCTTCACCGCAAATCTTAGGCGTCAAAGGCCCGGAACCTACAACTTTGGTTACATCGACAACACTACCTACACCGGAAACATTGGATACGTGCCTGTGGACTCTTCTCGCGGTTGGTGGCAGTTCACATCCAGCGGATACGCTGTTGGCACCGACAAGATTGGCCGCACGTCGATCAATGGCATTGCTGATACTGGCACTACACTTCTCCTTCTTCCCAACACTGTCAACCGAGCGTACTATGCCAAGGTCAGCGGGTCAAGATTCGATTCGAATATGAACGCCTACACCTTCGGATGCAGTACCAACCTGCCCACCTTCAGCTTCGCTGTTGGCGGTGTGACAATCACCATTCCCGGCACATACCTCAACTTTGGCGCCGCCACGAGTGATGGTAAGACTTGTTACGGCAGTCTTCAGCCTAGCGACGGCATCGGCGTCAACATCTTTGGTGACATCGCCCTCAAGGCTGCCTTTGTGGTTTTTGATGGCGGCCAGAAGCGAATTGGATGGGCCAGAAAGCCCCTGTAAGCTCTCCATTCTCGCTGGTTGACATCCTGAGCCTCCATCGGCCTAGGATTGAGATCAGTCAACACATTGCAATCTTGGGTATCTGGCTACTGGCGACGCGCTCTTGTTGGTAGGCGTCCACTTGTATGTTAGCAGAATGGGTTTGGTCACCAGGTGAACTTGACCACTGGCTAGCCCAAGTTACAACAAATAACACTAGCGCCATACTTCATCTTGTTTTTGTTGAGGTATGACCCTCGCTCCGGGCCATGCAGTTGTCGAGGGTGCTTCTGACCACCCTGACCGTGTAGTGGGCCTCTTCCTCAGCTCCGTAGAGTGCACTTTAAATGATCCCCATGACACGCCAAGATCACCAGCCAAAAGGCCCTATTGCTACCCCTTTTGGTTTCTTGAAGTGCGATTAAGATTTGATATACAAAACGTTGCTCGTCTCAAACATGTCTTATGCCTGAGCCGGAGTATGCTTCACATCTACCCAGTCAGTCCCATTCTGACTGCTCTCCTTCTTCTCCATCTCCTCCCTCCTCGACAGCTCTTCCATCAACCGCTTCGGCACGTTTTCAATCTTCAAAGGCTTGGACAGGCCAATCTTGGCCATTCCGTTCCAGAATTTCGCGTAAGCCCAGTAATACAAGCTCCAGCTACCCAAGTAAATCATCGGTAGAACGGCGATCGACATGTCACCAAACAGATTCTTCCTCCTCGAGATGGTCTCCCAGCACTCCCCAGTCAGCACGTTTGCTGCTCCATCCCACTTCCACGGCCCCACAAGCCTGAACTTGGGATTGAGGGAGGCCCCGGCGGCCCATACCCAGGGAAGCCTCCAGCCTCGGGGAGCGCTAAAGGATAGACGGAGGATGTCGGTAAAGCTGGGAGCGATAGACAAATCTTTCGCCAACTGGTACGCGTAAGCGTCATGCTCAACACCGTATCCAATGCGGGCCGAGGGGGGCACGATGAGCCGGTAGTGGTATTCATCATCTACCTGTAGGTCTGGAAGCTGCCCGACAAGATTCTGGATGAAAAGCATCGACTGAAGTTCAGCCAGAGGAGGAATTGCACCGAAGTTGGGGCGGATGAAGCCAATGAATCCAACGGTGGGATCGTCCCTTTTCCAGACAGCGCGAACATCGGCATCCGTAGAGCCGGGGTAGGGTTTATCACTGCCCGAATCTGAGTTGAGGAATGGGAATGTCGGCACGTAGCCGGTGGCGTAGATGACTATATCAGGCTTAACAGTAGTCTCCTGGATACGCTCCGACTCTGGTCTATTTGGAAGAACTGGGAAATGCGCGACACCGTCTTCTGAGATGTGTGAGGGGAAAGGAGCTACATCAATCGTCCGCGAAGGACGAGGGAGGTCTCGGGCCATGAAGAAGCGACGGATTCGTGTTGCGAGTGGCCATTTCTCAGGTATCCAGGGGTAGTAGATGTATGGTGACACGCGAGTCCAGGCTTTGTTTAGGAATACTGTCGAAATCAGCATATTGAACTAAAGCAGCAGTGGTACACTTACGCCTTGAGATGTGGAAGCGTTCTCCCCAAACCTGCCCGACATGCATGTCGATTCCGTACTTGGAGCCACTACCAAGCCAAGTGCCGAGAGGCAAGGCGAGTGTGTGATAGTAGTTCCAGACGATCATGCTGTCTCGAACAATCGGGTGTACATACATGGTGTCAAAGAGGGTGATCTGGGCGACATCAACAGGGAGGGTGTCCAGCTCGGGTGGTGCATAACCAAACAACCAAGGGAGGAACTGCTGATGAGGGTTACGCTGTGCAGTGTCAGGACCTGTACGTTTGAGGTATAAAAGCAACGCACCTTAGGGGCCCCGACCCATCCGCTGCGATGGCAGAGTATAACTCGCTTGGTATCTGCGGTGATAGAGACATAAGACAAATCTGCGCCTGTCTCACCACTTCCCAGAACCATGACGGTCTTGTCTTTACCAAGCTGGGCCCGGGTCTTGAAATCCGAAGAGTGCATTACAGTAGGGACGTTCTCGATGCCAGGGATCGTAGGAACGTTTGGTTTTGAGTGGACGCCAGAGCAGATGGCGATGGCATCGCAGGGCCACTCCTCGATTTCTCCATTTGGTTTTTGGTACACGACAACATGTCCCTGATCTTGTCTTCTGATGTTGATCACCTTGGTATTCAAGTTGATCCAGTCCCAAAGCCCAAAGTGGGTTGCGTATTCTTCCAGGTACTCGACATATCTCTCTGCGGACAAAAAGTCTGCATCGTCTTGTCTTGGTCTAAAGTCTGAGAATGAAGTCAAGTACTTGGAAGACACTAGCTCGGCATCCTCGTAAACGTGGGAGTGAAAAACTCCACCGACCTTGGAGCTCGCCTCGAATAGACGTGGTTCGAAAGGTTTGCATTTTAGGTGCTCGTGGGCGCTGAGTAGAGTCTTGAGCTGGACTAGACCGGACGGCCCACCGCCAATGACAGCCACACGCATTTTTGCGAGATAAATTGAGTCGATCAATGGCGAGTTGGGCGGCGAGAGTGGAACAAGAGATGGAAAGGAAGAAGTAGAAAAACACGCAATCAGTTGGGAGGGGACGAACAACGGCCCCAGTAGCCGAGAGACGAGGCCGAGGGTAATGGTGGAGTCGAGACCTTTCCATATTGAAAGTGACGGCCGCTTGGGATGCAAGCTAAGCTGGTAAGCAAGCTATCAGGCCATCCGGAAGCTCAAATGCTGCCCCGATGCAACCTCTTGGGGCCTCTCCATGCCGGTCCACCTGAGCACGTATAAACTGGCCTATCAAGTTTGGGTCGCTTGTAGGGGTATGCAGAATATCCGCGAGCTACTCCATTTTTGGACTCAGCTCCTCGAGCTAGGCCGCGCAAGGAGGGTGGGCGAAATCTTGGTGTGAAGCTTGATGGTGATGTCAGGTGGGATTGCATTAGCCCAAGGCAATTGAGCATGCTTTAACAGTCGATCAGAGAATGCCAACTATGGCCATGAAGACAGCTTATTTTCCCGGGCTGACCTTCAAGTTCAATTGTGTAATTAACCTACTCGAGAGGTTTCCACCTTGCTTCAAGAATGAAAGGAATGGTGGCTCATCAGACACAGCCTCCAAACGATATCATGAGCATATACCCACGTCAAGATCAAAGTGAGAAATATTCACTACTAATATTTTCTGCCCACTTGCCAAGGACTAGTAACTCCATAAAAGACAATTTTCTACTCATCTCATGTTGCCAGCTGTTCACGACAAGGTCCAAAGAGGTGCCTGATGCTTACAGTAAGCTTGCTCGGCGGATCTAGAAAACGAATAAAAGACGTCGAATTAAAACCCGGTGAGCGTTTGTCTGCAACCCTCTCTATATAAATCCAATCCTTCTTATTAACACCATTTTCTTCATTCATCATTAGCGCTTACAAGGCCAGGGTTTGGATTAGATAAGCCTCTAGGCAACTGTCCATGACAATAGCTCCATCTCTGGCTCCATCTCGCGTTTCATCACTCTCAACATTCCAAACTTCATTTCCATAGCCACTCCCTGATGCAGCTCACGCAACCTGATCACGACCGCTCGTCCGGAGCCGAGGACACGGTGGTGGCCGCGGGAGAATGGCTCGTGGGCCTGTGCGGCAGAGATGACAGCTTTGACACCACCCGGGCCCTGACACAGCTTGAACAGGCAAAATTCGATGAATTTTTCACCCTGCATGGACATTCACCCATTTTCAAGCCTTATCACGTTGAAGCGGTACGAAAATGTATGAGAAAAAGGTGGAAGCCCGACTATCAACTCACGCGTTCGCTTCTGGACAAGGACGATACTGGTCTTCTCTTCGCGGAAGAGATTGATATCCTGCAAGTCGCCATCCGGGTGGCTCAAATTGAGCCGGGCTGGCTTGGCCGCTCTCCCAAAGAGTCCTGTCCTGAGCTCATTGAGATGGTGGAACTGCTGATCAGCCATGGCGCGTCACCCAGCTGCCTAGATGATGATGGGAACTCGGCTTTGTCCTACGCCTGCATTCTGGGGTATCCTGAACTGTTTCACTTCCTTATATCTGCTGGGGCACTATTGTCAACTATGCACCCAAGAAGGCTTCCCGAGCAGCTCGAGAAACCAGACGATACGTTGAACCAACAAGACAACAAGGTCAATCTCCTTCAGGTCACCCTTGACGCCCTCATTTCTCCCCAGCGTATTGTCGACATGACTTGGGTTGGCTATCCGCCTGGAGTAAGCTATGATCGGCCATTGTGGGAACTTGACCTTGACAGCACTTGGGGCGGGATCATTCTTCATCTTTTGAAAGCCGGGCTTTCGTATGCCAAGGACGATCCCGGGCTCATCATGCTTTTACACATTGCCTGCTATGAGGGTGAACTGGGATATGTCGAGCAGCTCCTGGGCTTTGGCATCGTCACCAATGTTGGAGGCCCCAGGATGGTGGATGGTGGACAAGGGCAAGGCAGCTCATTCGGAACGGCTCTACATGCTGCGGCCGCTAATAAGCAGCTCCCTTCCGCCAAGACATTGATGGCACACGGTGAAAGCCCACGTACACGTGCGCCGTGCATATCCAAATACGACAGAACGGCCGAAGACATGACCCCAACCGAGATCGCCCTGTCGTTGTCACGATATCATGACGATGATGTGGAGGCACTTTTTACCTTCTTGGAAGGCCTTATGCAGCATGAGCAAGGGCTTGATGATTCGGATCATCAAAAAACCTTGCTGTTTTGCGCCAGACGAAACTACATCGACTTTGTGACGAGGCTCCTTCAGCGTGGGGTTCAGCCACAGAAAGTACCCGCCAATGTTGGGAGTGCCCAAATGGCACAGCTCCTAATCTCTCATGGCGCCTCTATCGACGCTGCGGCGGTGCAGAAGAAGGCCTTGAGTAAGGGGAAGTTGTCATTGCTGCGATGGTGCGTCGACGAGTATGGCCCGCAACTCGTTTCAGATCCAGAGACCTGGGGCAACATGGGATATCACATGCTTAATTGTGGCCTTATGTACTTGGAAAACATCAAATACATGGCCTCGGAGTATCCTGGTTCTCACATAGATGCAGTGCTTACTGCCAATCTGTCGCTTGGAGACAAGGATCCGAAACCCACCCCAACAAGCTGGCTGCATATGGCCGCCCTCCAAGACAACGTTTGGGCTTTGGAGATGCTACTCAAGGCTGGTGCTGATCCGACATGCCCAGGCCTTACAGTTGACGTATCAACAGCAATACGTCAGAGCAGACAGTACAAGTACCGAAATATTCCTGACAGACTCAAGGTGATGCAGATGCTGGAAAGCTACAACTGCAAGAATGGAGATTGGTCATTGCCCTCCTATGCGGAACTCGAAGTCCTCCTGGCTGACACTATCGCGAGCCAAAGGCTTGCCTGGGAAGAACGGGTGGAGGATCTGGTCGAGTCTCAACAGGCGCTCCCTTTTGCCCTGACGCGGCAGAACCAAGTATCAGTGTCAACGGCTTCTGTGGCGGCCGCCTCATCGGAATTCGCGTATCGTCCATTGCACAACAAGAGCGCCATTCGACTCCTGGAGTTGTTTCCCTCGGACAATCGGACAGAGCCTCTGCTAGGCCGTTTGGTTGAAAGTGATCTCACTCTCCAGCCTGATTACGAGGCAGTATCATATGTCTGGGGAGACACCAGCGTCAACGAGTGCATTGTGCTGGACGAACAAGCCGTCTCTATCACAGCTAATCTCCACTCAGCACTCGTACATATTCGTGACGCAAGCGATGTCAGAACACTCTGGGTCGATGCCCTTTGCATTGATCAGTCAACCCATGCTGAACGCAACCAGCAAGTGACGATCATGGGAGATATCTACAAATCCGCACGCCAAGTCTTGGTCTGGTTGGGCGAGACTGCAGATGACTCCAATCTGGTGTTTGAATATCTCCAAGACGATACGAACAACACGTTCCCCAACTTCCGAAAACCGCCAGCACGATATCTTCAAGCGTGGAAGGCCTTAGTTAGGCGCCCTTGGTTCTTCCGCACTTGGGTTATTCAAGAAGTGGCTCTTAGTCGCAAAGCCATCATCATGTGTGGAGAGAACTCGGCGCCCTGGATGGACTTGGGATCGGGCCATCGTGCTGATATCTCTGGCGGAGCTTTAGGGCTGTCCAGCGTTTCAAGCGCCCCAGGCTTCAAGGCAGATCATCCCTTTCAAGGATTTGATGCTGATAGCCACGTCTGGAGACTCCGTACGCTGAAACCTGGGAGCCACCCTGCGGAGGTAATTCAGTACAGCCGTGCATGTCAGTCGAGCGAAGTAAGGGATAGAGTGTACGGCCTCCTGGGCCTGTTTGATCCTGGCTTCATGGTTGTGAATTATGACTTGCCAGTCGAGGACATATTCCGCCAATTTACCGAAGCCGCGATTCAACGGACGGGCGACCTTGGCATCTTGAAGTGGTTCGGTCATGGACCTCGCTCCAAGTCTTTACCGTCCTGGGTCCCTGACTTCACCGACACTGTAACGGTAGGGACCCTTCCACAGCGCCACTGGTACCCTTCTTACCGAGAAGGAGGCAAAGGCGACTATGACTATCGCACAGCAGACGGGACACGGTCCAGTGTTAGTCCCCGTGATTTGACAGACAAGGTCCTCCCGGGACTAGCCTTCCGTCCAGGTGGCGTGCTCGCTGTCAAGGGAAAGATTATTGACACAATTCGCGCCATCGGTCCTGAGCTCTCAGCCGGCACGGCGTTTGCACCTGGAACAGAATCTTTTGCTCGCATCATGAAGGGATGGGAATCCCTAGCCGCAACTCTCACCACTGGGTGGAACACGTCACTTGCGTCATCTGTGTCAACAGCCTTCGCAGCCACGATTTCGGCCGCTCAGCCGCCAGAGCTGCGAAGCGTCGATGTTGGATTCGTCCAGTGGTACCGTCACAGCGGGTCAGGCGTCCTCGAGGCTGCAGATCCAACCATGTTCCTACGCGAGCACGAATTCTATCTCTGGTGGCTAGGTGTCGGAAAGGAGGAAGGTGAAGAAGATTATCACTTGGGTTATGAGTTCAATGAGTTTGCCGACAAGATGGAGCTTGCCTGTTACGGTCGACGCTTCTTTACCACTGAAAAAGGAAATATGGGATTGGCCGGTCCCCGGGCATGTGTGGGCGATCGTATTGTCTACCTTCCGGGAGGAGATCAGGCCTTTGTGTTGCGCCGACGGGATGATGGGACTGGATGGACCATGGCCCATGACTGTTACTTGTATGGGCTAGATCCTTACGCGTTGTTTGAGGACGAGGAACATCTTGTGGAGGAGTTTTTGATTCACTAACCAATCACTATTACCATGATGTTTTGACAATGATATTTTTTATTATTCTAAGTGATGCCCTCTGTCAAAACCCCATGATGATAAAAGAAAATATGTTATTCGTAACCGCTAATAGCTTTAGATACGCACTTCTTGTGTTCTTACAGTTTCAATCTCGCCCGGTCCATTCCTCTGCACCTATACAGTAATGTTCCTCAAAGAAAGACCTCAGATGTACCATCTTACATACCCTCCTTGTGACTTGCTCCTGGGAGCTCTTCCTTCTGGGCCGCCCGGCTAGCATGGCCGTCCCCGTTCGTAAAGCCCGAATTCCTCTGCAGCGTCTCATCCTCACTCACAACCGCCGCTGCCTCAAGGTCGGTACCGGCCTGCTTGCGGATTCTGGACATTTCTTCGGGAGGAGGTGGCTGCCACTTGGAACTCTTCATAGGGCTGACGTGCTCAAGGTACATGGTGTCGATCTCCTCGAGTGTGCGGCCCTGGCCTTCAATGACAAAGAAGTAGACCAACAAGCCTCCAAGAATGTTGCAACCTGCAAAGACATAACCGTAACGGAAATCGATATCCTTTGTAATGAATGGGGTGAAGAAGGCCAGAAGGAAATTCCAAAGCCAGTTACTGGCAGTCGACAAGGCCATTCCCTTTGCACGGTAGCGTGAAGGGAAGATTTCAGCCATGATGGTCCAAATCATGGGTCCCCAAGTGGTTGCGAACCCAAGGATAAAGAGGCAGGCCATAACAATCATGGCAATTCCTGCACTTTTTGTATTCTGCGGTGTCGTTCGATCCAAAGCAAAGTGACCAACCGAGGCAAAGATGAGGAACGAGATGAACATCCAGATGCTGCCAGCAATCAGGGACTTGCGGCGACCGTAGTGCTCCACGAGGTATAGACCGATGAAAGTGACAACAAAGTTGATGGTGTTGAGAATGATCTGAGTCTTATAGCTGTTGATGCTGACAGATTGAAAGATGGTGGTGCCGTAGTAGAAGAAGTAGTTGGCTGAAGTGCAGGTGAGTATTGACCAGATGCCAAAGGAGAAACGACTTACCTCCAGTGAGCTGTTGGAACATTTGAAGTGACACACCGATGAAGATGCGGTAGGCCATTCGTGGCGCCTTGAACATGGCAATAAACTCAGAGACAGGGTTGGTCTTTTCCTTGATTGCCTTTTCAGCCTGCAACTTGGACTCAATCTCTTCCATTTGAGTGTGAATGGCCCAATGATTCGGTGTGGCGCCGTAGATCCTGCAGAGGGTCTCACGAGCACGGTCGACATGGCCACGTCTGTAATCGAATCGAGGAGTCTCGGGGAAGAGTAAGATTCCCAGGCCAAGTGTCAAAGTAAATACCCAGCCGATGCCAATGACGATTCTCCACGAAGCAGAGCTGTTTCTTTGATGGGTGACCGTGCCGTAATTAAAGCAGGCAGCCAAGAAAATGCCACTATTCAAGTGTTAGCAAAGTTACCGCCACGTTCTCACAATGGGCTCTTTACAATGTGATGAACAATTGGTACGTGCAAACCATGGCACCACGGATCCAAGGAGGACTTTCTTTGTGTTAGCAATAAGCGTAAGAATTCTCAAGGGACACTCACGCGCTTTCAGCCTGGAACATGGGAACCAGCAGTGAGAGAGCACCCACACCAAGTCCAGCGACAAATCTTCCCATCATGATTTGAACCCAATCACGATTTGAAGAAATCTGAATAATGAAGCCGACGCTGATAATGAGGCTCCAGAAAGAGATACTATACTTGCGGCCAATACGATCCGCAATCGGGGCAGCGATCAATGCGCCAATGAGTGTTCCAATTGAAAGAAGGGCAACGATGAGGCCGGAACGAACGGTACTAAAGACGTGTTCGCCCTTGCTATTGGTCTGGCCGAAGCGATCAAGGAAATCAGGCATCTCAAGGAAGCCAGAGATTTGGCCAGTATCATAACCGAACCTGGGAAGCAGGTAAGTATAACGTCCAGTTCTCGGCTCAAAGAGGATTATCACTCACAAGAGTCCACCCATGGAAACAAACAAGGCCAGCAGCAGAGACCTCCCGGTGATGCGAGGCAAAGGCGAGTAGTCGAGCCCGACTAACGAGCGACGGGCACCCGCCTTTTTGCCCTCTTCAGAAGTTGCATCTTGGCTTTCAAAGTGAACAGTGGGGAAAGACGGTGCCATGGTAGGCAATCGTCTGTGTATAACAAGGTGTATAGTTCAGATGAGGATATGTAGCAGTTGATTGTGTGTGAATATTGTTTTGATCCAAAATTCCAAGTTCGTGATGATCTCCCGTCGGTGACCTTAAGTATCTCTTTCAGCCGCTCCGCGACACTGTTCACTTAAACCGGCCATGATGTCAGGCTGGAACTTCTATCCAATCACTGCATGTTGTTGACGGCTTTGTAGCGTAGTATTCGAGCATTTGGCTCCAGACTTGGGAATCGGTCCGTCCTTAGAGTCAGGTGGCCATGCGTGGAGTTGTGTCATCATCCGCCGACAGAGTTAGCCTCACCTGGGGCTGATACCCCAGCCTTTAGGTGAAAGAATCGGCCAGTTTTGGGGCAGATGACGTTTGGGGCGCCACCCCAGCTACGAGTGGCCGGACCATTCGGAGTCGCTGATACTCACGAGGAGTTTTGGTGGAGGTTCCGAGAGATCCGGAGCAAACGGGGCCCTCGGTTGACAGAATAACCCAGACGGCCATTAAACCCGGCTTTGTAATTTGAAGAGAATGATCTCGAAATCAGTTAGACATTTTCCTCCCGATCAAGAGGATCAATTGAGCTCAAGAATTGTGCAATGCCGTTGAGAAAGTCCGTACACGTTGCCCGTACATGTGTCTTGATACACCATGCAACGACAATTCTATGTATCATGGACCGGCTTGCCTCAACGTTTGGCCCCATCGCCGATCCCCGCGACAAGCGCAACGGTGGAAACGATTCTTTGTCATGACGCCGGTGCTGTAAATGTATGACGCCGGCGTTAGGAGAAAGCTAGAGCCCGTCAAGTACTGTACCACCTGGCTGGTATTGGCCCGCTTGACATGCAAACAAAGCAGTCAGATAGACATCAGAACACAATCTATGGAGCCAAATAGAAATGAAAGAGCCAAATCTTTGCTCAGTAGTAATGAAAATGGATCGTCTTCGTTGAACGGGTTCCTCGGGACCTTTTCATCGGCCCTTTTTGTCAAATACGGTACCAGCTGACGAGTACCGAGCAGCGAGGAGACCCGGATTTCCGGTTTTTAGTCTACCGATCCCACTCGACGGAGCGTTGGACTTCCCCGGATTTGGACGACGTCATATGAACTCTATACAGCAGACAACACCGTGAGAGCTCGCCGTTAGCGCCCACCAAGACCCATTTCACGCCACAACGATCCGGGGACACGTGGTTCATGACCGAGTTTCGGCCGACAAATGTATCCATCTCTTATTCGGGTACAGCACTGCACACGAGCACTGCTGCTACGAACGAGGCAGCTAATCGTAGTTCGACCTTACCTAGACACATCATGCCTGGTTGATTCAAATCAGAATGTGACCATCCGTTTCAGGCCATTGTTAGTGCCCTAATACAATACTTTGGCAGTACCGTGCTGCGTGCGCTACGTAGTTGGCAAGATAAGAGTGCCGTACTGGACGAACGAGTGGCCAATGACGCCGCTCAGTGGTGGTGAGAAAACCCCGGATTTGGGCACTTCTTACCCCATGATTGAAAACATAACTAGAGGCAGGTCAACAGAATAACTTGCAGAAAGAGTTGTATTTCATTCATACCCAGAATAGGTCGAGATAACTAGTTTAAGGAGGTCGATGGCGGATAGCATAACGCCCGGATGTGGTACGCTGATGTATATATCTCAACCATTTATCCAGGAATCTGATTCTTGACTACCTAAAGAAAAAAACATAATTGTCGTACCTACCATATATCATCATCGTCATCCCCTGCCAAGCCTCTAGCTGCTTCAGCTTTGAGGCCCTTCTGACTCTTCAATCTCTCTAATTCTAATTCCAGCTCCAATCGCCGCACCTCATTACCCTCGTCCTCACCAAGGTCGTCATCAAGATCATCCCCTCAACTCTGTGCCGAACCTGCATGATATGGATTCGTTCCACGACGCACTGGTAGGCGTTTCCCCAACCGACCGCTCTCCTGCGCCAAGGGCTTGGCAAAAGGCCCTGTATCGTCGTCTTGGCGAAGATACTCCCGCCCAATAAGAATGCTACATGCATCTTCTGCCTGCAAGCCGTGAATATCGCGGACGCAGTCATCGAAATGGGCGGGCGTTTGTGAGACACGGTTAAAATACGCAGCCTTGAGGAATGGTCGTTCGAGCTATGATGTGTTGATAATGTGTTCTTTGTTATAGTTGAAGCCCAGTCATCGATGGGGTAACTGAGCCAGAAGACCCTGAGAACTATGCCATCTGGGACCCTGTTCTGTACGGCTCTAGCTCTGGCTAGTTCTAGCTTCGGTAGGGTAAGAGACCTGCATTGTCCTTGGCTATCTCTAGGAGGAAAGGGTGTCGATCCTGCAGGCCGGTCCCTTACGAGTCCCTTACGATCAAGTTCGATAATGCCCTCCTTGGCCTTTTACATAGGTACCGACCATGTCCCGTGGCCACTAGGAATTTGATATACTTGCAGAAAAGTAAAGTCTTCGTGTACTCCGGCGCCAGAGAATCAGCTGGCTCCACAGAGATTACCAGCTTTCCATACAATTTCTTCCAGGCTTTGACTATCCCCTGGAAAATTTTCCTGTATTAAATAATATAGATGGTATGTTTACCCGTCTCCTTGTTATAACCCCAACAAGGGAGCTCTGCCTCATTGGGCTGAGACTGCGTGTATTCAAGCGCGTCATTTGCGCTCGCGTGAAATATCACAATACGACGAAAGCGGCCCATGTTAATATCAACAAGCTCGAAAAGTAAAAACTGCGGAAGAGTTGAACTCGACTCTCGATATGGAATTGCAAAAGACTCTCCGAAATCGGTCTGATACTCTCGCCAAGGCATGTAGTAAAAGACTCGTTCGTGGAAGGCTGGCACATCAGATATACTGACGGCGAAATCGAGCCGGGCTGATACAAAATGCGGGCTGTATGAGTCCCACCCATGGGAGGGATTCATATATCTGCTGTCGTAATCGTATATTAAAGGCCATACGACGAGGGTTTTCGCGCCAATATCAACAAGCTTAGCACTCTTTAGCTCTCCCTCAACTTTGACTTCAACAAGGTTCGCAGACACTGGGCCGAATATATCCCAGGCTATTGAGTCGTCTCGCCCGCTCGACCCGCTATCGCGATACATAATACAAGTCGCACTTACCAAGACCCCCAGCCCAAGGGCACTACCTCCCGTAACGGGGTAGTTTGCGGATGCCCAGGAGAAGCTTGGAGCCGTATATTCCATGGCAGGAACCAAGGAAGGCATACCTGGTGTGCTTGATGTATCCCAGGCGATGCGGCCCTTCGAAACATCCTGGTCCTCGGCCCGGCGTAGGCATAACTCCTCGGAGTCGCAGTACCAGGTCATTTGACTGGCAAGGTTGAAAAGCCATACTCCTGCCACGTAGGTGTCATCTGAAAGATGTGATTTCAGATAGCGACATATTCCAGAAATAGCCACAAGCTTGTCCGTTGCAAATGTCAGGCTGCACGAGGAGTAGGCGTCTCGGATCCGAGTCCAGGCGTTGTAGTAATAGACCTTCTGTCCAAGAGCGTCCTCCCAATGCACAATACCCCGGCTTTCTAGGTTGCCTCTTGCTTCGAGCCGCAAGTCCTTGAAATGGATAGGTGACTTGACGCGACCGAAAATTGGCATCCCCCGAAAATAGCGCTCGCAGGCTGCCCCTTCGCAACACTCAAAGAAGACCTCCCTGCGGTAGAAATGTAGGGTACGCGCTGGCAAGATCCACTCTTGTATAATCCATCCTCTTGAACTAAGAGGCGCCTTAGCTACTTCTCTGTCCCATGTCTGCATGTCGTGCACGAGATAGCTATAGGTCACTTCATCGGTCTCCTTGTCAGTTTTGAGGCGTAAAAAGATATCTGGCTGGCTGAATTGGCTCATGTCACGATCAAAGAACAGACCTTCCGTATTGCTTCCCTAGTCGGCCGAGATATTACAGAACGAGTTTCTGTAGACTTGGTCCATGATACCGGCTTGGTGAGACCAGTCAGCGCCGGCGTCTCCGTCTTGGATAATACAGATGGAATCAATCCAGACCTAGCGAATGCCAAGACGGCGAGCAACGATAACAAAGTCCCGGAAGATTGGAGATAGCTTATTAGTGGGGAGTGCTTGCAACCAGCGATCCAGTAACTCCTTGCTGAGCTTCAGTTGGTTTGCATCATTCCAGCGATGGCTGAGCGTGATATATCGAGTTCTGGGAGGAACATCATCCCCTCGGACGAGCTTGGCTTGCAATGTTGCAGCGATTTCGGACAGCTCGTCAGGAAGTCCGAGGCCCACCAACCTAGTGGGGGTACCACGACCCAGTATCGCCACGTTTGGCACAGAGTGCATGATTAGATTCACAGACGCGAATCCAGTTGTGAACTTTAGAGAATGTTTCGTCTGATGCTGTCGAGGTGGAAGTGACCTGAGATTGATGAAGATCTAAACCACAAATCAGCTATTAATTCCAGAATGTAGAGGTAGCAGCAGGGCTTAGAATCCGCGCTATCGTTTTCATACTTTTCGAATTTAGATCTTGAGCCATCGTGACCTCAAAGGTGAATCGTTCACTCGATGGAAAGATTGGCAAGTAGCTCTTCATGTGATGAAGCTGGGTCTGAAGTTCTGGTACGACGCTAGGATCGTAGTCCCATCTCGTGTCAATGAAGAATGAGTCCATCATACGCGCGGTTATCCAAAGCCGGGAAATGTCTTGCGTCTGTATTTCACAAGAGACGAAGAAGCAAGTGATGCTTGAAAGCCAATTCCAAGAATCTTCCCGAGGGACACCCTTGATATGATGAATTGAATCTCGAATACTTCGCACGATTTCTTGCTCCGGTATGCCTATCGATCTGAGCACGTTATAGCATATGAAGCATCCTTGGTCCGCTGCATTTATGAATCCGTCAATAGTGGTATGAATATGGTACAGAGTGCTATGTCGCTTCGACAGATCTATGACAGTGTTGCGAAAAGCAGATGCGCAGGTTTCGCAGAGATCCAGAGGGCGCTTTTCGGCTAATCGATGGTAGTCCATTTTGTTGATTTTGCCTTCTTCAGAGTAATCAGAGCGTTTTAATCAAGATAAGAACCACGCAGCTTGGCCTGTGCCGACGTAGGCGTTAGTATATTAATTTGAGCAGGGAAAATCATCCCGAGTCGGACGGGAAGGAAGCGGCAGCAGTCCGCAAAAGGACGGGAAGGCTACCTAGATCAAGGGGGCTTGATAGGGCTCACTTGGTACAGATCCCGGGACGTGACCGGACGCAAGCGAAGAAAGATGGGAAGTATGGACAGATTGAACAGGCGATCTCACAAACGCTGTAAGAACAGACGAAGCAGCAAAGACCCTCTGGATTTTGGTTGAAGACATCAGGGAGCATAAGGCAGGTAAGAAGAAATAACATGGATGTTGGATCGTGAGGTGACTGATGCCTGACGCCTCTTCCTGCTGTGGGGCTTATTATCTTACTGGTTAGAGCATAGCCCCAAAACTACATGGAACATCACTTGCAAGTCCCCGAGGCGAGAAGGAGTGGGCGGCCGGCTCAGCTGCAAGTCTCAGCCCAGCTGCAAGTGAGACCTAAGAGGGTACAGTGCTTGCTCCAAATCACCTATCCATATCACGGGCAGGCCCGCCCGGCCTTGCAGATCACTTCGCCCGGCTGCATAAGCTCGAGATACTTGCTAGAGGTTCTCACAGCTCCCTCTAGGCGGTACTCACGACCAACATCACGCAATTTGCGACTGTGTGCAACCACGAAGGATTTTTCAATCATGATGAATGGGCGCAACAAGGGGGTCAGCAAGTGATGGCGCATTAGCGACTTCTCCTTTATGGTGCACAA
Source organism: Fusarium solani (assembly GCF_023522795.1). NCBI lineage: Eukaryota > Fungi > Ascomycota > Sordariomycetes > Hypocreales > Nectriaceae > Fusarium > Fusarium solani. Next base: position 2,873,496 of record NW_027072148.1, on the reverse strand, counting down.
CGCCAATCCCGAGGCAGGCTTTGAATCTGGGAAGGTTGGCCATTCTACCATTGTGACAGCCTGATTCTCGGCCTTGTCAATCATCGCTCCTTTCCATAATTTCCTGCATACAGAACAACGTTCGCATGCTCCGATCAAATTCCCCTTCGCAGCCACTGCTGCAGAACTTCCTCAAATCGGAGCAAGACAGAGACGCCACCCTCTGCACATTTCTAAAAATTACAATGATAAGTCACTTCACGGTAGTGCAGCTGACACGCCGATGAATTCGGTTAGGGGTTGCTGACCAAAACCTGGGGGCTGAGCGGACTCTATCGACTACTGCCTATCTGGCTAGGTAGTGAGGCTGAAGAGATGAGGCCACCTCCAATACACGGGTTGCAGATGAATAGCAAGAGAGATGTTGAACCACGGTTAATATATTGCGCTTTGACGACCAAGCAAAGAAAACACTAAATCAACCCAATTAATGCATCGTCTTTTGGGCAACCGTTGTTATGTTTGGTCAGATGAGGGGGGCGGATGATACCGGCTCTCTGGAGCTTAGAGTTATTTCATCTTAACCTGGGTATCATATTAGGACAATATCGTGGTCGCCAAACTGATTTGTGTCTTGTCTGCCAATTGAGGTTCTGCGTACCGTAGCCACAAACCTCTTGGGTAGACCCTATGTATAATTTAGTCTGCAGAGGATAAAGCCACTTTGCAATATGGCAATAGATAGCAACGATGCTTCTACTAGAGTTGGCAAAGTGTAACTAGATAGCCACAAGAGTTTTCATTATAGGATGTGTAGAGAGAACTAGTTCCTCTGGGGGCAAGTTAGCAGGGGTTATGAGTCACAGATAACCCTTGATACTAGGTCAAGCATCCAAATTACCAAAGGAAGCAAATAGCCACCAAGTTACTTAATCAATCTTCTTGGTCTGTTACGGTCAGTCCAATCTGGTACCCTGGTGATCACAGCCAGTTCTTCCCAACTTCCGTCACACACGCATGCAGCTAGCAGGTCCTACGGACTAACACATCCTTCAGCAAATTCCAATTATAGCATGTGTGCCCAAGGAAGTTCCCATCGGTCCTTCTCCCTGCTAGACCTGAGACACCTGCGTGACAGGCGGTGGAACTGCAGCCACATTCGGCTCGTTGACCGGCCTTCCATAGTCGTTTTCTTGAGAATCGCGGCTTGAGTGCAAGGCGAGTTAGTTCAAGCTCCCAAAGACAAATCACCAACTACATCTCCAACTTACCCCAAATGTTTCTTAGCCTGGTGTTTGAACTCGGTGGCTGTCTCTTTGACATGGATGTACTTGTGGAAGACGTAGATTCCCTAATGATAATTGCGTCAGCGGCCATCCGGTGTTGAAGGCGACAACTAAACAATAGAAACGGCGAGTGTGAGGGTCTTGGGCTTTCGTGGGGGGTGATAATGTCTCTTTCCAGACCAGAGAGAGCAAATTGAGTATGTAAAAAATAAAACTTACCAAAATCCCGCTGAGCAGGTAGGCAAACCAAGCAATGAAAGAGAATGCCAGGACTGTCCTCCATTGTGAACATCCCGTTCTGCCGACGTTGACGACTCCAGGACGGCCAACACGCCAGTAACTACCCCAGTAGTAGCCCCAGTAGGTACGATACCACCTAGAGGAGCATGTGTGAGTCGTCGATCTCTATTCATATCACACCCAGTCAGTAAACCCTGTCCTCTCAGTAGAGTAAGCCGATCAGTACAGGAGAGGGGCCATACGGTCTGAAGCAGGCAATACGCCACGAGCCACATAACGAACAGCACAAAGTCACATGGGAAGCTCATAAACAAGTTTCTGAAAGGTGGGCATAGGAGGAATGAATAGATGATGGATATGCCAGCAACCACCATTGCGTAGACGAGGCGGCCATCCTCATGCACCTGCTGGATACTGAGAAGATAGCTGAATCGCGCAAGGATGCCGATGACAATGGCAGCGCAAGAAATTTGCCCCAGTCGTAGAATTATGGACGCGACTTTGTGGGCTGATCCGGATTTTTCATATGACATTTTGGAGGCGGGTCGCGTTGATCGCGAAGAAAGATTAGGTCAAGATGGTGTTTAGTCTCGAAACCGATTGTCTAGAAGAGGATGCTAGGGTTCCCCTGTCTTGTCCAGGAACTCCCGGGAGTTTATATGTCTTGCAGGTGGGTGGACTGCACGTTCAATCTCCCCATGGTCTGGACTTGGCAACCAGCTCGTAGCCTTAAACTTCAAGCCCAGTGCAGAGCTGAAAGGGCTGGTATGCAACCATCAAGAACACACAACCAACGATAAGCGAGGTTTGGGCGGAGTCTCATGAAAAAGGTTAAACAGATGCCGGTTATGGATGGCCTTCAGCTGTCTCCATAGGTCGAGATTTTCACTCCATCACACCACAATTGCTGGCTGAACGGGTCGCTATGGTGATGCCAAGTCGTCCACATCCGATCCGATGCCTTGGATTACTGTAGAGTTTCGTATCGGGATGCGACCATATGTACTCACTTTTCATTCAGTTCCTAAGAGTAAGCTTCATGGATGTCTTGCAAGGGTGTTAAGAGCTCACACATGATGAAATATCCGGGGTCGCAATGCGCAGGAACATGACAGATGGACCCTGTCTATCGTGTCAGAATTGCCAAAGGAGAACTGAATGGGTGGTTGGAGACAGCTTGATAGCAAAAGGGGTGCCGTGGCCTCGACTCTGTGTGGGTGGTCGTAGACGTGTCGTGTGCCTACTTTGGCCAAGAAAAGCATCGGGCATTTAAACGTTCGGCTCTAAGATAATGGCTGACCTATCAATAGGAGGTGGTCTGATGGCTTGAAGCTGGCATTCAAGAATTCGACCCCTGATCATCCCCCTCCTCCAGTCCCGTTGATGCGAGCGTCACCACCTCACCCAACTGGAACTTGCCGCACTGCTACAAAGACCCAAACTCGCAATCCACGGTTGGCTCGGTCGTGCACATTCCACCGTGGCTTTTTGGCATGTGGTGTCCTTACGTCAAGGTTATGGCGTGGCTGCGGTATGGTTTGCGCCATGGCTGTCAGATCATGAATATTGGTTGAGATGAGAGGGGCATCCCAACCTGTCTGCCAATAGGAGAGACATAGCATGCACGTGCTATCTCCGCTGCTGAACTTCTTTTGTTGTTTCTTGGCTTCTCAACTCAACCGTCTCCTCCACCACTCGTATCGTTGCACCCTTGCATGAAAGGAAGAAAGGTTGGCCAAGCCCAGCACACCCTGGCTGGAGAGCGTCGGAGACATGAAGTGGGGTCGAAGTGAAGGGGTGCGTGAGACCATCAAAGGGCGTATGGAGCTCCGTACGCGGGTGGCTGCTGGCGATGCCATTGGAAAATGCGACAACTGAGCTTCCTCTCGAATGCGCTGATAGATAAAACTAATTCTCCATCTCAACTTGGATAGATATCACCAGTCTTATACTCCTCGTTATTACTTAACCAGACAATATTTCACCAGCGCCGAGCAAAGCTGCGTCGTATTGATGCCTCCCGACCAACATCAACTAGGAATTAAGCGCAATTGGAAAAGTTCGCTATGGGGGATCGACGTATTAAATACAGCTCTCCGTTTTCTCAGAGCGAAAAACGAGGGTCTGACCATCATTCTCGACCATCACTTCAATTCCAAGATCTATACGTCTGGATCTAGGCTCGCAGGGGAGGTGGTCCTCAACACGGCCAAGGCCATGAAGCTTGAGGGCCTACAGATCCTGCTAGTGGGTAGAGCAGAGACCCGACAACATTATCCGGATGTTGTCAAGATAGCATCTCACCAATTTTTGAGGTTACAAATGCCTACCTCAGCATCTACATACCCTACCGATCGCGTCATTCAGCCATCCACGGCGTACAACTTCCCCTTCTGCTTCACCGTCCCTATACAACTGGCGATAGGAGCCTGCTCGCATCGTGTGGAAACATCGAATACGCAAAACCACCATTTACGGTTACCACCAACGTTGGGCAGCTGGGAGAGGGATGACATGGGTCTGGAGCTAGCCACCATCACATACTCCATCGAGGCCTGGATGTCGGGGAAATCATTGACAGATTCGGCCACCCTAAGGCTAGAGGCCTACCAGGCAGTGAATGTTATCGGCGCAACCTTTGAGGATCCGCCGTTGAGCCTCGATCATGAGAACAGAGCATACACTCTACAACAGTCGTGCAACGTTGGCACACACCTTCTCTCCCCTTCTGATGGCAAGATAAAAGCAACTGCCGCGCAACCTGGGGCCATCCGGCTTACAAATGACGGATACAGAGCAGGCCGCTTTACAGTTCCCGTTGGTTTGACATTCGAACCCTCCTCCGTGAATATCATTCCACCTCAGTACTGCTCCATCTCTGCAAAGCTCGAGGCACAGACATTGTACAGCTATGAGCCGATGAGACATCTACCGAGCATGAAAGAGATGGAGATCAATTGTTATCCATACCGGAGGAAAACAGTCTCTCTGGACCCTTCAACCATTCAGGTTCAATGGTCTCAACACCCACGCCCAGATGTCGTGTCTAAGACTATCCGACATGGGCATTGCGTGCCACCCATATTTCACACCGCAGCCATCGAGGTTCCACTTCAATTGCCCATGCACACCAAGATGTTTCTCCCGACCTTTTACAGCTGCCTCATCTCCCGCACCTATACAACCCATCTGGTCCTAAACATCGCGGGGACCCGATTGAGACTCTCTACGCCAATTCAGATCATCTTGGAGCCTTCCCAGGTCAGCATGGATCATACGGGGCTTTATGAGAGCCCCCAACGCCCTTCTGGCGCTTCTACGTTATATGCCGGGCTTGAGTCAGGGGGATGGCCATGCGTCACAGAGGTTCTGCCAGGCTATTCCGAAGTATAAGACAAAAGGACTGGGTGGTTATTAAACTCATGAGGGTTGGTAAAAGCAAGGCATTTACAAAGAGGGTGGGAACTTTTTCAGCGATAGGGTAATTATTGTTATTATCGACGATTTCTGTAGAAGAGCCTGAAGAGGCAATCGACAACAATAACAATAACTATCTATTGGCTTAGTTATCCCATCAAGGGCTGGACTTCAACTATAGCAAAGAACACAATATCAACCCTTCATAACATTATATCCCAATGCTAACACAGTGGCCTCTTTTTTTTTTTTTTTTTAGTCTTTTCTACTGCCCACAGTAGAAGACAATAACAATAACAAAGGACACATCTAACAGGGTAATCGTTCTTCTGCTACGCGCCCTTTAATCTTCACTGCACATGATAGAGATAGGCTGATAGCCGAAGCGCCTTACCAGAAAACCCACGCGAAACCTGCCGCGAATTAAGCCTAATTGCTGTACAAATCCTGGCAAATTGGGCCGGCCAAGTTAGACCTATCTTCTCGATCAAAGTATCCATTGTCGTTGCATGTTTTGTTCGTGATGCCAAGTTTACCCTGCCAAAGCGTCAAGCCATCAATGCAAAGGCGTCAAGCTTCCAGGGTCTAGGGCAAGGCGTAGGGCGTAGGGCGTAGGGCGCAGGGTGTAGGGCGGGAGAGGTCCGTTCTCGTCAAGAGAGGAGCTGATTAAAAATCTTAGCCTGGTTGATCGGGAAATAACCAAAAAATAAGCCAATTAAAAACTCTTTGGCATAGTATCCAGGCTTAGAGATATGAACGCGTTCATCGCCAAAACAGGGGATGGGCCTCGATGGCTATGCAGTGCGCGCCCAAAAACATCCGGTTCAGATGTCACAATAACACTTGAACAGATTGCGCCGTCATAATATCAGATTCCATTTGTTGATACCTTTTCCATTGCCACTATACCTAGTGATTTCCTTCTAGAGAAAACACAAGTGTCATCATCGTGAACAGCAACAAGATTTGTAAGACAGCCATATATATGCTCTATGAAAAGGACATCGGTGATCTCAGGCTTGCTCTACCACTATAGAGGAAATTCTACGGTTTCGACCTCATCAGGGTATATAATCCCTGCCTCGGCTCTCACCTGGTCCATAATTTCCATAATCAAGATACTTTCATCCAACCCCAGCTGTGTACCCTCTTTGCGGCCCTCCACCAAAGCCCGGCCAGCATCATCGGCCTCCCAGAACAATCCATGTCCTTGACCTTCAGGATTAGGGCTGGATCCATACCCGTTGTACCATCCACTTCCCTCGCCTGGGCCTGGCTGCGGCCATTGCTTATCATCAATCGTTCCATCCTTCAGAACGAGTCTGGTTCGGGTCGGTCGATAAGCTGGAGGAAACACCTGAACTTCGCCGTACTGTCCCTGAATGCGGATATTGGGCACGACTGCGCCTTGCCTCTGGGCGATGGCATCATTGGACAAGCCCAAAGAGGTTGAGGCGACCGCATGTGCGATTCCACCCTGCTCCTCAGGCCGAGGGAACTCGAGAAGGATCGTAGTCATTGCGTCAACACCAGTCCCTTTATACTTGGCAACAGCACTTTTGATAGTCGGGAGACTTCTAGAAGTTGCTGGCTGAAGGCTGTACAGAGACTGGAATACCCAAGTCAGGCTGTAGATGCCTCCATCGAGCAGAATCCCTCCGGCAAGATCAGGATTGACCATAATGTGGGAATCGTCCTCGAAACCACCTGCGTACGGCAGACTGTGTTCGGCCAACACCCTTTCAACAGGACCAATTCTACCGGACTCGATGACCTCGCGGACGTAGAGGGAGAGGGGAAAGTATCGAGTCCAGAGCCCTTCCATCAGGAGCAAGTTTTTCTCTCGGGCCTTCTCAGCGAGCTTCCTAGCTTGCTTGGCGTTCACAGTAAATGCTTTCTCACAGAGCACGTTCTTGCCGGCTTCAAGACAAAGCATAGCGTTCTGATAGTGGTGAGAGTGAGGTGTGGCAATATAGATGATTTCAACATCAGGGTCCTGAACGAGCTCAGCATAGGAACCGTAGGCCTTGGCGTGAGATGGAGCATCGCAGTGCCGAAGGAACTCTTCCGCTCTAGACTTTGCGGTTGAAGATGCGGCCGCGACAAGTTCGTGATGGATGTCAGAAACTGACCGCGTATTGGGGTCGACTGAGAGATCTCGGCCGCTATGTCATATTAGGGACCTAGCCAGGGGTCAGGGATTGTGGCTGAACTTACAAGGCCTTGGCGATGCCTCCGGTTGCGAGGATTCCCCAGCGAATCGTCCTTGGCTCAGGCATTTCGAGTCGTCGTAGATAAAGCTTGATAAAGGTTGGCTTGCTGTAGCTTGTGGAAGTCGAAAGTCAAGGAGTGTGTTCTTATACTCGAGAGCCACGATCCAGACTAGGCCACCCTGGCGCAAAAGTTTGACCAACCTAGACTACTAGAAGAACAATAGATGGCGTGACGAGATAAGACAGTTATCTCTATCGACATGGTTTGAAAGGCGTCGGAGACGAAAGGCGTGATTTTGAAATGTGGCGGGGCCTGACAGAGGTGGTGACGCCCATCCTAGGCCGACATCGCTGGGGCTCTCCATCATCTATGTACTGGCCAACTCGGCAAGTTCCGGTTGGTCCGTCTCTTTGCCGAAGAAGACGTCAAATGAAATCACCCTGGCGTTACTATCTGTCAAACTCAGGACGAGGCCCATCGTTGTCCTTCTCCCTCCGCTATCCACGGGTGATTGCTTGGCTTCCTCGGCCCTCCAGGAATTGGACTTCAGTTTTCTCCTCATCAGCCGCCACAAACACGGGTTACCGATTCATTGCACGCCGCTGCTCTTTAACTTGATCTGTCCGTAGTAAAGGAAGGAATATTTCATTTAAAGATAGCTAGCCCATATCCGGCCAAAGGATACTCTCATCTGTGTCCATCTGCATCCAAAAAGCCTAACGAAACTGTCAGCAAGGGCATCTTGTATACTAACATATGGTTCCGTTGACTTACTGAAGAATCAATATCCAGCCAGTCTGTGGTATTCCACTGACTGAACAAATGGGCATCGTTCAATATAGAGGCGTTCCCAATGTCGACTTGTTGTCCAGCGCTTCCTGGCATTGCACCCACTGCTAGTGCGTGTTCTGGTAGATCACATTGGCCCACATCTGACAATTCTGCCATCTGTTCTGGAGGATATGTCGTTGTTCGAGTATTGGATTCGGCTATTACGGTTCGAAACTCCTCAAGTATGACGGCGTATCGTCGGCTTGGTGAGTTGGAGGCGGTGGCATTAGCCAGATGGGTATGGCATCTTTCAGCCAACTCAAGTAACATGGACCGATCATGTCTGGAGTTCGAATGCTTGATCCGACGTTGCCGAATCTCCCACACATATGTGACCACTAGAGCGCAAAAGGTTACGTAGTGTGTCCACCAGAATGCATGGAAGATTGGACCCTCTTGAGCCAGTTCATCGACCGTTTCCAGTACCGCCTTTGCAGCCTTGATGCACTCTGTGACTTGGCTCTCGTGCGTGTTGGATGAGCTGCCGAGAAGGAACAGTCGGTTGGCGTGTAAGATGGCGTGCAAGTGTGCCAACCTCAAGACTGTCGCTTGGCGGCGGTAGCTAGGAATGAGCATGGATGGGGGTATAGACCCAAGATGTATCGGAAGACTCGCATGCCATTCACGAACATGTTGAATGAGCCGGTTGGCAGCCGAAACTCGCTCGGCTTCCGAGATGGCACGGAAAGTATACACTTCTCGAGAGACTGACCCAACGAGTTTGGCGATTCTAGTTGTATTTGACAGTTAGAGAGCCTAGTCTTGTACAGGAGCACGCTATTGAGGAGACTAACCTTGCGTGAAATATCAGGGCATCAATGTGGCAATCTTTGGGGGTATCGGCCGCATTGATGGGACCATCTACTGTCATTGCCTCATCGTCAACTGACTCTGGAAGATCCTGGTTGATGTCCTCGTCGTGGAAGTGCCGCGGCCTTCCGAATATTACGGCAAGGTAGTTGTCAACGATATACGCGGTCCAGAAAGTGCGAATACCACATTGAGTGTGGATGTAGTCGTTCCGCGAGCTTATTCCTCTCTTCCAGTTGCCACGACGATAAAGACCAAGGGCGGTGACGAGGTGAAGCGCATTACCAAAGACATACCAGCCCCGGTTAAATCGTGACGTCGTGAGTAGGTAGAGGACATGGATGACCTTGGCCTGCGCTGCCTCGAGTCTCGGAAACCCTGCTTCGTCATCTGCGAAACGAGTTGACAAGACGTAAAGCTCGTCGCTGGCTCTGAGTGCCTCGCTCTCGTCTTCCGCTGATAAAAAGCCCCTGGACTTCTCTTGATGGAGCCTAGCAATAGCCAGTGCAGCCAGAACAATGGCCGCCTCTGCTCGACCAATGTCGCTCCACAAGGCGCGGCCCTCATCGTGATTCCTCTTCAGGATCGCCAGCCATCTCTCGGCTGTTGGCCGATGCAGCATGCGATAAGTTGCAATACATACTTCGAAGTATAGTGCAAGCAGTTTGTTGCACTCAACAAGATCTGGAAGGGTGGATAGGCCATTACCGGGGAACTCGGGCAACGGCTTGTCACCCGCCGTCATCAACGATTGGTTGTCGGACAAGGGTTGGGCTTTTCCCGATGCACCATTCTTATTCTGAGCCGAAAGGCGCTTCAGGGCTCGTTGAATAAATGTGAGGCCTGATTTTGAGTCAAACACTTGTCCCTGAATCTCCGCTATGGACAACTCTGGCGATGATCTGGATGCCACAGTGCTCTCGTTCGGTCGACGCAAGAGGCCAAGGTCATCACCAACAGCGGTTGTGGGTCCACGGCCGGTTGACAATGCGTGGTGCCTAGATATATCTTCGACAGATGGAAAAGCACCTGTCGACGAGCTCTTGGGGCGAGTCTCTGCTGGAGGTGGTGTTGGCGGTCGGCCGCGAGTGTACTTTGCATCGTAGGAGCATTCTCTTCCTTTGGCCACGCACTTTGCGCATGGTAGATCACCTGTGCACCTGGCCTTTCTTGACTTGCAAAAGTCACATGCTCGGCTCACTTTGCGGACCTTGTGAGGCCCAGGACCGACTTCGTCTGTTGACTTGTTCCGTTTGGATCTGCTCGAGGTGAGCTCGGATGGAGTTGCGACAAGAATAGAGGGCGTCTCAGCATCTGTTTCAACACCTCCCCTGGCCTCGCTTGAGGGAGATAGCATCATATGAGGTGTTTCCTCCATTGAAAGCGACGATGGTGGAGGATTGATGGAGAGGCGGAAAAGGTGACGGAAAAGCTACGCGTTGACATGAGGGGAGGCGGATAAATGACGACGGTCTCACGTGTTCTCTTATCCGCTCACAGCCGAGGAAAATGCTGCTACCCTAGACTCTCCCGACTCGCTGAGAAATTAGCACCATTTCCAGTGATCAATCTCTATATAACTCCCTCTTCATAACCAGTGGCCTCATTTTCTACTGATGTAAAGCATGCATGGCGAAACTTTTATGTGAAGCGTGCGAAGCGAGAGTCTCTATGAAAGAAACGTATGTTTTGGGTTGCAGAGTGTTGAAATAAAAAATGACGATATCTTGTGCTGAGTCAGCACGGACATCTATGGAAGAGAAGCATTCAAGCGCAACAAGATGAGAAGAAGCGTCAGCCGGGTAGAAAATTAGTAGAGAATCATGAAGTCAATCATGCGTCAAGATGTGAGTATTTTGATCATACCGAGCAGCAAGTCATCAGAGCCCTGCCGCGTCTCAAGGTGTCGGGGCTTGTGGGGATGGTCAAGACTGATAGCAAATTAAAAGCGTGGAGGCGCTGATAAGAACTACTTAGCAAGAAGTGACATATGCTCTTTTTGCTAAGTACTCGCTAGCAAGCTCAACATGACAATAATATTCCGTGCATAACAAAGATGCATAAAGGCGCCCACTCACCTCGGCCTTGCTTAGAATTTGTTACCTATCATTTAAATACCTTGATATCTCGACAGCCCGGAAGTCTCTACTCTCACTTGTATCGCCCTTGTCCTCCAAGGGCCTTGAAAACTGCAGCATGAACTGCAGCATCCATCGACCCAACCGAAACGAGCTATCTCGGCTTCTTAGGCAGGCCGAGTGGAAGGACTTGAACCTGGCCATCGCCGTCGAGACGTTTGGCCAATATGAGTTAAGATGCATCAAAACTTCAAAGTTCCGTTCAAGACGAAGTTTCGCGGCTGCAATCTCAGCATCATCGGTGCTGAACAGAAGAGTGTGTAATTGAACCGTGGATGCAAGGACGAGCATGTGGCCAACGAGAGAGGATAAGAGTTGAGTCTGTGGTTGTGCTTGTGCTCGGTGGATGATCTCGCAGAAGTTCGTAGCATAGAGCTTGCATTTCTTGGCAAAACAGTGTGTCGGGTTTGTTGGTGATATATCCGTGCTATCCTGGATGAGGTAGAGGAACTGGTAGAATAGGCGTTGGCCGACATTGTTATACAGGATGTACAGGTTGAGAAAAGCCTGTCCAAGATTCTTCTCTACCCAGTAGGCAATATTGGCGTCGTTATACTGGAATCGAACCGGCAGGCTGCTTTTCCAAGTATCAAAAGAAATTGATAGCTGCTGAACCGACTGCTGGATGTCTTCATCTTTGGTAGCCCCCGAAGCAACGCCGGCGTTGAGTTTGTTGACGTCGTCGAGGAGTCTATTAAGTTCCACCATGTATCCAAGTAAGGACAATGATGAGTCTGCACTGGGATGGGGTCTGATCCGCAATTCACAGCCAGGCGAGCTAGAACCAGGTCTGAGTTGTAAAAACTCCCACTCGTCGATAGGGAGGGGGACTTTTTCGTTGGGATTTAGCGTCCTAGGGATACATAGAGCAGCCGAGTGCCAGGTTTCTATTGTGATGATTGACCACCAGACTTCCAAGAGGGGTGAGCCTGGAAAACCAACTATGTCAATATTATACGTACTTCGGTGATAAAGTTCTTGCTCAATGGGTGAGTCTGCCACAGCATTAGGAAGATCTAGAAGCAGAGCCATGCGTGAGGCAATTGCATAATAGACAGACTCGGTGTCTGGATCTCCCTCGACCTGGAATACGATCCCCAAAAGAATACATGCCTGTATCGTGGTTATCGACTTGTCGCGCAGGTTGAGCAATCTTTGTGCCTCTTCAGCATACGGCCGACCACGATCGCAAGGCTCGATGCCTTCAAAACCAGGGTATGATGAGAATCGCGCAGAGAGGCTTATAATAGCGAGGAAAAGGACCTTGGGAATTGTGCCATCCCGAACTGCTGCCTTCAAAGTTGGGCGGTGGAATAGACTGGGAAATGAGGCATTGACATGAATAAAGTAGAGGTCTATGAGCTCGTCAGAGAGATCCGGGTCAGGGACGGCGGCGGCCGAGATGTGAGAGGTGGCAGGTATGTCAGGATCAACGAGAGGGGCGTAGCCTTGAGCTGAGCGTTTGGTGGGTGAAGGCTTGAAGTCGACTGTGCACTCTAGTCCCTTGTCGATGCAGTAGGCACAGCTGGTTCCTTGTCGAGCACGGAGGCATCTTTTGCGCCGCTCGCTTTTGGAGGTTGTGTTAGCAACAGAAGATTAAAGGGTTAGATTGCACCTACCGGCAATGCACACAGGCTGACACAGGCCGCATGGCTTCACCTACCTCTATCCCTAGCAGACAAGGAAGGGTATTTGCATTGTAGTATCTGGTTTCTCATCAGGGTGGAAAAGCCCCAAAGTCAGACACAAACAGAATGCGGGGGAGGGTAATAATCACCTGATCTGTGAGGATAGACAATCCACCTCGGTCAAATCTTAGCCCGAAGCTTATCCCTTTTAAATTCGCGCTCCTCATTCATCACCAGACGTAGATGGCATCTTACACGCCCGCCGGCTTTCACCAGTGATCCACACGCGCAAACACGGTATACTGCTAATCTCAATTGAAAAGAATAAGCTACTGAACCAGGTATTCACACCCGAAAGTGAGTTATAAAACCCGCTCCCTTATGGCCACTTCCTTCAAGTTTCATTGGCAGGCTGTGTGTAAACATGTCCATCGATAGTTGTCTTCAAAGTCCCATTTGCCTGAAATATGTTTGTTAAAACATCGATATCGAGATGAAACCCATCGGAGCTCGTTATCTTGGTGTTTGTTAACTTTCCAGTCTGCGTGAGGTTGGAATACCAGTCGATGTGCGTGAGGGTTGATGATAAAGTCGAGGTTTCCACTCTCTCAAACCCATTGAGCAATGTCGACCCATCATCTGAGTAACCATAATAAGTCACACTAATCTCGCTTATGGATCCATCATTTCTCCCAACGATCTCAACATCTGCGTATCCCTCTCTCGTGCCCTTCAGAGTATAGTTACCTGCTGGCGGGGCCCGTCGAGCTGGAGTAGCTTGGCCAGGGGAATATGGCACACCCCAGGGGATCTCATCCGAGATGGGCTTGACCGCAGACAGTTTGAGTGGCTTCCGGGTAGAGAGAGTGGCCAACACCACACGTGTCCGCCTGCCACCAGGCTCCTTTGAAGGGTAGCATGGAAGTGGGTTCTTCCCTCCACATGCCGGTGCGATAGTCTGAGCCTCCCAGTACACGATCTGAGTTCCGTCAGGAGACCATCTCGGATCAGCCATCGCATTCCACTCAGGGTCATCGAGATCACCACTGCCAGCAACACCCTGGCCACCATTGATTTTCTGGCCAAAGTACTGCCCACGGTCTCCATAGCGATCCAGCAAGTACGGTCTGAAGTACCGCCGCTGGCCATTATTCCTGGTAGCCGACGTGACGGAAGTGGTGATCAGATCGGTGATGGGAGGGATGTTCCTCATGCCTGAGAGCCACATCTGCCGATCTGTTCCGCGTGTATCCTCAATCGCGACCCACTGGTCATCAGGCGAAATAGCCACCGGGTCACAGTACTCAGGGTGGCTAGTGAGCCTCCTCACCTTGCCGGTCTGAAGGTGCACGGCAAAGACATCGATGTTGGAGGACTCGACTGGAGACCCGACGTACGTAGCTTCAGTGCCTCGGCCACTAAATCCTCGGAATTCGCCCACGGCAATGACATCTCGATTGACGAAGATGGCACCCCCCTTGACCTCGACGGGTTGCTTGCTATTCGGATTGAATAGCCGGGTGACTCGAAGAAGGTCATATCGAGGAGTCAGAGTAGTACCAGTCGTTGGCTTAGCGTTGAACTGCAGTCTGCCAAAGTAGGCAAACTGGCCTAGCTTTCCGTTTGTAGTGCTAAAAGAACTGAAGCCAATGTGCACATCGTCGGGGGGTGTAAACGCAGCTCTCGGATTGAGCCACCGTTGCCGCTACCATCGGGAGTTGTGTTCCATCGGATGGGATAGATGTGAGAACGTGTAGGGGTACACTCTCTGCTGGCAAGGTCGTATTTTCCACAGTCAAGAATGTTGGTACCGAACAGAATCCTTTTCCCATCCCCAAATGCCTGAGGGTAATCAAAGGTCATGGTTCTCCCGATGGCGTTTTCGTCGGGTATCCCACAAGTCAGGCACTTCCAGGGGTCTCCATTGGGGAACTTCTTGCCGTTGGTTTTCACAGCTAGAATGTGACTACCATTGTAAACACTGGCAGGATCAGGAGATAGGGGCGCGCCGGTGAAGGTAACGAAAACCAGCACATGCTTTCCATCTGGGAGGAAGCCACCTGCTTGGAAATCCAAGTTTGACGACAGGGTCATGCAGCCTGTGCCGCTTGGATTGATCTCCGAGGTGCAAGCACCGATGTTGGTGCTGGGGGAAACAGGTGGGAGAGGTAATGTCGTGAGGTGAATAGGTTCTGGATTTGTGGGCGGCGGTACATCGACCCTTGGGACGGATCTGGCCATTGTAGAAGGGGCCATGGCCACAAAGGCGAGGAAAGGAAATAGAGAAGAATACATGTTGAGAAATCACTGTGGTCTGAAGAGAAAGAGGTGGTGAAACCGTGAGTAAGGCCAATCCATTTATACAGGTTCTTTTTGCACGCAAGCAGTGTTTCCGCGTATTCGGCAATTCGATCACCGAGCAACACTACCTTCCCCAGCTTCGCGGGGGAGGACGTGGGGTTGAACGACGATCATTACTCCGGAAGTCCCGAGGAGTGCTTAAGCTCACACGAGCTCAATAGTTCCATGCAGGGAAGTTCCTTTGAGGGTTGTACCCCGAGACTCCAGTTGATGTTTGCTAGACTGAAGGTGTTTACCCCTATTCTCACTTCTTACCTTTTAGAACTTAGTGGCAACCCCTTTCTCGGTGTATTGAGTCGCGAGATGTCATACGACTTGCCTAAATCATCTAGCAACCAACCCCTCGGATGAATTAGTTGGCCGGGCACTCCGTATTGAGACCCTCACCCTTTAGCCCTCTTTCAATATTTTATCACCGTTCATGTCAAAGGATGAAGACGGTAGTGCTTAGTATTTACTGACTACGCTGATCGGGAATTGCCATAATGAAGGGTTAATTCCCCAAGTGTGCTCTGCCACAACGAGGGCTCAACCATTCACGAAGCTAGCATCTATCTACATCAAGTATATTGTACAAACAAGTCTTTCTGAATGATGAAACGCATCTCTTCCTCCGATGCTATGCAAGCCATTTCCACGCCAGGAAGAAAAGCGCGCACAGGTACCTTGGCTGACCCCTCAAAGTCCAGCCTCAGCCGTACCTCGGCATTCCCAGACTTGTCCGTAGCCCACGACACATGCACCAGACCAATTTCCTTGCCATCCATCATTTTGACAGGAACTTTGGCATTCATATTACGGAACAGCCCTAACCTCGGCCGAAATTCGATGCCAGCCCAACCAGGCTCCGCTGGGCGGATTCCCACCACTTCTACCATGAATTCATATATCGAGACACTGCCCCAGGCGTGACAGTCTGAACGCTGCGATACACTATCCTCAACCCAAGTTGTGACGTTTTGCTGCAGCTGTTGACGCCAAGGGTCCCAAAACTGAACAAAGTTCTCATTGTAGAGAGTCCCGCCAGCTAGACTCAAGGCTCTCATGGTGTAAAAGGACATTGAGATAGACTCTTGCACAAAATGGCCAGCCTTAGTACGCTCCAGGCTTCCCCGTAGTAGTCTCTCGGCATTTTCCCCAGCGACTGCACCACAGAGGACGGCCCAGATCTGACAGTGCTGACTGTAGTCTGTAGAAGTTGCTGCTGATACCAAGGTATCGGGGAAGTACTGGCCATCAAAGCAGTGTATTTGTAGAGCTGAAATGATGTTTTCCGCACGGCTGCGATACTCGAATGCAATGGCTTCCCGTCCTAGGGCATTGACCAGTTGCGCTGCGTGCTTAAGAGTATACGCATACAGCTGATTTGCGTAGGTGGAGATGCTTGTCCTGTTGATAGCCGGAGGAATGCCATGAGGCTTCCACTCCGTGGCCCAGTCCACAAAGTTCCATATCCCTGGCCTAACTTCAGAAGTAACCAGCCCATGGTGATCGACACGGCGGTCGAAATACCGTAACACGGCATCGATGACCGACAGGAACTGGGACGCGAATGCCTTGTCGCCAAAGTACGCCCAGTGATCTGCGACGAGGTTCACCCAGTATAGAGAGAAATGAGGTATAAATTGCTCTCTGTGTGAGGGGGCACGACTTGCTGTGAGCCCGAGGCGCGCTTGGAAGGAGTTGTGAAGTTGGATGATGGCTTGCCTTGCGAGGCGGTCGTCTCCAGAGACAAGGTACGTAAAGAGTGACGAACTGCGAGTATCCATAGCGTATTGAAGTTGCTCATAAAATGGGCAGTCCTCGTAGCAGTCATGCATGCAGTTATAGAGCGTACGGATGCTGGTCTCCCAAAGCTGATGCCAGGTATCACTCTGCTCCGGCTCTGTACCAGCTACTGCAAAGCTAGCGTAAACATCGAGGGGATAGTTGACGGACTCAATGCTTAAACCGAGAAAGACCAAGTCAGAGGGTCCAACATCGAAGTCGAGATGAAGAAATCGAAACGTGCGGAAATGAAATGGCATGAAGACCTCAAGGGTATCTTCGTCGCCGTAGTACCCGAGAGATTCACTCGGCGCCACCCCTTGAAACTCGTAGATGTCCTTGGGGCCAAGCAGCGTCTTGTTGTAATCACAACGATCATCCTTTTGCCGGACCCATGGAGTCTCCTCTGACTCATCCTCGTAGCTCTCCGAGTACGTGACGGTTAAGGTGCCCCCACCAATCCCGGGACGTTCGAATCGAAGTCTTAGAAATGCCGTGACAAGATGAGGCATTTCGAAATCGAGAAAATGCTTGGTCTCGGCCGGGAGCAGGAGACCGTCGTCAACCTCCTGAGACAGAGAGTCCTTGAGCAAAGTAGCACTCCAAAGCTCAGGCTTTAGAGTACTGTGCACATTGTGTATCCCCAGCCCCGTCATGTCTTGAACTCGAAGCGGAGGAATCAGACGAGGCGATAGCTGCCATGGAGGCGAGTTCCCGGTGGAGTTCTTAAACTCAAGTAATTTCGAAGCAACCCACTCAAGAGGGCGTGTTTCCGACCGGGATGTGCGCTCATAAATATGTAAAAATCGGTCTTCCGGCTCGTCGACTCTCAGAACAGTGGAGTGGTCAATGGCGGCTTCCCACAAGGCGCTGCTTTCGAGCAGTTTAGCCCAGGGCTCGTCCGAGACAGAGACTCTGAGACCCGCCAGAGGCAGTCGAGGAAAGGAAGGGGCATAGCTTGTGCTGTGGAAGAATCGGAGAACATGAACTCCGATCCTGTTGTGGCCCTGACGGAGGAACGGTGCAATGTCGATCGAGTCGTAGAACCAAAGGTCGCGATCTCCCTTGACTGGGCCAAAGGCAACGTATTGACCGTTCAAGTACAGCTTGTAGCGTGTATCAGCAGTGATGTGAATCATCAGCTTCTTGGGAGGCTCGTCTTTGATCTCAAATTCCCGTCTGAAGTGAACAAACAAGCCGGCTGTGTCACCCTGTTCCTCCGAAAAGGCAGGGTGCCACATCCAGGTTGTATCAAACTCCAGGGACATGATTGTTGAGGCTTGTGGTGCAATATTGGTTTGAAAAAGACAAAATAGCTCGGTGATAGAATTGGGTAAGGAGAATTAGAGGGAAGAAGTTCAATGTCGAGGGGGAACTTCTGCTTTTCGCCTCTCGGTAACTCGGGCCAAAGCTTATACGAAGTTTCCCCTCGGTAGCAAGGTGATCGAGTTGACACATGTTTCTACATGTTTCTGGGACCATGCAGTGTAACTCGGGGCAAGATTATACGATCCATCAAACACCAATGCTTGCGATTGGGCTCGTGACTGGATGACGCTAGGCGGTAAACTAGTCGGTAAACTAGGGAGTAGGCGGAGAAGCTAAGCGGGAAACCCCTGTCGGATCTCACAGTCCAACAAGGGCACCCGGACACTCCCATCCGCGTATGGAAGAGTCATCTGATGCTCAGACATTAGATGATCGAGTTCGAGGCTCACTGTTCAACTTTGCCTAATTTCGAGAGCAGCCACACCACCATGCCTTCTCCACCTTCATCCCCGCGTTCGTTCGATCTCTCCACGGGGTATGGACCAGGCCCATGTTCCAAGCTCGGGGTAATTGACAACGCCAGACGATGCCTTGAAGTGGATTTAAATGTCCCGTCTCGTCCTGGCTCCCAGAACGATATCATCACTTCTGCAGCAACATCTCCAAAGAAAACATTCTTCAGTAACAACCCCGCGTGCCCATCATGACGACAAAAGAGCAAATTGAGAAGCTCGGGGACGAGAATGACACCAAGCATCTCGAAAGCGCCGTCTCTGACACCAAGGCTGGTCAGGTAGCCTTGAAGTCAGAGACCGACAGCTTGGGAGCATGGGCTACGGTCAAGAAATTCCGAAAGGTCTGGCAGCCCTTTTGTTTGGCATCCAGACATTCTTTACTGACCATAAATAGGCTGTTCTAGTTTGCAACCTCCTCTGTATTGCCGCCGCCGCCGATGGATACCAGATCAACCTCAATGGTATGCGCAAGCTTTATCAATCTTTCAAGAGCCTCACGGACTGACCTTTGCCCAAGGAAACATCATTGCCAACCAAGGTTTCATTGACCATGTTGGTTTTGTCACAGACAGCGGCGAAATTCACCTCAAGGCAAACTACACTGCCCTTTGGGGAGCTATGCAGTCCTTGGGACAGTTGGTGGGAATGGTCCTGATGAATCCAATATCTGATATCATTGGTCGCAAAATGACCATGTACGCTCTCTGGATCGTCCTTGCGGCGGTGGGTCCCTCAAAGATATGTCATTGACTTCAATGCTAACTGCGTCTAGTCTCTGATCCTCGAGACGGTAGTCCGTGACTGGAGAGACTGGGCCGGTGCTAAGATTCTCGCCGGAATCGGCATTGGTGCCATTCAAGCAACGCTGCCAATCTATATAACAGAATGGTCTCCAGTAAACATCAGAGGAGCTATGATTGTTACATATGGATTCTGGAATGTCATTGGCAAGTTTCTCGCCAACCTTGTACTCATGTTGGTCCAAGAGACAAACCCTGAGAACTACAAGGTCCCTATCCTTACTCAGTGGGGGTTCTTGGGCATCATGTTGCCGATTTTTCTCTGGCTACCTGAAACCCCTGGTATGTTGTTTGATGACTAGAAATCGTTGAATGAAGTACTAACCTTATCCCAGCCTACTACGCAGAAAGAGACATGGACGACGAAGGCAAGAAAACACTCGAGCGAATCAACGGAAACGTCGAGGCATACGATGTCGAACTCGAATATTCCATCATAAAGAACACGATCCTCGAGGAGAGGCAGCTGCAGAGGGAGCTCGGACAGGACAACATGACGTTCAAGGACCTTGTCCGGTCCTATGCTGAGTGCTTTCAACGCGCCAACATCCGCCGCACCGTTGGAGCCGCTCTTCCAGGCTGTGCTCAACAACTCGCAGGGCTATCATTTCTCAACACCTATGCCAGTCTCTTCTTTAAGCAAAGCGGATTTAACAATGCCTTTCTTATCACCACCATCATGTGTAAGTGACATTACCTCCCGCATTGATTTATCTAACACAGCAGCGCTTCAGGCTCTATCCAGCTTTTCACTGCCATCTGTCTCATTTTCATGACAGATAGGTTCGGCCGTCGGAACATGGTCTTCACTGCCGTCATTGTCTGCACAGGCACGCTTCTCGTTGTGGGCACCCTGGCATTTGTAGACAAGACGAAGCCAATCCAGAACTTGCTCATCTTTGTTGCTTGTGTCTGGGCTTTTGCCAATGCCACCAGTAAGTACCTCAGTACAAAAGAAGGCGTATTGTCCTACTGACAGGTGTCGTAGTTGGTAACCTCGGCTTTGCCTTTATTGGAGAGGTTGCGTCACAAAGACTCCGTGCCAGGACAGCTGGTATCGCTTCCGGTCTGTCTGTCGTGTTTGGTCTGACTTTCAACACATCCCTTCCCATCATTTGTGAGATTGCTTGCCTATCCATGTAGCTGTCCCCATGCTAACCCGAGACTAGTGGATGTTGATGGCGTCGACTGGGGATATAAGACCGCTTGGTTATTCTTTGGGACTGGGGTTGTTGTCTGCGTCCTGCTCTACTTCTTCCTCCCGGAATGTTCTCGCCGCAATGCTGCCGAGGTCGATGAGATGTATGCCAAAGGTGTTCCGGCGAGGAAGATGGGCAAATATGTCACCGAGATTCAGACCCTCCACCAAGTTAGTCACTAGGCATCGAACGATATGGCTATAGGAGAGATGTGGCACAAAGGTAGGTAGATACAACAATCTCGTGAGGGGGGTAGTCGTAGTTTTAGCCCTCCAGGCGATATTACTTTATCATTCAATACTTAAAATACCTTTATTTTATGCCTACTAGTAGCTCAGTTGAAGAACAAATACCAAGTGCATAGACAAAGACTGTAGGCATGATTACCAAGTCGGCCGTGGTTCTTACCGAGCCTAATCTGCCAAGACTTTATTGAAAGCCCTGAAAATAGATGCTGAGGTGAGCTGTCACCTATAAATAGGCCCTGTGCGTGATTAACACACCCCACTCGAGGCTCCTACGCACTGCCACAACAACGGACAGGGATTGTTTGCTGTTATATGACTGGCCCAGTTGTGCCCAAGCCCACCTCTAAGCCGAGATGGATTTCAATGTCATCAAGGCTGAGGGCTTGGCTGGCAGTCGAGGGAATTACCAACCTCGTAAACTGGGGATAGTCTCGGCGGAGCCTCAGTGAGACAGCATCGGAACAGCTGGAACTAATCTGGATAGTCTGGGGTAATGAAATGCATATATAAGTATTGAGATCAGCTCCCGGTGTTGCGTCTTTTCCACATCATCTCCCACCATCACCAACAACCGACATCACCAACATCACGAACTAGCGCGTTCACAGTGACCAACCTACTCTCACCGTCATTTAACACTTTAATTATAAAATCCAATTTCTTGACCAACCTCCCCACATCAACCTCAACATGCCTCTCATCAGCAACATCTTTACCTCATTGGCCTGCCTCATGGCAGTGACCAACGCTATGCCTGCAGGCCTTGCTGCTCGGCAACCTTCGAACGAGTGCGCTACTGGCACCTCTTTTTCCACTGCGGCGAGCACAAGGGCTGCTTCGCTAAAGATCCTTGCGTTGAGCCAACCCCCTCAAACCCCTCAACTCCCGACAAGCCGGAAAGCGAATGTCCCTCTGGGTCGGGACAGACAGTCATCACGCCATCGGCCATCTACAACGTCTTCCCCAAACATCCCGAAGTTGCCCAGAGTGCAGCTCCGGGTGTCCGTCTGGAATCTTATGATGGCGCCTCCCAAGTTGAGCAGGTGGTCGTCTTTAGCGGAATTCCCGCCGGGGCCAAGACTTGCAGCTTCGGCTGGAAGCAAGGAGAGAAGCTTGACCGAATCTTCATTGTTAGAGGCAGCGATGGCGTGTCCGATGTGAGGCAGCTGTCGGGCTTCCCAGAGGGCAAGGATGTTACCTACAACTCCATCAAGCCCTTTGATGACGCCAAGAAGAACGTCGGAGGCATCGACTTTGCCAACTGGGACGATCTTGACTCCGCCACCCATGACGCTGGCGGTGTTGACTGCGCCGAGACCCTCTACTTCAAGGTTTCCCTTAGGAACGGAGACAGCGGCACCAAGATTTACCTCGGCCAAGACGAAAACAACGGCTTTGACATTTCGTACTCGTGCTAGAGAAGAGGTGATGCGGAAAGGGTGTGCATTAGACATGGGCTTATTAGTTGGGATTAGCGACAATGGGTTTCTCTTCTTTTAATACACTTTTAGATCATGGGTTTTACTTTTAGACTAGGGCTTCAATACAGGGATGGCGGTTTAGAATTGGCATTTGGGCATAAGAGGAGTGAATGTATTTTGACTAGATCGCCCCTGAAGAAACCTTCCGAACCAAGAGCATCATTCGGAAGTTTGCGTCTCGTCATATTTCGAAAGCTTCCGAACCCTCCGAAATCACTCGGTCATCGGAACGAATTGTCTATATAAGTTTTGGCACATTGGCTTTCATTTTGTGAAATCGTTATTCTCACATTACCAGAACGTACACCCACAGGGCCTTGACTTCTCGGGCGATGGCAACCGCACCCAAGCCCACAGGCCTCATGGATTCAGAGCCCGACCCACTGAGGACCACCTCACTCTCCATTCCTTCCACCATGAAGGCATGGAGATTTCACACAGCTGTCGGAGGAGCCGAGAAGCACATGAAACTTGAAGATTTGACTCTTCCCACCTCGTTTCACTCACTCCCGCCGCAATCATCTCTCATCAAAGTTGAAATTGTCAGCCTCAACCCCGTCGATATCAAGTTTGCCGAAACCCCCTTGGTTGGCCAATACCTCCATCCGATGCCTGCTATTCCTGGCCTTGACGGCGTTGGCCATGTGGTCAAAACGACAGACAGTACTCTGCACGTGGGCCAGCTTGTCATGTTTCGCCTACTCGAGAAGCAGCGCGAAGGCGCTTTGGCTGAGTATGTGCTTGTCCCAAGTGAGGGCTGTGTGCCAGTTCCGAGCAGCGTATCACCAGTCCAAGCTGCGACCGTGGGCACTTGTGGCGTGACGGCGTGTCAGGCCATTGCCCCCTTTGTGTCGAAGTACAATTCCATCAAGCCTGAGGGAAAGGAGCCCTTCAAAGTTTTCATCAATGGCGGCTCAGGAGGCACGGGAACATTTCAGATCCAAATTGCCAAGGCACTCGGCTGTTACGTCGTCACATCCTGTTCAACTCTCAACATCGACCTTTGCAAATCTCTCGGGGCGGATGAAGTCATTGACTATCGCCTAAGCCCTGTCGAGGATGCACTTCAAGAAATGGTACAAAACGGAAAGATCTCACCGGTAGACCTCGTTGTCGACAACGTTGACTTGCCTTGGCGCCTCTACAAAGCAGCAACCCACTACCTAAAGCCTGAGGGAACATATGTCCAAATAGGCGGTGATGTTAGTTGGCAGGGAATAAGAGAGCTGTTTTGCATCAAACTACTACCAACATCCCTGGGCGGTGGATCGAGGCAGTGGGGGTTCTTGGCCATGAAGACCAGCCGCGAGGATGCTGAGCGTGTGCTTGGCTGGATGCAAGAAGGAAAGATTCGAATACCTGTGGAGGAAGAGTTTGGCTTTCACGAGGTACCGGATGCATATAGAAGACTCAAGGCTGGAAGGACCAGAGGAAAGATCATTGTACACTTTTCGAATAGCGAATGACGCTCGGTGGGTGTTAGGTTGTCTGACTATTTGCCACATGGAACAATCCGTGAGCTTCTTGTTAAAACTAGTGGGCATTGCAGTATAAGTGTGTAAACTCTGTATATATAACGCTCTTATAGTCTCTAGGTCGCTATGCTTCATGATAGTCTATCGCTCTATTTCTCAATCAGTCCAAACCGTCCGTTGCTTCCACCACTGTTTTACTTTGAGGCCACCTCCATGGACTTAATGGCCCAAGCCCGTCGGGCATCGACGTACTCCTGAGAAAAGGGATAGTCGTTGTAACCAATCTCAGAGCCCTTGATGTAGAAAGACTGTCGATGATACTTGTTCAAGGGGATGCCGTTCTTGATTCGCCAGACCAGGTCAGGGGTTGCCAAGAAGGGTCGGCCAAAGGCTACGATGACGTCCCACTGCTTGTAGTGTCCATCCACAGCGTCGACAGCCGAAGTCGGAGAGTAGTTGCCTGCAACAACGACAGGCGAAAGGTTGTCCCAGATGTTGAGGATAAAGTCGAGGGTCCGATTCTCAAAAGATTCCTCCGCGCTGGCAACCAGTAGCTTCGCAGGGTCTCCACGAGCTTCGACCAGAGACAAATAGGCCAGGGGGCCAATCTTCTTTAGCTCCTTGACGATGTAAGTGTACTGAGCCTCGATGTCGGAAGATTCCGCTCCCTGGAACGAAGCATAAGGCGAAAGTCGAACGGCCACACGCTCAGGACCAATTTCTGCTGCAACAGACTTAACGACCTCGAGAAGTAGTCGAGCACGGTTCTCGATAGAGCCTCCCCACTTGTCGGTACGCTGATTCACCGAGTCTGAGATGAACTGGTCCAACAGATAACCGTGGGCACCGTGAATCTCGACACCATCGCCGCCAGCAGCGATGACCCGCTTTGCAGTTGCAACAAAGTCCTGAATAAGAACCTGGATCTCCTCCTCTGTAATCGCCTCAGGAACTTCAGCGTCAGGGCTCATTGGCACTGCGCTTGAAGATCGATACTTGAAGCCTCGCTCCTTTTGATAGTCTGGGTTAGCAGCTCGGCCCTGGGCCCAGATCTGCTGGAACCAAACACCCTTGTTGGCATGGACACCAGCAATAACCTTCTTCCAAGCAGCGACCTGCTCATCGGTGACGAAAGATGGACCTTGTCGCTCGCCAGTGTCCTGCATAGAGACTCCTGTAGCCTCTGAGATGATCAGGGTGCCTGGGGTCGAAGCTCGCTCAGAGTAATATCGCTCCACAAAGGGCTTAGCGACATGGCTGTGGTCGTTACGGTAGCGAGTAAGAGGGGCCAACGCAATGCGATGTTCAAGCTGGGTGTGGCCAAGTCTGAGAGGCTGGAAGAGTCTGCTGTCGGCAGAGGGTGCTGCTGTTGAGCCCATGATGGAGATGGGGAGATGTGAGGTAGAAGACAAGAAAGATGAAGTTGTTGTTCGTCTTGGCGCTCAATGCGTTCAGACTTGTGTATCAAGTCACAAGAAAATGTATGCAATTGATCGTGTTGTATGTCACTGAAGAAGTTGGGTTGTTGCCCATTTATAACAAGTAGCTCAACATAGACCGCCTGTTATCTATCGACTAAGGTGTGCATGGGCCACCGCAAAAACGTTCGAGAAACGCTTAGAAATAGACAAGATGGAGACATTATTAACCCAGCCTGAACACTCAGCAACTCAAGCCTTGATCTTCTGTGGGGCCTGAGGCGTCAACTCCGAAACTCCGACTTGGCGATCCCTGACAGTCTCCACAAGAACTCAAGAATCAGCCAACTGGAGAGACTCCTTGTCGTCATTACTCGAGTGGCCAATAGGAATAACTCCTCAGATTGAGCTGATTCAGCCCGTCACTGACGTCATCAACCCGAGAAGATTCGGGATCAAGCACGGCATTTATCGACAATCATTTCTACTTGGGCGAATAACCTCCAGCCTGATCCCACTTTGCGAAAACTTTGTTCTGCTCTCGGATTCATTGCACGCTGGATAAAGAGGCCTCTCCCACGTTAAGAGAAACGCCTGGCCAAAGTACATCCATGCCCGCCCAGAAATCTACCCCAAGGGCCATGTCGAAAAGATCCACGTCTGTTGTAGTATTGTGATTGATATCACTGCCTCCAGCCATGGCATTCGAAGAGGGGATAACACCCACTAAGATATTGTTGTTGGTTGTCGAGTTACTCATAGTGGCATCGGAGTTGTGGGCAACAGCCAGGCCATCCATGACAGAGTCGAGATTAGAGGACAAGGTACGCACGATGACGGCTGCTTTTGCCGCAGCCTCAAAGCCAGTCCCGAATGTCTCCAAAGAAGATACTGCAAGCTTGATCGCTCCCCGAGCAGCTGGAGTCAGTGCGTGTTGCGGATAGGCAACAACGAACCCGACGAGTGTCATGGCTCCATTCCACTGCCACTGGAAGACCTGATGGCAACCATGAAGGAGTGGCGTACCAGACAGAATTTGATGGGTGATGTTACAAAGCTCTATGGCATGAGACGCGCTTCTCCCAGCCATCTCATAGCCCCGACAGCCAGGTGCTTGATGAGTAGTAAATGAGATGAAAGGGCGGTTGAGGTTGGCGTATATGTGGCAGTACTCCAATTCTAGAAGTAACCGCTGCCGTTGGAGCCAATTGGGTGCATATTGCTCAATGTCCAAGAGGGACCCGTCCATCGAGAAAGCCTTTCCCTGCTCCTTGCGACCAGTCTTGAGTGAGCTAGGAACCTGCTTAATCCAGTCTTCCAGTTGCTTTGTGAGTGGGTAAATGGCATTTGCCAGATCTTCTAAACGGTTCGGATATTCGTAAACCGTCTTCCCATTCGCTAGACCCAGATCATGGCTATATGTAGCGTTGTGAATAGTTCGGGCGATTCTATAAAGCTTGACTCGATTTAAATTGAAGCTTAGCCAAGTCGTATCGTTTGCAATAGGAGCAAAGGTTGAGCCGGAGAGTATAGCAGCGTCGAGACTATCGCTTGGTAGTTCCGGCATGACGTGGGAGTCCTGAACGAGAAACGGACGGCCCAATTTCAGGCCCACCAGGGTATCCAGTTCAAACACTGACCACCATAGCCGTCTTCTCATCTGACGTTCAGGCTCCGCCATGCTTGGTGGAGGGTCAATATGGAGGCCAAGCGTGTAAGCTGTGCGCACAGCCAAACCACTGATGCTGTCGGCCATGTTGTGGAATGAGCCGCTGCATACATATGCGGCGCAGAGTAATTGGCATTGGAGGGTCGATATTGACGGACTTTGCACCTGGCAAGCTAGAAGAGCTTGAGCACGTCGATAGTACCATCGGCCAGCCATTGTAGCATCGTAATCTTGGGCAAGGTTCCCTTGCTCACCACGGGGCAGTTTTGAAGTACCATACTGCATACACATGGCAATGACTATATCCACGAGTGCGGAAGGTCTCCTCGAGTTCCCGGGCGGTACGTTGGTGTAGAGTGATTGGTAGTGACTCTTGAAGGATGCCTCGTCCAATACGGAGTAGAGTGAGGTGTGATAGCTTTGCCAGAAGAGGCTGATGAAGTAGCCTTCTTGGATGGAAGTGAGATATACAGCAGAGTTATTGATCTCCGCAAGAGGCGCTAGGAGGCGCGAGGAATCATCGGGTGGGTTAGGCTGACCAAGTAATTCGAGGTTACTCGCAAGGTGAACCAGCATGTTATCGGCTTGAGCATTCAAGAATGTGCCAAGGCGATGGGTAAAGTAGTAGAGAGAAGAGGGCCCAAACCATGCCCCATGAGGTGAACGCGCCGGTCGAATATGAATGCCATCCCAGTATTTGGTCTTCGCCGATGGCTGGAGCTCAGTGCTTTGCGGTGGTGTCGTAAATGGCGGCGGTGCTTCTTCTCGCTGAGTTTCCAAGCTTGAGACTCTTGCACCACGTTCTCGCCGTAGTTCATTTTCCAACTCTTTTACTTTTGCTTTCAGCCTTTCAATCTCATTGATTGCCTGGGGAAGTGATGACGGCTTGCTGGACCCTGTGTTGCTGCACGGTTTACCACGCGTTCGACAGTTGAGACAGGGTACGCTGTCGTCGCATTTGATACGATGAATACGGCATGCATCACAAGCTCTGCTAACTTGTTTTCGTTTCCGCCTTAGTCCGAAGCTTTCAGGAGTCTGTGGTGTTGAAATAGCTGAGTGGCTATGGCTGACGGTAGTTGCTGGTGTTGCCATTGCCATCTCGGATAAGCTGGAAGCGTTTCAGGATAATTGAGGTAATGCAATAATGAGTAATTTGTGCTAATGAAACGAACTTTGAGACGCTGTTGCAGGCTAGGTAGGTATCAATAGGATGGAGAACAAGAACGTCAGTGGTGAGCTGACGGAAAACCTGGGTCGGAATTGGTAATCGAATTAGCTTCATGGATGACGCAACACGTGACCCTGGAGACCTTTGGGGCCAATGGCGGTGCACACATAGCAATAAAGTTTAAATGGATGCATAAAAGTCTCAAGTTTGGGTATCTGTCCTATAACCGTTGCTTAAGATAATGGTCCAGTGGGCAATAAAGGCTATGGTGTGTGGTGAGCGAATTGGAGAACTCATAAGTTATGCTATTGATATTTGTGAATAGAGATTAGAGTCTTTTTCTTGTGGAAGTTATCCACGGGTTATTTTACACATCCAAAGACCACGAGTCAACAAACTAGATCACAAAGTTCAGGTCTAGTATTGCTACGAGTTATTCTCGAGACCCAGTATTAACTTAAGCCAACTAGATTCGATTTCAAACCGTAGGAAGTATTCATTGAGCGTTATTCATTTGGGATTTTATGAGTCTCCCGGGTAGGTTCTGCTCTGTAATCTCCCCGCCCCGTATTCTCACAACCAACCTCCTCCTGTGACCCATCACGTGCATTAGGTGTCTCAGGTTGATCAACTGACCCAGTTTAACAGCTACTAGCCGGAAGATTAGCTCCTCGGATTACCAGAGTTAGAAGTTGTACCCTCGGATGCACAAACTACGTGGGGGCTGAGTTCGGGTTCCGGGCCGCAACTCCTGCTGCTAAATTAGCCGTCGGTCGTCTTTACCCCGCGGGCAGAGAAGGCAACGAGATCTCAATCTTTTTGGTTCGACACTAACATTCAACAGCAAAAAGGGTTCTCAGATCATGTCGCCAGGGAACAAGAAGTCAAACCCGGATCCAAATGCATTTCCTACGAGACAGCTTCTAGTTCTTGGTAGGCTCCAGATTTTCCATTAACGCCGTCTCTCTTCCCGCGCTGTCCGCTAACTGCATGTCTCACAGCAATATGCCGTTTCTCAGAGCCCATCGCCTTCAACTCGATCCTGGCGTACACGTTCGTCATGGTAAAAGATCTAGGTGTATCTGACAAGGATGCCTCTTTCTACGCTGGACTTCTAGTATCCGCTTATGCCGTCGCCGAGGCGTTGACGTCGATGGGCTGGGGACTCTTGTCGGACCACATTGGCCGCAAGCCCGTCGTGCTGCTTGGCCTTGTAGGCGTCGGCATTTCGAGTCTCATTTTTGGCCTAGCTAAGCAGTATTGGGTTGCGCTATTGGCACGATTCATTGGCGGGGCGCTGAATGGCAACGTCTCGGTTATGCAGACCATGGTAGCCGAGATGGTTAAGCTGCCAGAGCATGAACGTGGGTGCCCTCACCGACACCAGAGACTTGGTTGATGCTAACTATTCCTCAGCCAAAGCATATGCCGTGCAGCCGTTCGTATGGACTTTGGGAGGCATCATCGGCTCTGCCATGGGAGGATTCCTGGCTCAGCCTGCGATATTCTACCCATCACTCTTCCCTGCAGACGGGTTGTTCGGCCGTTACCCGTATCTGCTACCCAACCTCGTTTCTGTTGCGGTCGTTGCTATCGCCGTGATCCAAGGCCTCTTTTTCCTGGAAGAGACCAATGTCAAGCCTAGAAAGGAGATCAACGGCAGTGATGAGCACGGCCAAAACGAGCAATCTACCGCTGTAGCTGACGACGATGTCGAGCCAAATGAGGAAACCACTCTCCTTCGTCGACCTTTGAGACGTACTAGCGTTCCTCGCAGAGCTGTCTCAACTTCAGTCAGTCGCTCTCGGCCACAATTCGCAGAGTCAAGTCTCCCACTCCCCGTCGAGCATGACTTTATCGACTTGCGTCGTTCCTCCTTTGGTACTGTTCACTCAATCAGGCTACCCGATGAACTGCGTCCTCCCTCGACGGAGCCGCCGGCCTATGAGGGAAAGACGTTCAACTTTACCGTCATGATGCTCATTCTCGCCTTGTTGATATTCTCGTATCACCAGATGGCCGCCGGTAGCCTGCTCGCCACATATCTCCTGGATGAGCCGGATGTGCCCTCAGGCAGGTTTGACTGGCGCGGTGGACTCGGCTACACGGTGCACGATGTTGGAACCTATCTTGCTGTTAATGGTGCTTTGGGCTTGCTTATTCAGGCTGTCATTTTCCCCGTGTTTGTTGAACGGGTCGGCGTCTGGCACTCATTCCTGTGGATGATCGTGTTGTACCCCCTGACATACACCCTGATGCCCTTCCTGTCAGCCCTCCATGAGCCGTTGGTCTCGGGAGGTATCTATCTCTCATTATTCATGCAGAGTTTCTGCGGTATGATAGCGATGCCTGTTTGTCTCATTCTGCTCAAGGACGCCACTCCTTCCCCTCAGGTGTTGGGCAGAGTCAATGGCCTCGCCATGTCTGGTGCATGCCTGGCGCGAACGATAGCTCCGCCCCTCGCTGGAGTTATATATAGTGTCGCGGGCTCGGTCATTGCTTGGGCCAGCTGTATAGGAGTGGCCCTGTTGGGTGTGCTACAGCTCCTATGGGTTCCTAGAAGCCGTATCCGCAGGGACGAACTTATCGTGGACAATGGCCTAACGAAACATCTTACCAACGACTCTCGTTCCGGTGCGGCTGGTAGTGAGAGGGCTGATAGGCCTTGAAGGGACTACGGCAGTGGAGCATTGGTAGGAAGAACAGGCTTTGGCTTCCGAGAAACATTAGAATCATCGTATGTGGTTACATATCGCTGGGAAGCGCTGAAGTAAACAAATTGGTATTGCGCGTGAAAGACGAGAGGAGCACACCGGGAGGAGTTCCAGTAGTGAAATGAGGGAACCTAATCATCTGGAAGCGATCATGATGCATCTAGGAGTTTTTCTTGTTGTATTGCATTCTCAATGGATGTTGCTCAGATAGCTAGATAGCAGCAAGACAGGTTAATCTTTGGACATTTTCACGAGTATCGTATGCTGGTATAGGAGATACTATCGATCTGAACGAAGAGCTGACGACTCTAGTTCCGCCGGCGAGCAACCGGGGCGAAACCCGACCATGGGGCCGAAGAGACACACTTGAGGCCGACAGTAGGTAAAGATTTCTCAAAAGTAAGAGTGATAGACGAGTAAAACAAAGCTTGCAGATATTCCAATCTACATATACTGACTAGTGAATGTAAAAAACAAAACGCGGCCCGAGGCGCAACCAATCGCTAGATTCGAACCTGAAGTGGCAGCCGCCAACGGTCGGAACTCAGGGGGTAGGTATAGCAGGTTACGACTCTCCCATCCATCCCAGGAAGTAATCCAAGATCCATCCAATTTTATGCCATAGCCTGTGGGCGTATGCTCGGGAGAGAAAGCGACCAAGGAGGCTCTGGTGTAGTGACCCCCCAATGTCTTTATGACCTTACCGGTTGCGTTGTCCCAGACCCTGATAGTCCCATCACCTGATACAGACACAATAAGCTTATCGTCGTTCGAGAATGAAACTGATGTGACCCTGTGCGTATGCCCCTTTAGACTCTGCAACAATGTGCCTGCTGTCCTATCCCAAATCCTGACAGTTTTATCATCCGACCTAGACACTACAAGCCTACCGTCATTCGAAAAGTCTATCGAACGTATTGTAAGACAATGGCCCTCAATGGTCTTCCTGATGTCACTAGTCATAGCATCCCATATCTTAATAGTGTAATCATTTGACCCAGAAGCCACCAGCTTGCTGTCTCTTGAGAAGGCCACTGACTCAGCCGCCATTCTGTGGCCGGTCAGTACGAGAAGCCTTTCGCCTGTTCCCGCATCCCATACAATAACAGCTGTATCATATGACCCGGATGCCACGAGCGTATTGTCGGCCGAGAATGCCACCGACGTAATACGCTTTGTGTGGCCCTTGCAGGTGTGCTTCACCTGTCCTGTAGCGGTATCCCAAATCTTCACAGTCTTATCAAAGGACCCAGAGGCCATGAGCTTTCTGTTGGGTGAAAACGCCATCGATGTAACCTGCTTACCGTGCCCTCCAACTATCCGCTGCTCTTTGTTTATAGTGGCATCCCAGATCCTGATAGTTCTGTCGTCTGAGCCAGATACCACGAGCCTGCCATCCATTGAGAAGGCCACCGACCGGACCTTGTCGGTATGGCCCTCAAATGTCTGTTTGACCTTGCCTGTCGTAGCATCCCAGATCTTGACTGTCTTATCATCTGATCCGGATGCCAAGAGCTTGGTACCAGCTGAGAACATTACTGACCGAACCATGCCAGTATGGGCTGTAAGTGTTCTGAGAGCCTTTCCTGAAGAAGCATCCCAGACCTTGATGGTGTTGTCTTCGCACCCAGAGGCTATAAGACCGCCATCAGTCGAGAAGGCTACTGATCCAACCCCGCTCACATGGCCTTTGAGTGTCTGTGTCAGTGTGCCTGTGGAAACGTCCCAGATTTTAATAGTCTTATCGCGTGATCCGGAAGCCGCGAGTTGGCCGTTAGGGAAAAGGCTGCCGACCTAACCCCATTGTCATGATCCCCAATCAGTTGGCCAAGCTGGCCTGTTGTGGCATCCCGGACTCGAATGGAATGGCCAGCACCATCATGAACCCAGGGAGTACATCATCGGTCAAATGGGGGAATCCAAGCAATGCATCCAATTAGGGGCAAAAATACTCGGGAGGTGTCTTTTCTTCCTAGAATGTGGAGCTCATTGTGAAGTGGCATTTCTCATATTTGGTTGGGCCTCTGTCTGGCCTCACAAGCCGTCAGACACTCTTGGCGGTGTTGAGGGCAGCACCTCTTCATCATCATTACAACCAACCAAATACACTCCTTTCAGCGGCAATGCATGCAAGAGCCTGATTACGCAACCATTCGTTTTCAGCTGCTGACGTATCCCTAACGTGCAATCCCTACAAAGATGTTGCTGTCTCAGACGTCCGAAACCCTTGATTCAAGCAGAATGGGAAAAGGCATGTTCTATAACAAAGAAAATGAGAAAGTACCCAGTAAAGAGACATAAATCACCACCCGATACCTCCAACACACGCCTTAGTCACCATATTTGTTCCCAATGTGCACTGTAGATGAACCCTTTGCAACCACAGAACCTGCCTCGTTTCGAGTGCCATCGTCTATCCCTATCGCGGTGCTCAACGCGCTCGTACTCCAGTCATTTCCCAGCCGCACCTTGGCATTCTCCTCGCCCTGGATTTCCCTGACATAATTCGTCACGGCAATGTTGTTGGCCTTCTCCTTAACTGCAGCAGCCAAAAGCGAGTCAGTTCCATTGGCGGTTTCCTGGAGCACCGTCAGGCTCTCCTCATCGCTAATGTCCTCGATCTCAATTTGAACGAGACGGCGCTGGGCCTGTTCGGCGGGATAAATCTTCTCCAGGTCGTCAACAAAGCCCGTGGCCTCTCCAATCAATTTTTCGAAATATTTCGCGTCGTAGAGCGCCCATGTTGCTTTCTTCATCAGACTGACATCCCTCTGCTTAGGTGAGCTAATTTTGGCCCATCGCGCGTGGAGGCCTCGGAACACAGGTTGGAGATTCTCATCGCTGAGGCATTCGAGCTCTTCCTTGGGTGCCTTGCGCTCGTAGCGCTTGGATGATCTTTGGATAGTGTCGAAAAGATTGGCAATCTCTTCAAGTACCTCCTGGATCTCCTCCGACTCGGTATCGGTAAACTGGGGATTCTCGTGGATATTGACGGCCTCTCCCCATCGGTTCAATCGGCGTTTCGCAATGTCGAGCTTGAGGCGGCACCGTCCAAAATCCTGCACGAAATGGCGGCCAAGTTGAATGTACTCGAAGCATTCTACACATTGCTGGAATAGGCCTGCGAGACCGATAGCGCCGGTCACAATACCAAATGCTTCCGCCATGCTCGGCTTCTTTGCCCTTTGAGAGGTATGTCGAGTTTGTAGGATGCTGGTGATCAGAGGAGAAGGAGGTCCTCTCTTGAATGATCTTGGCGGCTGAGAGCCTGCTTTTTGCCGACAGCCTGATCCTCCTTCTGCACTGCCGATTTGCCAAGCCTGGTTCGCCCAGCTTTGGTGTCTCCGCAAGGCATAGCCTCCTTGAGGCGTCTGCAGAGGGGTGGAACGGACTTGAAAGCTGAAAACCGAGTCTGCCTTACTGGTTTAGAAGGCCGGCCTTTCCCAGGCAGCATCAAGGTGTTAGATTTGGCGGTATCTGTGGGACTAAAGTATCATTAAAATCCCCCACAAGTTAAATAAATACATTATAGAAAAACAGTGCTTTATTTTCACTTAACCCATAGCACTTGACGATGATAACGACTCGCTGAACAGGCCTCTGGGGCTTGCTGTGATAGACCCCTGTAGCCCTAAGACTGTAGCCTGCATCCAGTTCCGACAGGTCCCTCAGACTGCAGCCCGCAGCCAGCTGTTGCTTGCGATGAATTGAAGCTGGTGCAGTCAAAGGCCTCGAACGACAAGGCAACAGCCCAGCTTCGGTGTGCCCTGAAAGGCAGATTTCGACGGTGCCAGATTTCGTCGTTTTGCCATGGACAATGCCAAACGGAGGCTTGAGACCCTGCTTCGGGAGCCGGCCAAAGACACCCCTGTTTCCGAGGCCACCCATGGCACTGATCACCCACAAGACGCAGGTGGAGACTCAGGCCAAGTGCAGAAAGGAAGTGTTCAACTTATTTATGAACAAAAGAACTGGAAACTCGTCATCATCACGGGTTTCATAACTCATAGCGACCTGGCTAAGAATTTAGATCGTTCTCAAAAGACGTCTGTCGAACTTGGAGCCGGCACTGGCCCTCCCAGCGCCAGCCCCTTTGAGGCCCAGTGTGAAGGCGAGCAGTCGCGGAGCCACGAGTTTGGCGTTAAGTGAGTATATGTGGGCGAGTACCTCATTGCTTGCAGCTATTTCCCTCTACACGCGGTGGGAAGGCCCAAAAAGAGCAACAACAGCGTAGACATTGATATTCACTCCTTTGCCCGGTATCCTCATTGGCATTTCTAAGTTTTTCTATCTTCATTTAATAACTTTGGGGACCGTTGTCGACCGCACCTTCCAATCTTGTTGGGCTGATTTCCATGATTCACTTCACGTTTCTTGATCTGTCTTTCTCTGTTAGTGCTGTCAGGAACATGAATCTTCTTGACGATGTCCTTGCTCTAAGACATAGAGCAGACGGTTATATATCATTTCTTTTTGGTCTTGTAGCCTTCTACTGCCGTTTTCATGGTGCCTCAAGTATTGCTCCCCCTGCTTGTCTCTCTCTCTTCGATCAACTTGCAACAGAGATGATCCAGCAATCCATACACATTTTCATTCCTCTTCCACTGGCTTCTTAACAGCTCAACGTGCTCCAACTCGACGTTTCTGAATGTTGCATTATCAACAAGAAACTCAAGTGCTACAGGTCCCATGTCAGAAGTAGCAAGCTCACACGTTTTGCTCAACGCCGACCATTCGCCATCCAGGGAATCAATACGTGCGCCCCTTTCCAGCAACAAGCACAGGCATTCCTTGTACGGATCTAGACCTATAGTGATGGGGTCCCATTTCTGTAAGGCGTTGGGATCACGCTTACCAAACAGCTCAAAGAAGACCCGGAGGAGACTCTCGCATCGGGTTTCGTAGTTTTCGAAAAAGGCAGACTTGATCTCAGCTCCCGCGTCGAGTAATATTCTGACGCATTCCACATCTCTCAACTCCATCAACACCCAGAAGAGAGGTTTCGAGAATGGGGCTGCTCCATGTCCCAAGCGCCGGTTGGGATCGACGCCGTTTGCAAGTATAAGAGACACCAGTCTTCGTCGGTCTTCTCTAAACTCTCTGGCTTTGGGCTCTTGGTCTGCTTCGTCTATGGCATCTGAGACTTTGGGATTGCAGCAGATTTCGCTGAATAAACCTATCCCGCGGTCACCCCAGTCGCTGATAGTTGGATCAGCGCCGCGCTCAAGCAACTCAATGGCAGCTTTGAGATGTCTCGCTTCGACCAAGTCTGCGAGCGCTGTGCTCCCAGTTACCCCCATGACATCAAGTGGGATCCCGCGATCGGCAAGCTTGCTCGCAATCTCACGAGCCGTTGTGAAGTCAGTACAGTTGACGATATAGGAAAGAGCAGTGTAGCCTTCTGGGTCTTGATGATAGGGATCGAAATTATCATGTTGAAGCAGGGCGTCCAAGATCGAATGGGACGCACACTGTATGGCACAGCGAAGTCCTGGAACGCCCTTCAATGAGAAGTACGCGCCGTGTTCGAGAAGAAGAGAAACCATGCCTTCATCGGCATGGCATATGGCGAAATGTAGAGGATACCATTTGGGATCGTGTCTGACTCCTCTGCAGTCGCACAACGCATATGAAGGCACGTCCAGACGTGCCCCATTGTTGAGAAGAAATAGTGTGAGGTCCTTGAAGTTGTTCTGAACGGCAATGTGCAATGGTCCCCCACATGGTTCCGCGCCTGGCTGTCTCTCATATAGAGTCCGAATATGCTCAACTGTGTAGGCGTCTATGGCCTTCATGGACGCGCCGTGGGCAAAGGCCAGCTTGATGGTGCTTAAAGAGTCATGCTTCGCAGCCCATATGACACAGGACTTGGAGGGATCTTCTTTGAAAGCATTATGCTGATAGAGAAGCGGGTTGAAGATCTCATGGAAGTGGTGGTTGAGCTGAGCAAGAGCTGCAAGTTGTCGATGGTCGCAAAACGGTTCGAGACTCTGGAGGAGCTCTACCGGCAAGGAGTCAAGGCTCATTTTAGGCTGGGGTAATAACTAGGTCTTGGAATGATCAAGGAAAGGATAACGGAGAAGTTGAAAGTGGTTTAAAAAGGGATATGTCCTTGTGATGATGGCGGTTGTTGTCAAGTAGGTGCGTAAGCTGACGAGGGATACGGAGAAAGAAAATAGCTGCCTAGCTCTGATGATACGGAGAAAAGAGGGCCAGTGGGGCAACCCATGCTCAAATACAGAGCGGATATTTTATATGTCCGTCTGGTCCGTGTATTCGACGTGGTTCATATGGTTACATTCTGGCTCTCATCATTGAAGGTTATCTCGGACCCAAATGGTTGGCAGAAGGCATAGCACAAAATAGGGAGACATTGGCCCCTTAATGGATTTTCACCGCGATGTTGAATCGCACGCTATAGACACTCAAGTACACAACCATACACGACCCTAGGTTAGACTCTCACATCATGTGTTCCTTCTCCCGGTTATCCTCCCACACCATCCTTCGTGAAGTTGACGGCCAGACAGCTAGGCCAAGAGTAGAAATCCCTTAACGGCACCACTTCTGCCAGAGACAACCCATCCTAATGGCATAACAGTGCGGGCAACCTCCGTTACCCCGACAGTGACGAATGGTTCCGCAGAACTGATAACACCGAGAAGCACGTTTCTCAAACAGGTTCGGAGCCTCAGATCTACCAACATACTCGTCTCGCTTGCAATGGTCACGAGCCTCTACCCCCGAGTGCTCCGGTTCTCCCAGGACCTGGTTGGCCTGCTCCTTCTCCTGGTGGAAATACTTGTCGGCATTCGGGCTTGGCTTGAAGTGGACAGATCTGGTGAGATGGTTGGAAGGATGCTCGTAGACGTCGATCTTGACTTGGTGATTCTCTAGGTACATGTCGAGAAACTGGGTGTGGGACAGGCCACCCATGAACTCGTCGTAGTGCTCGAGATCATCAGCGTGGATTGCGTCCCGGGGTGAAAGAGCCATGATGCCCATAGCGAAGAGTATGGCTATCTTCAAGAAGATGGAAAAGGGCGACATGGGGATGGTTGTGAGCTCTTGATGGAATGTGAATGGAGTCGAGTGTGGTTGACCTTCTTTGTTGAACGTTCAGACTCAACCTTTATAAGTTGTGGGATTGCATCCTCAGACCTGTGAATGCCGGATAATACGGCATCTGGTATGGACCCTGAACTCTTCACATGCAATACGGAGTGGCTTTCTTGACGTATGATTGCCAATGCAGCTTTGAGACAAAACGCAGGTCTGGATTGTTGTGGGGGCTTTGAGACATTGATTATCTATGGGTGCTTTAGATTGAATTATACGGTGGCCGGCAAACCGGCAGTCAATGTGGATGTGGGCTGATTGTAGTCGACCAGAAGTCATGGATCTTTGGTTGTTGGTTCTGCTGCATATACTCGACAAAAGTGCGCAAACAGAGTGCCGAGTTCCGTGACAGGGCTCTAGAACTCAAATTGAGCATGTTTCCAGTTTCAACAATACCCTTTACGTAAACCAATAACTTTACGTCGTTCAGCTTCGTCGTAGAGCTGGCTTCTTATACGATGCCCGCATATGTCTCACAGCAGAACCCCAGTGGCCAGACGGAGCATTGCTTGACAAAAGAAAGACACCTGACTATTAAGGTAGGTCAATGCTGGCAGGGAATAAGATGAAGGAAAACACTACCTCACTTGCGACCTGGATAAACTGTGATGACTCGGCGCTGTTAAGCATATTGTATACTTCGAATTGGCCTGTTCAGCTGGAGAGAGGGAAAGTACCCCAAGAAGGAGATGTCCTGAGCCCAAGTTTAGAGTGTGATAGATCCTGTCCTTGTTTGAGCCGCTGTCGTTATTTTGCTGGGGCACTAAGACGATACTTCTTTAGTGTATAGAACTCGACTGTGTAAAGGCTTTAGTATGGCATATTTTCCCCCTATCTATAGGTATCTAGTGGGTTGTAGCTGTAGATTCACTCATAGGCTAGACTGTGTATCAAGTAACCCAAATTCGTACTACTTCTCTACTTTGTGACACTCTTCTACCCAGTGAAAGAAACTTCGCCATGTCTCATATTTATAGATTTATTCGAGATCAACTATGACGGCTAAATAATGCTGAGTTGTTGGCCGTTATTGTATCCATCATTACAGCCTCGGCTCCCTATGAGGCTGAAAGACCAGGTTCAAATCAGGCTGCCCAACGTGCAAATAATGCATGTTGGTTGATGCCTGGTTACATGCCCCTATTTTTGAGTGGTCAATCTTGGACAACCGGAAATTCCCTCAAAACCAGTTTCGTCGTCATTCCTCAGATACCATTAACTACCTATTCGTCGGGGTTTATCGTAATGACGACGCGAAAAAAGCTATCGAGCCCAACTCTCTACGCTATCGCATGGGTCGCTGCATTGCCTATCGAGAGGGCAGCGGCAACCGCTCTCCTCAATCATCGTCATGAAGAACCCGACGGTTTCGATCAGCACGCCAGCGATGCCAACGCCTATGATTGGGGAGAAGTCGGGCAGCACAATGTGGTGATTGCTTCTCTTCCTGCAGGGGTGTACGGCACAACCTCTGCTGCAATCACAGCATCCCACCTATTATCTTCACTGCCCCATATTAGGATCGGTCTGCTTGTGGGCATCGGAGGCGGCATTCCTCGTCCTGGTCGAGACATACGTCTTGGAGATATCGTTGTTAGTCAGCCTGATGGGCAGAATGGTGGTGTGGTGCAGTATGATCTGGGCAAGGCCAAAGTCAACCAGACCTGGGAGCGGAAGGGGTCTCTCAACATGCCTCCGCCGGTGCTTCTCAACGCGCTTGGGAAATTGCAGGCCGAACACGAAATCGAAGAACCAAAAATCACGGAGCTTCTACAAGAGCTGATCAGAAAATATCCCCGAATGAAGAAGCATTATGTCCACCAAGGCGGGGAGAACGATCGACTTTTCTCATCGGACTATGAGCATGCTGGGGGTAGTACGTGTGATGCATGCGATTCATCTCAAGA
Organism: Fusarium solani; assembly: GCF_023522795.1. Lineage (NCBI taxonomy): Eukaryota > Fungi > Ascomycota > Sordariomycetes > Hypocreales > Nectriaceae > Fusarium > Fusarium solani. Next base: position 2,833,840 of record NW_027072148.1, on the reverse strand, counting down.
AGTGGAGAGACCTGAGAGGGAAACAACAGATCCTGAGATACACTATGGCACTGTGGCATCTGGCAACACTTTGGTCAAAGATGCTGCTGTTCGAGACATCATCTTACAAAAGGTCGGCGAAGAGTGCCTGTGTGTCGAGATGGTGGCGGCTGGCTTGATGAATATCTTCCCGTGCCTTGTTATCAGGGGCATCTGCGACTACGCCGACTCGCACAAGAATGACCGTTGGCAACGGTATGCCGCTGCTGTGGCAGCGGCCTTTGCGGTGGAATTGCTTGGATGTGTCCGAGCAAGGCAACTTGAGGAAACACCAAGTGCTCGGGACCTCATGAAGTCAAGTTGGTGTTTGGGTCAGATGTGGAAATATTCGATACTTACTTCGCCATAGTTACCAAGGTCGACCACAAGATTACACATTTAAAGTGAGATAAATACAGAAATCTTTACTCTTCGAGGTTACTGCCACTAACTGATGTGTTTAGGGAGTCAATGGACTCTTCCCACTCAAAGATCGTCCTGGACCGGCTCCCAACCGCCGCAGGGGCTGCCCACGACTCTTCTGATAGTTGGCTCCAAGCAACCTGTCTGGAAAATACTCGGGTCGATGTCCTACGTGAGATTTACGAGTGGGCTAGCGATTCCGACTCGAACTCGACCACGCTGTTCTGGCTCAACGGCATGGCTGGCACTGGGAAATCCACCATATCCCGAACTGTCGCCCAACGCTTAGCCGAAGAGGGGTCCCTTGGAGGAAGCTTTTTCTTCAAGAAGGGCGAGACTGACCGAGCCAATCCTTCCAAGCTGTTCACGACTTTGGCTGCTGGTCTGTCAAGGTGGCAGTCGGTGATGTCTCAATACATCCGGGAGGCCATCGATCAGAACCCTCAGATATTTGACCAAATGCCCCATCAACACTTTTCGAAGCTCATCCTAGAACCTCTTTCCCAGGCCTCGCTGTGTTCTGGAAAGCCCGTTGTCTTTGTTATTGATGCCCTCGATGAGTGTCAGCATCACTCCATCACCAGCATCATCACCGACATCCTCCCCCGGGCTCGCAGTCTACGTCATCCTCGATTAACATTCTTCTTGACTAGCAGGCCAGAGCTACCCATCCAAGCTGGATTCCCAAAGGTGGAGAGGAGAAACACCTATCAAGATATGATCCTACAAGATGTGCCTCGCGATATCATCCAGAAAGATCTCGAGACGTTTCTCAGGGGAACCATTGAACAGATTCGGATTCGCTACAACGATGGCTCTGGTAGGCTACCTCCAAGCTGGCCTGGGAAATATGCGATACAACGAATTGTGAATATGGCCACACCGCTCTTCATTGTCGCGTCAACTGTGTGTCTTTTCTTGGAGGATCGACGCCTTGGGAATCCGAGGCGACAAATGGACAAGATTCTTGCTGTTAAGGATCGAACACATTCGTCAATGCTAGATCAGATGTACCTCGCCGTTCTCAGCCAACAATTTGAGGGCGGTCCGGAGAGCTACACGCCGCAGCAGAAGAGCCAGATTGTTGACGAGTTCCGCCTCATTGTCGGCTCCATCATCCTACTGTCAACTCCTCTCACAATACCTGTGTTGGCACACTTACTCCACGGTGAACAAGATGTCAGCGACTTCCAAGAGACTTTGGAAAACAGGCTAGAGCTTCTGCACTCGGTCTTGAGCGTCCCCCCACCTTCAGAGCGTCTTGATTCCCCTGTCAGGGCTCTGCACTTTTCTTTTCGGGACTTTCTCCTGGATGGCGAACGTCGGGATGTCAACCCGTTCTGGGTGGACGAAGCCAAAGCCCATCTAGTTCTTGCTGAGAGCTGCCTAAGGGTAATGCGAACTAGTTTGCGCGAGGACATCTGCGAATTGAGCGACCCAGGGACCCAAAAGACATGGATTATGCGGGAAATAGTGAATGATTGTCTACCTCCACACGTTCAGTATGCATGTCTGCATTGGATTGACCACTTGGAGCAAGCACACATTGATTCAGTCACTGGAAAGGCAATCCTTGAATTCCTGGAGATGCATCTACTCCACTGGCTCGAGGCCTTGAGCTTCCTGAACAGAGTCTTGGAAAGCGTGGTAATGGTTGAGAGACTGAATAGTGCTACCCAGGTAGGCTTACAAGGCTGGGAGTAACTTCATAGCTGACATTCACCAGGATGCAGGACTCCCCCGACTGTCTGAGCTTCTCTCCGATTTAGTTCGGTTCACAGGCGCAAATGCCAGGGCCATCGACCTCACTCCTTTGCAGGTCTACTCATCGGCCCTAGTTTTCGCACCGCTAAAGAGCCGGGTGCGCACCGTTTTCCACGCCCAGATTCCTGACTGGATCTCCATTCAACCTCAATCAAACAATCAGTGGAGCGACTGCCTCCAGAGGCTCAGGAACCCGCGCCATTGAGGTGTGGCCTCTCACCTGTCTTTTTCACCAGATTCCAAACTACTGGCATTCATATCAGCGGGTGGCGTGGTATCTGTCTGGGATGTCAAGACTGGTGTAACGGTTTTAGACAAGGAAAATGGCGTCGCCATTTGGGAAGGAGTGAACTCGGTGACCTTCTCAACTGATTCCGCCCTACTCATTGTGGTTTCATTCGCACAGATACAGGTCTGGAGGGTTGTGACTGGGGATTGTGTTTACCATCTCTGTCACCCTCAGAGTAATGTCACTTCCATGAGCCTATTGACACCAGGTCTGATAGCGTCTGGATCAAGTATGGGGGGTATCCGAATTTGGGAATTGGAGACTGGTCGGCTTGTCTCAAAACTTGAAGGGCATCGTAGGCCCGTCAGGGCCTTGGCTGTCTCGGCGGATGAAAAGCTACTGGCATCCGGATCAGATGGTGGAACAATGATGATCTGGCAGAGGGACAACTGGATCCGTGTCAAGACATTAGTGGCGCCAGAGGGTGGTGCCATTTCCAGGATGGCATTCTCCAGTGATTCAAACTTGATCGCAGTGGCAGCCTCCTCGCTCTCGGACGACAAACCAACAACAAGGCCAGCCGCGTCTCTGCCTCTGCTGACCTTGACCACCTCTCTCTCTTTGCCTGAGTCGATGCCGCCCAAGGAGCGGGAATTGAGCGCCTCACCGGACTCGGAGGCGGTACCGGCAACGCCCTCAGACACGGTCATCATGGATGACGTGGAGTGCCCAGGCGATGACACGGAGGGCGAAATCGTCATTTTTCCCATCGAATCATGCCAGCCACTCCAGGTGCTCTGCAAATACCAACGCTCGCCGGACCTGATGTTTCGTTCCGGGTCGGTATTGGTCATCTCAGACCCCGAAAGCGTGGCGATGTCTACTTGGCAGGCTGATACAGGCCAGTTATTGCATGAGCTGCTAAATGATGGGAGCCGTTGTTTTACCGCCACTGCGCCATCCCCTGATTCAATAGTCAAGATTTCTGCAGGCTTTAGGACGACGGAAACTTGGTATACTGAGTCTGGAGCGTGCCGACAGCGTCGCAATGTGAGAAATGGTAGTGTTTTTGGATCAACTGCAGTCGCCATATCGGCCGATTTGAAGCTGATAGCGTCTGCAACGGACCACGGCGAGGTCAAAGTTTGTCAAGTCAGTCTAGTCGAGGACGACTGTTCGCAACCGCAAACATCAAGGATCGAAAAGATGGCCAGCGCCATCTCGCCAGATCTTAGCCTATATGCGTCCTTTGATTTCGAAACTGCGACCTGGACGATTCGGGAAACGATTACAGGAAGATGCCGGCATGAATTCAACAGCAAACACCCTCATGAACGGCTTGTCTTTTCGCCTGACTCGAAGAGCGCGCTCGTGATGGACGGGCGGGTGTTGGTTTAGGACATTCAAACCGGCACGCAATTGCTAGCCCTTGAACAACCGATGAAAGGCAACGACCTCTACGAGGCAGTATTCTCGCTTTCATCGGAGCTAATTGCAACGGGCTATCTCGGAACTATACAAATCTGGCAAGTTGCCACGAGAAAATGCATCCGAACGCTAAACACCTTTACCCAAGGATACATTTCATTATTGGTTTTCTCATCGGACTCGACAGTGGTAGGAGCAGACCAAGGAGGAATCATCAACGTATGGGATATCTCCACTGGGCGGCATGTCCGAACGATCCGTAAGCCACCGGGCAAGGAATGGGACATCAGGTGTCTGGCCATTTCGTCACACGCAAAACTGGTGGCCATAGCATCGAATGATGGCGTGGTCAGCATTTGGCAAGTCAGTACTGGTAATCTCCTGGGTTCATGGGATACTGGCGCACCGAGCTCGCGGCTATCATTCGAAAATGGCGATACACAGCTTCTAACTAATTCCGGTCTCATTGGCATCAACTTAGCCCGCGTGGTTGAGCACGAAACTATGAGTACCGAGTCAACATTCTCCGCAAATCCCGTAGATCTCTCGCCCGTGCTCTCGGAGGAGGAGAATTTCGCCTTGTTTCCGGTTTTTGAGGCGAAAACCGGGATTGGGATAGACAACAGCAGGAAATGGATCACTTGGAATGGCCAACCCTTCATTCTCATTCCTGTCGAGTATAGCGAACAAGATGCCGAAGTTCACGACTCATCGGTGCTTCTCAAGCCCATCGCAGGGAGGCTTATGGTTATCACATTCAACTATCAAAAGCTCACAAAACTGTCTCCATACTAAGCTTAGGGAAGCAGAAGAATAATTTTTATATTGAGTCCCGAAGGTATACCAGAGGCATCATCTTCAAAGTTCAAGCATAGATCTACTCTCGTACATCCAATGAAATGAACGAGACGGCCTGGCTTGACACCTTTAATGTCTGTACGTGTGACATCTAAGAGGAGAACTCAACAGACACCTCCAAACTCCGAAAGGTCTCGTCTCTTCCATCGGGGAACGACACGCGTACAGTGAGCAAATCTTCCTTCGGCTAATTGTCTGCTCGTATACGAAGCGATATTTGGGTAACATTTCATTGGGTCTGCCACTTCACTAAGCCCAGCCCAGAAGATTCACCACTGACAGAAACCGTGGCGGAAAATTGAGAGAAAAGCTTGACCCTGGGCTTGAAACGAATCACTTCCCAACCTGGCTCAGCAGTTTGGAAGTCCGCAATCTCAGCCATGAACTCAAAAGTGAGGCACATGCCCACGCATGGCAGTCCGACCTCAGTGACACTGTTTCTTCCCACCAAGTTGTCAGATTCTGTAATAGCTACGCCCTCCAGGAATCCCAGAAGGAATGAAACATGTCGTCATAAAGGGGTCCATCGATGAGGGCAAGAGCACGGAGGGCATAAAATGACATGGCTGTTGAAAGCCGAGTGAATCTTGTGCCTTGAACAGCCAGCTCTACCACAGGTTCGGCATTACCTGATGGCGAGAGAGATTTCTTTAGGATGTCAAGAGATTCATCAACAGTGACGGCACCACAAAGAACTGCCCAAACTTGAGGGGTCTTCTGCCTCAGTTATCCCATCAAGGGCCGGGCTTCAATTATTACAAAGAAGACATTATCAACACATCATAGCATCATACCCCAATGCTAACACAGTAGTTTCCAGATGATGGGATGTTCCCCGAGGCAGGAGGTCTCCCCGAGAGGGTGTTTCAGAGAAGAAAGCCCTTTCCCATTCTTCTGATGGCACAGTGCTGCGGATATTGTGGATCACCTTAAACTGGGCTGGCTCGTGTAGAGAGAAGGGTATGAGTGGTGGAGAAAGTAGCCAAGGTGTCGTAACGCCGCTGACGATGAGGATCCTGAGTGGTTTAGCAGCCACCCAGCTCAACTTCATTTGTTTGGTTATGTCGACATCTTCGTATACATGAGCAAATCAGTCTTCTACCTGATCGATCCGAAGACGAGTTATCATGTTAAGGGGCGTCCCCCAAGTCGCGTCGGTTCCAAGACCATCAAGGACACCACCAGTAATTGTGATCTTTATTTAGATCCACAGTAAGGCGCGCGAGCTAGCTACTCATCGTGCACAGTAATACAAAGCGATTCTCCTCTTATCCTCCCAAGCTAGCCGCGAGAGGAAGGGAAGCCAAGGGTAGGGAAAACAGCCTAGCGATAAAGAACCCTCCTTCTTTGCAACTGAGGAACAACCTCCCCCCGGCCACCATGGCTTATGGGCCGGTAAGCTCTAGACCCCAACGCGCCGGCCAGTTGCCCGTATGCGGGTATGAGGGCCGCGGGCCCCGTTCGAACCCGCTACCGTAGCCGCTGAGTGACTGGCCGGGGTTTCCCAACTGGAAATATGAACAAAAAGAGTCAACTTCGGTATATCTATCCATGAGCTGGATTTTAAGTCTCCAGCTTTCGATTGATCAAGCGGTCGAGCTGAGGGGCCTCTTATTGCAAAGACCTGAGACAAAAAAGCAATCAGGGTAGTTCAATGGATCGCCTCGGGCCATTTCAAGGGCCCAAGTTGACGAACATTGGGGATGTTTGATGATCAAGACGGGCCAGTTCCGCTCCCATGGCGCCATAAAACGGAACAGGGGTGGGCCGCACAGTTAACTCTAAATCCAAGCTTAACAAGATTGGGCCGCAAGCCAACACGCTAGTTACTCGGTTAAGGGATAGCGGACAGACCAACGTTTTTTGCCGTGTTAGAGGCAGCCATTAGAGAGGGTGGTGATTATCTTTCGCGTGATCCTGTTCATATATAAGTGAGCGATTTATGCAGGCCAAGACCTTACCATCTTCTTAAATCCACTTAATCGCTAATAAACTTTTGCGTCGTGGAACATGTGGAGCAACAAGATGTTCTAGATCACGAAAGACGTCCCCGATACCGGTAGGCCGCCGTTATCTGATCTGTGTGGAAAAGCTACCCGTTATACCTCTTTTAATATTCAATACAAATACCGTCCCTCTTGGCTCTCACGTACTGTGCCCGACCTTTACTTCTCCAGACTCCAGCGTTTCAGAGCGCCCACGTTTTCACCATGGCTGTCATTGATTATACCAAGGAAGATCCCATTTCGGCTTCGAGGGAAGTCAGTCTTTCAACACCTCAGGAAGTCCCAGCCGATCCAAACATATCACCAGAGTCAAATTCTGAAGATGTTGATAGCCGGCCATTTGTTCCAACGAAATGGAAACTCGGCTCGGTCCTGCTCATCTGTCTCATTAGCTTCGGGGCTTCCTGGTCTGCTAGGCTGACCTCGTCGTTAAAGAGCACGGTTAAGAAAGAGCTAGGCATCAACAATACGCAATTTGCATTGCTAGAGGCTAGTGAAGAGCTCATGGTCACTCTCTTAACCATGATCTCTGGCATTGTGACAGACCGGATTGGTGGCGCTGGTATGTTCCATTATTCACCTTCTTGTTACCCTATTAAAGAGCACGTATATCTAACGGATTGAGCAGGAGCTATGCTCTACGGAAATTTGATCATGACTGCGGGAGCATTTGTTATCGCAGGTGCAGCGATTTGCAAGTCCTATCCACTGATGATCTTTGGGAAAATCGTCGCAGCATTAGGAGACATCGCCACACAAATTGCTTATTACAGGGTGTTTTCAGCATGGTTTGCCCCTAGTGGAGGATTTGGGACCACGATTGGTCTTCAAATTGGGATCGCTAGAATTGGCGGCTTTCTTGGAAGCTCTACGGCCAATGTCATCGCCAAGGTATTGAAATCTTGTCCCTCATCTTTTTATCATCGCCGCCGTTAACCTCTCTTTAGAATCTCGGGAACTTTGCCTGGGTCTTTTGGATCGGAGCATGCGTCTCAATTTTCACAAACGTGTGCACGCTTGTCTTCTTCTTCTTTACCAAGCTTGCCCGCACGCGCTTTCGGGCACCACCTGATCCTGCCACGGGCGAGCTTCTTGTTGAGAACAACCGAAAGTTCGAGTTTCGCAAAATTCTCGAATTACCTTGGGTGTTTTGGACTATCATGCTTTTCTCTATGGTCCAGACAAGCTGTTCTAATGTCTACTCTCAGAACGCGACCGAGCTTGCCGAGCACCGCTTCGGAGTTGATGCCGTCGCTGCGGGTTGGTACGCATCGTTGTCTCAGTATGCCGGTAGGTCATGCACACACCCTTGTTATTCTATCAAACCGATGATACTGATCTGGTTTATAGGTTTTTTCCTTAGTCCTTTTATTGGTGCTGCCATCGACGTATATGGCCATCGTGTGACGCAGATGGTTGTCTGTGGCACAGGAATGCTGTTGTCAATGGGACTTATCAACTGGGGCACCACAACCACCAGTGCCGCAGCTTCCTACGCATTCTACGCCATTTTCAAGACGTTTGGCCCGGTGACGATCATTGAGGGAATCCGGACCAGTATGTGGCATCAAGATGTCTTTGGCACTGCCTACGCTGCCAAGGTGACAATGAATAATGCGTATGTCATGGCTATGAATTCCTAACTAAATGCAACGCAACTAACTCCTAGACCAGGACCAACATCATCATTCGTATTATTACTGGCGTCATTCAAGACGCTGATAATAATTCGTATGACCGTGTCACAATCGTCTACGTGTTTCTCGCCACCGCCTCTACTGTCGTGTCTTTAGCCATGTTGGTTGGATGCTGGTGGGCCACCGACCTCCAAATCTTGCAATTCACACGAAAGCAAAGAATCCGGTTCGGAGATATGATAAACGAGAGGAAGGCGCATTTCCATGGATCCGCTGGTGAGAGGGGTAGAGCGATCAGCAAGGCTTGTTTCCTGGTGTTGTTGGTATATGTGCTGGGCAGCTGGGCAGCCTGGATCTGGGGTGCTGTTACGGGTAATAACTAAGCAAAAGTTATTACAAGTATAGGTTATCTCTGTGTAGCATCCTGTGGATCACTGAAGTGATGAGAGCTCAATCCGCTAGGGTCCCGTGGGGAGCAGGGACAGGCTTGCCCTACCTTGACTCTTAACTCCTGAGGACCCCTAGTTCTAAGCCGCATGTTAATTCTTAAGAGTGAAGCCATGGTTTATTATATTGCCTCGCCATCGTCTAAAAGCTCAACCCACACCAGAATTCGCAATACCTAAGCCAACAATCAGTTAAATAAATCACGCCAAAGTCCCGAGTCTGATTCAGCCCTGTAGGCTGACCAAGCCACAGGTCTCCCACCACGGCTAAGCCAACTAGGACAGGCAGCCGAGCAGGCACCTGAAGCAGGCTGTGCAAATACCAACTTGCTGATTACCCCTCCTTCCCTCCATGCCTCATTCCAATCTTATCCCTCACCCTGGCTGGACGTGTTCATCCTATCTGTGCATTGCCGCCCGCTCACTCCCACTTCCATTCCTAGGATGGATCTATCATCCTCTTTCATCTACAAGCCGCTCGACCGGGTCAAATCTGAGATCCGAGTCGTTCGCATCCCACCCAAGGATGACGACAGCCTCCGGCTCGACACGGTCTGCCTTGACGACAATCCCGCCTTTGCCGCCCTGTCATATGTGTGGGGCGATCCAAACATCAAAGAGGCCATTTCTTTGGACAACCAATCATTCCCAGTGACCAAGAACCTCGCTGCAGCCTTGAAACACATCTGTGGCAACTGGACATCGAGGCGGTCCCCCTATCGGGTTCAAAGCCTATGGGTTGATGCAGTGTGTATCAACCAACAAGACCCCGATGAACGGACCCAGCAAGTCCAGCTCATGAGCCGCATCTACAAAAGCGCAGCTGTTGTCCTCGCGTGGCTCGGCCCCGGGGATCATTCGCTCGCTTTCTCTACAATAAAGCTGCTTGCCAGAGAGATGTATGATGATACGGCGCGAAGGTTCAATGAAGAGAAGGTTTCTCGGCTGGATTGGCTGCAAGGACATCCTTCTCTTTGTTCCGACGACGGCCCTGAGCAATCGGGATCGGGTTTCCGAAACCTTGCTTGGTCCGCTGTGGCTACCTTTGTGAGAGATCCTTACTGGACTCGCGTGTGGATCTTTCAAGAGGTTGTACTGGCCCGTAAACTGCTCTTCATCAGCAACGGCTTGGAATCGGTTGGTTGGCATACGCTCTTTACCTTTCAACGGGGTTTTGAACTGATGCGTAAAAATATTCGCAAATTATCCCTACCAAGACCAAACTACTTGTCTCCAAGCGTGTGGTCGGCATTGGCGACTGAGTTGGCGAGCGTCAGTAACATAGAACAGCCATGCTTCGCAAGAGGGATTTTCAGGAATAGAGCGAAAGTACCTCAAACTCGGAACTATAGCTGGGTCATGTCAAGTTTTGCAAGTGGTCGCAAGGCTACAGACCCCAGGGATTACATCTATGGGCTTCTCGCCATTACTGAAATCCCAATTGTCCCAGACTACAACAAGACGGTCTCGGATGTCTACATCGAGTACACGGCCGCCTGGGTCGAGACTTGCCGTGATATGAGAATCACTAGGTATATTACCACTCTTTCGTTCCTATCTCACGCCGGAACTGGCATCTACGGGTCCGAGGCCGACTTTCCCAGTTGGGCGCCCAACTTCCCGGCCGACGGGAAGCTTCCCATATCACCAAGGATGGAAACTGGGTATGCGGATAGAGGAGTTTTTGGAGATGACTCAAGCAAACTCCCGTTTGTCGTCGCCAGGACAAAGAGCCTGTTTGCCTGGGGCATTGAGGTTGACACGGTTCGCTTTGTTGCTCAGGATCCTGTGTATGGATTAACGAGGGTGGACTTGCTGAAAAGTGCCACAACCGCCCTTTCGCAGGGCAAGCGATATAAAACTGAATCAGGAGCCCTAAATGCTTTCTTCCGGCTGTTGCACAGGGATCAGTCGAGAACCGTAAGCAGATCAACGATTATCCGCGACCTCTCTCTTTTTTATCACATAACCAGGGCCTTGGATCAGTTAGAGCCTCAGCAACAGGACAAAGTGCTGCGCGATCTGCGGTTTTCTACAGACCCAGTCGAATTTGAGGCCCAATTCCGCAAGTGCTTTGCTCCCGGCGCAGATTTTCGACAGCTGGGATTTGACAGAAACCTGAGGGACATAATGATGGAGTGGCCCAAGGGAATGGTCGGCGAATCCTGGCAGAGAATGGAATTGGGTCTGATCAGACTGAGGACGAACTGGAGGCTGATTGGCACGACTAGCGGTTATTTGGGCCTTGCACCACGTGGAACTGCAGTCGACGATAGGCTTTGCGTGCTGAAAGGCTCTGATGTCCCTGTCCTTCTACGGAGGACGGATCTGGGCTCGTATACTGTCGTGGGGACTGCCTTTGTGGAGGGGCTGATGGATGGAGAGGCGGCAGAGCTTGAGCAAGCTAGAAAGGGCATGGATCAGTGGCTTCAGATGCAATAGTTAGACGAAGGTGACTACCTTCTCTGGCTCAACTGATATAAAGAGGACTAGCATGTTTCGGATAACATTTAATCTAACACTATTCCAAATCTTCCTGCTGCCTTGCCAGAATTCATCAAATCAATCACTCTGTGAATGTCGTTTATGTCTTTAAACGTCGTCATGTGTGCTTGGATGCCATTTTCATGACTGAAGTTGATAGCTTCCGGCATGTTCTTAGGAATACCACTGCTACGGCCGGCAATCCGGTATTTGCCAAGGAGAATGTCGAGAGCGCTGATGGACAATGGCTTTTGTGGGATCCCAGCAACCATCAAAAGCCCGTTGATTCTACAAGACAGGTTAGTCTATATTGAGATGAAATCGATCGGCTTTGACTTACCGCAATGTCCTTGGGGCACTTTCGTATGCCACATTGGAAGCGCTGAATACGGCAGCAGCATGGCAGCCACCACCCGTGATCTTCTTGATCTTGGTTTCGTAGTCCCGTTCCTCAAGTGTGTTGATGACATAGTCGGCGCCTAGGCTTTTCGCATCGTCAAGCTGAGATTTGGAAATGTCGATGCCGACAACCTTGAGCTTTAGTGCCTTGGCATATTGCACAGCTTCCATTGCGTTAGCGTGTCAGTTGTTGATAGAATCTTGAGGACGTACCTAGATGCCCAAGGCCACCGCAGCCCACAATGGCGATCCACTGTCCCTCACGAAGCTCACATCCCCGGATAGCATGATAGGCTGACAAGACGTTAGTAAGCCCTTTGATCTCGGCGGTATGGACGAGGGATGGATGCTGACCAGTGACCCCAGCGCAAAAGAGCGGCGCAGATGTGTCTGGGTTCATACCCTTGGGCAGAACCATGGCATTCCGATAGTCAGAAACGGAATACTCGGCAAAGTGACCAGGGCACGAAAAGCCGTGCATTTTTCCTGTTCCTTCTTCGCAAAACAGGTTGTGGACTTGGCATCCCTCGCAATCATCTGATGGTGTCAGCATAGAACTGCTTTCGAGACGTTGTCCACTTACAACAGGCGTAACTGCAACCGAGGCAGCCAACAAGATCGCCAACCTTGAAACCCTTGACATCTTTTCCAACACCGACCACGTAACCTGTATTCTCGTGTCCGATCGTGATCTTATCGGTGGGGGGCTCCTCGGCCGTATGGCCCCAGAAAAGCATCTGGCGTGGAGTGTCAGTCCACTGGAGCAGTCTGCAGGTCAAGGTAGCATACCAAGTCTGAATGACATAGTGAAGCACTCCTTGTTTTGATAAGGATCTCGTTGTCCTTGTAACCAGGGATATCGATACGGTTAACTTCAACCTTGTTGCTCAGCTGTGTAAGCTGTTAGTCATTGTTCGAGGTCTGGGGGAGGGGTCATGGGTCTTGCCTTGTTGTATTGCGCGGCAAGCATGGTGTTTGTCTCCTTGGAACCCATGATGATCGGCTCGAACGTGGTTCGATACTGTAGACACGTTGTATTGGGGAATCGTGAGAGACTGGATAGACGGCTTCAGGGATAAGAGTCTTCGTTTGATGACTAGCTGTAAAACAAGCATAGACCTAGCAGGATCTTACGGTGAACATTCGACATTAAAAAGCATTGGAACCAATGCAAAAGAGTACCTGGATAATGACTCAGTTCATGGGCAGCGGTTCTTTGATTAGCCGCCTGACTGATCAGGTCGCCTAGAGAGCATCGACTACCTAGCTAGCACTATGTTGGAGATCAATACACCCCTATGAGTCTGCCGTGATTGGCCATTGACTTCCACGGAATTAGTTTCCGACTCTTGAACGTAAAGGTTGAAGGCCTTCATGAGTCAGTCAAGAGCGACATTAGTTACCCCACGGGCTATCCTCCATCCTTGCATAGCGCACCAAGTTGGCATGAGTCAGTTACTCCGGCGCAAGCTAATGGGGCCCGGCGGCCCAAATCCGACACGATCTGAGTGACGTGGCGCTGAACGGTGGACCTGTGGTACATGCTACAACCTGGGGATCTGGAGATTCTGGGGTTCGAGACCAAACGTGGGGAAACGGTCGATTCGACTATGATATCTGCATTATAAAGCCATCGAGCCGACGTTCACAGAAGCAGTTTGTTCTCAGCCAATAATATCATACGCTGACTGATCCGTTTGACTCTGTCACATCAACTGCCAAACACGCTCAACATTCCTCTCACCTCGCGTCCCCGTCACTGACGGCGCATCAACATGTTCACCAAACTGCGTGGAAGGTATCTCCAAGCTGCAATCACCTTCAGTGCTGGAAGCGCCTACTTGCTTTTTGGTTACGACCAGGTAAGTGTCTCTTGATCCCTCTGTCATGTTCAAGCAGCCAACAAGGAGTCGAAGGGCGTGTTGGGTGGTCTTGTTACCCAGCCCAGCTTCCTCGATGCTATCGGCAATCCGAGTCCCAGCTTCCTGGGCTTGATTGTCGCGTTGTACAACATTGGTTGCTTGGTTGGATGCATTGTAGCCTCCTTGATTGGAAACAAATGGGGTCGACGCAAGATCATCATTTGGGGCTGCATCATCATGATCATTGGAGGCATTATCCAATCCGCTGCTTTTGGCGCGGCGCAACTCATTGTGGGCAGACTCATCTCTGGAGTCGGTAACGGTGAGTCTTTATATTGTTGGTTCTTTATATCTGCTAAACATTGCATCGCTAGGCATGAATACGAGCATTGTGCCAGTCTATGTCTCGGAGTGTTCACATGCAAAGCACAGGGGACGTGCTGTTGCAGTGCAACTCTCAATCGTGATTGTAAGCGATCTCCTCCGTCTTGATACAATCAGAGCTGACTCTCTTTTAGTTTGGCACAGTCGTGGCCTACTGGCTTGATTATGGGACCATCAAGCATCTCACAGGAGAGGTAGTGTATTTGAGATGTCTATTGAGCCATTAGCTGATATAGAGCAGGTCGTCTGGCGATTCCCGATTGCTTTTCAGAACGTCTTTGCCTTGGTGACGGTCGCTACCCTCCCTTTTCTCCCAGAGACCCCAAGGTGAGACACGAGGACCCCCTTTTGTAAACATCTCTAACTGATAACTTGATTGAAGATGGCTCTACTCCCACGAATATCGGACCGAAGCGATTGAAGTCCTCTCTCGATTGTATGACTGTCAGGAAGATGACCCAATCATCCAGTCAGTCCGGCAAGAGATCGAGACGGCCCTGAACCTCGAACATCAAACCGAAAAGTTCTCCCTCAAGAACCTCATCCACGACAAGACCCCGGTCAAGAATACCCGTCGACTTGTTCTCTGCTTCATGATCCAGCTCTGGCAGCAGTTCACGGGAATTAACGTCATTGCTTTCTACGTTACAATCGTTCTCGAGACCAACGTTGGCTTGTCCAAGGATACCAGCAGTCTCGTCGCTGGCTGCATCCAGATTGCTTTCTGGCTGAGCACGTTTCCTCCCATGTATCTGCTCGATAGAGTTGGCCGTCGACCAATGCTCATGTTAGGATCTGTGTCGCTCTTGACTGCCATGGCTGTCTTTACTGCGGGCATCGCCGTCAACACACCTTCAACCTCGGCCATGGCTCTAGCGTTTCTATTCATCTACGAGATCTCTTTCGGCATGTCCTGGAATAGCATCCCTTGGCTATATGCTCCGGAGATTACTCCCCTCGAGCTGCGACACGTGGGCTCATCCGTCGCCGCATTTTCTGAATGGCTCTGGACATTTGTGAGTGTTTCATCTTTCTGAGGTCTCTAGTTTCAATTCTCACCAGCTCAAAGGTCATTGCTCTCATCACGCCATATGCCATCGACACCGCAGGTTGGAAGTTCTATATCTTGTTTTGCGTCATGATTCTCCTCAACATTCCTTTCACTTATTTCTTCCTCCCAGAGGTGAGCTTTCTAACTCCAATTCCTCTCATGAGGGCCTGTCTAACGAATTCTAGACGAGTGGGAAAACACTTGAAGAGCTTGATTACGTTTTCTCTGGAGATGCATTCAACGCCCATGAGACCAAGGGCGACAGCGAGGAGGGCGGGGGATCGTGCGTCCAGGTCGAGAAGTCGGTTTAGGGGGGGCAAGCCTGTAGATACGTGGTTGTTTCAGGGAAAGGCGGTAACATTCAGGCAGAGCGGCTTGATCAGGGGGGATACAAGCTTTGGTCTCATACATCACCGGGTATAAATGGCGGTTGAGTAGGTACGGAGTAAGTTCTGATGTGTTGGCCATTAATATTATTCCACAAATTTTTATTGTCAATGGCAGACAAGTCATTCATCACCCCAGCTTTGACTCTATCTACTGGGTAATATCAGTAATTGCCCCAGTCATCGAAGGGAATCGATCCTGGAATGCTTTGCTAACTGTCCAGTTCCTCAGATCCCGTATGTGCCTTTCAAAGATGGAGTGCAATGTGCCCTCCCCATTCAGATCTGACACAGCGTCTAACCCATCAAACTTCCAATTCACACTGACGTTTTGGGAATAGTAATCTGAGAACAACTGGAAAGGATATTCGGCTTGGTTCTCAATGAGGATGTCGCGAACACCAGGCCTGATGAGTCAGCTTCTGATCCAGCATGCGAGGTGGTCAAGCTTACCACGGTATGTTGTCAATCCAAGCAGCGTGAGGCACGGCGATTTGTGTCACTGTCGGTCTCAGCCACGAAGGCATGTCAGTGTAGTGTTGTTTAGTAGGGTGAATTTGCCACTGAATTGTCAGCTACGCGTACTCATGGACGAGATGGAGGATGATACATACCCTCATGGTGTGGCACATCAAATAGAAGAAGGCCAGCTTTTCGGCCAATTGTACAGAAGGAAACGTCGACAACACCCTGGACATTATGCCACTCAAAGGGTGCACCGAATCAACCTGCTCAGGGTTGACGAGGGCACGTGTCGAGGGTCTTGGAGGGCCAACGATCGAGTCCAGGTCCAGGCCATTCGACAGCATTTCCCTCCTCGACTTGAGAAATTCAAGAAGTATGAGGTCCAATGGGCATGTGGATGGCACGTGAGCAGGGAGAATTCCGAATACGGCGTTGGACGGGGTGTAATGACCGACATTGGCTATGGAGCCGCCAAAGCCTGAGTAGTCTTCCGTTGTGTCATGCTGGACCACGTGGGATGCTTCTGTTCCTGACTGTGATGAGGCGCTGTAGGGGATGTGGGAGTCGGGGGCCTGGTGGCTTCCAGGGGGTGACAGGAAGCCTGCGTTTGCTGCCGGGGAAACATGACAAATGGCATGTTCATTACCCATTGCATCCGTAATGTTATAGGTTTGGTCATGTACTGGGGCTACATGATTCGTGGGTGTCGGTGAGCTGTGGCTTTGCACCAGCTGGTCGTCAAAAGGCTCCTCCGAGTTGGATCTTGCAGCATCTGTATCATGTTGAATCTGCGGGGATCCTTGATGACCTGCAGACAAGGAGTCGACATCGGGTTCTTCCTGACGAGAAGGGGTCCCCGTAGTGGTCTGTTGGCCCCCGACCTGGCTCTCGTCTACCAAATAAGTCAGCTGGCTACAAAATGACTCTCATAGGTCTGCTAAGCTCACCCCGCAATAAGTCTTGGTCATGCGCGTCTTGGTCATGAGTCTTGCCGGCCTGCCTCAGGACTTTTGTCACAAGCTCCGAGATGGCTTCCAGGCAGGTTATCAAGGATTGGTTCTCGTCACGCATGGAGTCAATTTGGGCGTCTTTCTGGCTGCAGCTTTCGCGCAGGTCGGCGCACGTCCCCTGAAGTTGAGAGAACTGAAGCTCAAGGTTGGTGATGCATTCCTTATTCCGTTGACGAAATGCGCGCTGTGCCCTACGATCGACGTTGCGTTTGTGCTGGATCTGCTCCTCTGTGAGATTCGACACGGCCCTGGAGCGCTTCCGGGAGGAGGCTGCTCTGGTCGTAGCTTGAGACTGGGCCCCAGTCATGATTGTGTAGCAGACTCGCGGGTGAATACAGATGGATGGATGGACGGTGAGCCAAGTAGATGATGCGGGCTCTGTATCAATCAAGGTCGGAGATGGGGGTACGGAGCCAGGCGTTGAACTGCCAGCCAAACCGGATACCGAGGTGACGAGTGCGGGATCCCCACGGGGTAATGCGGGGTAGTTCGACGAGCAGGACGGGATAACCAAGGATCAGATGAGGTCAAGATTGCGCTGTGGATCACCAGCATGGATGTTTGACGGAGGAGAGTGAGGTGAAAGGAGGAAGCACGTTGGGGGGATGTGGTCATTAGTCATGTACCAGATGCGTAGACGACGCTAGTGGCTGACTCGACAAAGTGGCTCCTGTCTGGACGACCAGTGTGGGCTTGGCAGCCTCGACGCCACTCACACTGCACACACTCTTTTCCTGAGAAGTGACTGCATCAACATCTATCATCTGCTGATACTCTGCATCGCAACTTCTTGCCTATCTCCCCTCAACATGCCATGTTAATCAGAATGGTCTTGGGCTCAGTGTACGCTCTCAACGCATGCTCTCCATTCTCCCGACCAAGGCCGCTTTCCTTTGTTCCACCAAAAGGGCACGAAAACGAAATGGTGCTGATGCAGTTGATCCCGACAACTCCAGAGTCGATGAGCGAGCTGAGCCGAAGCGCCCGGGTGATGTCTTGGGTGAATACGCCAGCCATGAGTCCATACTTGCTGTCGTTGGCACGTTCAACAATTTCTTCTTCTGTTTCAAACCTGTTGATGACGGCTACCGGTCCAAAGATCTCATCTTTGTAGATGAAGGATGTATCTTTGGTGTCGGCAAAGACAGTCGGTTCAATAAAGTAACCCTATATCGGTTAGGCCCTGGTTGGTCAGGTCCATATCAATGCACTCACCTTGTCACCCAACTTTTGTCCTCCGATCAACACTTGTCCGTCCTTTTTCTCTATGGCAGATGAGATGATGCCCATGATACGATCGTGCTGAGCCTTGTCCACAACCGGCCCAATCTGCGTCTCGGCCGCTTCCGGGTCACCAATGACTTGTCGTTTCGCCTTGAGACCTTCAAGGTAGGCTTCAATAAATCTGTCGTAGATCCCCGACTGCACGTACACTCTTGTTGCTGCGAAGCAGATCTGACCCGAGTTGCTTACAAGCGCATTGACGGCCCTTGAATCCTTAGCAACGACGGCTTGGTTAGGAGTAGGTCTTCTCACCAGTTGACTGCGTTTTCGAGATTCGCGTCGTTGAATACCACGGCAGGGCTTTTCCCTCCGAGCTCCAACGTGACTCTCTTGAGGTTACTTTTGGCTGCCAAAACTTGCACCGTCTTTCCTGTCTGGATACTGCCCGTGAAGCTGACCTTGGCAACGCGCATGTGGGATGCGAGAGCAGCCCCTGTCGAGCCATCTCCAGTCAGGACCTGGAAGACGCCAGGAGGGAAGCCAGCCTCGAGTACCAGCTTCCCAAGCTCTGCGGCCATCAAAGGCGTCTTCTCGCTGGGTTTCAAGATGAAGACATTTCCGGTGGCGAGTGCCGGAGCGGCCTTGAGTCCGACAGAGGCCAGTGGTCCGTTCCATGGGATAATGCTGCCGAGACATTAGTTGACAGCCAAAACAAGAACTGTCGGTGACCAAGTCTTACCCTGCCACAACACCAAGTGGCTCATTGCGCACTATCTTGTAGAAACCGTCATCAGCGGGAAAACTCTGACCAGCATGTTTATCAACCCATCCGGCGTAATCTTGCCTTGTCAGTTTCTATGCACCATGTCTCCAAGATTTGAACAAAACTCACAACGGAAGCAACCAATAGCGGTGCCAATCTCAGATTTTCCAAAGGGAAGAAACGGGGCTCCCAGGGTAAGTCGTGTAAGATAGGCAAGACGCTCTTGGTTGGCTTCGAGCAAATCGGCAAACTTGAGGAGAATTTCCGTCCTCTGGGTGTTTGTCATTCGTCGCCAAGGCGAGTCTGGCTTGAATGCCTCGTTGGCGTAGGCGACGGCCTCGTCAACATCCTTGTCTCCTGCAACTGGAATTCGATCGCTGACCAAATCTCCAGTGGCTGGATTGTATACAGACACGCTTGTGGCCTGTCAGCAACATGGCGCGGTACCTGGAAGGGGTTGAGGGTACTAACTATTTCTGGCTACTACTATCGACATACTTGAGTCGTCAGCTTGCACTCGACAGGACATAATGATGGGATTCTCACCTGGTTGTTGATAAACAATTGGGTCAAATGGGGTTCGAGCTCCATGGTGGTTGTTCTTAAAGGTGGTCAGGCAGTGTCTTTGGAACGGCTATGTTATAGATACTCGGCTGTCATCTACAATCTCACAGTCAAGGTAGGTAAAGGGGGTTCGCAAAACTGTGGTAGATATCCTACTTTTCGACTTGATATCTACATTGTTTACACCGGTTCCTTTGTCACATGTGTTTAGCAACATGGTCAAGCGAAGCCTGGAACTGAGTAATGTGCCAGGCTCCACAATGGATGGAACATGTTCTGCCAGAAGTGGGCGTGCCATGAGTCATGTCAGACCATCCGCATCAAGCAAGGGTGCTAAACTTACCCGGTACCATAGCGTCATGGAGTCGCGATCGGTGACATTCGTGAAGCGGGCTACTTGACGCGCGTTGTAGTTAATACGTTTGATGAACAGGAATATCAGGGGGCTTCTTTAACGTCGCTGGAGCTTGCATCACCAGGAATCTATTCTCAAGTACACCAATCTTCGCATTAACGGATACTGTAGCGAACAAGCTCGCGCTATGACATCCACTTCTGAAATCGCCTCAACCAAAACCTCCAAGGTTTGGCTCGTAACGGGGTGTTCCACTGGTCTTGGTAGATGCCTAGTCCCAGCCGTTTTGGCACGAGGCGACAAGATTATTGCTACAGCTCGACAGGTCTCTACTCTGAAAGATTTGGAAAATGTCGATAATCTCAAAGTGCTTTCTCTTGACGTCACGGCAGATCAGACCGAGCTTGCCGCCAAAGTCCAAGAGGCTCAATCATTTTTTGGAAGAATAGACGTTCTGGTAAACAATGCAGGATGCGTGATTTCGGGCATTTGGGAAGAACTCAGGTAGGCTCCTAAGCACAGTTACTGTTTCTATATCTCACAGTCATTCAGTGCCGAGGACATGAAGAAGGAGTTCGACACCAACTTTTTCGGGGCCATGAACATGACTCGAGCTGTCCTTCCGTTTATGCGCTCGCAAAAGTCAGGAATCATCATGTTTATGGGCAGCATTGCAGCCTGGCATAGTGCCGCTTCAGGCGGGTTGTATGCTTCCTCCAAGTGCGCGCTGGAAGGCAAGTTGACCTCCAGAGCTTGCATCAACGGCTTCACTCATCTGTATCATACCCACTGACCATTTCCTACGCAGGAGCCATCGAATCTTTATCCAGAGAAGTCTCAGATCTCGGCATTCGTGTACACATATTTGTCCTGGGCCGTTTTCGCACTGGTATCCTGGGAGAGCAGAGTGAGATTGCAAAGATGAACTCGCACCAAGGGATCACCGACTACGCCAGGGTAAAGAATGACTTTGCACATCACTTGATGACTTCTCATGACCACCAGCCCGGAGACCCTTTTAGAGCTGCGGAAAAGATGATTGATATTGCGAGGGTGGAGAATCTCACTGCCAGCCAAGCCTTGAACCTGCCGTTGCGCATCCCGCTTGGGGCAGAAGCGGTGGCTGTCATGAGACGGAAATGTTTGGAGACTCTTGCTGTGTTAGAAGGATGGGATCAGTTCAGTGCGGAGGCAGACTTTGAGGATTCTGAACGACTGCCTGCGTTCTATTCGTAGCAACAATGCGAGTATTGATCGAGCGAGAACATCTGCTCTCCCAGGTTGATGGTGTGCTCACCTCATAGACACGTTCGATTGCACTGTCATATTCCATCATCATCTGTAAAAAGTACATCCCAAATGAGTAATATTGAGAGCATTAAGATGATGAGGTGAGCAAGATAAAAGCCAGGGCACTCAAGCGAAGTTGTCAAGTTCAAGGTCACTTCGATCACAACTACTACATCAACGGATTGGATCTCGACACCGCCTAGTTCTACATATAATTCGGAACAAGAGTCTGGCAACCACCCGACTTGGCATGAATTGTATTTGAGTCCTGTCTTCTATACCTAGACTAGGCAACGATTTAATGTCAGATGTAAACTCTCCCATTGCGGCGTAATACCCTATCCTCGTCTATTCAATAGACGGACAAGATCCTCAAGAGGATCTGGAGTTGTTAAACCACCCCAAAACACTGCCAACCCGATGCTGGCGATGAGGGCCAGCCATGTACGTGATGAGATACTCTTCAAGTTCCTCCATGTCCTTCGAATGATCCAAAACGGAGATCCTCCTGTCATTATAAAATGATTCCACTTGGGGAAGAAGGTGGCTTGCCAGAAGGTCACGGCAAGACCAGGCCATGCAGCCGAGTTGCGACCAGCCTTGTTGATGTACCAGTTGCTGCATCCCGCGGAGAAGACAGTCTCGCCAAGCTTCTTATCTAGGTCCTGGATAAAGCTCTCTTCAGCATCTTGCTTCACTTCAATCACGTCGGCGTAGCCGTCAATGACTGGCTTCACAAGCACAGAAGTGATGTAAGCCACTTGCACCTCGATGGCATAGATGACAGAATTGAAGGCTGGAAACGTGTTTGGTCCGAATCTTGCACAGGTTAGCAAATATGTGGCCTGTGGTGACGAGTAAAATGACATAGAAAGTATGTGAACTCACAAGATAGCAAGGTTTGGCATGTTGTGCACGAATGTTCCCATGTATGCTTGAGCACCGCGTCGTCTAGACCATTGCTCCTGGAGCTCCTCGCCAGTCTTGCCAGTGATCTTCATCGGGGCAAGAAAAGACTGAACGTCAAAGCCAGTTGCCAGAATGACGGCGTCAAAGTCCTCCCGCTTGCCCGTTTCACTGACAAGGCCGTTTTCAGTGAACTCTAGTATGCCCTCCGGGAGCAGTTCAACATTGTCGCGATGCAGAGACGCCAGATAGCCGGGATCATAGATGCGTCTTTTGCAGCCGAGAGGGAAGTCGGGAAATATGAAGTCATGGTATTTCCCAGGTGCTTCTCTGCGGATGTAACTTCTTGCCTCTGCCTCAACAGCAAGACGCTTCTTGATCTGCCTTTCGTCGGACCCGTACACCGAGGCGAGACTGTCGGTCTTGAGAAAGAGATCAAGCCTGTAGTACCTCTGCCAGAATGGCAAATAGCGGAAGCAGAACCTGTCAAAAGCAGAGAATCCCCTGTTGGGTCGAGGATGGTACCACTGAGGGCTGCGGGCGTATTGAACGAGCCGTTTGACCCCCGGCGCGATGGAGGGCACCACCTGGGCAGCGCTACAGCCATTGCCGATTACAGCCACAGCTTTGTTTGCCCAGTCAAAGGTGTGATCCCACTCGGCCGTGTGGAATACTCTGCCCTTGTACTTGTTCATGCCAGGAAATCGAGCCGGTCGAGGGATAGAGAAGCCGCCAACGGCTGAGAGGAGAATGGTGCATTGCTTGGTGAACTTTTCTCGGGTGATTGGGTTGACAAAGTGGACGTGCCATGCTCCGTCTACCCACTCAGCACCGGTACACTCGGTGTTGAAGCGAAAGTGGCTGCGTAGCTGGAACTTGTCCACCGTGTCCTCCATATCTATGTTGGTGTTAACTACTTATCTGCCATTGACAAGAGATGGATAGACGGTAGGGGTTGTTGCAAGACTCGTACATCTGAGAATCTCTTCTTGGTCTGCAAGTGCTTGAGTCCAGTCGGGATTTAGATTGAAGCTGAAAGAATAAAGATGTATGGGGACATCGGAGCCGCTGCGCAAACAGAGTCAACATCTTCAACAGCTTGCGTAGGGCCGGGAAAACGAACCATCCTGGGTAGGTATTGACTCTCCAAGTACCTCCAAGGCCTTCTCGCTTCTCGTAGATCTGTATGAAAGGTACGTTAGTGGCGTGGGGTAGGATGGAGACGGGACAAGACATGCCTCGAAGTTTCTGAAGCCAAGTTTCTCTCTGAGGGTGTGCGCCATGGAGATGGCGGCAGCACCGCCGCCAATAATGATGATGTTGGATGCAGACATGTTCGGTTTTGTCCTGCACTAGTATGGGGGCGGTGTTGAATGGTTCAAGTTTGCTGCTTCAGGCCAATGTCCAACGGTGTCCTGTTGAAGACCACTGTAGATAAATAGTTCCCATCTCTTTGCTTGTACTTGCCGAGAGAGGCGTAGAATGAGGTCCTGAGCGAAGGCTGGAGTAGTACAAGACAGCGAAATGGACTGGAGCGTCTGCGTTTGCGGGTGTGGAGGTTGATTCCACGGGTTTAGATTCCGAGACCAAGGCCTTCGGGCACGTAACTTGTTTCACCCTCGGCCCAAAGGTTCGACTTAGCTGCCGGCAATATTTCCACCGAGATGGGCTGCGTAACGGTTCCAACGCTGTTTACTTCGACTCTACTGTTGTCAACACAAATCATGGATTGCAAGGCACCGTGTCCTGCCCGGCTTGGGTAATTGAACCACATTCACCATGCCGAGACTGTCCACTTGGAGGGTAATTTCTACAGCTAACTCGGATGGTCAAACGGTGGGCAGTATTCTTGGTGCAGATATTGTTCTGAGGTTTGTATTCATCGTTCTGACTCTACTCTGCATTACCCTGGATGATTGTCTGCGTGCTCTCTTGTGCTCTTCCTGCCTAGTCCATAGTAGGACAAGATTCCTCTGTGATTCGTAAGCCTCTAGTGGTTCTACTGTACTGTAGGTCAGTGAAAAATGCATGGGCATGTCGTTTGTCATGCTCTGGGAGCCAACAAGTGGCACATGTCATGTCCACCCCCGCATCTTGCTTCCCCAGAAAAGCCAGGCTAGCCCCATTATGTCAGGGATTGAAAACCTGGGGTACCTTGAAATTGATGAGATTTTCGTCCGGCTCCATGACTCCGCAGGCCTGTCTGTTCTTGTATCATGGTCAAGCAATCTGGTCCGTCAAAAATGGCCGGATCAAAGTACGTCAAGAGTGCATGTCTCAACTGCAGGCGGAGAAAGGTAAAGGTAAGCATGATTTGCATTGCTTTACCAATTCTGCACTTCTTGACCTGACCGACCGTGTTGCAGTGCGATGGGAACCATGTTTGTTCCAACTGCGTAACCTCCAATCTCGAGTGCTTCTATAACGTTGATGGTGACATGCGAAGGTGCGTGTGGCAGAGCCTTGTCCATTACCATCTCCTGCTGGATGCTAACACTCTCTACCCCAAATCGCAGGTTATCAACCAGAAAGACAATCGTGAATCTTGAAGAACGCATCGGTCAACTCGAGGGTGTTCTGCGGGAGCACAATATCGAACAGCCCCAGCCAACGCCAACCTCAGCACCTGGATCAACCACCTCCCCCAAACACACATCTTGTACGTCAGAAGCACAGCCGTGTGTCAGTGCAAACCGAAGCCAGAGTGGCAACCGCAAAGGCCACGATGAGTGTCAACCGTCAGACCCCAAGACTCCTTCGTTGGCACTCGAGTGCGCATCGTCGCCGAGCCTCATCAAGACTGGATCCTACGAGCCGATAAAGGATCCGGATGCCTTGCGCGAAGTTAGAATGGACCCAGCACCGCCCCCCAGTATTTCGAACCCAAGCGACTACTTCGTGCTGGTTGATACGCCAGATTCTCAGCCCGCGCCCTATCCGAGCTCCCTCCACGCCAACGTGCAAGATTCCGGAGACGAAGACAATAGCATAACGGGTATCCTCTCTGCACGCATGGGCGCGCTGAGACTTGTTGAGGATGGCCAACTGCGGTACTACGGGCCAACGTCGAATCTTCATGTGCATGCAGATGGGCTTCGATCACTCTCCAGTCCGTCATTCCGCTCAGTGGCGACTGAAGGCATTGGTGTGCTGCGGAGATTGGGGTTAGATCAGGAAGTGCCTTTGGCCCTTGAAACCCACCTCGCCATGCTCTATTTCGCTTGGGAAGACCCAGCCATCCACGTTGTCGACCAAGAGACCTTTTTCGCTGAAAAGCGACGTTGCCTATTACAAGACACAGGGAGTCCATACTATTCCGAAACTCTGAACAACGCCATGTAGGGGGACAGCCTAGCACACTATTCATCGAGCAGAACGCTGACCCATCAAGTTGTGCCATGGGCGCCAGTTTAGCAGCCGGAGAGAACCTCTACCTTCCAGAGCCAGCCTCCGAGTTCTTCTCTGCCCGCGCCAAGGCCCTCTTGGATGTTGAAATGGACAGCCCTACGGTTGCCACTGTCCAGGCGCTGGTCATTATGAGTGCCACAGAGGCAGCATCCACCCGAGATGCTCGCGGCTGGCTCTACAGCGGTTGGTGAAGCAAGAAGTACATTTTAATAGTCTAATGACACTAATCATGTACGTTCCAGGCATGGCAACTCGGTTGAGTGCCGACTTGGGGCTCCATTTGGACATGACCAAGCACATCCGTGACGGGCTCCTCACACCCCGTGACATGGAGATACGACAGACAGCCTTCTGGGGAGTCTTTATTCATGAACAGTAAGATCTATGGAGCTAAAGAAAATTCTTGCTAACCTGGTTTATCGGCAGCATGTGGAATCTCTATGCTGGTCGCCCCTGGGGGCTGGGGATTCAAAACATAACTATTCCTAAGCCAGAGGCCGAGCTGGAAGACAAGGATTGCAAGATATGGAAGTCCTATCCAGGCACTGCTTGGCAGCCTCGTGAACTTGAGTCTGGCGTGCTCTTCCCGGTTCGCGCCTGTACCGCTGCCAATGCCACACTTTGTGGTTTCATGCGGCAGATAAACATTACACTGTAACGTCATGGTGAAACCTGGAATGTGGGTAAGAAAGGTACTGACTCGACCGACATCAGATATGCTGGAGAAACCATGGAGCTGAGCGCACTCGTCGAGTTTCTCATCAAGACCAAGCAAGAAATGATGGAATGGCATGCAGGCTTGTCTCCGCTACTTGGAATCAGCGACATGGGGCCGAGCAGAATCTATCATCCTGCCATTCTTCAACTACAGTGAGTTACCATGCCCTTGCACGAGTTGTCTCTTTGGGTTCTTCCGTGCTAATGGACACCAGTATGCAATATTATGCCACCCTCATCTTTCTATATCGGCCATATCTGTCATGCCAGCTGGTATCTCAGATGACGCCACAGAGTACGCCAGAGAGCCGAGCAGCGATGCAACGCGTTCCGAGCGACTGCGTCACAGCAGCCCACCAGGTAGCCGAGATCCTCCGATGCTATCAGCAACAGCACTCGCTCCGGCATGGAAACGTACAGATCGTTCACATCATTCTCACCGCATCTCTCACTTTTATTCACGATGTCTGCACGCGTAGCTACGCAGAGTCCCGCCATTCTCTGAGCGACCTGCAGCTTTGCTGCCACTCACTAGGGGAGATTGGCCGGTGCTTTGGGAACGCAACACGGGCGTTAGAGGTAGTCATCCTTGTAAAGAGTGAATGGCAAAGGGCTGCTGGAAGCCGAGGAGGTCAGAAGACTGGGACAAAGCGTCCAAGCTTCAGCATGTCTGGCAACTCGGAGGATCTTGACGGAGATGATCGGCCCAAGCGAAGACATCGAACCTCGATCATAGACAATGACAGGTTCCAGGCACCCAGCTTCAACATGCCCCCTCTCTTTACCGATGAAGGCGCTTTGGGTCTCGAAGGCGTGAACATTGGCAGACCCAATCTCGATGCACAATGTCAGGATATGTGGCCCTTCTCGGGCGACGGTGGCTTTGATGTGAACGAAATAATGCCGCCGATCGACTGGTTCAACAATCAGCTGCTCGAAGGGACCCATATACCAGCACAAGATACGTTGCCTGAAGCTCAGGCAGAAATGCAGGTTATTCCAGACGAGCCGAGTGTCGAACCCTCAAACACGGCGGCGTAATGCACTTTTACGGATCTGGTTATGATTCAGTTCCAATGCGGGATAGGACAGATTGAGTTTTATGACATGTAATTCGAACTGCAAGTACAGGATGTTAGTATAGGTACCAAGAGCTTGGATGGAAAATATTAATATCGTCTTGAGCCTGTCGCCTCTTCGTGTTCGTTCTCGAGCAATCTAAGCACTTGAACCAGGCAAAAGCAGTACACTGTAAGAAATGTGTCCGTTGATGATGAAGATGAGGAATTGATTAAGTCATGAGTTAAACATGTCCTTGAATCACGTACATTCCATTGCGGCTCGTCATAATCCAGGTCAGTCAGCCTAGCCCAGCTCCACACAAGCTGTCAAAGCCGTGGAAATGGATCCCGCGCCACCAACTTCCGAGGATGGGGGACTGTGGAGCAAGAGGCAGAAGGATATACTTAACACGGAGCCGAGCAACGCTTACCTCGGGTCGATAACGCATGCAATCGACTCACGGTTGGCCCAATGAGCACCTCTACACTGCGCCGCACCTCGATGGAGAGGATATCGAGAAGAAGAGCCACGAGGGCTTGCTTGAAATGCCGAAAGCGCAAGGTTCGCTGTGATGTAACCCGCACCTCTCAGCCATGCAGCAACTGCCGGTATAATGCCCACGAATGCATTGTGGTGCCTCGATTCTTTGCGCCGTATGGAGACCCATCGTGTTGTTGTCACGAGAACGGAACCGCTAACCATCTCTATCTAGGATACCAGGCGATTTCTCATTCCAACAACCTTTACCCGACTTGCACAAACGTCTCGATGATTCTCTGTCTCTTGAGATCTTGGAATTCTCACCTCCAACACCCCCCATTAATTCTTCCTCTGCTGGGGAAGTTACTAGGCTTCCCGCATCCTCCATCATCGAGGAGATCTACCCAATCGCCCAAGCAGAGGCAGATTTGTTCCATAGCTCGCCAATCCATTCAAACGACCTCTCTACACAGCCTTCGTACGATCCAACCAGTGCTGAAAGCGATTGCCGGACATCTTTCGGAACTGCCATAGATGAAGAAGCACCCAAAGTCTCTGGTCAGATTGAAGCTCCCCTGGTCATCACAGCCGGAAGCTGGGAAGAAATCGGAGCCGCCGAAATACCATCCCGATATGATTTCACCCTTGAGTCCCAGGGGTGTTACAGGATTCCGTCAGCACCCATCTTCAAAATATTCATGCATCATTACTTTTTCTATGTGCATCCGATGCTTCCAGTCTTGAACGAGGGCGACTTTTGGGATCTACACTTTCCAGATAAACAGACGAATTCACAGACTCATCAACCCAGTATTCTTCTGCTCCAGGCAATGCTCTTTGCTGCGTGTCCAGTAGGCTTTCAATGAGGGATCCATCAAACCGTACGCTAATCTTGTGCCAGTTTGTCGCAGAAGAGGACGTCAAAGGATTGGGCTTCGAGACGATTCGCCAGGCCAAGGCTTCCTTCTACAAGCGAGCAAAGGTATTCCCTGACTACGGTACTCAGACTTGACGATATTCTGGGCTAATACATCTGAGAAGCTTCTATACGCTGCGCAGGACCCCTCGGATCATGTCCTGATGGCGCAGACTGCACTGTTATTAACCCACCGATGCCCTTCGCTCGGTGATGGTGAGCAAAGAGCGAATAGCACTTGGCTCAGTCGTGCCATCCAGCATGCAAAGGCATTGAATGCAGACAGGTGTGCCAACAGTCTTGATTCCGCCTCGCCCCAGCAGGGAAAGCGTAACAACACTCTACGTCGAATCTGGTTGTCCTGCATCATCCGCGATCGGGTCTTGGCTCTTTGTCTCCGTCGAAAGATCCAAATTAACCATACGAGCTACGCCATGTCTCACGACGAATTCGCTGATGAGATCCAGCGTTCTCGAGTTTACGACGCTGATTCAAAACAGTCCCTCATCACCATCATGCTCTTGATGACAGAGCTGTGTCTGCGCCTGTCAAACATTTTGACCGTGGCACATTCGGCCAGAGACTTGACAGGGTCTGAGCCCCATGGCTCATCTAGAAAGACAATGCAGATTTGGGAGTGCAAGAAGGATCTCGAAACGTGGTCCGTCAAGGCCATGGCCTCCTCGCCGGTGCTCGCGAGCACACAGTCTGGCCGTCACCAAGGCGGCGAACCGACAAGCTCCGTCTTGATGTTTGCCCACCTTATCTGGATTTATTACCAGTAAGACTAACCCTGCCAACTCTCTGATCATCGATGCATTTGCTGATTGACCCAACAGCTCTAGTCGAATCACGCTCTGCAACAGCGAGTTACTGTTGGACGCGGCTACCAATACCCTTTACCGCTGCGGCAGTGCCCGGTTTCCGTCAACAACAATCGAAAGAATACGCGTGGAGCTCTGGGATGCAACAACGGACATGACGCAGAGACTTGGTCAGCTTCTCAAGCTTCAGCTGGCACGCTACCTACCTAGTAGTGTCGTGAGCTGTATAGCACTGCCACTGGCCCTTCACCTACTAGATGCAAAGTTATCTGAAGCAGGTCCTTGTAGATCAGCAGATGAGACTAGGGGGGTTGGGAGACAGAATTGTCTCAACATCCTCATCAACGCCATACGAGAGTACCGCCCAAGGCACGAGGAAGCAGATTGGATCACAAGAGCCATCAGGTATTTCATGGAGTGCACATACCTTGAGCCGACTGCATCATCCAGACAAACCGTGAATGGCCAAAGTCCCGAGGCGGATGATGTCATGACACAGAATCCAACACACTATCTCAAGTTGGCCTTGACCCTCGACTTGAGCCTCGGCCAGGACCAACTGCCTGTGGAGAAGGACTTCCCTGTCAGAATACAGGCCCTCATAAGTAGAACCGGATGCTTTATGCCCATTTTATTCTCGCATGGAGTCCAAGTCGGTGGCAATGTTAGGACTACTCCCGTGCAACAACCCCCATCTGAGATGGAACAGAGCGCCATGGGTTGCGCGTCGCCGCAGGTTCCAGATTTTACTGGATGGATCCAGAACGACCGGTCACTATTCTTTGCTCAGGAAATGGGTTTGGGTCCGTAGATTAATGAGCCAGCCCGCGGTGTTTGTGAGCCTTGGGGACACCTCCAAATGAAGCCGCTCTTAGATGTTGAAGCTTGCCTCAATGCTGCTTTACGCCCCCACCGTACTCTGTCGGAAAGAGAGGGATCGGAATTTAAATCCGGGACCACTCCAAACCTGATAGATACATATAAATGAGCCACCGCAGTGGCCATGGTTGCTTTCTCCTTGCTCCGCTCCAGACGATCTGTGTCATAACCGCCCGTATCGCCAACCCATTCTACGCCACTGTTGTGAAGGACTACTCAAGATGACTGGTCTGCCGGGGAATGGAGCCACTTGCACCTTGTCAATCATTGACACCACCTGCTCCCTGACCGTGCCAGCCGACACCCTAGTTGAGCCAACCATACCGGGGCACGAGCTGATGAACTTTCCTACCTTCTCCTTCTTGATCACGCACGACGCTACAAGGAAGCAGTTGCTATTCGACTTGGGCTGCCGGAAGGACTTTTGGAATCTCCCTGAACCCATCTCCAAGACCATCGATGAGAGGGTTCCTGGAATCAGGGTTGACGACAGCCTCGCTGACATCTTGCAACAAGGTGGCATTAACCTGGAACAAATCGACGCGGCAATCATCAGTCATCACCACTACGACCACATGGGTGACCCCAGCACATTTCCAGAGACCATGGACCTCATTGTGGGCCCCGGATTCTGCAAACACTTTCTTCCCGGATACCCAAAGAACCCTAACTCACCTGTGCACGAGCCTGCCTTTCAAGGGCGAACGGTTCGAGAAGTTGACTTTGACGGGCATGCCAAGGTTGCTGGGTATGAAGCCATAGACTATTTCGGTGACGGCAGCTTGTTTCTCCTCAACACTCCAGGACACGCAATCGGTCATCTTTCTGCCCTCGTCAGAACAACTCGCGACACGTTTGTTTTCCTTGGAGGAGACATTTGTCATTTTGGTGGAGCCTTCAGGCCAAATGAGCACACGCGTATGCCGGCGCAGCTCAAGAGGGAGGAGGTTGCACTACCGCCTTCAGCTCCTGAACTTGTCTCGTGCGCACAATATCTCTCGTGCCATCCGAACCCCGACAGGGCGAATTCGACGCCATACTATCAGCCCTGTAGCCGTGCCGACTCGTGGTATGTCGATCCACCGGAAGCACACAAGAGTGTGAACGCTCTCATATCACTTGACACAGATGACAAGGTCTTGGTCTTGATTGCCCATGACCCATCTATCGTGGGCGCTCTCCCGCTCTTCCCGAATGGTAATCTCAATCACTGGCATCAAGCTGGATGGAAGCAACTGCTGCGGTGGAGGTTCTTGGCTGAGCTTCCTGTCAATGGACAGCCGAGGCCGTACCTTGTCGACGGGACTTATGTAGATGGGAAGCGGGTGAAGACACTCGATGGAACCAGACTTGAGACGCAGTAATATTGATGCAATTTTCTTCCAACGCCATGTTGAATGATATGATAGATAAGTCACTTGATGGGGTTTGACCTGTTTACTAGCCAATTTCACTGCATCAGACTCATCGTCGCCACGGGCACCCAGGTAGTTCAACTGCATGCCTCCTTGTTACTTCTCAGCATCAAATATGACCTTTTGGACTTTCATTGAGTCGAACAACTCGTATCCTTCAAGGGCGTTGCTGAGAGGCATCACAGTCGCCGTCATGAAACTATTATTTGTCAACCAGAGGACATACGCATGATTATATCGACTCACTCTAGTAGATGCTGTTTCTTTGCGAGTAGTTCCAATGCCTCGGTAAAGACGCCTGTACACAGACATTAGCAACGAGTAGACACATCAACTGTCGAGACATACTTCGGACTGGGCATCTTCCCATCTTGATGGTGAGGTTCTTGCCGTAAGCTTGGTTTCCGGTCCACGGGATCTCGCCATTGTGAACGCCGACGCTAGAGATGGTGCCCCAAGGTCGAAGAAGCTCAAAACCCATCTTGAGCGCAGAACTGTGCCCGACAACTTCAATGACCACGTCAGCACCACGGCCGCCACTCAACTCCTTGACACGTTGTTCCAGCTCGTCTTTCTGTGTGAGGTAGTTCCATGGCTCTGCACCCAGGCTTTTGGCAAGATCCAGTCTCGGCTCGATGCCGTCTACCGCTAGGATAGCTCTGGGCTTGTACTCGAGTGCAGCAATCAAAGCGCAGATGCCAACCGGGCCGCAGCCGATGACGACCACGAGGCTGTCCTCGGCGTGCTTCTTGTCAAGATGGCCGAGACCGTTGGAAGCAGCGAAACAACCAGTCGGAAATATATCAGCCATCAGACAAAGCTTGACGTCATCCACCTC
Source organism: Fusarium solani (assembly GCF_023522795.1). Lineage (NCBI taxonomy): Eukaryota > Fungi > Ascomycota > Sordariomycetes > Hypocreales > Nectriaceae > Fusarium > Fusarium solani. The sequence goes on along the minus strand of NW_027072148.1, from coordinate 2,801,349 downwards.
TTTCGGAGCCTTGACAGCGGTGGTCTCGGCATAGGGTATTCTCACGTACTCGGCCTGCGCCCCGTCAAGAAGCGCAGTACCAAAGAGAAGGCTTTTATCACAACGTGAGGAAAATCCACGTGAACAAAAGAAACACTCCCCGCAGCTCACGGTGAAAGGACTGACGATGGCGTCGCCCACCTTCAGGCTCTTGACGGCGGATCCGATTTCATCGATCAGGCCAGTGAATTCATGACCCATGATGAATCCGGTTCCGGAGGGTTGGTGTCCGCGGAAGACATGAAGCTCGCTGAAGAAAAGGTCAGTAATGGTGCTGGAAACGCTTCACTGGTGCTCTCGTACCTGCCGCATAGCGCTGTGTATTTTACCTTGACGATGATATCGGTGGGATGCTGAATCACGGGCTTGGGTCGATCCTCAAGCGCAACTTGCTTGACTCCTTTGAAGACGACGGCTCGCATTGTGACCAAGTTGGGTATCCGTGTCGGACTAGGACGTATGGAGCAGGGGAGTTGCTGGGTAGCGATCTTGAAGAATGATGCAATCACCTGAATCCGGGGCACAGCAGTTCTCGGGGGCGGTGCCAGTCAGCCATCGGCGTTGAGCCACACTTGTACCCGGCATCCAGTGGCAGCCGGCCGAGGAATACGGGGAGGGGGCCGAGGCACATGGGATTTAGTGCCGATCTAGTCCCAACACAACACATTCGTCTAAAGTCACACCTACGTCATATTACAGCACCTGAAAAGGCCATTACTCATTTACAGCTAGACCTAAATCTTGCTCAGTACTCGTTTCTCTTGCTCAAGCTTCACGACTCGCGCGTACGCCCACGAGGCATACGCCAGTGTTTGCTGAGCAAACTGCCTCGCCTTGGCACCGCTCGCCTGGCCTCTTACAATCCTGGCCGCGATTCCCTGCATAATCACGGCTGTTCGAAAGTTGCTAAATGCTATGCCCCAGTCCAGAAAGCCGGTCGCGGCCCAGTCAACGCCGCCCCAGTACCACGTCAGGCACTGCTTCATGCTGGGAATCCCGGGACATTTTTCGGCCGGAAGTTCTCTTGCAGCTCCTTCAGCTCGGCAGTCAATGTCTCGGATGTCAGGAATGACACTTGCTGTGGGTTCCAGCTGAATGGCATGAGTAAGTTGACGAGATCCGACAGCGGGTGGCCTTCGGTCGCCATCTCCCAATCCAGAATCCCAATCACTCTAGGTTGTGTCTTGTGAAAGACCAGGTTGTCGAGTTTGAAGTCTCCGTGCACCAGTCTTCGTGTGTCTGGGGGATGCGAGTTGCCGTCTGCGAAGAAGCTAACCATCTCTTCGTAATGGGGCAGCTCCCCGACAGCCTGTTTACCCGATGGACTTGTTGTGCTCGCCTGGGCTTCGGATGTCCGAGACAACGACTTGACCTGGCGGGAATAAAAGCTCGTAGACTTCTTCCAGGTACCCAGGCCAATCTGGGACAGGTCAACCGAATGAAGCTTTGCCAACGTGTCAACAGCCTCCTTCCAGCTAGGCAAATCATGAGCATACATACAACACATACTGGTCTGTAACATTTGTTTGTGGACTTACATTGCACTGCGCTCTTGTGAAGGGATACCGGGAAGCCATGCCTCCTCGAAAATCCTGCCATCGAGGAATTCCATGACGTAGAATGGCGTGCCAACGATGGAACTGTCGTGGCAGAGACAATACACCTTGGGAACAGGGACATTGGTAGTCTCGAGGGCTTTGATAATCTCATACTCTCGCTCAATAGCATGTGCGCTTTTGGACAGCAGCTCGCCCGGTGGCTTCTTTCTCAAGACGAATTTCGCTCCTGTCGCCGACGTGATCTCGTACGTTGGGTTAGACTGTCCATGGCCAAACTGAGGCATGTCAGAATGACTTGGGCCACAACAATTAGAATGATGGAATGTATAATCACCTGCTTCAGACTGATTGGGAGAGCGATTTGGGCCACATTTTGCTTGATGTATGTGCTCAGCCGCACAATGTCGATGGGTTGTCTCACCGTCTCTGCCATGCTGTCGATCAAATGTGGTTCTGATGGTGACCAGAGACGTGGAGATGTTGAAATTTATCCTCTATCTTTTATGCTGGGAAGCATCGGTCTCTCTTCTAGCAAAGCATTATACCTTAGACTCAGCCTACTGCAGTCATGACTCATGGCCCCTGACTAATGAAGTTCCAGCTTCTATCGCATCGCAGCGAGCGGGAATGACAAGGTAGTTCAAGAGGGAGCTATTTTTTGTTTATTATGTGAAGCTTTTGCTTTGTATCGTCTTGTGTACTCAGGCCCGTCTTGTTACTGCATCTCAATCACCGCACGCAACTGAAGTTCAGCATCAAGCAAATCAAGCAACATGATCTACAAGTCCCAAAATCCCCAAGTCTCATGTGTGTCTGTCCAACTCTTGTCTCAAGACCTTGAACTAACATCAGGCCATCAGTTGACCCAAAGCAGACCTTGTGGTCTTGGCTTCTGGAGTCTCAATCCCTGACCCCTAAAGCCAATGGTCCAGGTTTCACCGATGCCATCACGCAGGAGCACATTAGTTACCAGATGCTGAAAGATCACGCAACAACTCTATCATCAGCCCTGGTCACCTGCCATGGCCTAGGCCAAAATGATGTGGTGGTCGTTTTTGGTAGAAACTCGATATGGTATCCTGTTGCCACACTGGCTGCCGTTCGTGTTGGTGCCGTAGCTTGCGGTGTGTCACCAGATTACACCATCGACGAACTGTCTTACAGTCTCAGGACCAGCAAAGCCAAGATCATTTTCGGTACGACAGAGACTCTAGAAAGGGCCAATGTGGCCGCTGCCAAGGTTGGGATCGCACCAAACAACGTTATCCTGCTTGAAGGTTCAAGTAATGGCGTCTCGAGCATTCAGACAATACTTGACACTTCCAAGAGCCTTGCAAGCATTCCCAAAACGCCCTCGTTCCAGATACCTCAGGGAAAAACGAATCGAGATGTTTGCGCCTTTCTCTGCTTCAGCAGCGGCACCACTGGCCTCCCAAAGGCAGTCATGATCTCTCATGCCAACATCATCGCCCAATGCATCCAGATCACCGACATCACTCCTCCTGATCACGACAAGGCCCTCGCGGCATTACCATTCTATCACATCACCGGTATCGTACATCAATTGCACTTGCCCATCCACCTCAACGCGAATGTCTATGTCTTGGCCAAGTTCACGTTAGACAAGTTGCTCAAGACGGTCGCCGACTACAAGATCAAGGAGCTTCTCATCGTCCCTCCCATCTTGATTCGACTCGTCCGAGAACCGGAGAGGGTGGCAAAATACGATTTATCCCATGTCAAACGATTCTCCTCAGGCGCAGCCCCGTTATCTCGCGAGATCTTGAATCTCCTCGAAAAGGCATTCCCGGGAACCGGCTTCAAGCAAGGCTACGGCATGACCGAGTCGTGCTCTGCCATTGTCTCTCATCCCCCTTCCAAGTACGCTTACAAGTACGCCGACCGCGTGGGCATGTTGGTGGGATCTACCGATGTGCGGATTGTAGATGTCGAGACTGGGGAAGATTGCCCTCCTGGCAAATCCGGGGAAATCTGGGCTCGTGGACCGCAGATTGCTATGGGCTACCTCAACAATCCTGAGGCCACTGCATCAACGTTTGATCAGGATGGCTTCTTGCATACTGGAGATGTCGGCTTTTTCGACCAGGAGGGGCTTCTCTCCATCACGGATAGGCTCAAGGAGATGATCAAAGTCAAGGGGATCGGTGTTGCTCCAGCAGAACTGGAGAATCTTCTCCTCGGGCATCCGCTTGTCCACGATGTTGCCGTCTGCGGTATTCCGGACGAGCGCGCAGGTGAAAGACCAAAGGCATATGCGGTTCTCAGGTCTTCCGGCTCCTCGAGGCCGATCGAAGCGGCGCGCGAGATCTTCGCCTACGTCAAGAGAGAAAAGGCACGACACAAATGGCTGGAAGAAATTGAGTTTGTGTCTAAAATTCCCAAGAGCCCAGCGGGCAAGATCTTGAGACGGAAGTTGAAGGACTTGAGAATAAGTAACCGTAAGAACGTCGTAGTTCGGGACTTCAGATCCGTAGCAAAGCTCTAGGCTTAGCATAAGTATGGAGGTATAATCGTCTCAATACAATATGCTGTATTGTCCTATTAGTTGGCCAGTTTGCCTTAAGGTCAGACGTGCTCTATGCCAAGTCGCCTTTCTTGATTGGTCTCTCTCATCCTTCGAACGATACAGCCATTCCGCGTACCTTAAGCAGTCTAGCTAGCTTGGACTTGCTCGATGCTCATGCCAAGGCTTGGCCAGGATGTGACACGAATTATTGGAGCCTGCTTGATTAGATGTAGAGTTGGGGGGTCGCACCTCAGTTCTTTCGGAAATAGGTTCCCGAAGGCTCGATGTACTTAAGTATCAATGAACCAGGGTCAAAGACTCGAAGCAACCTTGGCATGTCATGACTCAGCTCGCAGACTCAGACCTAGGCCCTCAAATATCATTGAGTAGTACCTCACTAGTATTTTCATGATTAATCCACTTGTCGCTCGCTTTTCAACCCACAGTTGAATAGAGTGGTTGAACCAAGCCAAACGCCATGGAGCCCCCAGCCTCAGCTCGCATTCCCATCGCCTTTACCGGGCAAGTCAGCAACGAAGCCAAGAAGACGTTAGATGAGGTCGAGCGCTTCGTCCAGGAGAAATGCATTCCAGCCGATGCTGTCTTTGCGCAAATGCTCGGCAAAACAGCCGAGGAGCGCTTCTCCGCCCACCCACAGATTCTGGAGGATCTCAAGGAAGAAGCACGTCGCAGGGGCTTATGGAATCTGTTTTTGCCAAAGGGCCATTATGCTGAAGGGGCCGGTTACAGCAATCTCGAATATGGCTTGATGGCTGAGCAGCTTGGCAAGAGCCAAATCGCAAGTGAGGTGCGTTATCCCGAGATCCCTACAGGTTGCATGCTCACATTCGAATGCTACAGACCATGAACTGCTCGGCACCCGATACTGGGAACATGGAAGTTCTGGCAAAGTTTGGAAACTCTGCGCAGAAGACGACATGGCTTGAGCCGCTCCTTGAGGGAAGGATCCGTTCGGCTTTTTTGATGACGGAGCCCAACGTTGCTTCCAGTGATGCCACCAACATCCGATTCGACATGAAACGCGATGGTGATGAATACATCCTGAATGGCAGTGTGAGTTGATTACAAGGACTATGGCGCTGCAGGGCTAACTGAGCGGCAATAGAAGTGGTGGAGCAGTGGTGCCGGAGACCCGAGATGCGAGCTTTACATCGTCATGGGTAAGACTGATGCGTCAAATCCGGATGCCTACCACCAGCAGTCAGTCATTCTCGTCCCGGCCCGAACTCCTGGGATCACAGTTCATCGCATGCTCTCCGTCTTTGGGTATGATGATGCTCCCCATGGTCACGGGCACATTTCTTTCAACAATGTCCGTGTTCCTTCATCCAACATTGTCTTGGGGGAAGGACGAGGCTTTGAGATCATACAAGGGAGATTGGGCCCTGGTCGAATTCATCATACCATGCGATGTATCGGTGCGGTAAGTATTGACAAAGCCACCCAATAAGTAATGCTCAGAAGTAACAATGCTGACCTGGGGTCAGGCTGAACGCGCTCTTGAACTCGTTCTATCTCGGATCCATGACCCGTCCAAGACTCCTTTTGGAAAGATGCTCCATGAGCACGGTCACGTCATCACTCAGGTTGCTCAAGCTCGCGTCGACATAGATGCGTCCAGGTTTGTCGTTTTGAACGCAGCCGTCAAGATCGACAAGGGAGGTGCCAAATCCGCCATCCGGGAGATTGCAGAGGCAAAGATCCTCGTGCCCAAAATGCTCTGCCGCATCCTTGACAATGCCATCCAGATATACGGAGGCGCTGGTGTAAGCCAGGACACGCCGTTGGCATACATGTGGGCCAGCGCTCGGACTATGAGACTTGTTGATGGTCCTGATGAGGTGCATATGCTCCAGCTGGGTAGACGAGAGAGCCGACGCGCAGAGGCCGTTAGAGCTCGACTGCAGGCACAGAAGGAGTTGGAGCAGGACTTGTTCAGCGCGTATAAGCTTGACAAGGTTGATGCTCTGCACATGGGGTGGACCAGCGACACGAAGCCGAAGCTATAGTGGACGGGGATTGTGGATAATTGGTAGATAAACATGGGTAATTCGATTTGCAGTGCGCTTCTTTACTATCAAGCTGCAGTGTCCCGATTCAGTGTATCTAACCCTGAGCAATGCCATGCCTGATCATCACGGGGCGACTTTAACTACCAATGCCCAGTGCCATACTGGACGTTTAGCAGCTGCATGGAGGTCCTTAATATAGAGATATGAATCACGGAAGACCACGACAGTAAGATTTTACAAGGTGTTCCAGATTCTCTTATCCCATGTGCGTAGTCTCACTATTCAACAAGTACTATCCTCCAGTTAGGAAAAATTGATGAAAGCGAATGTTAGATAGTGAGAGTTGGTGTGTTGTTGAGCTTCAGATGAATACAGGAACTTCCCATTTAGTTACACACACGTATTCTCAAAACCACTCCGACAAAGATGTTTCAGACATGAAGGCGTAACCATAGCCAAGGTTCAAAAAAGGGGCCCACTCGGAATTCTTCCTCGTAGGCATTTGTCATGACCAGCCAGACTCAGTCTAACCCAACTGCGGAAAAGGTCGACCGGTTTCCACAGGCACTTGACATGACTCAGCTCAGAAAAATGATCATTTGGATGGAATCGACTTCTCCAAACTAAATTGACATGACTCAGCTCATCCTGGGACCGAGGGCTTCCATTACCGGCCTTGACCACGGTTGAAGCAACGGAAATGCTTCGCCGCGGTGATTGCCCGTAGCATCTTGACCAAGGTAATGGTCGTCTACATAAACGGCACCTTGTAATCATTACGCTTGGGCCATGTGTTTATACTGTCAATTAATACGAATGTTGAAGACCTAAGCCACAATGGGTTCCGTTATCGACATGCCGCTGCGAATCGCCTCTGCCTCTGGTTCAGTCACGGATCGGCGCCACGCGCTGGCCGACTTGGCCAAGGATGAGCAGGTCCAATTCATTGTTGGCGATTGGCTGTCCGAGTACAACATGACCACTAGGGGAGGAGGAAAGGTTGACAGCGCAGGCAGTTCGGATGAGTTTGAGATTTCTTTCCTCGAGGCTCTAGAGCCCGCTTTGTCCCTCCTGGATTCTAGAAAGATCAAGCTCGTGGTCAACGCCGGCGCCAGCGACACTGAGAAACTTCACCAAGTTGTTGTAGAAAAGATTGCAGCCGCTGGTTTAAGCCTCAAGGTCGCGTGGATTGGTGGAGACGAAGTCTTGGATGTTGTCAAGAAGGCCGTCACCGAGGGCAACAAATTCAAGAGTCTTACTCATGGTAAGCTTACCCTCCCCCTACATTAGTGTCGGAGCAGACTCATTCTAGTCGCTTGAACAGGCGGAAACCTCGTGGACTGGGGCCTGGAACCCATCTACGCTCAGTGCTATCTCGGTGCTTGGGGTATCGTCGAAGCACTAAAACACGGTGCCGACATTGTCTTGTGTGGCCGAGTCGCCGACGCCTCACCCACCATTGGATGCGCTGCTTACCATTTCGGCTGGCAGCGAGACGAGTATCAAAAGCTGGCCTCGGCATTCGTTGCCGGCCACTTCATTGAATGCTCCACATATGTCACCGGCGGTAACTTCAGCGGCTTCAAAGACTTGGTCGGCGATGTAACGAACCTTGGCTTTCCTATCGTGGAGATGAAGAGCGACGGCACCTTTTACGTCACCAAGCAGACGAACCGTGGTGGCATGGTCACTGTCGATACGTGCAAGGCACAGCTTCTGTACGAGATCCAAGGTCCCTTGTATTACAACTCGGACGTGGTAGCCCAACTTGAGGACATTATTCTTGAACAAGCAGGAGACGACAAGGTGTAAGTGATTGATCACCTCTCGTTCTTACAGTGATGACACGGCTGACGATGATTATAGCTATGTTCACAACATTGGCGGGTTGAAACCTCCACCTACCACCAAAGTCGGCATCACCGCCAAGGGAGGCTACCAAGCAGAGGCACATTACTTCCTCTGCGGTCTGGATATCGAGGAGAAGGCCTCCCTCCTCGAACGCCAAGTACGGGCCATCCTGGATGAGTCCAAGTTCCACTGCCTGAAGTTCCGTGTCAACGGGCGATGTCCTGAGAACCCAAGGAATCAAGACGCTGCGACTGTAGATGTCCGCATCTTTGCTCAATCCCGGGCCGAAGAGTCACTCAGCACTGCCAACTTCTTTCGCCCGGTTACGGATGTCATTATGCAGTCCTATCCGGGTGCTACCTTTGCTGTAGATGCCCGACAAGCCCACCCCAAACCATACTATGAGTACTTTGTCTCTATTCTCCCACAGGGTGACATTGCTCATGTCGCCCACCTTCCCTCAAAAGGCCTCGACATTGCCATCCCAGCTCCTACCGACACTTTGGACTTTGTCTACGAGCAGGCTACCTACGAGACAGCACTCCCTATCGATCTAGCCAGTTTGGGCCCCACCAGAAAGGCCCCTCTTGGCTATATTGTCCACGCCCGCTCTGGCGACAAGGGATCCGATGCTAACGTTGGCTTTTTCGTTCGTCACGCTGACGAGTGGGACTGGCTTCGAAGTCTCTTGACAGTAGACAAGATCCGAGAAATACTGGGGGATGATGACACTGGCAAGCCCATTTTCCGATTCGAGCTTAAGAACATCTCAGGTGAGTTTATTCGATACGTGATAAAGTATCGACTCGCAGAGAGACCCGAGACTGACGCTCCTCAGCCGTGCACTTCCTTCTCAAGGACCATCTAGACCGAGGTGTAGCCTCAAGTTCGACGTATGATGTGTTGGGTAAAAACTTGGCGGAATACTTGAGATGCAAACTGGTGGATATTCCAACCAAGTTTCTGGATCGTGGAAAGATTTGAGTTGCCTCGAGCTGCAAGAAGCAGGAGATGTAATTGACTCTTATATCGTAGCCTCATTGCCGTCTGTGAAGCCACGGTCTGATTCCAAAGTACCTATTCTCCTCTACCCATGACCTGGGTCTCAACGCCAACGCTGGACTGTGCAATGCATAGATCTGCCCTATAGTCTCCATACCTAAGCAACATGTCGCAGCCCTTCTCAACTTTCTTGATCTATCTCGCCCAAACAAGTACTTTTCACGTTAGAACATAACAGATGACCTCATATTTATCACATTATCCTCCCCCGTCTGCTATGGATGGTAATAACACTAGGGCGTGGTACGTAACAGAGGCATATGCCAGCTTGAGAAAAACCGCGACATCAACCCTAAACTTCGGCTTCTGGCGGTATGCGGTTTCTAGGGAGGGGGCTTCGGATAACGCCACGCCCCCCTCCATAGAGGATGTGCTGTTCAAATTTAGCATGGCACCCTTCACTGCAATTTTAATGCACTCTGAGCCGTTTCAGTGGTGAAGCGGCGCAATGGGCATTGGTGGGTCCATTTCACTGCATTTTAACCCACCCCGAGGGGAAGTATACTTAGCAACATTTCATTGACAGTTGCGCCTAATCCCAGCGAACGAGGCTTGTGGATGCCGAGCGTGGGCATGTTGACCAGGAAATGAAATAGGCCAACACGCCCATGTTGAGACCACGCTCTTGCTCGAGAGAAAAGACAGCGCGGCCGTTTACGGCTGGATGATGTCGTCCAGAGACACGACGTGTCTGGCACGAGATGAAGATGTGTAGCACTATAGGGTATGCCGACACAAATTAGGTGGAATTTTCCCAGGACCCAGATTGTACTTGACAAATCTCGCACTTCAAGACATGTTTCCCATCCAAGAAAAATGCCCATGCCTTACCTCTCGCCAGTCTATCGCAAGTATGCCCTACAATTACAACCTATGGCAAGGTGCATCCACCAAGTCGTCCGACGTGCTTGTCTCTGCGGATGTATATGGCACAGCTTAACAAGGCCGCCACCAACCACCAATGAAGGCGCTGTGGCGGAGTGGTCTAACGCGTTAGACTGTGAGTATCTCTCAACAACATCTGTTTCCACCTTCATACTAACTCGGTTTCCTCAGCGAAATCTAATTCCTTCGGGAGCATCGGTTCGAATCCGATCGGCGTCGAGTTCTTTTTTTGCCCTTTGCACACAGTGGACTAACGTCACGACTTCTTTTTTACTCCTCCCAGTTTGTGGTGCTGACTGTGCTGGGGTGTGCCGTCCCGTCGTTAGCGTGTGCGCCGAGAGTTTCGCGAAGGACATAACAAGGCAGCACGATAACCGTTCTAGTACTCAGGTAACCACTAACAAGACCGTCAAGATGCGATGACTGTAGTCGACATACTCCAAGCATGGTCCGTTTGACCCAGATTCAGTGTGGCTTTCGATTCATTCTAAGACGCCCTTGCACCGGCAGCGATCAAGCCTGAATTGTTTCAAAGACACGGCTTATCGACGTGGAATGGCGAAGCGTGCCCATACCAAGAAATTGAATTCGCCCAAGGATTACCGGATCTGGCATCGAGGAACCCTCCTCAACTGACAAGCCACGGACTGCAGGTGGAGATGCTTGTTCACCCGAACCCTGACGCATTCCTAAAGGACGACGACGGTGAACCTGTACTCGATGACACCATGTTGCTCGTCTTCACTGAATTTATGTACCGAGACAAGCTGGTGTGCATCGCTCTGGAGAAGGACGGTTGGGGCGGCCGCTATCCGACGACGTTCTGGAGGTCGTTTAGTGACCAAGTATTCCTGGTTGAAGCAGGGCCGATGGGAGAGCCATATGAACTGCGGAAACTTTACTTGGCAGCCCATCATAATTATGAGTGGTCTGAAGTCGAGCCACTCCGCAAGCCACCGGGCCTCCGATTACATCTATCATCAAAGTGTGGCAGCGCCACAATCAACTTCATGCGATCTATACCGCAGATCCAATTCTCTATTCCAGGCCAACCTCCGATGTACAATCCACCTCCTTAGTCCAGGCTCGAATGTCTCATGCCTGATCTACCGAACAGCGGGTGGGGCCCTCTTCTGTTACAATTCAAACTGTGTAAAGATGAGTCTGGAACCTCGATGGAAACCGACTTGGCATTATCTATATGGTTCATTTCTGTGTCTCCTCGTTGCATCCTCAGACCTTTTGCTGACCTGGACAAGGTAGCTAAGGAAGCCAGGTATCCATCCTTTAAGACAGCGACTGACAGGGCAAGCTGCGATCTGTTTAACGGGCGGATTAAAGTCGTCGTTATGGTGAAGGGTTATGAGCATCTTATAACCGTGGAAGCTAATAATACTCGGAGACACACTTGCTATGCAGTCTACGTCATAGTTCTTGAGGATACTAGTGCGCGTTAGCGTATCTTATAAAATCTGTCAGATAGCTTAGATATAAGAAGATAGGAAAATAATATTATGCTAGCAGCCAGAAGACATAGAATTATATTTAACGGCGTTTGTTAGGACTAATCTCTATTTCGAGATTCCTAGTGAAAGTAAGTTATGCCTACGCAATTTTTTTAGACAGGGCTATAGGGAATTCGATTTTAAATTATTTCTTCGACTCTTTAGGATGGCGTATATAGCAACAAACTGCCTATATTCCTTGTGCCGGAGCATAATCCTCTGATCCATATTCGGCCTGGAAACGAGCTTAGGGCAACGAGGCACTAACGGTGGCCTTAAGGAAGCTTTTGGAAGTCTAGCTGAGCCTTAGAGTCGCCCATGCTTATCAAAAGCGCGATCTCTGCGAAGCTTGGCCTACCTCCTGGGGCCTTGCTCTAGGAAGCTAGCCGGCAACCAGGGTTGGGTTTGTCCTCACCAGTTGGCTTGCACGACCTGCCTTTTTGGGATAATTCTCTGGGCATCCCAAAGAATTATCCCCAACAGGGGAGGCTCATATCAAGCTAACACGAATTATCCAGCGTTCAAAAATTGCTCACTGGGCCCCTTAATCAGAGGTGGTTGGCATCTTCTAGAGTATTCTCGTCAACACCTGATAGCCAGCATCGGCCTCGGCCAGCGATGCTGGAAGCAGAGGCCAAAAAAGCGGCCACCCGTGCCAACGAACGGTAGTGACCTCGAACCGAGCCCATGTAAGGTAACAAACACATGGCAGCGACGATGATGGAGCCTCAAGGCTTCGCAAATTTTCGAGCGTTAGACTTGCCCGTCTTCGCGTTGAGCATGGCACTGAAGGATTGGTCGTACGAGTACATGGTGGTGACCACCTTGGGGGCATGGCGAAGCAGCTCCTCCTCGGTGAGCCTCTTGTCTCCCATGGACTGGTGGGCGACCTTACGCTTGACTTCGGGTACTCCATGAGGGCTTCATACTTTGTTTGTTGAGTCCAGTGTAAGACTGGGCCGGCAGAAGCTGAGAGCGTGAGCTTGTCGCCAAGGCCCGTGCCACAGTTGGAGCAGAAGCGGACGTGGCCTTCCTGTCTGCAAGAGGCGCAAAACATTGCTTTTGGGTCTTGAGTGGTTGAAGTGGTGAAATTTAGAAGCTCGATGTTCCAGAAAGTGATGATATCGATGAAGAGATTGAGAAATGTCATGAAGTGGTGATGGGCGGAGGACGGGCGTCGCAAATGCGTTATTAAATGTCTGATGGCATCCAATATCCAATCTTGAAATAGGTATTTAGGCAGTTTAATAGATGAAAGCCAAACAGCGGCTGTGCGGGAGGGGGCTTGGCTCGGATTGGGCTGAGCCGGTTGTCAATCGGTTCTTGTGTTGCCATTCACAGACTCTTTTCATCGGCCAGTCTTGATTCAAAGCAGGCACACAGTCGCACAACATTCGACAGATTCTATTTAGAGCCATGGCTGCACCCTGCGCCTTCTCTTCATCTTTTGAATTAGGTCAAGCACAATGGGATATAGAGATGCACAAACTCATGGTCAAACCAGCACCATTCCAAAGCAAACATCATGATATGTGACGCGAGAGGCACAGCTTGTAGCCTGAATCACTGGATACTGTGTGATTCTTTCTACCTCCTTGATACTTGCTCTTGTGACGGCCAACTGTCACATGCGCCGTTGAGACTGGTCAATCTCAGACACCACTGTAGCACAAATGTGACCTCTCCCCATATTCCAGTCGCCGAGCCTCAAAACCTGGATCAGACATCACCCTGTCTCTCGGCCTGCAGGTTCAAAGCCTCCTGCTGCGCCAACTGAACGTTGGTAACATACTTCTGCATCTTCCAAGCGGGCACTCCATTCTCGTACATCTCATCCATCTCGGCCGTGTTGCGCTTCGATGGCTCGGGGACATAGAACCAGACGATGACAGTGGTGATGACACCGAGGGCACCAAACAGCCAGCCAGTGTTGTAGTTCCAGTCAACACCCTCGGGGTCGACTGTGACAATGTTAGTGGTGTATCTCAACAATGTTGAAGGTATACTCACGCATGATAGGAACCGAAGTGTTAAATGTTAGACCAAAAATGACGGAAATGCCAGCTGCCAGACCAGCAGTTCGTGCACGCAACTTCTGAGACGCGATCTCTCCAACAAAAGCCCAACCTAGGGATCCCAATGCTGCGTTGAAGAGGGACCAAACACAAGCGACAAAGATGCAGAAATTCTGCAGCGGCTTTGTGGTAGAGAACTGGCCAACGATGCCAACAATGAACATTGTCAGCGTACAAACGACCGAGGCGACAATGACGATAATACGGCGTCCGAGATAGTCTGTCCAGAGCATGAGGACGATGGATGTGACGAGTGCAATCACAGCTGACAACTATTAGCAATGCCAAGTCGTGGATGGTAAATTAACCCACTGATAACTGTAGTAATGAGAAATGGATCGTCGAATCCAGCCTGACGGAAGAAGAGAGAAGAGTAAGTCTTCAAGAATGACAGACCAGTAAGCTGTTGGGCGCAAGCCGGAGCTGTAGCACCAAGAGTTCGCTTGGCGTTGACTCCCTTGAAGCAGTCGACATAAGACTTTGCCACGGCCTTCCAGCCAAGGTCAGTCTCCTCCAGCTCATTCTTTCTCTTGCGCTGCTCGAGGATGCTGTTCTTGATGATAGCATACTCAGTATTCACATCATACCCAGCAACTTTTCCGTTGACACGAGCAAGTGTCTTCTTGCCGTTTTCGTCTTGTCCACGCTCGGCATAATATTGGGGAGTTTCGGGAAGCCATATGAAGATGGGAAGCATGAGACCAAGGAACACCCATTGAGTCAGGATGGGCACCTTGTAGTTCATGGGGTTCTGCTTCTCGCAGATGAGGAGGACAAGTGGTGCAAGGAACTTTCCAAGCGTGTTCCAAACACCATAGGTGAGAACCATTGCGCCTCGAATGTTGCTGGGGGACCACTCGGCGATATAGACGGGGAGGGTGGATTGGAGAGCGCCTACTCCAATACCCGCCAAGATCTTAGCTGCAGTCCAATCTTTCCAGTCACGGACCACAGTCTCGAGAGCAATAGACTAGATAAGGTTAGCCACATGCAAGCAAGAAAGATAACCAGTAGTAACTTACACCAGCGAGAATAACCCAGAGCGTGTACAGAGTCATCTTGCGACCAATCGCGTCCGAGATGGGGCTCATGAAGACCATGGCAACCAGCTGACCAAGGGACTGCATGGCTCCCCAGAGAGCCGTGTAGTTGGCGTTGAGAACGCTCTTGCCCTCCTCGTTAACAAAGCCAACATGTTTGATGAAGCCCTTGTTGGCAATGACGTTGCCGTTCAAGGTATACTGGTAGCCATCGGCAGCAGCGGCAATGGAGATGAGGTTGCAAATCAGAACAGCCTAGGCGGTCAGCGTTGGACAAATGCTTCGATGGCACGGAACCTTACCTTCCAAAAGAGCTTGACGGTGTCCCAGTAGCCCAGCTCGTCCAGACCAGATTTGAGCAGGGTCTGCCCCTTCTTGAGGTCATCACCCGTGTTCTCGTCGCCCGACACACGAGGCGCCGTCTCTATCTTGTCCTTGTCGGCAGCCATGCTTGACTCCTCTTCAGTGAGATGCAAGTTAGCCTCGGCAAAACTCGTTGGTTGGTTGTTGTGGTACAGGAGGCAATGCTTGATCTTGAAGTTCGTCGTGGAGAACTCCAATCTGTCTCTGATCGACACCTCTTTATACAGCAACCTCGCACAAAAGACAACCCGAAGCCTCGCCCAAATTCAAACCGAGATACCGGTCTTCTCTTGCTTGAATCCGGGCCCCGCGAAGGTTGACAGCAGGATGCGGGGATAAGCTGGCGCTAACAAGACGACGATCCTTGCTGTTGACTGGAGAGCAGGAAACATGTCCGGCTGGATGGCATTCCTAGGGCCTTGGCATGCCCTTTCTAAGGCGGAAATAACTGTCAGATGGGAATCCGACAGACGGATATTTATCCATCGTATGACCGAGCAGACAACCCCTCGCTTAAACATTGTCCAGCTGAGACGAGCGCTGATGGCATTGTGCGGTTATAAACGCAGGGAAGAGTAGCAGCCGAGTCAGTCAGTTGATCAGCAAGTGACAGCGACTTCTCAATATGTCTGTCTCGATTGCCCAACTGAGTGCTGAGCACCACCACAATGGCTTTGGCCTCTTTACAGCTACTCCTCGCCTATCATGGCGCTTCAACTCTACAACCATCAAAGGCTGGAAACAGGCTTCCTATGACTTGGCCATAACCCGTAATTGCAAAGAGGAAACCTATCACGTCGACTCTTCCAGCTCAGTGTACAACCCCTGGCCTTCATCCCCCCTGTCATCTCGAGAACGGGCAGGAATTAAGGTCCGAGCTGTGGGAGTCGATGGATCATCAACAGACTGGGCAACTCTGACAATTGAAGTTGCTCTCCTGCATCGCTCCGACTGGACTGCAAAGCTCATCGGCGGTCCTTCACAAGGACCAGAGCCGAAACGACCTATCTTGTTGCGCAAAACATTCGTCAATCCTGGCGCTACTCGTGCTCGTCTTTATGCAACCGCTCATGGTGTATACGAAGTTCACATCAATGGCCAGCGAGTGAGTGATGAACTCCTTGCCCCTGGATGGCAATCATACAATCATCGCCTTCACTACCAAACCTACGATGTCACGTCTCTTCTGCAAGAAGGCGAAAACGTCATCGGCGCCCATGTTGCCGAGGGATGGTTCGCAAGCAGGATTGGACGACCTGGTGTGGCGAACCACTGGGGAGAACAATTAGGCTTCCTGGCACAGCTTGAAGTCGACGGCAACGTCTGTTGTCAGACTGACTCGAGCTGGGAGTACCTAGATGGTCCTCTTCTCTCGTCCGAGTTATACAACGGTGAAGTCTTTGACAGCAACCTCGTCGACCCTACTTGGTCTACGTTGGCATGGAAGGCACAGGCCAAGGGCTCAGTTGAAGAACTACCATTCCCGAAGGCCGAGCTAATCGCACCTGATGTCGCCCCCGTCACTCGCATTATGGAACTCAAGCCCAAGGAGATCATCACAACTCCAAAAGGCAAGAAAGTCCTAGACTTTGGCCAGAACTTTGTGGGCTGGCTACGAATAGAGAAGGACATTCCAGACAAGCCTGGTGATACTCTCTTAATTAGGCATGCAGAGGTCATGGAGAATGGAGAGTTGGGCACCAGACCTTTGAGATCGGCCAAAGCCCTTTACGAGTTGGAGCTTGGAGGGCCAACCAAGGGTTGTGAAGCCAAGTTCACATTTTTCGGTTTTCGGTATGTGCCCCTATATCGCATCAAGAAATAGACTAACAGGACGGGCAGGTATGCTGAGATCAACGGATACGACGACGTTTCCCTCGAAGATTTCACGGGTATTGTGATCGCCTCGAACCTCCGTCGCACAGGCACTTTCGAGTCCTCTCACATCATGCTCAACCGCCTACACGAAAACGCGATCTGGTCCATGAGAGGCAACTTCATCTCGATCCCAACCGACTGTCCCCAGCGAGACGAAAAATTGGGTTGGACTGGAGACATTCAAGTCTTTTCCTCGACCGCCAACTTCCTCTTCGACACGTCCGCTTTCTTGGGGTCGTGGCTGCGTGATCTTGACATGGACCAGAAGGATGCCAATGGCGTTGTTCCCGTTATTATCCCCAATCTTCCAAAACAGCCAGACAACCGCATGAAAAGGCCAATGGCAGTCTGGGGAGACACCTCTGTGATTACGCCTTGGGACTTGTACACGGCCTTTGGCGACATCAGTCAACTCGAAGCACAGTGGGAAAGCATGTGCAGCTGGCTTGATGTCGGTGTTCCTCGAGACGAAAGAGGCTTTTGGTCTACAGACTGGCCTCAATATGGTGACTGGTTAGATCCCCGAGCGCCGGTCGACATGCCAGGGAACTGTCCAACCGACAATTTCTTGGTTGCAAACGCCTACCTCATCTACACTACCAAGTTGGCTGCAGAGGTTGGAAAGGTGTTGGGGAACAATGAGAAGAGTGCAAAGTATGCATCTGATGCTGCCTCGCTTGCAGAGCTCTTCCGAGAGGAATATGTTACTCCGAAAGGAAGGATGGCCTGCGATACACAAACGACCTACGCCCTCGCCCTCAAGTTTGGTCTTCTCGAAGAAAAGCATCTCGCAACCGCAAGGGAGAGACTAGGTTATCTCGTCCGCTGGGAAAGATTCAAGATCACCACTGGGTTTGCCGGAACACCCATCATCCTCCATGCGCTCTCGGAGAATGGCATGCTCAACCTTGCCTACAGAATGCTTCAAGAGCGAGACTGTCCCAGTTGGCTATACCCCGTCGGCATGGGCGCAACGTCAATTTGGGAAAGATGGAACTCGATGCTCCAAGACGGAAGCATCAACCCTGGTCAGATGACATCTTTCAACCATTACGCTCTTGGTTCAGTATGTGCATTTATGCACAAGACGATCGGCGGTCTTTCTCCCACCTCTCCCGGCTGGAAGACTGCCCTTGTGAAGCCTCAGCCTGGTGGAACTATTCGCTTCGCCAAGACGAGCTTCGATTCACCGCATGGCCTATATGAAGTGGACTGGAGGATAGAGGATGGAAAGATGACGACCAAAGTCAGAATTCCTCCAAACACAGAGGCACGCGTCGTCTTGAATGGGGTCGACGAGACGGTCGGAAGTGGTGAATATGAGTATGTGACGGAGTGGAAAGATGATGCTGAGTGGCCGCCGAATTACATCTCGGGACCTCAGAGGAACACGGTCGGGGCCTCCTTTGTTCCTTGAGGTAACTATATCCAAGGGAGTTCGATGTTTAATTCGCCATTTAGTTAATAGATAGATCTTCTTGAGCGTCAGGCCAACGTCAAGCTAGGAGGTTGTAGTTACCCTGGCCCTAAACCATTAAGAAACAACGCTCGCATCGGACTAAACAGTGAACTTATGATTAAAGCAAAAGGACTGAGACAGAACCTTGTGGACGTTTTCTTCATCTCCAGTCCAAATCTCAGCGATCATTCACGAGTCCTCCCCAAGATCGTGAAACCCTACCCCTAGGACAATGCGGAGATGGGTAGCGTAGTCATACACCGAAAGTCAGTACTCTGTCGCATCGCCTTGCCCTCACCGGCAGTTGATGGCTTTTGGTGTATACAGAATGACCTGGTAGAACATATAAGAAAGCGCCTTGTCCTCCAAGAGCGAATATTCCATCACCATCTCAATCTCTACCACGAATCCCAGCCTTCCGTAACACAACCAGAAACTACTAAACTTCAAAATCCGATAAAACAAAATGTGCTGGAAATCACGCTATGTCAAGAGATGCGTCAAATGCTACGTCGCCCTCAAAGACGAGACCGTCATCGATCGGACGTGCGAGGGGTACGAGAAGAAGCAGCCGTGTACCGAAATGCCAAACGTCGTTCAATCATCAATATTCATCAGCTGGCCAGCTTGCGACAACTGTGCCAGACTCGAGGAGAAGCAACTGAATGATGGGGAGCGCAAGTCGGCAAAGACTTGACGATTTGGAAGCAATCGAGATGGCTGGGGATAACATGACTGGGGACCACAGCGTGGTCAAATCTTTCGGTTTTTAAAGGTTTGGGAATTTTAGGGCTAAAGAATTATTCCTTACTGTACTACATGCAACACATGTAATTCGCCAATATCGCTGAATGCGGGAGATCAGACAGTTAATGTATTGATTTTCACGTGAAACATAAATGCTTCAGCTTCCCCATGTTCGACTAATTTAAATTACTAGCCCAGGTTTCTCTTTATTTTTGCGACCAGACCTTGCGAAGGAATGTTTCTAGACTCGTAAACTCATAGTCAGGCAGAAGCTGGTTCCATTCATTTGTCGCAGCCCATGCCCCTCGGGCGGTCGCGATCAGTGTGCCTATCACGATAGCTCTGTTGAACGCCTCCTGCTGGTCCTTTGGGAAATCAGCCATGGTTGTATCAGGCAAAGTTGGCAACCAGTTCGTTTTCAGGACACCTGCTTGAAGGTCGTTCTCCTCCACCCATTCGATATTCCATGACTTCCCTATGGAGTGTGTATTAGTGCGGTGACCTGGAAAACAAAAAGGGGGGGGGGGGGGGCGTATCAATTTAGTTATGCGATATGAAGACCACACACTTACCTCGAATTTGCTCTCCCAGCTCTAAGAGGCGAGCGACTGTAACTTCACTTCCTATCATACCCCCTACCGTGGGCCATTCACCTTTGTACTCTACCGCACGAACAACGACTGCTACGATGTCCTCAACAGCGGTGTATGTCACCTTACTCTCCAAATGTTTTTGATCTGCGATAGCGTGCATATCCTTGAAGTCGAAGCTGACTGGAAAGAGGGTGAGATGCTTAGTTGTCGAATGAGGATAGCCGAGGTAGTTCATGAATAGTCCGGGATGAAATAACGTGTACTCCAAAACCTGCCATACCTGTGTGAATAGGTGCCAGATTTAAAATTAATTCGACTCAGAAAAGGACATATTGCTTACCTTCTCTCCCTGGTTAAGTTCTTGTAAATATGTGCGGACGTCGAGTTTGCTGGCGTACCAAGGCACTATATTCCGAATTTCTCCGAGCTTTGTGCCGCTATCTCTCATGATTAGTTAACGTGCAGTACTGTCTTTATTTGGGGCGTTACATGGACCACTCGCTAGCAGCGTATCGCTTGACTCCTGCGTCGACGGCAGCATCGATCAAACGCTTTTGGGCGGCTCCTTCTGAGTCCTTGTGGGCTATGAAGAAACACAGGACTGTGTGAACGCCACTGAGAAGTCGAACCAACTCTGATGTATCTTCGTAATTTGTCTGTACCCATTGAACCCCCGAGAGTGCTGGAAATGATGAGGGATTCTGGAATGTCAGCTGTGTTGTACTTGAGTTTCAGCAAGGATCTAAGGGGTAACAGTACCTTCCGAACTAGACCGACTATCTCGTGCCTGCCAGCATCTACAAGCCCATCCAAGATTTCACGGGCTAGCTCTATATCACCGGCCAGAATAGTAAGTAACTGAGATATAACACTGTGAAATTTGAAAGGCAACATACGTCCAGAAGCTCCCGCAATGGCAATCTTGACCATGATGAGTGCGAAAGCGTGGGCGACTATAAACGAAGTTTCCGCAGTAACCGCTTGATATCACTTGAATGGTCCGGACCAAAATAGATGAAATATGTTGGAAGAGGGATGAGAAGCCCTCAAATATGGTGTCGTATGTTGTGGCGGATTCAAGGAAATGAGAAGGTGCTTTATAGACAAGACGCTGTGAGCATTGCAGCAAGCGGAGTTTACATCAGCCACGCCTGTGACGTGTGGGTCTCGGACGTGAGCGGGATAGAGAGGGGATTACGAGCTGGATGCCACGCACTCAACTTTCCTTGTTGCGAAGTACGAGTTGATCATCCTGGACCTTCTCCCAGCTTCTTTTGGTCTAACCCTGAACTGGACACCAAAAGTTCGTGCGTCGCAGCGGCGTGGCCTAAGCGACCTGTGGCTCTAACAATTTACTGGCGAGGAGAAGCGGACTACATTCGCTGCGTCGAATGTTGAAATTACGAATCATGGCCCCATCTGCAAAGCTAAAGCGTGGCGGAGCGGAGTTTGCGGGCTGCCATGGTTGACCGAATCATGGAATTCCACGATTATCACCGGTTTCAGTTCCGATTAGAGTTGCTCCATTGCTCTTTGAAGTTAGCCTGAGCCCCTCCAGCGCGTTTCTTGCGAGGTCGATCTTATTGGATCCATCACATTCCCTTGACAGAACATCTAATTGAGTAACGGTTAGACAACGCACCTAATGCAACTGGATGACGGGCGCAGCAGTCTATGTGGGAGCTAACTATGTAGGGAGTACTCCGAAATCCCTATAAGCTGTGGGGTAGTGAAGTGGGAACAGATACCTCCGACACTACGCATGCGCCACACCAAACAAAACCCCGAAGGAGCTACACAGGACCATCAATGTCAGTCATGGACTCCACAAAGAGTCCGTCCTCCCGGTGTCTGGCCCTCCGCCGCCTCATATGGTTTCAACATGCATGTAAGTTTAGAAAGGATGTACATGGCAGTACCTACCCGGCCAGGAGCTGATCAGTCACTCAGTCACTCAGTCAATCCTTACCGGAAGGTTGGCATCAAGCAATTCATATTTCTGCTTCTTCTTCCAGTGGTTTCTAACGACCAATTCCTAATGTGATCTCTAACTTGACACGCGTTGACTCATTTATCTCAGCATTCACCACAGCCACGAGATCGACACACGGTGAGCGGTCTGAGCAGCCGTTCCTGGTTTATGGTCATCTCGTTGAGAACGGCACATTAGACAGTATTACGTTTCCAAAACAGCACATAAATTACACTGGGAATAATTCCGCAAACCCCATTATCGCGATGCACATCCAAATAAACTAAAAAGCGATCTTTCTCTCGCCCATCTTTTGGCGCCAGGAGTTCGTCGCCTCTAATAGTCCTGGGCAACCTTGTAGCAACCAAGCCCATTTCCGCAAGAACGGGACGCTCGCCTCCCACCCTCGAGGGTCCCAAGCATCGTCCCAGATGATAAGAGAAGCTGCATTACAGCCATTGTCTTGCACGTTGAGGACGTCAATGCCTAACGCCTTATGGTCGAGGAGGTCATCCCCCACCGCACGCAGGATACTATCACGCATGCGGGGGAAGGGAACCAAGTCGATCCAGGGATGGTGCCTCACTGAAATCCGCAACGCTGTAGGGTGAAACCAATCCGGGTAAGGCCGTGACCGAGGGTCCGCCCAAGGAAGGCTGGGGCAGTGCTTATCAAGTGGACAACAAGGCCCCTCAGCTGTAAAACCGACGAGCGCTGCGTTGCGTGAAATAGCATTCAGGACATTAAACCGGATTAAAATGTTGAGGTGATATAGTCGCGGGGCGCCATGATTATAGTCCTCGTATGCTCTTTGCGCGAAGCTCCGAACCTCTGTGCGTGATTCAGGGGTGGGCAAAAGGAGATGACCTTCTGCTTCTGGGAGAACGTCGCTAACCCTCCTGTCCTTCCCCCACTCCCGCCACATGATCTACCAGTTACCATCCGTTGCATCGCTTGCTGTGCAGGTGATATGATGCTTCGAGGTTGGCAGAGAGCTAAGTCCAGCACGCTCTTAATCCTTTGAAGAATGGCCACCTTGCCTAGCGCAGGTTAAAAAGGCCAACTAGTTAGTGTTCGGCCTAGTCACAAAACCTGCGCACCTCATGAAATTCATGGACAGGGGAGTACGAACTACGTAATCTGTACGGATCTGGTGCCAAAATCTCAATAGCACGCGTCAAAGTAAAGTCATTGTGACCGGATATATCGGCGATTAGCGTTCATTCCGTAAGCACGGCGCTATGGGCGCATCTGTAGATAAGCAGGGGCCTTTTCTACCGTATGATTTACGATATTTAAATCGAGCAGTGGTCTTTATACCTGCGTGACCGCTTTCCTGGGCGTTCCTCAATAATTTCCCTCCCACACTCATGCCCTTTACACGATATCTATCACAATCGACGTACCACCATTTCAAATGTAAGCCTCGTATCATGCCATCTATAAGCGCATCATTCTCGTCCGAAAGGACGAGGATTTGTTCGCACAACGTCGAGGCATCGTCACACTAACCCTTGTTCAGATTGCCGAAATTATACCAAGATGGTCAACTCACTTCCATTTGGCGGCCAGCAAGTCCCTGTCCCCGGCTTTGGCGCCATGGGTCTGAATTCTGCCATGGGGAGCGACTTGGACCTCGAACAGGCTGAGCCGGTCCTCTTGAAAGCAGTCGAGCTCGGCTGCACATTTTGGGATACAGCGGTAAGGCACTCGTGAAGGAAGCTAAAGGCATTACTTCTAACGGCTTTGGGTTCTAGGTTGCCTACAAGAATGGCGCAAACGAGAAGCTGCTTGGAGACTTTATTAAGAAGCATGATGTCCGTGACAAGCTTTTTGGTAAGCAGCAGAGCCTCAAGGTTTTACACGTTGCGTGATCGCTTACGGCAGATATTTCGAAGTGGCGTCTAAATGCGGATTTGATGTGTTCGGACCTACGCGAAGAGTGACCAACTCAGCAGCTCACATCAAGGAATACATCGAGGGGACAATTGATAGGCTTGGTTTTACTCCTGACCTCTACTATCTCCACAGAATCGACCCTGGTGCGTGGAGATCCCCCAAGCAAACTATTTCGGATTGGTCCTGACTCTGTGGCTAAGATACTCCTCTCGAGGAGTCCATTGGCGCCCTAGATGAACTCCGCCGCGCTGGAAAAACCAAATACATTGGGCTATCTGAATGCTCTGCTGAGACCTTGCGCAAGGCAAACTCGAGTTCGTATGCCAGTGACCACAGTAGTACAAGATGCTAACATATTCAAGTCGCCAAGATCGATGCCATTCAAGCTGAGTACTCGGCCTTTGAGACACTACACGAGAACAATGGTGTTATCGAGACAGCCAAGGAATTGGGGGTGGCATTTGTGGCATTCAGCCCGTTAGGACACGGCTGGCTTGTGGATGACTTCGAGTTCAAGTCCCCGGATGACTTCGCGCCTGATGATTTCCGACGCACTGGTAGGTCACCACATGTGCTTACAGCAATGTTGCGACCATGGGAAAACTGACTTCCATTATCACAGTCCCCAAGTTCCAGGGCGAAAATTTCTACAAAAATAAGGCAATCGTGGATGAGATCAAGCAATTGGCGACAGCCAAAGGCTGCACGGTTGCGCAGATCGCGCTGGCTTGGGTTGCCGCGCAGGGATTGATTGCTATCCCAGGCACGACCAAAGCCTCACGCCTGGAAGAGAACTGGGCATCTCGAGATGTCGTGTTGACGGAAGAGGAGTTGAAGGCGATGCGAAAGATTGTGGACGATGCTAAGCCGGTTGGAGAGAGATTCTCTGCCATCTTCCAGTCGATGGTCGGTCACTAGATTTACGACAGTGTACTGCAATCGTCGTACTGCAGTTGCATGGCATCAAAATAGACCCCTTCAGTTCGTATTATCCTGACAGTCTTGCTGCCTCCTATGGCCGCCCCTGTCAACTTGCGCACCTTTGCTGTTAACACAACCCCGCTCGGCTGCCGCGTGTAATATCCGCTGTGTTGTCAAAGGCTTTGAATTCTCGAGTGGGGCACCTAACCGAGCCAAACCATCGTGATGCTCCTAGATCCCCGGGTCACGTCGACCAGGGTGACGGCGTAGGTCCTACAGAGCGGGAACTGCATGAGACAGCGTCATGAATGACCAAATTCCTAAGATGTATTGTGTGCGTCTGGCCCCTCCAGTGCCTGAACTCGATGATTCAGGATCGTGCCTTGAACACCCAGAACGACGAGCAAATTTAACTCACACTCGGTGTGACAAGGCGGTCATGTGTTTCCTCTTGAACGGGCGTGACGAGTGATGTTTGAAGGCTCCCGAGATTGACGCTTCCCCGCCATAAGGGAAAGGAGATGAAAGGGGCTACCGCAGGCTTGAGGAGTGATGCGGCTTGCCGAGGAAGCAAACCAACGACACTTAGCAGCGACAGGGCTTGGTACGCCAGTCTGACGTTAAGTGAGCCTTTGAATGATTCAGTAGCAACGCAGTAACTATGGTGCACTACCTAGAAAGTGTAAGGATTGACTTACCGGAGTACTACAGGGTAGAAGGGACCCAAATGATTGGGTAACCTTTTTATGTTTTCGAAATATTAAACTGAGCCAAGTGGTACAAATAATAGTTTGATTGCTCCATGCTGCCAAAGATGAGAAGCAAATACTAGGAGGCAGGCTTGAACGCGGGCTATTGAAGGCTGTTGGATAGATGGGGGATTTATTGTACCATACCATATACTTAGAGACATATCTCTACCGTCTAAAATAATCGAGGATGGGCAAAGGCCCGGGGGCGGGCGTGAACTACTGTTCAATGTTTATTGAAGCATCAAACAACGAAGTGGGACGTGCCACGTGATCGGAAGACCTGTGAGAGCAACAAAACCATACCCCTGGTTGAGTTTATCTTCCAATAAATCCCACTAACAGCTCCACACTATGCCACTAGATACGGCCCTCGGCCTTATGCAGGAACAAGGTGCTTGATACGTTCCTTGCAAACCTAGCCTTGTTCAGAGTAGCTTCATGTGACCTCTCCATAGGCCATGCGAAGTGAAGACCCCCGACGGATCAACGGACTTCTGTACCTCCTGTAAACGCCGCAGGTTCTTCTCACCATATCCGGCAAAAACTTCTTTATCTTGACCCGCCCTTGCGTATCCCACATAAATGTACGGGTGAGTGACTCCCAGCTCCCCAGCGGCTGCTTTCACTCGGTCGACAACATTCGTCGTCATAGTTCCAACCGGGCCGTCTCCCTCAGCGTTAGCCCAGGCAGTCGAGATTAGTATGACTTTTGTCCTCATTAGTATACAGCGTGAAGAATCTTCTCAGGGTAAGCATACTGAAAAGCGGTCCCTTCTCGTCAATACCAAGAGCATTGCCGCCGCGCTGCTTCATTCGCGCAATAGCGTTGCTATGCAACGGATAGCAGATGAAATTCGGTGTAAGGCCTTCCACCGATTGAATTGCTCGGACCTCTTCTCTGAAAATTGCAAGGGCCTTTGAAAGTAATGGGCGCGAGGGTAAAACGCTTATTGTTTGGAATAGGTTTCTTGCCAAATGTGTCAGCACCTGTATAGCCGCCGTAACAAGAATCCCCTCTTACCGAGTACGGCCCAACGGCGGATTTGAGGCCAAGTTCGCCAGCGTGCCGATTCTGACATTCCTGCTCACAGGCGGGATAGCATCGATCTCTTGGAATACTGGAGGAGCTTGAATTGGCTGCTCATAGCGCTGCGTGCCTAGCATGACGAAAGAATCGTTCGCTGTGCTGTATGTATAATAAAGGTCATACCCCATGTTCAGATCACTAACAAGATCTGGCCTCGTATACAGATCATAGACTTTGTCAAGAACTGCTTCGGTCTGATTGTCGCCGTAGGATACTTGGGCAGAGAAGATGGGGCCTTGAGGGAACGTACGGATAGTGAATGTGGTAACGATACCGAAGTTGTTACTACCACCACGCAGCGCGAAATAGAGGTCGGGGGATGTTCACTCTCCGACGCGTTGACAATTGTGCCGTTCGCAAGGACGACCTGAATATGGCGTGTTACAGTTACAGGTTACTAAGGGTCGACATTGGGAGAAGGTTGCACTGTGATAATGGGCGGGGCCACGAACCTCGTACTCATATACGTTGTCAAGCGCCCATCCGTATTTGTTTGAGAATGGCGAGGTCCCTCCGCCGGTTGTGAAGCCGCCAATACCAACAGATGCGACTCGGCCACCGACGAATGACGAATTCCTCTCCGCGAGAGCCCTGAATACTTGACCAGAGCTTGCGCCGCCTCCGACACGCGCACTTGAACCATCCACCGAGGGTTCGATGCTGTTGAGTTTGTCAAGATCAATAGTCACGCCGCCAACAGAGTTGGAATCGTCCGGATGCCTTGAATGGCCACCACCCTTCACGGCAAATCGGCACCAGTTGTCAACGACGACGCCCAAGATCTGGGCCACATCTTTTGCACTTGACGGCTCCACGCGACAGGCTGGGCGGACTTCTAACTGCTTAGCATCCCATATTGTGAAGTTGTCCGTGCTGGGATAATGGAGAACAGGGCCGAAAATGGTGGAAAGTTGAGAGCACTGGGAATCGTCAGCGGTCAAAGCCTTTCATCCCGGATCCTACTCACAGCTTTGACGCAGCCTTCCGAGATGGTCCCATTTGTGTAATGTGCGGCTCCTCTAGTCGAGAGAGCCGCCCCGATGGAGAAAGCGTGTAAAATGGAATGTTGCAACATGACTTTAGATTGGCTGTGCCTGGTCGCTGGATAGACGCCTCCAACAAGACCGCACGGCAATCCGGGAGCGAAAGAGGCGGCATCTAAATACATGCACTAGATAACGGAGCCCCGATATACGTAACTGAAGTCTTCTTTTGATGCCGCGTCATACACTGTATGTGGACTGATTATAGCTGCATTGCTCCTGCCAATCCTTTTCTGAAACGGAGTGGGGGAGGACGGTGGATAACACGACCTTCGTGGACGTACAAGTCACAACCATTGCCGAATCCATCCCACTGCCGTCCAAGGAGCATTGTCTCAATGACTAGCGGTCGGGAGAAGCAAAATAAGCAATTTACACTAGTCTGGTTCCCCTTAAATCCGGCACCTTAAAACCGAGCCTGGCGTACATGTCATCTGAAGTCGGCGATAACTATAATATCATGACTATGCGAATGCCAAGTATAACTATCCACCTTCGCCTCAGAAAACTTCAATTAAACTCAGAAGATCATCGCCGAGCATAGCGCCGAACTGGAGGAAAAACAGCCTTTCAAGCTGCTCGACGCGTATATCGAGGGCGGTGGCAATTTTATTGATACGCCAACAACTACCAGAATGAAGAGTCCGAGATTTGGCTGCCCGCAACAACCTTGACCGTCTTGTCCTCACTACCAAGTTCACCGCTGATTACAGTCCTACGAGTGTGGCTCTGGCGGCGTGGGATGTACTGGGCCGGGGCAAGTTCCAGACGAAAACGGCAGTTGAGGAGCGTGCAAAGAGCGGGGAAGGCCTTGGCAGATCAAGATGAGCGAAGCGCTCTGCAACATCGCCGCCGAACATGGTATCGAATCCCCGACGGTAATTGCCCTGGCCTAATTACGTGATGGCCAAGGCGACATATGTGTTCCCATTATCGGCAGCAAGCGTGCTTTCACGCGGTACATGGACGCAAAGCCGAACTGTTCGGCTTAAAACTCAAACACATCGCTCATGATGACTTCTCATAGGGTGCATTTCGTAGGAAAGCTGGTAAACTACTCCGCATGCCAGGGGTCGAAGTACCACAAGAATGTGTCCGGACATCTACAATGTCGACTCCACTTCTCCCCGCTCATGCAACCATAAGCTGGATGCATTAGCGCCGAGATCGCTGCACTGGCCGACAACCCACATGGTTCCGGAGGAACCGAAATGCACCACCAAGGCTTGGAACCCGGCCTTCTCTGCATCTGAACGCGCAATCAGAAGTTTATGCTCAACGTGTTTACCAACTCAATGCGGCATAGATCAAAGGGAACAAGCTCAAATGCATGGGTGAGCAGGTCGCATGAGCATATAACCAACGGTTTGTCCATGACCAACATCGGCAAAGTACCTGCTGCCCCAGTCTTACATAACCTCTCAACGGATGGAGCTTCAGACTGGAGCCACCGCACCTTCAGTGTCAATCTCGGAACCGTTGCTGGTCCAGATAGAGCTACTGAATCCTCCTGATGATTGGAGCGGCATCACGAGCTCTGCAGAGAGGCGGCGGCGGCAGAATCGCGTCAACCAGCGCACGTGGCGTACGCAGCACCCCATTCCGCTCTCTGTATAAGCCTTATCAGCTTATGTGCAGCGTTACAGGCCAGAGGCATCAACGTGAGCCAGCGAAACGCTCCGACGGCGTATCACCGGTCCAATCAGCAGTTACCGACGAGGTTGGCCCTCCACGGCAGATTACTCTGGCCGACAGAGCCGAGCATCTCGCAGTAACTAACGGGGCTGTGATTCTGGCCCAAGGCTATCTTCTTCTCCCGACTGCTGATAGGCGAGCCAAAGCGCGGCTCTTCACCTCGAGCGCCTACAATGACTACAGCAGCGGCGTCCCGCAGCTGGGACATCTTCCCGCCCTGACCCACCTCAACGTCCTCGATGCCATGGCCCGCAACGCAGCAGTCATTGGCTTCAGCATCAAGGGCCTCTGCCGCGATGACCTCATCTCACCCTTCAACACGCATGGACCCAGCCTCCCATGGGTTGGTGAGATAGCAGCGGCCTGTCCAGCAACTCTACTACCGACGCCGGTCCAGCAAACGATCATCCACCATCCATGGATAGACCTAATTCCGATCCCACGGTTTCGGGACAACGTGCTTCTCGCCATGGCCGCGGGTGTGTTGGATGAGGACGAGTTGTGTGCAGACATGTTGAGCCTGGACAACGGTCGCGGTGAAAACGCCTCCCTTATTGTCTGGGTTGGGTCGTGGGATCTTCGAGGTTGGGAGGCGTCTATTCCTTTTCTTGCGAAAATGGGGATGGTTGCTGACGGACTGTCGTGAACTTTGTTTGGCGACGAACGAATGGCGTGACCGGAGAGGGGAGAAAAGACTGACCTTCTAACACGCAAAAGCCTGCAATACCGGACATCTCAAGACCACGTATCGACTCTATATAACTGTCCGCTACCTGTTCCTCCTCAGGATTTGCGCATTGTGAAAACGCCCATTTCGCTCGACTCGTTAGGCGATTTCAGTAGTGGTTGTTGAGGCGACGTTGCTCGGTGAAGTGACGTCGGCAGTGCTGCTGGATGCGATCTCGGTTGTGCTGGAGGGCGCGGTCGCGGTGTCTGAAGACAGAAGAGAAGACGAAGGCCTACAGATACCTACAGAACTACCGCTGAAAAGCGACGCAGCGGCCACGAAGCTGTAGACGAGATACGGCGTATGCATGATCTGGAGAGAGTTGGCAGCAGAGATGAAGAAAAACAACAAAGGGAAAGAAGCTGAAGGGCCAGGAGAAGGGGAAAAGAGATTGTTTATCTTGGCGTTGCTGGAAAATCAATAGTTTGTGAATGGCTTCAAGCGTTGGCCAATGAAAAGATGAGGCCCTTGCTCGGATTTATTAATCAAGACTTGGCATTCTCCAGAAGCAAAACCAGACAACTATGGGACAAGGCAATAGCGAATGGTCCGAAGAAAGCTATACTGACTCATTCCTAGGTAGATAAAGGAAAGGGTTCGTCTTAGCGAGTGCTTCTCTTGAATCGCGTGGTTCAGATGGTACTTAATCACAATATGGGTTATGAGCTTTGTCCAGCTTAAATGGTTAAAATATAGGATTTAATCGCTGGCAGATCTGCGGGAATGAGAGTCAAGTATTCGACTCTCCGATGCCATTTTAAACCAAATTGGAATTGCGCTGTTGTTGGCCTCGTGGCCTGTGGGATCCGTGATCCCAGAAACGGGCTCCGAGCTGGTTGGTATCAAATTATTGTATTATGATAGCCAAAGGCATTTAAACATGTCTAGTTCTAACATGTTTAATACTAACGTGGTGATATCTTGCTGCATCAACGTTGATGTAGTCGGCTGCAAAGCCGAAACATGCCCAGCATTCGGATCCCGACCCGACACAACGGCTCAAACAAGCCATGAGCCGACACATTCCACATTTCGGCACGTTATCTCTCCAGGCGTTCATCAGCCACGAATCATATCAGCGGGGGGATCAAGCCTCAAAGGCGATAGGCCAGTTCCTTTATCTCCCCCGCAGCCGGGAATTCGGCCGTTTCTGCCGATTGACTTCTTACTTATCACCGAGATTCTTCACAGTTCGTCGTGATCATCCACATCGACTACTTTCCACATGACGAGGCGAACCGACCGTGAACCCCGTGTGAGACGATCCTGCGAGCGCTGTCGGTACGTCTTCCGCTTGGTGGAAACTCGGAATATCGCTGATCAAGCATTGGTTTTAGTCAAAAGAAGATTAAATGCCCCGCAGAAAAGCCTGGGTGCTCTCATTGCCATCTTGCTAATTCACCTTGCGTCTACCTGCCGCGAAACCATGTGAGCCATGGAGGCCGACGGGCCCAAAATAGATCTTTGTAGGGCATTTGTCTAAAATTCATGTTTCTTTTGGTCTGACGATATCACAGAAGACCCCGCGAAGTCTACGACAACAGCTCCCCGAGCCCATCCAACAGCTCACACCACCAAGATACAGAGTAAGCGCACTCCATCGCATTGTGTCCAATTGCTGATAAAAATGACTACAGGCCATTTACAGGCGGCCCGAACACCCAGGGGCTGGCCCCTCGGCAAAGACCAGCCAGCTCACCAACTTCTCAACAATTGTCTTCATTAACGGCCACAGACCCATCTACATGGTCAGCGACAGCAGCATTCCCACTTCAAATGACCCCATTTACTCACTACAAAGCATTTCAGGTCTCCAGGAAACCCCGAGCCCCCTCTAGAATTACTCCACGACTTTGTCACCGTCTACCGCGAGAAGCTTTACTTCCAGCCTCTCCCACTCTTTGACCCACGCCGTCTTCAATCCAAGATAGCTTCATTTCCTCATTATCTGCGATGGAGTTTCCTAGCTCTTACTCTAAACTATACTAGTCACAATTTTTACTACGGCCTAGAGTCCAAAGCGATCGAGTATTATGCTACCTCGGCCAGGAGCATCGTGGTGGACATGGCTGCTGATGGGATCCCGAAGCTCGAAGTATTGCAAGCCCTCTGTCTGCTTTCGTTATGCGAACAAATAGGTGAGTGACTAACATACATGCTCAGTACGTTTCGCTCATCATCTTCCAGCTGGAAAGCCAGCCCGTTCGTGGATGACTATCGGCATCGCATCAAGGCTTGAGGCCTTCCGACTGTCGAACTTGAGAGCAAACTCAGACTCACGGCATACCGACGATGCTACCTCAAGGTGCCATTGGAGCATCGTGATCTTAGAAAGTGCCTTTTCTCCTCATATGAACACACTGGCTGAAGCATCTCGCGCGCCGAATTACCCCAAGAGCGTCCCTGTACCTCCACCGGTACATCCTTCGCATGGCATGAAGAGCTACTGCCCCGACTTGACCGACGCTTACGAGGGAAATATTCACGACGCTGGTATTACTGCGTGTTGCTTGGGCTATGTCTGTCTTTGGGGCAGCATCATCTCATACCTACGAGATATCCGAGACGGCGCCATGGAGTACCCCTGGTTAACCACATCGAGACATAATCAGCTCACAGTCAAGCTCTACGAGCTCGAAAATCACACTTCGCACAGACATCTTATCAGAAATGCGCCGTTTCCAGATCAACCGCCGTCTAATCTCAACGAACATCGAGAATACTGGGCGCCATGGGTCTTGATGCAAATCACGATGCACGCTTCCCAAGCCGCCCTAAATCACCCATTTGTTCAACTCGTCGCCCTTCGAAGAGCAGGACGCAAATTCCAGCCTCGCTCATTCCTGCAAAAGACGGTTGACCAGGCACTGTTTCACTCGGAATGGGTCTCCCGCTTAGTGCAGATGTGCGAGGATCGCTCCTTTGAGGTTAATGATCCTTTGATCGGACAAGCAGTCGCTGCATGCGTCTCCATACTCTGGATCTTCCAGTTTGCACGAGACCGCAAGGTGTCGGACAAGGCCAAAGAAAATATCGGCACTTGCGAGGCATTTCTCTCACGACTATCACACAACTGGCCACATATAGCAAAAAAGGTTGGTTCTTGCTCACATATGGTTTTTTTTAACACACCATGGCCACATCTAACGGTCAGTTATAGGTCGACATTCTTCAAAGACTCAACGCCAAGGCCTCTCAAGCACCACAAACAGCACAAAACGATGATTCGACCAGCT
Source organism: Fusarium solani (assembly GCF_023522795.1). Classification (NCBI taxonomy): domain Eukaryota; kingdom Fungi; phylum Ascomycota; class Sordariomycetes; order Hypocreales; family Nectriaceae; genus Fusarium; species Fusarium solani. The sequence goes on along the minus strand of NW_027072148.1, from coordinate 2,768,401 downwards.
CCACGATCTGCTTTGAGCCCGAGATGATCTGGGAGTTGCTTGACCCCACAATGTCGGGATCCAGTTTCACCACTTGTAATAGCACTTCAGAAAGGCCAGGATCAAGCCATGGCTCAAGTGCCACTATCCAAGTGGCGACAAAGTTCATACATCCTATCGATGACAAGGAGGAGAACCCGCCGCCTGCTCCCAATACGGCGCATAATTTCTTCGATTTGGGCGATGTTTATGGGGAGCCCTTTCTGGATCAGTTCTTTTCTGATTCCTTGCTCGTCAATATCCAGTAGATATCGGGGTGCCATGCATTATCACTACAGCAGGTCACCGCAGGTTGTGTGTCGAGGGTATTTGGCCTTGACAGGTGTTTGAGGTTGTCGTTTTACTAGACCGTATCGATGGGATTTTCAGTCATGGCAAATATTACAGAGTGAAAAACTCCCAGCCAAGGGGATATACTCGGCGTCTGGTGTGTAGGCTCATATATCAACAATGGAATATTAGGCCCCCGGGCTAAAATTGCCATATTCGAACGTATTTAAATCTCGTCAGGCAAGTGGAGAATGCCATTTCTTCCACCATAGACCTCCAGAGCCGAGTCAACGGATGAACCATGTCACACTAAATCTTCCTTTTGTCAGCAAGACGAACGGCGGGTAGTGCCAAGCTAGCCAAGGTATACGTAAAAATCCGTCGTCAATTATATGCCTCACCAGTCATTCGATTCGTCTATAAAGAGGAGACAAAACGGAGATCAGATAAGATCCTCCACTTCCATGATAACAAGGATGCCTCCAACTGCGCGCCTATCACAATTTCGCCATCCCACAACAATGTGGAGATGTCACCGCGGAGAAGAAACTCAAAACAGCCATGATCCATTGTTCAAGCATCCAACGGTGCCCTCGGCAAGCTCGGTTCCTCCAGCGGCCGCCCAACCTTGTCAAACTAGCTTAGATACATGCTTAAGACGCCTAAGCGAGTGGGAATGGTCTTACAGCCAAGACCGACCATTGACAAACTTCTGGGAACGGGTTATACTCTACCGAGCAATGATATTCATGGCCCCCCACGCCTGTCCTCGTGTTGAGAATCCTGAATTGGGCATGACCGCCGCAGGACTGCGGAAGACCTTTTCCTATAAGAAAAGGGCAGAGGTCGTGTTTGAGGGTTTGCAGTGATCGTCGAGCAGTGCGTACAGTCAAGATGGCAGTCGAATCTCAAGTCAACGATGGCCAGCAAACTCCGGCAGCGGAGGAGTCTGGACCGAGAACAGCCACAGAGGCTATGCGAAAGCTATGGACGCCTCGAAAACTGGGTATCGCTATTGGATGGTAGGCATTCTCACTTGAGCGTTGTAAACTCCGCTAACAATTGGTAGCCTCCTGGTCATGAACTTTTTCATGAACCTGAACGTGTATACCCAGAACGTCTACGAACCATACGCGACTAGTCATTTCGATGGTCATTCTCTTCTGACCACTGGCTCCATCGTCAATGGCATCGTGCGAATCGTATCCTACCCTCTTCTCGCTAAGCTTGCCGACGTACGTCTCCTTACTACTCGCCATCTCGGGATCACACTGACATATTGATAGCATTTCGGCCGCCCCCAAGGCTTCGGAGGAGGTGCTTTATCGATGGCCATAGGCAGCGCCATGTTTGCGGCCTGCCAGAACGTCGACACCTTCCTTGTACGTACCCTCTTTGAACCAACAATCTCATTTAGCTAACATCTCTAGGCTGGAGGAATCTTTGACTCGTTTGGTGATACTTGGTGGAACATTACCCAACAAATCTTTGTCGCCGACGTCACCAGCCTGGTAAACCGAGGTCTCCTGTTCACCCTGCCCGAATCACTCTCAGCCATTCCTACGCTCTATGCTGGAACGTACCTCGGCGAGCACATGCTCCTATTTTCGTCTTGGAGATGGGGTTATGGCATGTGGTCAATTATTCTGCCAGTCACTGCGATCCCGACTATCTCCATGATGCTTTGGATGGGCCGTCGGGCCAAGAACATCGGCTTGATTACCGAGCGATTGTCCCTCCTTCACGGTGCTCCCTCTGGTGCTGTCGGCAAGGTGAAGCATATCGCCACCCAGCTTGATCTCATCGGCGCTCTTCTCCTGATCGGTGGCTTGGCTATGACTCTTCTCCCCATGACCATCGCTGGACGCAGAAACACCGACCGATGGGAGGAGCCATCGTCCATCGTCCTTCTCATTGTTGGTGTCTTGACCTTTGTCGGATTCCTCGTCTGGGACGGAAAGTTTGCTTCCAACCCCATCATCCCTTATCGAACCATCCGAGAACGCAACGTCATCATCGCCTGTACGTCTGTTATCGTCATCGCCATGTCCGACAGCATCTACAGACCCTTCCTCTCCAGTTTCCTTCAGGTTGCTGGCCACTACTCCCCAGGAGCTGCCACACGAGTCGACAATGCCCAGCGTGTGGCATACAACATCGGTGCCCTGTTCTCGGGTCTTTGCCTCAAGTACGTCAAGCATACCAAGCCTTTCATTATGTTTGGTGTTGTTTTGATCATTCTTGCTTCTGGCCTGCCCATCTATCTCACCAACATCTCTGGAACGCATATCGCCAATGAGCCAACCTTTATCGTCTCCAAGACGCTACTTGGAGTTGGTCGTGGTCTTGCCCAGGTCTCTTTACAAGTTTCTCTACAAGCTGTTCTCGCGAATGAGCAGATCGCCGTCGCTACCGCTGTCTACCTCTCTTCTCTAGGCTTTGGCTCCAACCTCGGTGTTACCATCAGCGGTGCCATCTGGAACTCCCTTCTTCCTCGAAAGCTTAACGCCAACTTTGGTGAAGAGGTCGGCAGAAAGATCTTTGGATCCATTGTCGTTGCTCAAAAGTATGAAGTCGGCAGCCCCGACCGAAACGCCATTGACAAGTGTTACCGCCAAACACAGCAAACACTGGCTATCGGATCCGTCTCTGTGTCTGCACTTCTCCTCCTCCTTGCTTTCCTGGTGCAGAACGTCAAGCTTGGAGAGGAAGATACCAAGAGAGCGGCACAGGCAGATGAGGAGCTTGCATGGGCCATTAAGCAAAAGGAGGCGCAGGAAGAAGAACCCGTGGAGATGGAGAGGCAGCAGCGACAGTAGATTTCCCAAGCCCGGAATTCTGGCATAACAGCGATCAAGTTCATAACAATAAGGCATAAGTGTCATTCGTGTATCAATATGCTGTACCTATAGCCGAACCCCTTAAAAGACAAGAAATATTAGATACCAGCCAATGCCAAGCCCAAACCAGCCACGCTCATCGCACCGGCAGCAACTCCCCATCCTTCATCAGTTCCCTCGAGCCGTGAATAATTCCAGATTGTATAAGACACTGCAGAGAAACTTGCCAGAATTTCTCCAACCAACTCTGATGAAAAGTCCCCGTAAATCTTCAACCGCACACTCTCCTCATTGTCAGTAGAGCTAATTATTCCCACAAGTCTGTCATATGCATCCATCAGGACAATCCTGCGGGAAGTCTTTTGCATCTCCTTGTCTTGAACACTGCGCACAATCCAAGCTAGTGGACCAGCACAACTACTCCAGACCATGTAGCCGGATTTGCTTGAGATTTTTCCTTTGATACCAGATCGACGTGAGACATAGCTGACAACTCCATCCGGGCCTGTCGTAGGTGTGTGAAGGATATAGTCCCTAGAAGTTGCAAATACCTGAGCTGTAGCGACCTCTCGGTTGACACCGTCGGCTGTTGACACACGGATGTGAGGAGTCGACTTTGAGGGATCCCAAGAAGCCATCGACTTGATCTGCTTGCTATCTGGCTTTGCTGGAGTTGCCGTCATGGGTTCACCTGGGGTATACTCGACAGGGTCCCCAGCCGCAAGACCAGGCCAGGTGATGTCGTAGAGCTTCTTGGAAGATGCTACATCTGTAGCCTGAGAGGGAAACTTGCGATCCCCTTGCAAAAGGATCTCGAGGGTGAGGGATGGAGTTGAGGAGCTGAAGCGGGTGGCAAAGTTGCGCAACAGCTCCTCGTTGAAATGTGGTGGTGTTCCAAGAGGTGAGGGCATAATTTTTCGTCCAGAGTCCCCCTTCTCTGTGGACTCGGCGTCGACAAGAAGTGACCGTTCCAGATGAAGAATTGGGTTATCATACCACGGCACAATGACGAACCGGATACCGCAGCGAGAGCAGTAGTGACTGAGGAAGTAATATGTTGGGGCCGTCATGTATCCGCAGTTACATGCAAGACAGGCTAGGATGCCCATGAGGCAACTTGCTGTGGCTCTATCGGATGTTAGGTTTGCATCCAAGAGTGATGCAAGAACTTACTGTCCATTGGAGGTCGTCTCCATAACCCGTATTGACTTGCCGACATGCTGGCAGGCTGGACACTTGACCGTCTCGGGCTCAAGGTTGAGGCGACTGATGGGAATGACTTGAGAGGTCATGGCTACTGAGAAAAGGTTTTGAACAGCACAACCATTCACGGATCAATCAATGCTTCAAACACGGGCCGCCCGGTTGTTAAAATAAACATTTCAGCGACATCCGAGAATCCCTTTATTTCCCCAGCTCCAACCACCCAACGGAGTAAAGGCCCCGCCGCCAAGCAACTGTGAGCCTCAGCTGAGGGAGAGGTTGCTAAAGTCCGATCCCACGTGGCCCAGGCGTGGTGATCGAGAGGAGCCAAGGGTCTTGGCATGCATTCTCGGTTACTGGATAAAGCCTGGGGATGTCCCAATTGCCAACGTGTTTTGAGTCAATAGTCTGGTCTTTTCCTAAATGAAATGAATCAGGTGTTCTTGGATTTACGAGGCAGATTCTCTTCAATCATGGCTGTTGGTTGTGAACCGGATCGAGAAGTCGGGAGTCGATCCGACTTACGAGACCTCGTGATTCAATAGCATTAACACGAGAAATCTATGGTTATGGGAGTAAGATAAACGACAAAGGAAAACAAAATTTAGTAAGGCCATTAACACTGAATCTTGTATATCTAACTATATGCCTACGGAGTAGACACTACTCTATTTACCTAGACCATGTGTGAGAGCACCAGCCTAGAGAAATCCTGTCGACGGGGTGTGTTTCCTGATATTGCTCGTACCTGTAAAACAGCGCTTCTCTCATTTAAAACTGACCTAATTTCTTTTCGCCACTATATCTTTTCTTCCTATCCCTTCACAGAACATTTTTTCCCCGCCAAAGACTTGAATACGAATACCTACTGCGTGCAAGTCCTAACAGAGAGAAACCGAGCCACAAGCTGTGGTTGGCTGGCACCGTAGAGTGGAGCTTGAAAAGGCCGGAGTAACCCCTTTGCCGAATGCTCTTGGGCAGCACGTGACCGACACCCATGTGTTATGGTGTGTTGGCTGCATCACCGATGAACTCAGGTGTTTCGACGCAGCCCTGAATTGCTTCAGGACGCGTGAAGTGGGCTCCATGCGGGCGGTAAGGCACGAAATAACAATAGTCACCAATCATTTGTGCGATCGGGTATGATACATCAGCAGAGACGCAAAAACCCCAGCGTCATGTTGGTTGGTGAATAGCGGCTTGCACCCAAGGCCGTAACAGCACGTGCCTGTGCGGGACAATCCATCAAGAACATGCAGACGGACTTTTTTCACCCCTTGGTCCTTGAATCCGCAAAGAATGCAGCCGCTTACAAGCATCACGCTTCCGGGCCGTCATCAGCGGGAGGCAGCTAGCGAGCTGCGAGCAATCCACAACCCAAAGGCCAAGTCATCACGGCCTTCAAATCCTCTCCGGGTAGTCTGTATTTCCGACACTGATAATGCACGCCCGATACTGCCTCCGGGGGACCTTCTTATCCATGCCAGAGACCTAACTGAGAACGGTTCATTTGACGAAGTACAAGCCTAGCTGAAATAGCTATCAGACCAGCCGCATACATGCAAGGTCATTATTGCAGGAAATCACGATGTCCTCCTTGACGAAGCCTTTCTCCCCAAATACCCAGAACGCCGGTACGGCCAAACCAAGACGAAAGCCGATTTAGATTGGGGTAGCGTCATCTACCTCGAGGATAATTGTGTCACACTCGACTTTCCACAAGCTGAGTCAATTGGGGACGTCTCTCCAAGCTCTCAACCTCGAAGACTGACGATATTCGGGAGTCCCTGGACACCACGGTACGGAGCATCAGCTTTCCAGTATTGGCCTGACGATGAACTCCACTGGTCCACTCTATTCTCCTAATTAGACACCAAACCGGACATCGTCATCACCACGGTCCACCAAAGCATCATCGCGACGCACGCGACTTCCATCGAGCAGGGTGTTTCTACCTCGCTGAGGAGATCGCTCAAATTCTGCCACACCTCGTCGTATTTGGACACATCCATGTTTCCTATGGACGTGAAGATGTAGTCCTAGATGGTGTACAGAGAGCATACGAGGTAATGACTGGATGGGCCGGATGGATGACGGTAGGCTGGATGGCCATTCTAGTACTTTTGGCGAAACTGAAGGGATTGGTTCTACCAAACCGAGATCAAGAAGGGACTGTTTTTGTTAATGCGTCGGTTGTCTCTGGGTCGAGGAATACCCTCACAAATGAACCAATCGTGGTGGAATTTTAACTCAACTTCATCCTCTTCACTCATCTCGTGCCTATGCCTATTTTCGAGGCATTCACACCACTTCTTAAGCCCAGTACGACATTCTCGTGAAAACCCGTGTAATGCATTCAGTCTAATGTTTAGCCCAGATTCATGACCCCAAATAACCCAAGGAGATATTTACAAAAACTCAACCCTCTCTACCCAACCTTCCATTCTTATCCATACACCCGCCTAAGCCCCCTTGCTCTTGACCGCATCTAAAGAATCCAAGCTAAGTATCTCAGTCAAAGCATCCCTCTTAACACACTTCTCAAACGAAAAGCTGCTCGCCAGCTCCTCAAGCTCCTCCTTGCTCTTTCCCCTAAACAGCTCCGCCATCTCCCAGCCCGCGTACTCGCTCATCAGACACTCACGGATGACTCGCTCAAAGTGTCGCTCAAAGGTCCAGATCTTGGGGTATCTCGTGTTCTGGTAGGCGGGTAGGATATCTTCCTTGAGCTTTGAAAGGAAAGGCTCGTAAATGTGCTTTGCCTCGTCCTTGTTTGCGACACCCCAGAAGTCGAGACCGAGGCGTTGCTTCTTCTCCACGAAGGGAGCGATGAGTTGCATGTATGATGACTGAGGGTCGACGTAGACCATGCCTTGGTAACCGATATCCTTGTAAAGCCAGATGGACCAGCTAACGTCGGTCTCCTTGTAAATGTTAAGTTGTTCCTTGAGAAGGGCGAATCGCTTGGCGTTGGTCGCAACAGCTGTTTCTCCCTCCTTCTTCTCATTCTGATACACCGGACCAAACTCGCCGTTCCAGATGGGCACATTCTTGGCCCTCATAAACTCAACTTTTCGCTCAAAGCTTTGTCGAAGGTGATCTCTCTGCTCCTGGGTGTCCTCGTACTGAGGTCCGAATGGGAAACCAAGCATGCTATAGTCGTGGCAAGCATACACAGCATTGGGAAGAGGGTTCTCGGGGAAGGCTCGGAAGTCCATGGCGTAAGTGTTGCCGTCGATAAAGATCATGTGGTCGGGGTCGATAGCTCGGATACTCTTCTCGGCGCGCTCGTACCACTTGATCAGCCTCTCGCCAAAGTATCCCGACTTGTTCTTGTGAGGATCGGCAGGCTCGTTGAGAAGGTTGTAACCAGCCACCACGGGGTTGTTCTTGTAGTGCTTGGCCAGAGCCTCCCACAGCTGAATGGCTCGGTCTTGGTGGTCCTTAAAGTCCCAGAACATGGCTCGCGCAATGCCAGAGTCGCTGTGCCAGTCCTGGTTCTGACCTCCGGGAACAGCGTGCATGTCGAGAACGACATAAAGGTTGTGTCGAGCGCAGATGTTGACATATTTATCCAGCAGATCGAAGCCCTCTTGCTTGAGCGTGTCGGGGCTAAGGTCATCCATAAAGTGTCGGTAGTTGAAGGGAATTCGGATACAGTTCAAGCCCAAAGAGGCAAAATAGGCGGCATCTGAGTCGGTAAAGAAATGGTGGAGGAGTCTGTCGAAGAAGTATGTGGCCTTCTCCTCTCCGAGAACCTCAGCCAATTGAGCGCGATGCTCATGCTCATGTCCAGAGTAACCGGTGATGAAGTTCTCCATGTTGAGCATGCCACCAATAGCAGCGCCCTTGAGAACGACAGTGTCACCCGCGGGGTTGACGATGCGGCTTCCATCTGTTCGCAGCATAGTGCAGGAAGATCTCTGAGGGGTTGGTCTCTCAGAGACCCTGTAAGAGCCCTTGCTGTCTGCAGTCGCGACCATTTTGGTGAAGGCTCAAAAGTGTGTCTGCCGGGGAAAAAGCTTGAGAAGAAACGTGTAAAAGGCAGGGAAATATTAATTCAAGTGCCCTACACAGTTATGCTGTCTTGATTCAAACGTCCCAAGTTGCAGCACGAATCAAGACTTAAATGGTCAAGGTCCCGAGTGGGCTGGGGCCCTGTGATCGCTTAAAGGCGACACTCCCCGACGCTCTCAGGCCACGCCAAGGATCGGCATCTCACTTGACCTGGGGAAATTCAAATCTTGCCATGAGGAATTTAACCGTCGTAATTTACCAGTCCAAACATGGTTGATCGATCGATTCAAAGCTACATTCCCCGGATCAGCTGTCAAAGCTCATCATGACCCCCTGCAGGAACGCCCTTCGTGCGGAGAGCTCTGGGGCCTCGTCTTCCCATGAGCTGAGGAGGTACATGATCTTCTGCACCGCCTCGTGCCAGCCCCTCGGCATCGTTGCGCCTAGCACGCGCCCCCCGAGGAGGATACCGGCAGAGCGGACACAGGCCCTGATCATCAGCCACGTCCCGTGATGACGATGCAATAGTCCAACTTCATTCACTTGCACTCGAATAACGTGATACTCCAATCCTTTGTCGGCGTACTCCTTGCCAGGCAAGTCTAGCAGCAGCCCTCTCTCAAGAGCGTTGAAGTGAGCCATGACAAATGCCCAGTAAATGGCTTCGAAGAAGTTGACGAGATGTCCGCGAAGGACAAACGTGCACACATTGTCTTCTGTAGGTGGTCTTGAAAGACAGAGCTCTGGTGGTAGGCTACCAGCCCACTGATGAGCCTGTGTCTCATAGTCTGGTACCCTTGCGGCCAGATCCCTGAGGAAGTCCAGGTTAGAAGCAGAAGAACGGTGCAGCTCAAGTATTTCGTTAGCGATTCGACTGTAAAGCCGTCGCAGAGAAATCTCAGCCAGGTAAAACAGCCATGACGCTCGCTGTCTGTCCGAGTCTGTCGTCTTGTTCGAGTCAAGCGGATGAGGCGGCGTAGGAAAGAATGGAGGATACAAGTTGCTCGAAGAGTGGTGAGACTTGTTAAAATCCGGCAACATCAGCTCCGATCTCAATTCGTGCTCCGACTTCCACGAAGACCAGTAAATTGCCTCTTGCTGCGTCTCATCAGCCTCCGGCTGCACCATGTCCAGCCCCGAGCTGACTCCCCTATGCGCCCTCTGCAGGAACGGCAACGTCTGACAAGCAGCCAGAGCCTGCGAGAAGAACCTCCACGCTTCGAAAGGCTGAAAGTTGCACATCAGAAACACCCCAGACAGAAAGAAGCACTGCGCTCCGATTATGTCCGATTGCGTCATGAGCGTCCCGATCCTCTTCTGCGCCGCATGGAACAGCTTCTGGGCCTCGAGATAGTTTGCTGTATCCGGCTTAGACCCAAGGCTCGGTCCCAAGGGAGTGGCAACCTTTCCGAGCGCGCAGATGAGCAGCGCTAGGCACGAGTTTGCCGACCAGTCTATGCCTTCCATGATGGTGCTCGTGACGAGCTGCCGAGTTGCCGTCTCCTCGAGTATGGGGTTTTTGCAGTGCACGTGAGTGAAGAAGTTGTCTAGAAGCATTTTCACGCTCTGCGTGTCCATGTCGACAATTCCACTCAGTGGGCTGCATCCAGGGGAGTACGAGTCCCGTGGCTGGGCAGGGGAAGCTTGGAGGCTCTCCTGAGGCGAGTGCTGAGCGAGGACGGACCAAATAAGCAGACTCTCCATCTTTTCCGGAAGAATGCTCCTCAGAGGGATATCATTGAGATCACCAATAGGTCTGGCAGGTGAACTCGAAGACGATTGCATCTCTTCATTCTGACAAAACGCTGGAGAAGCATTGACAGCTTCATTTCCCAGCCCCTGCTCGGCACGCGGCTCTTTGATCAGCCTCTCTAGCTCATCTAATCGTTCGAGGATCTTGAGACTCGCGGGGTCAAAAGCCGAGAGGTCGACAGGTGACTGTATGCACGTCGCGCCGACGCTGAGGCAGTATGAGCACGATGGCTTTCGATTGTCGCATTTCGTCTTTCTAGCTCGGCAGACCTGACAGGCGGCGTTCGCCCTCTTGCGCGGGTAAAAGGCAGTTCCGCGAGCTGCCGGCCTCTTGCCAGGGGGACGGTCTCTGTCTACCGAGGTCTCGTCCATCTGTTCAGCTTGTTTCGGTGGAGTCATGGTGTTATGGGGTGGTATGAAGGGTTAGCGAGTCACGGTCAGAGTCCGTCGGGGAGTCTCGCCCCTTATAAGAACCGCTGGAGACTGCCGGCACAGGTAAACGGCTCACCCGCTCAGCTGGAAAACCTTGTCGGGGAGTGTCGCCCTTAACGGCCAGACTGGGTTAAGCGGATCCCCCACATTCCAGGATCCATCCGGCAGCTCCAATAGCTTCTCTCCCCACAAACCCCAGACCGGCCTAGACGAAGCTTGGATGTCGTCTTGTGACTTTGAAGAGCTAATCCTGTCAGGCCATGAACTGTCGTCTTTAGCCGGGTCTTGTGGTTTTCGACATGGCGTTGCGAGACGACAACCGCCGGTGACCAGCGACTATTGTTATGTCACGGTTGCAACTATATAATCCTCGAGCATCATCCCAAGTCGAAAAACTCTGACCAAGAGACTCACCGGTCTTTCACATTACCAATTGAACCATCACATCATCCTACATCTTTGCAGCTTCTCAGATCATGGCAGCTGAAGACATTTCCCCAGGAGGCAAGCCCTCGTTTGCCCTGGAGCCGAAAGCCTCGGGTGCCGAGTTTGTGGACCCCAAGGCCGACGGTGTCAATGCTGATCGTCAGGCTGAGCACGACTTGACTCTTCGACAAGTCCTCCGCCACCATCCAGCACTCATTGGATGGTCCTTTTTCTATGCCGTTGCTGCCATTGGCTGGTTAGTTGCACTCTGATTGATCACGATGACTAGATTACTGACATTGTGCAGGGGCTTTGATGCTCAGATCAACGGTGCCGCCATCTCGGTTGAATCCTTCCGTCGTGACTTTGGGTATGGACAATTCCACTCTATTTTTACTATAGTAACAACTAACAATATCTAGATACGTTCAAGATGGAGTAGCAATTCTCCCCGCCGACTGGCAATCAGCCTTCAACCTCATCACCAGCGTCGGTGGCTTCTTCAGCGGATTCCTCTGCTCCTATCTCTGCGACCGCATCGGCCGCAAGTGGTCCCTGGCCATCGGCCTTGTTTTTGCTACTGGCGGCATCTTTGGAGAGGTCTTTGCCACCTCCAACGCGTCCTTCCTCATCTCCAAGCTCATCCTCGGTTGTGGACTCGGCTTCTACCTCACCATCGCCCCTCTCGCAACCTCCGAGATCGCACCCGTGGTTCTCCGAGGTATCGCGACAGCCGGTGTGAACCTGGGCATCGCCGTCGGTCAGCTCGTTTCCAACGCCGTCATCAAGGCACTCGGTGAGAGGTCTGATAGCTGGGCATGGCGTGGACCCTTCTGCACACAGTTCTTCTTCGTCCTCATCCTTGGTGTTGGCCTGCCATTCGCCCCCGAGACACCGTGGTATCTGGCTCGAAGGGGCAAGCTTGACGAGGCAAAGAAGTCTCTGATCCAGCTGTACGGATCCAACATTGACGTCGAAGCCAAGCTTGCCGCTATCCAGACCACCATTGCCGAGGAGGACGCTGCCCGAGCTGAGGAAGCATCGTGGTCTCAGTGCTTCAGAGGTACTGATCTCATCCGATCCATGATCAGTATCGGCGTGTTTGTATGCCAGCATCTTGTGGGCATTGTCTTTGTCCTTGGCTACTCGACCTACTTCTTCCAGCTGGCCGGTCTCGCCGAATCCAGCAGCTTCGACCTGGGTGTCGTGGTTACAGCCTGTGGTGTCGCCGGCAACATCTGCAGTTGGTTCGTCGTCAACTCGTTTGGTCGTCGCAGCATCTTCGTCATTGGCATGGGCTCGCTCACGGCACTCCTATTCCTCATTGGAATCATGGATGTGGTTCCTACCTCCGCTGCCAAGTGGGTGCAGGCCGCATGCACTGTCATTTACGCCTTTGTCTACTTTGCCACAGTCGGAGCCATGGCGTTCGCAGTTCTAGGAGAAACCTGCTCTCTAGCTCTCAAGGCCAAGGCGATGGCCCTGGCCACAGCCACCCAGTCCGTCATGGGTATTGCCATGAACGTTTCTATCCCCTACATGGTCAACCCGGACCAGGGCAACCTGAAGGGCAAGGTCGGCTTCATCTTTGGTGGTCTCGGTCTGCTGGGTATGATCTGGAGCTGGATCTTTGTTCCTGAGCTCAAGGGAAGGCGATACGATGAAATTGACAGGCTGTTTGAGCTCAAGGTCAGCCCTAGGAAGATGGGTACTTATAAGCTGGAGTAGGTAGTGGTGGCTTGACAGTTGACTGAGAGTTGGCCAAGATATAATTGGGTGGCAGTCGAGTTGATTAAATTTTCGGCGAACCAGGGAGTTGCGATAAGATAGCGACCGCAATTTCACATTATTCAGTTCTTTACAAGTTTGATGACCAATCTGGTGATTCCTCCAGAGTGAAGGGATGTGGTCTTATGCAACAAGGGGTTAATGCGACGGAATTTTACGGTCGCAACTATTGTCCATTTAACTGCCTCTGATACTCAATCTTGCATTGCGGTAGAGAAATCTACAGGTGTCATCTCATAATGAAGCATTCAAAAAGCAAGATCGCCAGTTGTCCATCACGGCAAAAAAGAAACATCTTGAGATGGTTGGCTATGGACGAACGGGGAATCGAACCCCGGACCTCTCGCAGATCGTCTTCAGAACCAGTTGGTTCAGAGATGCGAAGCGAGCATTATACCCCTAAACCATTCGCCCGATTGCTTGTGAATGACCCATCGTTATTAAGAGTGACAAACGCTACCCAAACTGGGGCCGATGGGTCAGCGCCCACTTGGCGGCTTCGCCCTGGTCAAATTGGGCTGTATTTGACTGAGATGGTGTCTATGTTGTAGTGGGAGGCATTCCAAATGGATAGATGCTCTTATTGCGCTTGTATTTTCAATTTCGCAGGGTGGTATCTAGATAGGCAAAGAGTGAAGACAGCCACCACAAAACAGAACAAAGGCCAACAGAAAGGCCCCAATCGCAAATCCACCCTGAATGTCCCCCATTATCACGGTGTAAACCACAGCAGCGACGAGAGATAGAGTAAACCCAATACATCCACAGAGAAACACAGCAAATGTGTCGAGGGATTCCACGAAACTGATCCCCCAGCCAGTGGAACTTCCCTTCCTAGGGCAGGCGCTGAGTCGTTTCCTCATCTTTTTCGGTATTCTGTTAAAGAGCACAGGGAGCACCTCGGCGTGGTCTGGATTCTCGAATAAATGCGACAGGAGGTTCGGTCCGATGGGTGGATCCAAGTCTACCTGTTCAAAGTCGTATTCCGCCCTGTCTTGTCGTCCAGGCAGCGAAGGACATTGTTGGATGTTGACAAGCTCGCTGAGAAAGAACTCAAACTGCGAGGGTTAGTTAGATGGAGTGCATGGTCATTAGAGATTGAGCCTACCTACCTTGACAAACTCAATCGAGGCAACTCGTCTGAACCACCGCCACCTGTAGCCCTTTCTACATTTTGAGTATGTCCTCCGCAGCGCCTTGAACAGATCACGGTCCGAGTGAATCATGCACACGTCGGGCTGATGCGCTTTCGTGGCCCTTTGCATGAAAGGTGCACAGATTAATAGAAACCTATGCTGCGGGTCTAAAGAAGACGGCTCTTTGTTAGACGTAATGAGGCATGCTTCGCCCGGCATTGAGCCCTTGTCCGTATCTTGCTGGTGCTTCGGGAGGTTTCTTGACCCCTGCCTGCGAAGGGAAATTGACAGGACGCTCTTCATCTTGGAGACAAAGTGGCTTGCGTTTCCAGTCGACGATGAGTCCGCTGGAGCTATGCTCCTTGCCATTTCCAACGTCTTCTCCTTGTAGTTCTGCAGTAGTGTCTCGAGCTCTTCTAGAGCGCCTTCTCGCTTCTCGAGGTAGGCATCATGGCCAGTCTGGCCGCATCGCTGTTTCTAGTTAGTATCTCAAGTCTAAGATTGAGGCGGATTCACTTACGCAAGACCACGAAAGACGACTCAGTGTGGGACGTGCTGGAGAGCCCCAAATTCGCGAGACCAGCACCTCAAAACATTGCCTCAGGGAATAAAGCCGAAGGGCAGACTTCTCTGGAACTGAACTCTTTGCAACGTGCAGTTTCATTGCCAGAGTGAATTGCTCAAATGCCGCCCCCTGAAAGATAAACTCGTGCACGCGCTCGTACACGATATTCCTCTCTTCATCACTCCTCTCTCGTTCCTCATCCACAATCTCCTCGTCTTCGGGAAGCCTAACAGGGGTGCATGCGTCAGGTTGATCGAACGGATCAAGCTCAGCGGCATGACAAATGACGATTCTTTGGGCAATGTTCAATCGTGCTGTTCGGACAAGTTTTGCAGCGTTCTGGTGCAGACGGGTCTCGGCTGCTTTCTTCAAATCGACTGAAAAGCGTTTAAGGAGCCTGGAGATTTCCCTTTCGGCGAGGTCCCTTCGAGAAGATATTCTGACCACCTGTGGCCAGAGATAACGTAAATTGAAGTCGTTGAGGATGTCACGAAATAAGGCTTCTATGGCTTCTTGATATGTCTCAACCGGGACGGTAAGGCTTGTTGATGGAGCCGAATTACTGCTCAGGATTGACTCGTTATCCGAGAAGTTGTCTTCACCTTCATTGTCCGAGTCCTTGGGGTCGATAGCCGACAAAATCTCTAGTGAATTGTCATACGGCTGCTGCGCTGGAGGGGTACTTGCTTGACTCTTTTCATTGATGGCGCCACTTGCGCCCCAGGCACCTCTAGAGAAGCCGCTGTGGGCTGAGCAGGCGTAGCCAACGAAAATAGTACGATGCTCGATGCTGTGTCCTGGACGTCCGTAAGAAGCACAGCGATCGATGGTATGCTGATAGTAGAGGCAACGGCACGCCGAGTATAGCTCAAGGAGTTGCCAACACATTTTGGGCGAAATGCGCTATGTCGACAAAGGAGGGCTTGTGTATTGGGGGACTGAAAATCTGTCACGCTTATTCAATCACAATCAGGCTCGGCTGAATCCGCCCAACAGGTAGGCTGTGAAGCAGTTGGTTAACCGCTCCAATTAAAAGTCTCTTTTCAATAAGGCAGTCTAGAGGGCATTTTGGGCAAGGCAACTGGCTACAGGCGACCCAAGAGCGAGAGATACCCGACGTTCTTTATCTCGGAGACTCCCTTGCATTTCTGGATGTGCATAGGGCCTCGGAAGCTTTTTGCGCCGGTATATTTCGGCGAACAAGCTCTTCAGCATTGGCAAGCCTAGAAGACACGGAGAGCTTTCGGAAACGTATAAACCGGCTCCGTAAAAGAATAAAGAACTCCACTCCCTTCATTTAATTACCTTGGCTGCTTAACTTCAACCCAAGATCAACACATTGAACTCTCTGTCCACAAGGTACCAACCTACCCTGTATCACAATATTGATTACTCAGCATATCCTCGGCAACAAAGGTGAGCCCGCGACTCCGCGTTCAGGCGCGTCGCGTCAACCCGGCGTCTTGGCAGTTGGTTCATGCCCTACCATGCCCGCCTGCATGGGGTCGCCTGCAGCCATGGCGATACGAACTCCCCTGCAAAAAGACGAGATACGTCTCCTTCGCTTGAGTTCCAAGGTAAGAGAATATTTATCGAGAAGCGAATGCGGTGTTGACAGAACCAGACAGAATCAGCCTCTCAGCCCGTCATCACCTTTGAGCAAGTCTCACTGTCAGATCCAGAGATCCCCAGTTTTGTCGCCCTCTCGTATGTATGGGGCGACCTGGAAGATACCCTACCCCTACACGTTTCGGGAGAAGTCATCCCAGCCACCAGAAATCTCCATGTAATTCTACAGTGTCTCTCCTCGGCAAACTTTGACCAATTCCTCTGGATCGATGCCCTGTGCATAAACCAGAATGACTTGCTTGAACGTGCTGCCCAGGTAGCTTTGATGGGCGGTATTTATTCCCGCGCGTCATATGTCCTGGCGTTTCTATCTCCTTTGTCAGAGCCTTTCGACCTGGGACTTGATTTCCTTCAAGAGGCGGCTCGTGATTCGGAGCTTCACTATGAGCCATCGTTGTCACCGCACATCTCCGTCAACGACCTCACCGCTAGCTCCGAATCTCTCCGAGATTCCCTCATTTCCTTTTTCGCCGCCCCATGGTGGACCCGAGTGTGGACCGTCCAAGAATATGCCCTGGCAGCCAAGGTCATTTTCCAGTGTGGAAACCGACAGATGGAAGGAAGTGTAGTCCTGACAGCCTTTAGAAACTTGGCAACACATGAGAGGAAATGCTGCTGGGCTGCACGTCGAGCTGCCGATGGCAATGCTCGTGGCTTCCTGGATTATCCCAGCGAGGCGAATAACGGGCTGACCTTGTTTAAAGCTACTCTTCGGATAAACAACCTCAACTCTATCGTTAATGCCGAGGCATTTGGTGTTCAGGATTTGCTGGATGCCACCAGTCTCTTCCGGACGAGACAATGCTCAGATCCGCGTGATAGAGTATTTGGATTGCTGGGGTTGCATCTTAAAGACAACAACCTCCAAAAGATGTTGCCGACAGATTACACCATCTCGACGGCACTTCTCTATCGCAACCTAGCTATGGCTGCGATCGAGAACTCTCAAACGTTGGATGTGCTGAGCCATGTCTTGCATAGGCCATCCATTCACAAGCGAACCCCGGGATTACCAAGCTGGGTTCCAGACTGGGACGCTCTCATGGATGACGACTATCACCTGACGTATACAGAGAGAAGCGACAAGTTGCGTCATTTCTCAGCTTCAAAGGACCTAAAGCCCAAATGGATTCTCCATGATTCGGGGCTGGTCACAACTCACGGCTTCCAGTTTGCCAAGATCGCAGCTACAGCCCCAGGCTACCCCGACCCTGACTCGACAACGGGAGGGAAGCAATTGTTGGAGAAATGGCGTCAACTTTCCGGCCTACCTCAAGAGCCAATAGCCGCCCCCAACGGAGACTCTGACGAGTCCAAGCGAGAATGGGCTTTCCAGCGATCACTCTGTGGCAACGTCACTCTGTCACAATGGGCGGACCATTCGTGTAACCACACAGCAGCATACAATACATGGCACTCATGGTTTACTCACCCAGAGCCAGCTTCACTACCAGAAGACGCGAGATCAACTGCTCGCGAGTTTGACTTTCTGGTCCAGATTGCTTCTCTGGGCAGGTGCTTCTTCGTTACAGAAGATGGGGATATGGCATTTGGGCCAGAGTTGGCACAGGCTGGTGATGTTGTTGTAATCATCCCTGGAGGAAGAGTGCCGTATGTATTACGAAAGGTTGATTCTTCGGATGGTCTAGAGGATCAAGCACCGGTGTATGAGTTTGTTGGTGATGCATTTGTGGACTGTACAATGGTTGGCGAGAAAGTTGAGGGTTCCCCGACTTTTCAAGACATGGTGATTATTTAAGCATCATTTATTTCAGCTCGCTTACTCTTCTCCTTGCGTGATTGTGATGAAACCTCTCGATGCCATAGTCCAATACTGGATAAACACATCACCAATCGTGCTCGCCCCCATGCATCCAATCAAAGACACTACCCCTGAAACGCCTTTCCCGTGCTCACGTTCAGTTTCGTCCATACCGATCCCGTAGCCATGTACCAAGCAAACTGCGTCGGCCAGTAAACGTGCATCATCCAAAGCCAAGGCAATGGATCCCACGCCTCAAATGTGCCATCCTTCCAGTAAAGAAGATGATGAGCAAAAGTGTGTATCGATCTGTGGAAATCCAAAAGTGCCATCGTGCCACGAAACAGAGTCAAGTAGAGGGGACATATGACCAATTCTACCAGATCTTGGCTGGCCCAGTAGTAACGCTGAGGATTGGTTGGTGAGAGTGGAGGAGTAGATAGGGGCTTTTGCGTCTGAGATTCTGATAGAACGGAAAGATATTCGTCGACAATCTCAGGAGTCTCGTTAAAGAGGAGAGTTGCAGTGTGAACTCTCGGGTTGCACTCAATGGGGTATATCGTCACCTCCTTTTCCAATTCAGACTGTATTGCCTCCTCATCCTCTTTCTCAGTCAAAAAGTCAAAGCTCAGATGCCCAGTAAAGTCATCTCCACCTGCTTCCGCTTGCCTGATTGTAAACTCCAGCATGGCCTTGCTCAGTGGAGAGTCGGCAGGTAGGGCATCGTAGTGCATGAGTACGTCGGCGGAGCGGCATGCAACAAAGGCACAGACTCGACCGCGAATGACCAGAGCATGAGTACAGAACTCGGGACCGGAGATGAATTCCTGAATGATGAAGGAGCATTTGGCTGACTTGAAGGGAATAGAGTCGATCCGCGCGAGTGTTGTCCCTTCAGAGGCTAAAGGTAGCAAAGGCATGGAGAACCGGGCAACGTCATCAACACCCACAGGCTTGACAAGGTATCGTTTCGCACCAGACTCGTACTCCAGACCTCCGTGCCGCCTGAGGAATTCAACAACCTCTTCCTGTCCACCAACAGTCTCAGTTGTAGGAACAGTCAGTCCAAGGGTTCTCGTGTACTCGATAAATGTGTCCTTCTCATGGAGCCTTTTCACATGCTCGACGCCAAACTGGATGACCTTGACGCTGGTACGGGTCTCGAGAATCTCTTTGGCTGCTGCATCTTGGATGGCGGCGTTGACATCTGAGACGGAGATCCAAATGTCTACTCCTTCTTCCTGGACGATATCTACCAATTTCTCCAAGTAAGGATCATTGAGGTTGACATTGGAAGAGCCGGAAGGTTTCGGAAGGCGATAATATTTGTCGAATGCACAGGAAACTCGCCCAGGAGAAAGCGAAGAACAGTCAGCTCCAATTACGCGATGTCCACGACGATAGAACAGGCGAGCTAGCGCAAGACCCTTGGCCATGTTGACGCCCGTAACAAGAACGGTGACTCTGTTTTGAGCATCGCGACGTCTCTCGGGAGTACTGGAAGTGAACCGATTCCATAGATAGGCTGTGAGCGCAACCACGCTGGTAGTGGGAAGCAGGGCGAGGCTTAGCAACAGGAGCGAAAGGTTCTTAAAGAAGTGATATAGGCGAGACTTCTCCCTCGACCCTTTCGGCCCGAGATCTTTCTGTGTCATCGGGAGTTGACGTCGAACAGCGTGAAAGGACAAAGAATAACAACAAGGCTGTTACAACGATTTCAACTGGCTCAGTGTTTGCTTAAAGCAAAGCTCACAAGAAGCTTTACAAAAGTTGCCGAGTGTAGCTAGAAAGCCAAGAGCCAAGAGTTGAGAGCCTGGTCGAAATATCTAAGACGTCATGACTTTGCGGGGGGTAGTTTCACAGAAACGCGGTCTGGTGGAGCGGCCCGGAGCAACGCATTCCGGCGAATTGCCATTGGATTTGAGATGGTATTTTTGAGAGAAGAGACCTAGGCTGGAAGAGGGAAAGCCGGAGTGTGGAATGGGAGTTATATGCTTGACTATCCGAAAGCGGCGAACCGAAGGTTGAATAGACGGGATGGGATACATGAGAAGTACGGAGTCAAGATTGCATATTCCCGCAATTGAATACGACAAGTAACTTTAGCTCTATTCTCTATAGAAATACAGTATTGGATACATCTTCCCGTGTACGTACCCAGGCTGACTCGGCCGTTAAGGCTTAATCTTACTTTGCACCCTAGGACTAGTCGAGAATCATGGCTTCATAGACACACCGTAACCCCTGAAAACGGCCATTCACACTGAAGCGATCCCGGGGAATGGGCCCCCTCACGTTGTATCACTAAGAAAATGTTTCATCTATTCTGCTGCATTTTCGTACAAGTAACACACGGGCAGGCTGACCGCATCTTTCTCTATGACGTGATAGACTGTTGCTCAAGGGAGTTGCATATTTTTCTCACAGTCAGCTGTCAACACAGCAGAGATGCAGTTGGCTAAAAAGATACACGGTGACATTGGCAGATGTTACAACGTTCGGGTCGTTGCTGCGGTAAAAGACCCTGTGATAGTGGCAGATCAGCCGTGGAATCTTCCACGGCAGCCTTCTCCCCGGCCCTCCATCATGAGTATCTTCCTGTGAAACACTGATTTTTCACACGCCCAAAAAGACAAATACTTGCGGGAGTATCCATCTTTCGCATGCGGCAGAAATGGGCAAAACTTTGATGACGCGCACATGCAAGATGGTAGTGTAATCGAATCTGCCTTTGAGTTTAGATCGATCCAGGCACGCGCCCCATCTCCAGATGTCTGAGATACCCGTCTTTAGGTGTGGGGACCCTTTGTCTAACAACGGGTTCCCTCAATGACGGTTATCCGAGTCCCCGGCGAACGCATCCTTGGCGATACCTCCCGCAAAAGTATATGACACCTAGACGGGGAGATTTACAAGACACTGCACGGAAGAGGTTAGAGAGAGATCTATGCCGTGCTTCTGTAAGGGTCCCCTTTCAGCCATTCATTGGGCGGGTTGCCGGGCGCATCTCCGGCGACTTGATGACACGAATATTCTCGAGTTCGCGTGGTACGACTGGTTTGGCAAGAACGCTAGGCCGATCACATCATTATGTGCTCAAAACACTGGATGGTCTATGGCCAATGGAACGAGTATAATGCTGTTGATGTTTTTGTACCTCTAAAGTAGTACAATCTCAGCCTTGACTTGTGTACTGTCTACAAGTCTCGGTGAAGACATACTCCATCGTCGGCAGTTGAATCGACTGAACATGCCTCAACAACCGATCCACTCACAAACAACTCCCCATACATCTTTCCTGTCGTGTCTCGCTGTGGCTTGAACGACATAAAAGCCGCTCTCCCATACACACAAGTATCCCGTACCCTATCAAGCTCACCCTCATCTTCCCCCCTCAAAATATCCTACACTACAACCCCATTGCCCACCATGTCTGATATGAAGGCCACTGTCGAGCCCACCACAAAGGGCTTCTCAGTCTGCGGCTACGAAAAGATTGAATACGACTTCGAGTTTCTCGATGGCGTCTTCAACGTTGCCAACGTGCAGCTGGCCCAGTGCTACAAGCCCTGGGGGCGTTGCCTCGCTGTCATGGATTTAAACATTTTCAACTTGTACGGCGATGAGATGCAAAAGTACTTTGATCATCATGGCATTACTCTCAAGATTCATAAGACCATGATTGGCGAAAAGGCCAAGAGCATGGAGACTTTGCTTTCTATTGTTGACTCTATGACTGAGTTTGGCATCTACCGAAAGGAGCCAGTCCTTGTCGTCGGTGGTGGCCTTGTCACTGATGTGGCTGGGTATGTTATACCTATGCTTTCTCTATGGCCCCTATTTCTAACTTTCTTGATAGCTTTGCTTGTGCCGCCTATCGCCGCAACACCAACTACATCCGCATCCCAACCACAGTCATCGGCCTCATCGACGCCTCAGTCTCCATCAAAGTCGCCGTCAACTATGGCCGATACAAGAACCGCCTAGGAGCCTACCACGCCCCCTCACACACATTCCTTGACTTTACCTTCCTCCGCACTCTCCCCAAAGCGCAGATCCGCAACGGATTTGCCGAGCTCATCAAGATCTCCACATGTGCTCATCGCGAGACATACGAGTTGCTTGATGGGTACTGCGAGGAGTTGATTGACACGGCTTTTGGTCGTTCTGATGATGCTTCAGAGGAGATCAAGACTGTTGCTGACAAGATCTGTCGGGCGGGTATTTATGAGATGTTGAAGCTGGAGACGCCGAATCTTCATGAGATTATGCTTGACCGCGTGATTGCCTACGGACACACGTAAGTGCTTCTCATATACCTTGAACGATTAACTGACATGGCAATAGTTGGTCCCCTCTACATGAGCTTGTGCCAGAGACACCTCTTCGGCACGGCCATGCTATCTCTATCGACATGGCCTACTCCGCCACACTTGCTCACTCAAGAGGACTTCTCTCAACTGAAGAGCACAAGCGCTTGCTGAATCTCTTCTCTCGAGCAGGTCTTTCTATGGACCACCCCCAGTTCGATGGTCCTCTATTGGAGAGCGCTACAGCTGCCATTCTCAAGACACGAGACGGCAAGCTTCGAGCCGCAGTTCCTGTCAGCCCCATGGGCGAGTGTGTCTTCCTCAACGATGTCAGCCATGATGAGATGTGCAACGCACTTGAGACACACAAGAAACTCATGAAGAGCTTCCCTCGTCAGGGTGAAGGTCTCGAGGCCTATGTGGATGCCAGCGACACCGGCTATACGGTCCAAGGCACACCGGTAGAGAACGGTGCCGCCAAGGGTCTGCCCATGAATGGTGTTGAAAACAGTTATCTTCATGCATCTGGCCCAGAGGGTGTAGATGGTCTTCAGAGCAGCAGCGATGAGGAGACAATCAACTACACCCTCAACGGTCGATCCAATGGGTATAAAGACGGAGTTGGCAAGCTCAGCAGTGGATTGAAGGACAAGGTGAATGGTCTGGAGAACCACATTTTCAACACTGTTGCTGTTGACGGTCTGCGCGGATCTTGATGTGGAGGGATGGCCAGCTTTTATACGTGTTGGCTGGCTCAAGTACAGGGCGTTTTCTTATCTACTCGCACAAGGCCCAGGCATTGGCCCATTATAATCATGCATCAAAAAATAGCATCACTATTTTCTTGTCATCTTCTGTCTCATGACGGGTGGTCTAGACCCTGCTTTGACTCCAGCCTTGTCCGGCGCTAACGACTGCTTATTGAAAGGGTGAATGCCGGCCAGACCGTTTTCTCCGTCCCATGTACATCTGGAACGGTTCCATTTTGGGCACCGGTCTTTAAATATGCACACCCCTGTTCTGAAATACGGCCGGTATGGGGAGGTATGCTTGGGCCATGTACCAAGAGAGACCCGGAGAGTGCCCAGGAACATGTGGGAGGTGATTGATCGACATTCTGTCCCGCCCATGAAGAACTAGGAGAGAATGTCTCAACTATCTTTTCAGCTGCACAGTATCAGACCCAATCACATCTTTTTTCATCAACATGAGCTAGCCACAAATAAGAATCGCATTCCATTTTATTATCGCCAGGTCAAACAAGGGCGGCGAGAGGTGCAGATCTTGAGGTGCGCAAGCCACTGGACGCATCCCCGTAACGCCCACTCGATAGTGTGGAAATTGACGCCCGCTTGGCTTGGGCCCTTGCTAGGTACTGGACGAAGTCCCTGCACCGATGTTTAAGACGCTGAATACATCAGTTGCCGCCATTGAGGTTGTGAGGAGGCAAGGCACTCGCTCCGAGCCGTCTCCCTTGCCAAGTGGCAAAGTGACGGGCCTTTGAGTACATTTGAGGCCCCAGTTACGCATCTAAAATAGAGGCAGAGTGACTGGTAGGAGGGCCAATCTTCCCAAGCCTCAACATGTAGCGCCACACGAGCACATATCCATTCCTGCACTCTTGACACGAAGAAAGATTCAAGCAGCACTTCTTGAGCCTGTAAAGATGGCATTTCAGAATGATCTTGAGCTTCACAAACGGTACGGTGTCTCCCGCCATCTTTATCAATTCGTATCTGACCGCAAGCCACATTACCCATTCAGCTACACTATTCCCTACCCTCTAGCTTAATTAGGACCTACATCGCTTGATCGCCTCCAGAATAAGCAATAAAACCCCGCTTCTCTCTGCACGTCTCAGCCTCTCTCCGTTAGTCTACTCTCGGGCCGTCGGGCTTGCCTCGTTTCTGTACGAATAACCGTCGATAGTTGTCTTTGATATTCACATACCTGGGGAAAAATTACAAGCTAAAGGCTCTTGTCAGGCAGCCACTTCATCTCGGCGCGGCGCGGGCGGCACGGGACGGAATGATACTCGCCTCCTGCTTGACTATTTTGGGCATGGTGAACGCAGGGCTTTGAGATGGTACTTGGGGATGCTGCGTAGTTCACGCAGCAAGGGAGCTCGATTCAACAAAATGGTGGACTTGGCGGGCTGAGGCTTGATTATAAAAAGCAATAGGCTGAGCCGTTGAGTTTACTCGATGACCACTTTCTTTTTGTCCACTCTCTGGCTACTATTTCGGCCTTCCCTAGTTCTACTCTATTCTTTCAAGAGCCTCCAAAATGCTCCATTATCTCCTATCCCTGTCCCTCCTGGGCCTATCCGTCGCCTCAGTCCTGCCCCAAGACCCTATTATTTCCAAGTATCCATACTGCGACTGCACCGGTACCTCCATCAAGACCAATGTTTCTGTCTTTTATGATTACATCTGCGGCGATAGGCGACTTGGACCTAGTGTCCTTCCAAGGAAGCTGCCTCTCGGCACCTTCGTTGCCAGCTACGACCGCTTTGGAGGTCTGAGCCCTGATGATTTCCTCAAGCGGTGGTGGGATGAGGAGAAGGGATGGAAGTACCCCGACCACCATGGATTCCAACTTGATGCCGATAACAGGCCCATGAATGCTAGCATGATCCTGGAACCTGATATGCTCGTGGACCGATTCGGCTACACTACTGGTAAGCACATCTGTCAACATGCACGACTAAAAGTAAAGTCTAACCCCTGTAGGGCGTTACATTTCTCCTGCCAGCGCTCCTTTCGCGCAGCGAGCTCTCAACCCCCAGAACCTTGACACCCCCAAGAACTCCCCTGAATTCCCAAACAACTACCACGTCTACAGAGTCCTCAAGAAGATTACCGTCATTGCCGGGCCCATTGCTCCTTGGTTTGGCCAGCCGGGGCTTGGAACACAGTTTTTCCTTGGCGAGGATGTCACTGTGGAGCATTACATTAAGGATGGCTCTTTGAAGGAAATTAACCCTGAGGAACTTGTCAGGGATGGTCCTGGCTGTGGATTCGAGCGCGAGGAGCTGTAAAATAGCAGTATAGTGCACTAGGGAGTCATTGGAAAACAGAATCTATACGAGACTTTTCTTCACCTCTCCTCCCGATTGCCATGTATGCAGAGTAAATACTGTGATCACGAGATATGAGAAACTGCCAAGTCTCGCAAATCTTCATTATCTAATAACCAGGCCACGCGGGGTTGAATGGGTCTTGCGTCTTGCGTCTTGGCCCGATAAGGAGAATGACACAGTATCGTTTTCCGCGGAAAGGGAAACTCCAGAATCGCCGCGGGAAACTCCACAACCTCGGATCATGGATTGCATATCTCGCATCATATCGAGGAAAATATCGGCAAAGGAGCTCATCGAAGCCCTATCAGGTTATCCTTGCACCTTATCACCAGTTTTCCGCGGCAAAGAGATTCCCCTCCACAGACAACACCAGATATAAAATGCGAGGTTGATAAGCCCGAGCAAGTCGTCTCTTCTTCGTCACCATACTCTTCAACTTTGATCTTTCCTGCCAAAGCATCATGTCTTCCAACGGCGTTTCTACTTTCTGGTCGAGGGCCGATAAGTACCTCATGTCGACAGGCGTCCCCTACTCGCCCGTCGTCATCACCAAAGCCCAGGGCACACGACTCTACGATGCCAACAACAGAAAGATCCTCGACTTTACATCTGGCCAGATGAGCTCCCTTCTCGGTCATTCTCATCCCGAGATTGTTCAAGTCGTCAAGGAGTACGTCGCCGAACTCGACCATCTGCTCAGCAACATGATCACACATCCTGTAGTGAATCTTGCTGAGCGCCTCGCGCGTCTCCTCCCAGCTCCTCTTGAAAAGTCCTTCTTTCTAAACACTGGCTCCGAGTCCACTGAAGCCGCTATCAAGATGGCCAAGTGTTATACTGGCAGGTTCGAGATTGTTGCCTTCTCGGCCAGCTACCATGGCTTAACCCAGGGTTCTGGCTCTGCAACATTCTCTGCCGGCCGAAAGAACGGTGGCCCAACCATGCCAGGTCAACTTGCATTCCCCGCTCCTTATGCCTACCGCTCGCCGTTCCGAAAGGCCGATGGATCCTATGACTGGGAGACTGAGCTTGAATTTGGCTGGTCCATGATTGATCGTCAGAGTGTTGGATCCCTTGCAGCATTCATCATGGAGCCCATCCTCAGCACTGGAGGCATTCTCGACATGCCAGAGGGCTATCTCAAGCGAATGAGTGAAGAGTGCAAGAAGCGTGGCATGCTGCTCATCATGGACGAGGCCCAGACCGGAGTTGGACGAACTGGTCAGATGTTTGCGTTTGAGAAAGACGGCGTCGTTCCCGATATCCTGGCCCTCTCCAAAACCCTTGGTTGTGGATTGCCACTGGCATCCGTTTCAACCACAGCGGAGATTGCGGAGGGCTGCAAGAGGGTGGGATTCCTCTGGTTGACAACCCATCTCAACGATCCTTTGACTGCTGCTGTTGGCGATAAAGTCCTCGAGATTGTTGAGCGAGACGGTATTTGCCAGAAAGCAAGGGAGAGAGGCGCACAACTCAGGGAAGGCCTATTGAAGCTTCAAAAGAAGTACTGGTGCATTGGTGATGTCCGGGGTCGAGGACTCCTTCAAGGCGTCGAGATCATCTCGGACCCCAAGACCAAGGCACCAGGCTCTGACCTTGGCCAGAAGGTTTCGGACAAAGCCATGGAGCTCGGTCTGTCTTGCAACATTGTCAATCTTCCAGGAATGGGTGGAGTGTTCCGACTTGCGCCGCCTGTCACTGTGACGACGGAGGAGATCAGCGAGGGTTTGAGGATCCTCGATGAAGCATTTGCTTACGGGATGAGCACCTTGCCGCAGGCTTGAGCATTATCTGAGAATTTGCAGAGAGATTCATGTGCATACTGACCTGGTAGTGAACATGGACCTAGATAAGTGGGCGAAAATAGTTACTGGTGGGGAGTAATAGATAGGTATCTACAGAAAGTCTAGAGTTGACAATGAATTTGAGTTTGCACATATATATCGAAACGGCATGGCCTCCATCGCGACAAGGCCTCGCGTGAGTTCCAATAAACTTTCAACTGCGATAACGGTCGAACAGTTGTGGCAACGGTCTGAAAATGATACTCGGATCAGGGTGCCTCCGTTCATGTGTTGTTATGTGAGGTCATAATTACGAAGACCAAACATTGGGTGAGGATGCTGGATGATATCATCGATTGACGCTGCTATCAAAACAGCACAACTTCAGACTACATATCTTGGCCTTACCATCCTCACAACACATCCCAATTCTTTGATTCAACATCATCTGTGCCAGTCAACATGGAAGGAGACATCCCGCAGAAGGACGAACTTCAAGCCCGAGCTATGGAGGGCCGTCCCATCACTCAGTCCGAAGCATCCACCATCGCCGCCAACGAGTCCGACATGACGGGTCGTGGTCCCATTAAAGGTGGCACTGCAGCGACTGCTCAGAGTATCCATAACCGACAGCAAAACTTTCTGGAGAAGGCGGGCGATATTGCTCGGAAGCCTATTGACGAGATTACGAAGAAGGATGCAGCCGAGGTGCAGAGTGCAGAGGTGCGGCCCAGACACCCGAGGTAGTAAACTGTAGCTAAATATAAGCAGGTTCGGCTTACAGGAGCACCTGTAGGAAGAGGGTCGTTTTCATCAGATGTTCAGTCGGTGGCTGATCAGAATGCGAGAGCAACTGGGGAGTAGGGGGGGCCAAGCGAGGCCATCTCAGAATCCCACGGTTAGTTTACATGTGCGTTCTTCCAAATCATGAGTCAGCCAATCAAAGAAAGTTTTTAAATGTATTATAAACGGTGACCTCCCATATCGAGCTGCCATGTACTCAGAACAGATGATGTGTGCAGCTCCTGTGGTGATCCTACATGTTACTTGCCTGTGTCGAAACAAGATGTGACATAGAAATAAATTGCCAATGCAATCCAGACTAGTTTATCGTTCGAAATTGAAGTCACTCTACTTTGTTTGCTTGCGAGATGAACCGGCCTCGAAAAAGTATTTTAGCCATACTGCAGGCTGAGCAAGATCTATCTCGACCATCTCAAGTCTTTACAAAAAGGGTAAATATTTACTGCACTAACTTAGCTATTTGGGATACTAGTAAGGCTCCCTTTGTAGATATCTGGCTGTCCTTACTGGAGTTCTTATTTATGACTCTTTCTACTACTATTTAGTAACAATAAAGAGTAAGAAACAAAGGCCTGAGAAGGGGAAAACTTTTATCGAACTCTTCGAAAGAATTTTTTACATCCTTATCTCGAGAATCACTAGAAATGGATCCTAAATATCCACTCTCATTCAAACAGAAATTGGTTTGAAAACGATGCATGTGAAGATGGCATGGATTTCGGTAACAAGATCCTTTCCAGCCTTGCTGTCCAAACAAGATAGAGTTTGGACCAATTCTTCTTGGTCAGTCTAGTGGCGGCTGAAAAGCTCCGTCGAACGATCACTTTGGCTAATGACATCATGGCGAATTTAAGGCAGATTACCCCCACTGATCAACTTGATCAACAGCGGCTAATGGTGATCAACTCTGCCCAAACCTGCTTCCCAGACATTCCACATCATGAGTTTCCACATCATGAACGCCATAGAGAATTTCTCACTACTCAAAATCCCTCTTCTTCCTCTGTTGCTCTAGGGTATCCCAACGTTGTTACATCCTTAACGCCGGACCGACGATAGATTGCTGCGGGTCAGTGCTCGGGCCCGATCCGACCCTGACGGGTATGCCAAGTCCGAACTGCTGGAAAGGGCCTAGTCTCAAATGAGGGTAAATCTTTCGGTGTGATGACTCAAAAGTTTCAAGGGAAGCCGGCCCGTCGGAGTGATTTCGTCTCGAGGGGCTTGTCTAGAGGCGAGACGGGTTGTAACAGGCCTTATCAATCTTCTGAGAGAAGACGGAACGACAAGATCGGCTCGAACCAACCAGATCTGCGGTATCAATATTGGGGACTGCATTCCAGAGACCCTGACCAACAAATATCCGCTGAAACCTTGACAAACAACGGCACTCATCTCACTGTCAGCATCACTTGACATCTGCCACCCAGGCTCCCAAAGCCAGTCAGCAGAGAGGCACCATCTCTCATGTTACCGAGCTGTCGGCCGCTTCTTCTTGAAGCTAGTCAGGGGGTTGTCAACGCTCGCTAAGCCAATCCCTGCGCAGCTCCTGTCTCGCAGCGCGCCACAAAAGAACCTGTTCCTGGGCTGGACCACCTTATTTCCAGGGAGGACAAAAATCTCTGTTAGCGAGCCACGCAGATCCCACGTGGAGACACTAACACATCACTTTAGCCCTGTCGAAAATCTCACCCTCGCACCAGGCCCGATTCTGTTCTAGACCAGATTGAATGGCGACACTTGAGCCAATGAGGAAATCGCCGGACCAGCTTCGAAGGATTCAGCGGCCGACCTGCTGGCCTGCTCCTGACCTCTAATTGCCTCTCTCAAAAAGCACAGAGCGTCGCATTCTGGCGAGTCGGGACCGCTCTATCCCCTCGGTTGGGCTCTTCCGAGCAGAACCCTTCACTCACTGTCCCGTGGTCATTGGAGGGAAATGGAACCAAGAGATTGGGGTAATGCAAGGTTGGGACCAGCCCTACAGCGAACAAGAACGCTAGACAAGGGGTAAAAGACACGCTGAGCCACTGTGGGCGCATCTTTCCAGCCCTCTGCCATCCCACGACGAACACATGCCAGGCACACCTCCTTGAGACAGTCTTAGCTTAGAACTGGCGCCGAGATTGAAAAGCCACTGCCTGGGGATGGTCGACGCCATACATAAGATGACGGGTAACTAGCTCGTCCCTCCATTCTCACCCCATCCCTCACACTCCCTTTTTTCCCACCACCTGTCGCTCATTATCGCCCTTGGAAACAAAGGCCGTTTGTCTTTCCAAGATGGGTTCTAGAACCTATTCTCCGTCACTCTTTTCTTTTCTTTTCATCACATTCCTTTCCCCTCTTGCGACTTTCGCCGCCGACGCCGACGCCAACCCGGGCGACGTAAACCCCGTGCCTCCGATCCAGGAAATCAAGACCGAGGATCCCATTGCCAGCCCGCTCAAGGAGGGCTGTCCCCGAGAATGCAGCGCTGCCGGTTCCGACCCCGTCAACTGGACGCAGCTCCACAGTCTGGATGAGCTGTCTGGGTGTGACCAGCCCATGCTGTTTGCCCTCAATGTTCAGAACCCTTACAGCGAGTCTGCGACGCTGTACACTTGTGTCACCACTTCTGGATCTACGCCAACTCGTCGGGATGAGATTAGCCGTGTAGAGGCCCGAGCTGCCGAGAGCTCCGTCTCCCTGGCTAGCAACTGCGGTGCTGAGAAGGGTACCGTCAAGACGACTGCTTCTTCTGGTCGAACTGGAACTCTTCGATCTGGCGATGCTGCGGCTGCTTCTGACCTTCTTGCTAACTACCTCGACAACGGCGCTTCTTGCGGAACTACTATCCTCTTTGCCAAGTCTGGTTCTTCTGTTGTTGGATTGTATGTCGGTGCCGAGGTGCAGAAGTCGAGCGCTTCCAGCCTTATCCGTTCAGCCAGGTCAGTCATCTCATCACATTTCTTGAATGAAGGTCAACTAACTTTGATACAGTGCG
Source organism: Fusarium solani (assembly GCF_023522795.1). Lineage (NCBI taxonomy): Eukaryota > Fungi > Ascomycota > Sordariomycetes > Hypocreales > Nectriaceae > Fusarium > Fusarium solani. The sequence continues at coordinate 2,737,582 of NW_027072148.1, read as the reverse complement.
TATAACCCGAACTCACCCACATAGACTCGCATTTTTGGAAACAACTACTAACAGCATCTACAGAGGCCAGCTTCCAGAAGGGCACCCAGGCTTTCCAAGTCTGCGACGCCAACGACAAGCGAGCCGAGACCGTCGGCCTCTTCGCCGTCGACTCTGTCGAGGACCTCGAGGACGCCCAAGCCGCCGTCAAGACATGGTCCAACGGAAAATGCGTCTCCATCTCCCAGGCCACCTCGCAGAGTATCAACCTCGGCGTCCTGACCGTCGGCCAAGTCAAGATCCGAAGCCTCCAGCTGCGATCCCGTCTCTTTGGCCTCGACCACATGCTCGCCCCCCGAGCTGACTGCAAGGCCATCCAGGTTGTTTCCGGCGACAGCTGTGCTTCTCTGGCTACCAAGTGCAAGGTCACCACTGCCAACTTCAACAAATACAACCCTTCCAAGAACTTTTGCTCGACCCTTGCTCCCAAGCAGTGGGTTTGCTGCAGTGCCGGTACTCTCCCTGACAAGACACCTCAGCCCAACAAGGACGGAAGCTGCTACACCTACAACATCAAGTCTGGAGATTCTTGCTACTCCATCTCCCAGGCCTTTGGCATCACCCAGCAGCGCATCCTCGACAACAACAAGAACACCTGGGGCTTTGCTGGCTGTGACCGTCTTCAGCTTGGACAGCCCATCTGTCTTAGTGCTGGCAAGAACCCCATGCCCCTTGCTATTGCCGGCGCCGTCTGCGGTCCCCAGAAGCCTGGATCCAAGCTTCCCACCACTGCCAAGACTGGCTGGGATCTCACTGGCATGAACCCCTGCCCCCTGAACGCCTGCTGCTCTGGCTACGGCTTCTGCGGTATCACCGCCGAGTTCTGCACCAACACGACTGCTAAGGGTGGTTCTCCCGGTACCTCCACGCCCAACACTCCTGGCTGCGTTTCCAACTGCGGTACCAAGATTGTCGGAAACACCAAGAAGCCTGCCAAGTTCCTTAACGTCGGTTACTTCCAGGGTTATAACCTCGGCCGCAAGTGTCTGAACATGGACGTTGGCAACTTGACTGCTCTCAAGACTCCCTACACTCACATGCACTTTGCCTTTGCTGGCCTCACCCCCCAGTTCTCCGTTCTCCTCCAGCCCGCCATTCGAGAGCAGTTCCTCAAGTTCAAGGAGGTCAAGGGTTCCTGGAAGAAGATTCTTTCTTTCGGAGGATGGGCTGATTCCACTGATGCCTCTACCTTCCAGCTGTACCGTGATGCCATCAAGCCCGCCAACCGTGAGAAGTTCGCTACCAACGTCATCAACGTTCTCAACGGCCACAAGCTCGACGGTGTCGACTTTGACTGGGAGTACCCCGGCTCTGCTGGTTCTACCGGTTCAGCTACTGACACTGCCAACTACGTCGATTTCTTGGCCCTCATGCGAAAGAAGCTCGGCACCAGCGGAAAGTCCATGTCTGTTGCTCTCCCTGCCGCCTACTGGTACCTCAAGCCTTTCCCTGTCGCCAAGATCGCCCCTCTCGTCGATTACATGGTCTACATGACCTATGATCTCCACGGTCAATGGGGTAAGTTTCTTTAACCATCGATATCAGATGACATGCTAACGACAGCCTAGACTACGGCAACCAGTACGTCAGCCCCGGCTGCCCCAAGGGAAACTGCCTCCGCTCCCACGTCAACAAGACCGAGACCCTCGACGCCCTCGCCATGATCACCAAGGCCGGAGTCGACCCCGCCAAGGTCATCATCGGAATCTCCAGCTACGGCCGCAGCTTCAGAATGACCGATCCCAAGTGTACCGGCCCTCAGTGCACTTTCACTGGAAGCTTCAGCGTCTCCAACGCTGAGCCCGGCGAGTGCACCAACTCTCCCGGCTACCTCGCCAACGCCGAGATCCGCAAGATCATCTACGACTTCAAGTACAAGAAGGCTGGAGTCACCGCCAATAGCTGGTACGACGCGGCATCAGACTCTGACATTCTCACATTCGGCACCAAAGGAAAGGGAATCACGGACTGGGTTGCATACATGAGTGAAGCCACAAAAGCTAAGCGTACAACCTGGGCCCAGAGCTTGAACTTTGGAGGTGTCGTTGAGTGGGCTGTTGACCTGGAGGTCTGGTTCTCACCCAAGCCTTAAAAAGATGATGTGGTTTTGGGGTTTCTTTAATCTTGCCTGTAGCTATATATGAATCCCACATAGTACCACAGTTTGCGAATTTCACGTTGAAGCGATTCATTTTTCGTCATAAGCCCTTGGTTTCTACCTTTTCTTGAGTACCTGTCCAGAGGCGGTGCCCCATAATTTGATGAATGTCAACTAACTCTAAGAAGACCAAGTGATGGCTTTATGAACATCAAGGGACGATTTATGAAGACGCAGAGATGAATTTAACTTGTCGGCTAGCTATCTTTTGAGAGGCGCTGGTGCTATCCTTTGGTTATTGACAACACACATTGGCAGAGAGGCGAGATTGCACTGCCGGCGGCCATCAAAGGCTGGTTGCTGGATTGTAGTACAGCAAGTGACAAATGGTCTACTTCCAGAACATCATCCTCAGGCCGACGAGTTGTGCCTTTTCACATGTCTGCGCATCATCACAAAGGGAAGACGCTTGCCTTGTGCGAGCCTCTCATTCCTGGATAACTAAAGGAAACTAACGAGACCTCTGGCTAATAAGCCAGGTTTATTGCACACGTTGTAATCCCAACACACCAGCCAACCCACACTGCCCTGTCCAGGTAGACAATTCCATGACACCACATGGCGGCAACAGTCTCCTTCATCGCCAGTACTGGTGATCAAGAAAGCTTGGTCTAGCAGGAAATTGTTAATTGTTATTGCTTTGCGTCGGGGATTGGATACCTGGATGGTTCTTACACGGAAAAAGCTTATCCCATCCTTGATAATGTCGACCCAACCGTTCACAAAGCTGAATTTCAGTTTCCCTCCATATTCGACTCTCGTCCCGTTGGGGTAGATAATGACAGTGGGACCTTCCGTTTCGAAGGAGAATGAGCCGAACAATCGCGGGCTGAGATGGTTTCGATCAGGAAGCCCTGCTAGAGGACCATGGTCTGCTCGTGGAGCGAGCTCGGATCCCCGTGGGGCAACATCAGATCGTGGGGCAAGCTCAGCTCGAGGAGCATCCTCAGCTGGATGAGCGAGTTTAGCTGGTGCATTGGGCTCGGCTCGACGGTGAAGAGGATCTGCTTTCATCCAGTCATAGCTGGGGAATGCCAGAGCCATACAGCCAACGATGAGCGTGAAAGAAACAATGGCCTAGAAGAAACGCATGGTTGCAAGTAGGGAAAGTAGAATATGATGTTGGGTTGTTAAGTTAAGGGGAGAAAGTAGAGGAGGAAAGTCTAGTAGGGAAGGTTGAGCAGAGAATGTTATGTGAAGTGCTTGATAGAGAGGAAGGGTGATGCATAGGTTCTTATACTTAGAGTCAGTCCCCTCTTCTCGCATGTGGTATATGTTCGTCTGCTTCTCCATGCATGTTGAACCTTTTTTTGATTCGTACCTCGCTATAATTCTTACCCTACCTAGCTGGTATAATTCAAAGGCTTTAAGACATTTACTCCTTGATATTCCAGTTGCATTCAGCCCCAAGCCGTGATATCAAGCTGAAGAGTGGCTGGACAATTACATTGCCTGTGGCGCCAACGGAAAACGCAATACTTTATCAACCATGCAATGCCAAGATATCCTGTGGGGAATGTTGAGCAAGCCCTCAAGCCCAGCTGAAAGCAATGATCATGCGATTCTTTTGAAGTAGGATGTGTGGCTGAGATGTTAAAAGCCTCCATGCAAGGAGATATCCCGTAAGAAAAGCTGTGGCAAATTCTCGAGAAAGCTTGGCAGTATCTATGAGTATCTCTCATGTCCTCTTGGTATCCATTCATTTTTCGAATCCTCACCAGGACAACTGGAATCGCCTGGCCACCCTATCTCTGTCTCTTTCTAGCTTGCGGCTCTATGTTCGGTTGTGTCGATAGTATATCCTTAGGTATCTAGCTACTCTAAATACTTGGTAACTATGATGGAAGGGCTATCGTAGAAGTAGCTAAAACTCTAACAAACGGATATTAAGTCTCCTAAAGGAATTCTAGTAGCTGGAATAACTCTAAAGCCTTACAGAGCCACTTCCCTATTCTGCCTAACGGCATATGTGATGTACTGCAGGGATCAACAACGTTGCGTTTGGCGCCAGACCGACTTTTCAGCCCGCACCCCTTCAGCCTCTACCTGACAGCCGCACTTAAAGCCTCAACAAGGGTCTGCTCCCAATAGACTTATCTTTTGAAACTCTCCTTGCCGTTGTCTTGGATCACATCCCCGAGACATTCATGGCTTGAACAGCCGGAATGGCCCCTCAACTGCCGAAATGCAACGTCTGCCTCGACCTCGACAAGGAGCTCTTGGAACGTAACCTCCACGGAGAAGCCTATTCTTGCTATCTCGAGGAGATTATTGCATCCTCGGAAACGTGTCAAACATGCAGCCTCCTCCTTAAGGCTGTGCGGCACTCCTTCCCCGAGGTTTTTGCCAAGCCAGCCTTCTTCCAGCTCTATTTCTCTCATTTTGGCGGAGAAGGATATCAACGATCCAACGATGTCTTTGGACTGAGCGTCTCACCAAAAGAGTTCCCTGATACAGAACATGATCCTCTGGAGATGATACCGGGTGGCTGGAAACCGCGCGTTCTTCACATCTTTTCCGTGCAAGGTGGCTCTAAAATGGCTCAACGTTTGTTTGACTGTGCTGACAAGAGTTAGACAAACCCAATCCCTGGCCGTTATTTGGCGAAGGTTCTGTTATCTCCTACGACCGCCAAGCTTTGGCTGTGCAAGCGAAGGGATGGATCCATGATTGCGAGACGAATCATCCTGACTGCCGGAGGGCCCAGACCAGTCTCCCCAAACGGGTCGTTCAGATGATACCTGGGCCGGGGTCTGGCGTTTGTACAGTGCGCCTTTACGAGCCGCCTCAGGATACTCAAGGCGTATATGCCTGTCTCAGCCATTGCTGGGGCAAGCATCAGATCATCACCACGACGAGAAGCAACTTCAACCACCACCAGGACGAAATCCCGTGGGACGATCTTTCAACCACTTTTCAAGATGCCATCGAGTTTTGTCTTCGTCTGGGACTAGAGTTCATTTGGATTGACTCGCTATGCATCGTCCAGGACGACGCCGATGAATGGGAACAAGAGGCCGTCAAAATGGCGACGTACTACACCAACGCCCATGTCACTCTGGCCGCAACAGCAGCTCCTGACGGAACCGTTGGACTATTCCCCGAACCCCATGCCGAGGATCAGCCTCTGCTGCTGGAAGGTACTAATGAACACGGAGAACAGTACCACCTTGTTGCTCGAACCTCGATCAACCACGTCTTCGAAGACGAGCAGGACGCACTTGCCGAGTTCCCACTGATGACCCGAGGATGGGTTTACCAAGAACACATTTTATCCCGCCGCTTCCTTCACTTTGGAAGGAGAGAACTCATGTGGGAGTGTCACTCTGCTACACATTGCCAATGTGGCGTCATACCCAGCCAGCCGCGGTCTGACTACACGACAAACCAGGTGCTTAGCGTTGCCAAGACTGGCCTGGATATAACAGACAAGAAGTCTAGACGGAGAATGTGGTATGATAATGTCGAGGCGATTATGAACCTCAGCTTTACATACTACAAGGATAGGCTTCCTGCTGCTGCGGGAGTGGTAACGCGCCTTGCAAAGGGAGCCACAGGCAGATACTTGGCAGGCTTATGGGAAGATTGCCTCATTGCGGATCTTTGCTGGTCGATCCTCGAGAATGGAGAAAGACCGGATGAACTGAAAGGTTTCCCATCCTGGTCCTGGGGATCTGTATCTGGGGGGCTGGCAACACTCTGGTGCCAGCCTGACCTTGACGATGGCAAAGTGAAGCCAGTAGCCACAGTTCTTGAGGTCAGCTGCGAGCCCGACCCTCCGTCCTTCCTAGGCCACGCGGACCGAGCCATACTGGTTATTGAGAGTCGAGTTGCCACTTTAACTATATCCTCAGTCGATGCGGGGGGCAGAAGAGTACGAGAAATACAGTTCAGAAACGCCAAGCTGTACGGAGAGCTAGGTGGGAGCTGGACGTTTCATCCTGACATTCAGAGCTGGGGAATGAATGGCTTAGCGTCGGAAGTATTCGCTGTAGAGATGATGAGAGAAACGGTGGATGAAAAGGTCAAGTCGGCTACTTTTCTGGTTCTGCAGCCTGATCAAGACCTGTTTCGACGTGTCGGGCTCTTGAGGGCTCAAGTGAGGAGGAGGAGAGGAGCGCCTGATCAAGGCTTGACGTTCCTAGATCATTTTTTGAGTGAGGCTACAACAACGACGGTAAATATATGTTAAGTAGTAATATGAGACTAAAAGAGATGTTTTTAAAGATACATGGGACCACTTGTGACGATGTGATATACTCGATGAACCCTGCTACGTAATTACGGAATAAACAAGATACCAGAATATTCGAAGATATATCCCGATAATGCCTCATACTCAAGATTACTATTTTGGCGGCCTTTTGGTACTGTATCTTTGTCAGTACCATAGGGGAGGATAACCTAATGCTTTGTTCTTGGCCGGCGTGCCAAGCATTCAACACCACCTTTGACCTGATCCAAGGCATCACCATACGCCCATTACCATACAAGCCTTGATGAATGTTATTGCATCTCATTTATTTTACACATAGAAACTTTAATCGTAACTACAGGCCTTATCTCATGCATGTCCATCTTGCCTACACCCACTTCTGTAGCTGCATCTTACCCCTCCATCTCATCCCACACAAGGCAGACACCAACAGTTGCAGCCTGGCAAGTATGCCTCGGGCGGCATTGTCAGGTGATGAAACCGACAGCTGAAGAATCAGGCTCTAGAGATCCCCCGCATCGTGATAATTCTCTCTCGGATTTATTTCCCTCTTACTGTCACACCAGTGTCAAGCCAATTTAATCACCATGGCCGAAAAAGCCGGACTGGCCGCGAACATCGCCGCCATCATCAAGCTCTCTGGCGAAGCCACCACTCTATGCATTGAGTACTCCGCTGCAGACAAAAATAACCCCGACATCGCGAAGCTACAGTCTCGCGTAGAGGGTCTTGGCACAGCACTCAAAGCCACCCAGAAGTTTGTCGAAAGCCGCGATGGCCAAAAGCTTACTGTATCCCAGGAAACCCTGGACGTCATTGATAGCTGCAACAAGAAGCTCTCCAGTATAAAGAAGGCGTTGGAGGAGAACAAGGAGGGAAACTTGTATCGGCGATTGAGCACGCGTACATTGAAGTGGCCATGGAGGGGCGACCAGCTTGACAAAATCATCTCAAAACTGGATCGTTACGAGCAGGTCATCACTCTCGCCTTGGAACCCGATAAAACGTAAGTTTGAGGTGTACCACCAGAGGAAGAGAATGGCTAATGAATGTGCTCCAAGCGGAATACTCGGCAACATTGTTCGTGGACTCGACAACGTCTCCCACCAGCATATGGACATCGCATCTCGCATTGGCTGCTTCAGTGTCCCATTTCTGTCTAACCCAGACTTTATAAATCGACCTGAGATTCTCAAGTGGATGAAGGAACAGCATGATAGCCATGCTGGGCGCATTGCATTAGTCGGCAAAGACGGGCTTGGGTATGAGATATCGAACCCATCACGTTACACTCCCAGACTGACTGCTACAATACAGAAAATCACAGATGGCACTCCACTTCGCCGAAAGAATGCACGACAAGGACCACAAATGTAGCGTCTTTTGGATAGACGGGAGCTCCAAACCAATGTTTGAACACTCGTTCCGATCCCTCGCAGACACGCTCCAACTCCCTGGACGCCACAATCCCAAAGCCAACTGCCTCGTACTCGTTAGTGACTGGCTCAATAAGGAAGAAGCTGGGCCATGGGTTATGATCCTGGACAATGTCGAGGACGGCATCTTGAATTCCAAAGACGATGACACTCAGCTTGCAGCGCTCCTCCCACGGCGACGCACCGGTTGTCTCATCGCCACCACGCGCAGCCAAGTTGTTGCCGAGAGCCTCATTATACTCCCCAAGGCAATCTACGAGGTTGACGCAATGAGCGACGCCCAAGCCATGCGTCTCTTCCGAGGCAAGATAAATCGGACCAAACTTGAAGACAGCTACGATGCTAATTCAGCTCGGAAACTTGTTCGAGCTCTGGATCACTGCCCACTCGCAATTTCCATTGCCGCCTCCTTCATGATTCATTGTGCACCTGCCATGGAGACTGAAAGCTATCTAGGTCAATTCTCGACAGTTGACCAGCAAAAGGATAGTCTGCTGAACAAGGAAGGGGGCCATCTTACACTAGACGAGACTGTCCCGGCTCCTGTTGTTGCAGCATGGGAAATCACGTTTAGACGAATGGAACAGAGAGAATCATCTGTGGCGAGGCTACTGTCTTTGATGAGTCTTTTCAATCCTCAAGAGATCCCTACCTTGGGGTTGCAGCGCTACATGTTCGACGTTGATTGGAAGGTCAGGCGCCAGCTAAGCAAAGATCTGAGGACCCTCTGCGCGTTGGCTCTCGTGTCAGATTCAGCCTCAGGAGATACTTATCAGATGCACCCTCTGATACAAACCTGCACACGCGCTTGGTTGACTCAGTCTGGAAAGATGGAGTACTGGAAGCGGCGTTTCTTAAGCGACATGGCCGCCCAGTTTCCGAGTGTCCCAGGTGGTGGGAACCGATCTACTTGCCAAGCACTTCTTCCTCATGTTGAACGACTGTTTGATGAGGAACCTGACGACAATAGTCTCAATGACTGGGTCGTCTTGCTGAGACGCTGCGCATTGTATTTCAGAGACACCCAGAGAGGCGAAACAGCAATCGAGTTGTCTAAAAAGGCACTGGCAAAAGCCGAGGCCGTCTGGGGCAGGGAAGATGTCAAGACCCAAAGCTTGATAGACCACACGGCTCTATTCTTGGGCCACGAGCGTCGATTCCAGGAAGAAGAAGCTCTCTTGGCCGAGCTTGTTGAGATCAGAACTCGGACCCTTGGCGAGGAGCACACCAACACCCTCACCGCGATGGACCTCCTGGCAGACTCATACTGCAAGCAGGAGCGTTTCAAAGAAGCGGAGGAACTTTTTCTGTCCGTTATTGAGAAACAAAAGAGGACTCTGGGAGAGGATCATCACAGTACGCTCACCACCATGAGGCGGCTTGCGGGCCTCTACCGAAAGAACGACAAGAAGGAGGAAGGTCTCAAACTCTTTACTCTACTAGAAAAGGTCAACAGAGATTCAAAGAAAGACAGCCAATACGACACAGACGCAGTCAACCTGGCAATAGCACATATGGACTTTCAGCAATACACAGAAGCGGAAGAGCTGCTGAAACCGGCAGTGGAGAGACTGACAAGGACCCGGGGACACAATGAGGGAATCACCCTGTGGGCAACGTCTGTTCTCGCAGGGGTGTATAAGCGGCAGAAACGCTACAAGGAAGCGATTGCTCTCGCGCAGTGGTGTCTTCCCTTGCTGGAACAAGTCTGTGGTCAGGATCACCATCGTACGGTGTACGCACGGAGTCTATTGGCGACTCTAAGGAAAGCATAGCGGTGGAGATCGTCGGATTAGATTGACAATTTCGCATGTACCTATATGCAGTGAGATGTGTTGAGAGTGGTTCTCGTGAAGATGAAGTGAATGGTTGATCTGCGAATTTAAGCCTGTATTCCTTGCTAGGATTTAGAGAAGTATTTGGAAAGTCTGAAACAAATTTAGTTAAGCTTGGACTGATTTCTCCTTTCTAGGCATGTTTGTAAATGGTGGCTCATTTTCCGCTCCCGACTGACTATGCTAACCCACAGGTATGACATACAAAGTTGACGACAATAGTCCTATTAGCTTCTCTAGTCTCTTTTCGAGATGAAGAGAGGTCTGCCGTGCCACAAAGTCAACGGAACTGCTAATTCGATAACCGTTGACCGAGGCTACGTCTTCATATGCAGTGCATCATGATATAGAAAACGGGTCAACACCGCTAGATGCAGAGCCTGATATGGCCATCAGTCCCGGCCAGTCCTCGAAACCCAGATTTACCTCCATATTTCTCGTTTCCGATGTTTATCGTGTCATTCCAGGCTAGCCTCTCCTGTCGAGTCTAACCACCTTGTCACATGGGCTATCACAAACCTACCCCTCACCACTCTATGCTAAGGCACCCCAAATAAACCTCACGTCCCTTAAGAAACCGAATTTAGTATCATACGAGACGCCCCTTGACCCCTATAACCCTTAAGCATAGCCGTGCTTGAAGAAAGGTGTCAGCGATGTCTAGCAATACCGACAATATCGATGTCACAGTGGCAAACGACAGCCCTGTCGAGCAACATACGGAGTCAGGAGAGCCAGGAGAAGATTTATTACCGGGCCATGCTGAGTCCGAAAATGACTCTACTGTCGGCCATGATGCTGACTCTGCGGTTGGAGAAGACAATGCTGACTCCACCGCCTCTATCACATCAAGTATCTTGAGATACAGGACGATCCGAGGTCGCACATTTCACAGCGAAAGAGGTGATGCGTTCTACTGGTACGTTCCTTCGGCTAATATTCAGAGCTTATCGATACTAAAGGTAATTAAACGACCTACAGGGGATCTAATGACGATGCTCAAAGTGAGGCTATGGACGTGGTGTAAGATGCCATTTCCTCCTTAGTCTTGATATCTAATCGGCTCTTTCTCAAGTCACCACATGTAGACACTGGCGCAAGATGGCAAAATATTTCAAGCGCCGATTTCTAGTAGCATCCAGGTAGGAAACTTTCTACATAAGCCTTACACATAGCCGATGGGAGTTAGCCTTTGCTTACTAGCTGCCGCAGAGGGCCCTTGATATTGGCTGTGGAACTGGTATGTCCGATTCTTTCCAGACTTGGCCATATCCATTATGTTTACCCTAACGCAATACATCAATAGGAATGTGGGCTATGTAAGTGCATATCATCTTAGGCTCAATAATTTACTAACTAAACCCGTAGTGATTTTGCCGATGAATTCCCAAGCTGCAAGGTCGTTGGTACAGACATCTCGCCGATTCAGCCTGGTTTTGTTCCGCCAAACTTGGTATTGTGAGTCAATTGGACTTGATTGTTAATGCAGCTCCTCTAATCACTCTCCCCCAATCACAGTGAGATTGAAGACTGCACCCAAGAATGGACGTTCCCGCCCAATTCCTTCGATTATATCCACATTCGGTACCTTGTCGGTTGCATCCCAGATTGACAGCAGTTGTTCAAACAGGCCTATATCGCTCTTAAACCGGGGGGTTACCTAGAAAGTTTTGAAGCATCACCGAGGATCGAAAGCGACGATGGGACAGTATTACCAGACTCGGCCATGGCTCAGTGGGGTGAAATCTTCATACGGGCAGCGGAAAAGGTTGGTCGATCCTTCACTGTCATCGAGAATGAGACCCAGAAAATTGCAATGAATGCAGCTGGTTTTCAAGATATCCAGGAGTGGAATTTCAAGGTAGGTTTATGGGTTTTACCCCTGCTTCCATTTCAGCGTTTGCTTATACCATGACCTACTTTCTAGTGTCCCTTGAATCGCTGGCCACAAGATGCACTGTTGAAAGAGATTGGGGGGTTCGCACAGTATTTTAGTACCCAGGACTCCGAGGGGTTTTTGACTCTGATGGCTGATATGGCGGGATGGGGGAGGGGGAATTCCATGTCTTCATCGCTAGGTTCCGACGCGAGATTCGGGACCTTAAAAATCACCCGTACTCTAGGATGAAAGCAGTTTGGGGTCGCAAGCCTTTCGGATGAGAAGTTTGATAGGGTTTGTAGACCTCTATCGCGCTAGTAATATAGTTGAGTGTCTCTATCTCGATTGCCTTACTTGTTTACACCTACACTGTCGGCCGCTACGGAAGAACCGCCGGTCCAGGCTGGGTAGATAGCCATAGCATGAAACCACAATCCAATGTGAGTCTATAATGCAAATTTAAAATCTATAGGCAGTATATACAAAAGGGTCCCCAACACCCCTCCGGGTAAGCCAAATACCCCATCCCTTATTATATATCGAGAATCGAAACTTAGAGAGCAAACAGAGCGGCAGCAGCCACAACAAGGGCAGCCGCAGCAGTGCCAGGCAGACCATTCTTTCCACCGAGGTTCTCATCATCAGCAGAGGTAGCAGCCGGCGCAGCAGAAGCCGTGGTGCAGGCGCTTTCAGACTCTGCAGCGGGGATGGTGTCTCGACGGCCGGGAACGGTGACGTTGAAGCAGGGCACGCGGGAGCTGACCTCGTCGGCCTCGGCGTAAATGATGTCAGCGCAGGCGTAGAACGTCTCGTTCTTGGCCGTGTTCCAGGTGGCGTGGTACTGGAACTGTATTGTGGCCTTGTCGCCAACCTTCTTGCCCTTGGGGTCGGGGATGTTGAAGCATGTGTGGCCGGGTTCGATGAAAGCGATGGAAGTGTCTTGGACAAGGGCCGCGAAGTCGTCGTCTGACTTGGGGTCTAGATAGGGTTAGAGGCTGTTCAAGATACATGACATAAGGGGACGTACCATCCTCAAAGGAGATGCTAATCTTGGTATCGTAGAAGGTATGCTGAGCAACAAGGGCAAGGTGACCTTCCTCTGTGACGTGTTAGTCCTGTCCAACACTAACAAAAGACGACTTACCAAGAGGGAACTTGGTCCTCTTTCCGACAGCGGCAGCCGAACCGCAAGGGGCATTTCGGTCCCCATCAGCCTTCCACTCTCTGTCATTCGGCCACATGAAAGCAGCGGGGCCCATTCCGTCACTAAAGGTCTGCGCGAATGCGGGTGCGGCTGCCAAGAACCCAAGGGTCAGGATGGAGGTTAGCGTCGGAGCCATGGTGGTGAAGAAGCTGATTGTAAACAAAAGACCACTGATTTCAAGATGAGTTAGAATAAACTAAACCTCAAGTGAATAAAAGCTCTGTAAAAAATGTAACAGAAGCCAAGGCGAACGTCTCTGCTGATATACTCTTGCTGGCGTTCCCAGAGGGGAAGATCGTAATGGGGCACACACACACTACATCTCCCACGAGCACAAGGATGTGTGCGCTGGAATGATGTGACCAGGAACAAAAAGAACTACACAATACAATGGGGTTCGTGCCGTGCAACCGAGAAGCAAGTGGAACCAGCGAACCTGTTTGTCGCGTTGTCTGGGCTGCAGCTGAACGCCCCCGAGCAGCCGGAGGTACGGCCTACGAGTAAGAAGTGAGAGATTGAAAAGAGGCCCGCGTTCAGCTCGAGGGTGGGGGTTGAGGTTTCCTGGAGAGGAGCACTGATCTTATCTGATCATCAGAGTGGAAATCGGATCATTATCAGCCAACGAGGACGCTTTGGCGTTTTCTGGACCACGCAGATCGCTCGGGTGGTCCCATGCGAAAAATAACGAGGTTTCTCTTCGCTTGCAAGTCTCGTGTATTCCCATTTGGGATATTCTTAATAGCGAGACGACACCCCAGCACGCCAAGCGAGTTTACCGAAGCGTGGATTGTTTTCACTCCACGTTTTATTCGCTGGGCTGTTGGGGATGTGTGCATCGTCTTGTCTTGGCTTTGGAGAAGCTGAAGAGGTCAACATGCAGTTTATCATTAGGGATATCCTTATTGGAGAGTCTAGACTGTGGCAGTCTGTAGGCTGCCATCGGCTCGGTTGATTTACCATGGCAAAAGCCGGTGCTGCCCTCTAACATATCGTCCAGACATTTACTCGAGGCCTGCTTGGTGTTGGCTCTATCGCCAAGGGCCTTCTGTGGGCTGTGCATCACCTGCCTCGGGCTCACACAACGGTCCCTGCGGTGTCATGCCGGTGTCGTCTACCCTATCATCCTGTTTTGATTAATCTTGTTATCTTGATAGAACCGATTTGGTTCTTCATCTTCTTAGTCTCTGTATCAACTATAGTCTATTGTTTAGCTGTGCCCTTTGAAACATTTGATGATCTTCTCAGTTCGCCTTCAAGTGCAGTCGTCAACACTAACTTCACTTGTGCTATGTTCAAAGATGGGAAAAGAGTCGACAGGGAATCAATACACCTAATCATCAACCTTGAGCCAACGGGATAGATCTCAAGGTCAACTCGCCAACCCAATATGGCCTGTGGTCTTTTCATTCTTCTTTACATCCTCCTCATATTGCTTCCACCGATATTCTCTCTCCACGCCCTTTCGTCTTTGTGCTGTATCACACAACTTCTCATTCCCACACTCGCATTCTCCACCCTCGCGTAGCCAGCGATATGTAAGACTCCAGCGATCCTTCCTTGGTCTCACTGTCCCATTCGGTAGGGTATCAGTCTTACGAGACTTGATGCCGTGTGTCCAGTGAAGTCTCGAGTCCCCGCTCATCTGGATCATGCTCCGTGGTAGCAAATCCACCTCTGTCTTTTCACCCGTTTCTTTGTCGAGAAACTGCATGAACAACGGTGATCCTAAGGAAAGCGCATATAGTTGGTCGAATGCACCATGGGTGTCGACATGAGGTGGTATACCAGTGCCAGGTGCGTAATGTTGGAGGCAGACCTGGTCCGGCGGGCGACCTTCGGTAGTGGGTAGTAGAGGGACCAGCCAGTCTGGGAATGGCTTGAAAGGAATATCTTCATCGATTCCAAAAGTCTTGTAGCTAAAGGTATACCCCCAGTGCAGTGATAGCCGTCCTGAGCGTGCAGGCCAGTCCAGCTCGTGCTGAAAGAGGTTGACAAGTTTGGCTTCGTGTTCTGACGTGATGAATTCTTTTTGCATCAAGATGCCAGAGGGCTTAATATGAAGTTCCTCCATGTTTCGCTAGTCATATGGAAAAGGGCATCATATTCGGGTGCAAAGTTGTTGGAGACCTGGCCTGAATCAAGGTTCAACATCGTATGAGTCGCACTTTGAAATGGGGCAAAATGAGAAATGGCCGAGTTTTCCTATCACGTGATCCACAAGCTGGTTGAGGTTGTAAGTGAACCGGCTTTACGCTTCGTAACTTCAGCGACCTACCTACCTACCTACCTATAGGACATCTATAGAAGATATGATAGACAAAGCTCAGGCCAATACTCAGACATGTTGACTTTCGTTAGATAGCGGCCGGGCCGTTGACCTTTTGTGGTTACCCTGTCAAAGACCCAAGGGCCTTGGTAGGGAGTTGCAGGATTCTTGCTGACTGGAGGCAAAGGCCCAAGGCACTCAATGGGGAAGAGCCAAAACCCCATCACTGGTTGAGGTACCTGGTTTGCATCTTGGCAAGTCTCGTCGATGGCGCTTGATAGCCATTCAGGCTGACACACTTTGTTCCGAGGACGACGCAATCGTTCCTTCCACTGCTTATCCTCCTCCTGAATGTATCTCACAGCATTGTCTCGATTGCTGATCTGCGCTCTTTCATTCATCCCTGTACGTAACCATGAATCGGTATTCGATATCTTGCTGCGCGCCCAGTGCGGCAACCAAGCTAACCCATTCATGAATCCTGACCCGGGGGCCAAGTGAGCCAATGAATACCTGTCTAAGCTCTGCCTGAATAGGTCTAGGATCGGGTCGCCGATGGAAAATAGGCGTTGCGGGCATGATGGGTCGGTAGAAGAGTGGTTTGAGTCTCGGGATAGTGTCGTTTGTGCCGGGAAAGCGCACACGTCGAAATTCGGCGCTATATTCCTGCATGAACGGGAACATGACGCGCCGAAGCCGAGATACCACCTCGCGCAGGCGATTGTTTTCCTTCTCGTGGGTATACATGGGCCTAACTCTATGGTCGAATAGAGCCATATTGAGAAGCCCTACATGTCTCGGGTCGTGAACCCAGATGTCATGGGCAAACTTGACGAAATACTCAAAGCCCGAAATCGTCAAGATATCCAGTTCGGGGTTGAAGTACAGAGTGCCATTCTCTTCCACATGGTCCCCTTATTGGTAGGTACAGGGAAGCTGGACCCGATAGAAGCGGGATGCGCAGGACCGGGATTCTGCGTTGACACGAAATAGCTTGCTGATGATTGGGCGCTGCGATAAAACGATAACGTAGTCGTTGGGAGTTGGTCCCTCTACCCAAGGGTCCCAGGGACGGTACCAATAACTCGCGAGGTCGGCTTCAGGGGGGACAAGATCGATAAAGATAAGACGCTCATGGGAAAGTGCTTGTTCCCAGATCGCACACCGAACGTCCAACGGAAATTTAGGAAAGAGGCGAAATTCGCCCTTTGCCTCTGGCTTTGGGTTTAATAGTTGTAAGTCTGGGGCGGCGTTCTCCATGACGATGTTCTCCATGACGAGGGAAGTGGGATTAACAACGACGACGGCAGCAATAACAGTAGCGGGACTTAAGAAGATGCGGCCGGCTTTATGCTTGGGTCGGTAACAACACGATCGACTTTTACGTGTGACTCATTACCAAGATGCTGTGAAACCTTGTGCGACGTCATCCACAGTGAACGCCTGCATGCGTAGCCCCCGTGTGAGCCCGATTAGTGAGCTTATGACTCGTCTTCTACTGCAGGCAACAAAAGGGCTAAAAATAGGACACTGTGGTAATTGGGATATGATGTTATGATGTGTTGATATTGTGTTCTTTAGTTATAGTGGAAGCCCGGCCCTTGATGGGATAACTGCACCGATAGATAGAGTTTATGACTCTTCTCATCAAAGGCAAACACGAAGTGTTAGACACGCCAGTAAACAAGCAATTTTTAACACTGTTGCATTCAAAACACATTGGAAGCGATACTGCACAACAAGAGAGCTGCTTCGTCATTGCTCGTGATTCGGGTCGAGAACTCAGTGAGGCAGAGCAGCCACTACGTCCAGCCCCATCCTGGCCTTCTTTGGTAACTCCAAAACCTTCATCGTCGCCCTCGCCGGCCTATGTTCTCCAAGATATTCAGCCGAAACCTTATTAAAAACCTCAAAGTCGTCAAAGTTGGTGAGGTAGACATTCTGCTTGATGATATGGTTAAGTGTGGTGCCGGATTCTTGAAGAATGATCTTGAGGTTCTCAAAGATGCGTCGAAGCTGAGTTTCGGCGTCTCCTTCGATAAGCTTGTTTGTCTCTGGGTCGAGAGGGATGCAGGCCGTGGTAAAGACAAAGTCCCCGTGGACGACGGCGTGGACATAGGGGCCGATGGTGCGAGGGGCGCGGTCGGGGCAGATTGTCTTCATGACTGCGATTTCAAAGACGTGGATTTGAGTTTTAGATTAAAGGTAAGAGGATGACTCTTTCAAAGGATCGAGACGACTCCTTGGGCTTTTATCTTGGCTGAGAGCCCGCCGGGCCGAGACAATCGGCGGGCCGAGATGACCCATCTTGAGCCAAGCAATTAGACTATATGCTGTTACATGTTGGTGGATGTGTATTTTACAGGGGTTATTCTGCAACCGGGTCGGTATACTTGCTGATGATGTAGATTTGCACCTTGTTCTTATTCTGGAGAGCGGACAGTTGGCACACGAGCTTGGCTCTGTGGCCTACCCGCCAGATTGACCATCTCATAAAATCCTCATGAGTATTGAACAATCTTGTGAAAGAGAAGTCTAAGATGAAAAGAAATAGGTCTAAGATTAAACAAGGTTCGCATAGAGTCTCTTCTAACTGCATATCTAACCCTTATCCTAAGGGATACCACGAATCTATCTCAAGATGACAGGCTTTGTCGTCCGTGTTCGCTGAGATAATCTGGGAAATGCAAAAAGTTCTGTCATGTATGAAAACTCTTCTTGAACTTGGTATCATTATTCTAAACTAATTCTGCCTCAAAACCCTCAACAAGTTCACTTCTGAGCCTGCCTATCCTTGATTTCACCACGCTCCCTAACCACCTTTGCAATATCATCTCCCCTCTCCGACTGCAAACTCTCAAAGCCGTTGATAACTCCTTCCCTGTCTCCCCTGCCCATCTCCTGGCTCATCTTGAACTTGCCCTCCAGTCTATCGACTTCAATCTCGATGCCAATAATGTTCCGCTTCAGCAGTTCGATGAACCTCTCGGGAGCGTCTGTGACCTTCCACTCCGAAGGTCTATCTCCGCCGGTATATCCCATCTGATTGGTCTCCGCATGATGGCTCAAGTCAGAGATAGCCTTTCCGAGGAATGAAGATGTCTCATCGTTGTTCTCAAAGTAGATGCGCGCTTTTCCATACGCCTGCGCAGCGGCATAGTTCCAAGTAGGCACGACTTTTCCAGTCGCAGGCTTCGTCTCCTTATAAAACTTAGGCGTAACATAATGGTGAGCTGGCCTAGTAAAAATGACGAGGACTTCATCTTCGAGAAAGTTGTTGGCGCTAGGATTGGAGGTGCAAGCTTCCATCATGGCTTTGCTCTGGGGGTTTTGTCGGGCGAGGTGGCCTCGCAACCGCCCAAGTTCGGTTTCGCTAGATTCATCTTGAACATCGAGGATGAATGGGATGTGGCTGCTTTGAAGGAAGTGGTATGTGGGGGATCTGATGCCTGTCGTGAGCATGCCCAGAGGGTTCTCGTGGATGAGGCGTCGAAGAACGCGCAGATCAGTCTCTGCGTGAGCAGCTCGAATGTACATGATGGAAGATGGGCAAGTATTCTAGGAACAATTGATCGAGAAGAAGATACTCTCAGCGATGGATAAGTTGATGATCAGGTTCGGCAGGGTAACCATGAGAATCTGGGGTAATCGCAAGGCGCAATGCACGTCTTAAAGTCAGCGGCGGGACAAGCGGACCGCCCCATATGACGACAGACCGGGCCGGTGTGGGAGGTTCTCGGCGCGGCAAATCAACGACTCGGTCATTCTAATCAGAGCCTAGAGCGAACCGAGAGAGCGACATTGGTCAGTGGTAGCGCTATCACCCTGTTTGCACATTTCGGAGCCGGCGAAAGACTCCGAAGTCGCTGGTTATCGACGGAGGACTTGTCCGAAGGATATGGATTTTGTAACGTCAGTAATCTATCGTCTAATAGAGCTCCCTAACTACCCAAACGCCATCCCAAAATTACCCTCATAAAGCCTTAAGCATGATATTATCCGTCTGAACCACCGTCCCAATAACAAAGTCATGATCCCCCACTTGAGTGTATCCCCATTTTTCGTATGCCTTGATTGCTCTCGGGTTCTCTTCCCAGACCCCAAGCCAGATGTTCTTGAAGCCTTGTTCCCGTGCCATGTTCTCGATGGCCCTCTCCAAGGCACGCCCGACTCCTTTACCGTGTGCCAAGGGGTGGACGTAGATGCGCTGAAGTTCGACTGTATTCTCAACACGTTGGACGCAAGGTTCAGTACTCCCCCGCGTGAGGTACGCAAAGCCAAGGATGTCATTATTCGCATCGGTCGCGACTATCACATCCTTGTCATGGTCGTTTATATCCTTCGCAATAGCCGATGGAGTGTAAGATTCCTCGAGAAAAGCTTCCAGTTCGTGTGGCTCGACCGAGTGGCCAAACGTCACTGCGAAAACGTGGGCCCCGAGTTCTGCAATACGACCAGCATCCTTGGCGGTTGCCGGGCGGATAGTGACAGGTTTGTTGGTTGCTGCAACAGGCTGCGATTCTTTTACCGCCATTGGATCGGTGGGTTTGATTCGACTAACGTAATATGGCTAGCGTTTCGCTTGGGTCGGTGAAAGTAAAGACGATGTTACGTGTTTGAGGAGGGGATGGTGTCGTATGATCTTTCAGAGGGTTCACGTAAGGAATTTGTTAGGTCAATTTCCTCTGACATCCCTTGACATTTAAAAGCTGGCTCCGAATAGACCTCCTTGTGGATTTTCTCTGAGAATTGTTATCGGCAGAATCTTGAAGGTTCCACGGCATTCCCGGTTGTCGACGTGAAGGCGTGTTTTAGCGTGCGCCCTAATGTCAAACACGGGAGAGTGCCCGCCTGTGAGATCGACACTTGATGACAACGTTGGACCAATGTTCAAGAGAAACGTTATCAAGGGTATTTTTACAAAAGATATCACTATAGCAGTTACTATATGACTGCCCATCGTTCATCCCGTATCGATGCATTTAGCTCTCAGCGCACGCAAGATGACAACCATCTGCTCAATACTCGATCCCGGAAACGCCCATCTCTCACAGATCCGTATCCCCTTATCTTGTAGTTGATTAAGGTCTGGTACTCTAAGAGGTTCGAGTTTGGAAAAGGCGGCGAATGATAGCAGCAATACAACCGCCATCGTTCTGATGTCCTAGTTAGCATTTGAGTTTCGCTTCAAGGAACGTACTTCACTTACCCATGTAGCAAGTTCTCCAGTGAAGCTGTAGGGGCGCGGACAGCATGCTCCACGGCATCCAAGTATCCCCGGCAATGGAACAAACATCTTTCAGCATTCTCGAGTAAAGTCGCACTTGGAGATGCATCGGGTGCCAATGCGCAAACCTGATACAGAAAGGGTCTAAAATGATATCCCCTGTGGTATGGTAGCGTATCGTAACCATGGTGTCGTCCGCCCCAGATGGAGGACTATCCAAGTTCGGCCGTATGCTATGAGGGAGGAGATGATACCAACCGCCTAGTTGGTGATTCAACTCGTTCGCCAGGTTAGGAAGACTTTCATCTGCCGAGTGTTCAGCGGCCCCATCACCCCCGGTACCCGGTTCAGCACCAGCATACAGCACGTAGTGAATCCGGTTGAGTAGGCGGCGTGATGAAAGGTCCGCGAGCCAGCGGTGCATGTAAGGCTCAGATGGACCGTCAGACCAGGGATAGGGCAGTTTGTCTACAATCTTCTCAATACCGCTGCGTGGAAGATGGTGCTCGGCAAGAATATCGCTACGGGTAGTTAGCACATCGCGCACAGCTCTCCTCGGCAAGTAACGCACCATTCAAGGACGAGAATCGCCCAAAAGACCCTGAGAATTGACTGATCTTGTGATCCGCCCTGGCCATCACGGAGCAACTTCTCAGAGCTTATCCCAGAAGTTAGCAATCGTCAATATCACCAAATAATTTGACTCACCGGATCCAGTAATGTTGCACATCCGTAGATGCCATATGAACCAGCCTCCAAGCGAGTAGAGGCCTGGATATATAACTATAGTAAAGCGCCGCCAGGTACAGCGCCTGCGGCAGGATGGGATTGCCACCAAACGAGCACAGAGACTCGGCCAAGAGGAGTCGAACGGCAGGAGTAAAATACTGAATACCAGGGTGCCACGAAGGCTCCGACAGGTTCGGTGTTGCAGCGGCTACAGCTCCAAGAGCCAGCACGACCAAGACCAAAGCAGAGGCAAGATCGGGACGTAAGCCATCATCAATAGTCCGGTTGTACAAGTCGTGAAATGCCCTCTGGTCAAGGATAGGATGAAAGTGATGCACTAGTCGAAAGAAGTTCTGTATCAGGATATCCGTCTCATCGGGTTGTAACGTGGGCAAGTTTATCTGGTTGGTCGGTACTGGAATGAGCTGCAGGCCGTCGGGGATAGGTCGGCGAAGTTCAATATGGAGAAACAGGTCAGCGGGATAGTGGCCCAGCAACGCTTTGGCGGGTGCTGAGCGAAGGAGGTTTCCCGTCGTGGATGAGTGAGACAAGGGTATGTCCATGGTGGTGTTGAAGACATTATTGTTGGCAAAGTGGGATAAAGAAGCCGTTCCCGGTCTGTCGGTCGTGGAAGGGACCGAGGCAGCCGCATTTTCAGGACTGATGGCTTCTCCATGGCGTGGCAAGGTATAAGGAGTAGAGACAGGACTCCTATCCCTCCGTACTGCTATCGCATGGCGAAAGGTAGACTCGAGGGTCTCGAGCCGACTAAAGATTTCATCGACTCGGTCTACCTCGACAGCGATTCGTCTGCCAGCTGCAGTCAGCAAATGAATGAGGTGATTGGCGTAAACATGTCTGAAGGTACATACTTGTTGCTCTCACTCTCATCCCGATATTCGCATTCAGAGTTGTTTGCCTCTTCGCAGAGGGAACAAACCGGCTGCCTACCATCACATTTTCTCTTTCTAGCGGTGAAAAGTCAATCATCAGCACAGTCCATCACGTAAAAAGGCACCGAAGAGCAGCAAACATGTTGTGTCTGGTAGACTCTACGCCCACTGTCATCCTCGTGTAACCTACCTCTTCCTACAGTAATTACAGGCCTTGGCGGCACGCTTCCGCTTTGCAGAATCCATGTCTGAGAGGGTAGGAATGAATCTGCGGAGGAGGGCGGAAAAGTGGCGGAGGTTGGCGGCTTTTTCCTCCGCCCGGACACAAGTGGCCACATGTCGCGCCCTCCGGATCCACTTTTGACAATAGGGCACGGAGAAACTGAGTCACCGGCCCGGGCTTGACCGTGGACCTCCGGCATGGTATCCCCGAGGGGGCTTCAGGCAGAGTGCGGATGCGGAGGAGATTCCGAGGTTCTATGGGACCGTGGGGGAGTAACGATGCTCTTCAGGGTGCAGATGGCATGCTGTGTAAGATGCAGAGCCATTGGTTGATCTGTATTGAGCAATGGACGTAAGCTCCCAGGTAGAACATGCGAGAAGATGGGAATGGATTGGGAATGATGAAGTGGGAAATCTGTTTTTCTACATACGCAATAAATTATAGTCCTTTAATCAGTTTACTGCATGTTATCCAGAATCTATTCTTAACAGATGTAGCACAAGGGAGACCGACACCCCGACGTCGAAGCACGCGGGGGCTCAGGCCATTCTCGTGAAGATGTTCTTCTAAGATAATGTTTAGTTAGATAATTATGTGACATACTTTGATTCGATGATGTAGTGAAACCGCCATGCACCAAGTGAGTTTGTACTAAAATTCCCTCGAGAGATGCGAATGCTCTTCTGTTTTCCAACAACCAAAAAAATATGGGGATGATGAGGTCTCAGAAATAGCTGCTTCTACACCGTCACATCTGGTTCTATACGCTCATACTGCTACTATCGGGTCCTGAAGGCCGCAGATCGGTGGGTCAGCTTCGAAACCTGGGTTTGATGTAATTAGGGTGTGCATCGAGAAGACGACTCTCTTTCCAACCCAGCCCCTTCTCCCGCTTATTAATGACTTTAGCATCAATGGGGAAAGTGCTGAGTCTGTTCGAAAGTACCCGTGATGCTGGCGCTTGAATCGACTAATAGCATCTCCGTGGGAGTGTCAGTGGTAGCCGCCCCCCCTCTTACGTCTCACAGCGTAGTTCTTAGTCGACTGCGAAGCCAAGCCAGAAAATGGTCTTCCAGAATCATTTTGAACTAAGCCATAACTTTCAAGCTTCACGGGTAATGCAGATCATTACCCAAATGCCGCCGGACTATTGAGCAATCCCGTCCCTGGGCCGCATGAGCCTTGGCCGTATCCACGACCCCCGTTTATACGGGATCACGACCTCCCCGAACTTCCGTGGAAGCAGATATCTTACTCTTCGGTTATACATATACGTAAACTACAGCTATAAGTATCCCCGACCTGTTAATCCGGATTTCTTTTCTGCCAATTACTCCAGTAACCACTTCTCCCAACTGTGCCAAACACGTTCAACAATGTGGAGCCAATCCAGAGGTATCCTTCATCCGGGCTGTCCATCCTAATTGTGGGTGGCGGCATTGCAGGTCTCGGCATGGCAATCGAAGGATACCGAAAGGGTCACGACGTTCGTGTCATCGACCGCCGGCCTAATTTCGAAGACTACGGTACGACCGCCCTTTCTTCTCTCTTCTCACTCAATATGATGAACTAAGCTTCTGATAGGCGACATCATTGGAATTGGTGATTCGGTTTTGAACACCATGAAGAATTGGCCCGGCTTCCTTGACGCCTGTTACGAATCACCATTCCCCAGGGAGTACCATGCGTACAAATTCGACGGTGGCTTCATAGGGAAGCTAGGCGAAGGCCCGGTATGATAGAGGCTGACCCATCAACGCAAGTAAAACGCGCTTCTTGAATGCTTCCCACGGGGGAATTCAAAGGCGTACGTAGGTACACTAGTTTCCTTCGGTCTTGTTGCAGTGGCTGAGTCAGTGTTTTCAGGAGTAAATTTCAATGGTATAGGCACATGCCTTCGTTCCCGCCTTTGCAAGAACCCATGCGCAGACCCTGGCGCGCCGTCCGCGGAGACGGTTAAGAATGCTCCGGCATAGACCCGCTGCATGGCAGCAGCCTCTCTGGCCCAGTCATCAGGATCATCTTGGCAAATGCAGAGAGAATCGATCCAGAGGAAGCGTATGCCAAGATGGCGTGTGACGTTGATTGCATCTTGGAAAGTCTGAGGGAGTTCCTGTACGATGATAGTGTCCAAGTGACTAGGGAGTGTTGCTTGTTTAGTTTTCACATGATGTGAGATGTCAACTCCCCAACAGTGACTGAGGGTCACATAGGAATCGGATCTCGTCGTGCCTTTCGTCTCCCACAGGCGGGTTTTGCTTGGGTCATCAAAAGCGCCCAAGTCAAGAAGTCGTGAGGGAAGTGGGCTTTGAAGAGGGTGGCAGCCGTCGTGGTTTGACACACAGTCGTGTATCCAGCCAGCAGCCACATTCAAGGTTCTCTGAGACCCAGCATCGGGATCAACTCGAGCCCCGCGAACTAGTCCAGTAACAGATGCTCCGCGGTCCGATAAATTGGAAATCGAATACATTGACTCTTCAGGTTCGACGCAGAACCCAAAAACATCAATCATGTAGAGGTACTCCTCGTTCTTGCTAATGGCAAGGACCACGAAGCCATCCGCCTCATCATCACGTTGGACCAGTCTGAGGGTCCACTCAGCGGGAAGAGCATGGCCTAGGTGATCAATCCACCAGGCCCTATTATAGGCATTCTGCTCCATCTGTTTAAAATCTTGGATGAACTTTTCAATCTTTTGCAAGATGACTCTGCAAAGCGGGCAGTTCTCTGCTGAAAGCGAGAGTGAATCAAGGCTGGAATGATGGAGCAACCCAACTTGGTCAATAGCGGGTGCATCATCGCGGCTGGCGCGAACAAATGGTATAGCGCAAGGATGGAGGGAGCCAACGTCAGATACTTGTAGTATCGGCAGCTGTGTTGGGACTACCAAGGCCGGGAGGCATAGAGAGCATATGGTCATGGCGGCGGCGTCAAAGAAAAGGTTGAAGGGACATAATCTCAGCCCGGTGAGATGTCAATTTTTGTTGGCAGTAGAAATTGTTAATAAGCAATCTGCGCGATAACATTGGTGTTTGGCGGTTCTTCTGCTGGCGGCTATTGCTATTGTCGGATTGGATCCTGCAGGCAGCTCCCAACGTGGTGAGGCGGGCCCTGGAAAGGGAGGTCGCGATAGCCTCAGAAAACACAACACAATATAAGTCGTCTACAAGGTCACAGAATTGGGGGCCAATGTAGGATATGTAAGGATTTATCTGGTCAATTATCCGCAGATCCGATAAATTGGTTAGAAGATAAGGCTTAAGATTAAGGAGAGCTTTTTTAGTCCCGGGAATAGAATAAATAAATGCTTATTTAACTTTTGATGAGGGTTCTTTGTTCTCTATGAAGATATAATTATGTTCCTTACTTGTGGGCTTAACGCGCTACTAATAAGCAACCTAATAAACTATTTCATTATTTGCCAAGTCTATCATGAGATCTTTAGTACTTCTTACTAGAGGACCATCATAACCCTGTTATTGCTGCTTTGACTCGTCAGGATATTCACACCGGGATAGATGCAGCATTTAACCTTTGGATTGCCATGCTTTTTGTATATACCTTGACTATCTATGGAATTTTCTATGTACAAGAATGGAAAGCCGCACAATAGTCAGGATTATACTTAAGCCTGAACAGTGGCGCCGGTTACCTCGAGGGTGTAGTCCAGACCCTTGGAAACCTCGTCGCTCAGGTTGAAGCCGTCGTAGAGAATGGGCTCGGCAGGAGCATTGGCCACAACAACGCTGACCTGCTCACCAGTCTTGACGGGAACAGTAGCAGCACCGTTGGTAAGAGTAACGTAGGATGACTCACCGCCCTCACGGTAGACAACGATGGTGGCGACAAACTCGGCATCAGAGCTCACCTTGACCTGGACTTCGCTACCAGAGACGGTCAGGGGGATGATGTTGGCGCCCATGTATCGGGGCTGGCGGTCAGCCTTGGGCTTGTAGCCGTTTCCGGAAGCCTCGACATTGGCAAAGTTGATGGTCTCGCGCTGGTTGAAGAAGACCTCCTGAGCAGAGGGGTGGCCGATATCGACGTAGGCCATGCGGGCCCAATAGCGGCCGACAATGTCGCCGACGGTGGCGTTCTGGGAGACGCGGGCGAGAGTGTGGAGAGGAGTCTCGTTGCTGCCCTCCTGATATTGGACCATCAACTGTCGCAACGTGTCCTGGCCGAGGCCGGCAAAGTCATCCGGGTTGTTGGTGAGGTAGGTGAAGAAAGGCCAGGCCTGGTAGTAGTTACCAGTGTTGACGGATCCGTCGACAATGACCTGGTGAGAGTCGCCGAGGACCTTGTTAAGCTCGATCTCAGTGGCAGAAGTCTCCTGGTTGTGCTTGGATCGGGCATCGGCGCAAATGTCGGAGGTCTTGTAGGTATCAGCAACCCAGTTGGCGAGGGTCTCCCACCAAGCGCCAGTTCGGCCCTGATCAACCCAGGTGCGCTGGTGGTAGTGAAGGCCGTGGCCATATTCGTGAACGGTGACGCCAGGAACAGCCAGATACTCGTTAACAACCTCGAGCCAGGCCAGCCCGGTCTCGTAGTCGGAGTGCATCACACCAGCAGCGTTCTCGAGAGTACCAACAGAGTAAATGTTGGTCTTGTAGTGCTCGCCAGTACCCTCAACATCATTAAAAGATAGACCGGGAGAACGCCACTTGAGGGTTCCAACAAAGCAGTCGTACGCTCCCTCCAGCATGTCAATAGCCTGGGTAACATCGTTGGTGTTTCCACCGTAGACGCGGAAGTGAGCGGAATCCTTGAAACTGCTGCCACCAGGGCCAACGTTGGGGTTCGCCGTGTAAGTCGCGGGTGCCGCCTGGGCATCAGCAGTTGGGGTCGCGGCCTGAGGAGCAGCATGGCTGCCCACGGCGAGAAGGCCGAGAGCGGCGGTCTTTCGGTTAATGAAACCCATTTTGAACGAACGGCAGTTTTAAAAAAAGAAGGTTAAAAAAAAGGTAAAGAATGGAAGTGAATTCAAGGTGCTTAATCGGCCAACCACTGCACCGGCACCATAGTCTTCTTTATATTCCCCTATCACGATAAAACATCCGACGGAAGTTTACACAAGTTCTAGCAGTCAATTGGTGGACTATCCAACCCGGCTGGCATAGTTTCGTCAAAACGTTTCAGAACCAGGGATCAGTGGGCAGAATGACAGAAGCGAGTCCCTGCACTGTGAATACGAAAAGGCGACGAGTGAGCGTGTGCCAGATGGGTCCAAAACAACGGGGGGCTTTAAATTGCAAAGGGGAAATGTTACCGTTTCAGTGATGGGCGCATTCCCACGAACGGGGGTCTCGAGGGCGAATTAAAAGACCATGACATATGCAGGCCAAGCTCCAACTTCAAAAAGAGGAAGCCATCGCGAGATTGATTGAGAAAAACACAACCAACAACTGTGGCTGATCTTGTCTCAATTTGAGACTACCTTAGGAAAAAGATCAGTGTTTTGCCTCCCCCTGTGGCGTTTTCTGACGTAAGCTCCGACGATTAGCCGCTATGGGGGGTCACGCAATCTGGCTTCCGCATTTTGCGCCGTCTCAAGACCAAACCAACGGACCTCCTTATTCCCACGATTTGCTGATCTCGCGCGATAACGAAGCCTTTCACTCATTTGACGCAACGTGACGCGAAGATGCCTTCTCACCAGGTCGACGACATCAGAGACCACCAGCCTCTGCTGGCCGAGGACCACGATGAGAGTCGCGAGGGGTCCGCCGAGTACCCGCCCACTGATCGACACGCGCAGGCGCAGGGGTCATTCACGCGGAATCTCGGAGCCGTCGAGGCCTTTGGCATTGTCGTGAGCATCGTCATCGGCAGCGGCGTCTTCACGTCGCCCGGCTCAATTGACACCAATGTCCCGTCGCCGGGCATCGCCCTCTTGATCTGGCTCGTCGGCGGTGGTCTCGCGTGGACCGGAGCCTCGACTTTCGCAGAGCTCGGAACCGCCATTCCCGGAGAAGGTTTGAAGCTGAGACATGAGTGGATGAGATTTGTTTTGGTGCTAACGACATGTCAGGTGGTGTTCAGCCTTACCTTCAGCACATCTTTGGTCCAGTGTTTGGTTTCCTGGCAGCATGGACCTGGATTGTTGCTATTATGCCGGCGACTCTCGCCATTCTTAGCATCGCCTTTGCTGAGAGCGCCTTCTCAGCTGCTGGTGTCACTGATGCCTCCGGCACGGTTGAGCACAAGCTGCTATCCATCATGGTCCTCGTCGGCATGAGTGTTGCCAACTCCATCAGCACCAAGGCCAGCACGCGTCTCAACAACTTCTTTGTCGTCACCAAGTTCTTCAGCATTTTTGTCGTTGTTGTCGCCGCCATGGCTGTCATCGGCATCCATCTCGCGCAGCCCAACCGGGAGATTGGCGGAGAGGAGTGGTTCAGCCAGTCTTGGTTTTCTTGGCGCAAGACTTTGAACCCCGATGGTACCGAGACGGATTGGACGCAACTGAGCCAGTGGGAGATTTTTGGTCACTACTCGGCTGCTCTGTATGCTGCTCTCTGGGCTTATTCCGGCTGGGACAAGGTGAGTTGTTTGATCACTTGCACGGGGGTTTCTTGTTGACATATGCTAGGCCATCTATGTCACCTCTGAGCTGTCACAGCCTGCCAAGCAGCTGCCTCTGGCTATCAATACATCGATTCCCACCGCCATTGTTTGCTTCTTTTTCGCCAACGCTGGATACTACATCCTTCTTCCCTGGAAGGTTGTTTCCACCACTGACAGCGTGGCAGTGGTAAGTTGAAATCTTGAGGTCGACTTGAAAAACTTGACTGATATTTTGTGTGTAGACCGCCATCACACTACTCTTGGGTCGTGGCTTTGGCATCTTGATGGCCATCCTCGTCTGCCTGGTCATTGCTGGCTCTCTCCTCGGCAACTCATTCGTCGCCAGCCGCATGACAGTTGCTGCAGCCAAGAAGGACTGGATTCCCGACTACTTTACCATTGTTGGCCGAGTTGGCTTCACTGTTGACTCGAACACAAACACCCGTTCCCAAGACGGCCAGGCCAAGACCTCCGATGCGCCCATCAACGCTGTCATCCTTTCGGCCCTCCTTGGAACCATGTACATCCTGTTTGGCGACTTCCGCGCTCTTCTGACCCTGAACGGTCTCGCTGAGTTTTCCTTCTTCTTCCTCACGGTTCTTGGCGCCATCATCCTCCGTTACCGCGAACCAAAGCTCCACCGTCCTTACAGGACGTACTCGTTCAACCCTATCCTGTTTGTTCTCGTGAGCGGGTTCGTCATTGTGAGGGGAGCTCTCTTTGCGCCCCAGCAAGCCCTTGTCATTATCGTCGTTTGGGCTCTTGGCCTTATCTTGTACAAGGGCAAGCAGATGATCTGGGCGAGGACATCTAGGTAATTACATGGCACCGCGTCTGCAGCGAGACAGATTTGGTTTAAAGTCACCTGGCAAGACGCCGCGGATATCCAGTTATGGCATGAGTGAAAGATGACTCACCACACTTCAATTCTTCATGAGACGGCATTGGCCAGCCTCTACATTTTTCATGCATGTTTCAGCTCACACGAGAACGGACGAAAGGCTTGTTTCCCTGGTTACACGGTTGATATTTCCTTTTTCTTTATCAGATTTGCAAGATAGAGATGTGTCATGTACAAAAGATAATGGGGTCCGGTGGTGTTTTTCGACCTCATGTATACGCCAGATATGCATTCAGCGAATAATAAAATGACCAGCATTTTTCGTTTGAAACTGCCCCGAACCTGTTCAAGCGAGCTCCGGGTTAGGCTCATGACGTGACTGCTAGCTCGCTGCGTGGTTTTACCCCGTGCTTTATATCCAGCATTATCAAGCGGTCTAAAGTGGTTTGTGGTCTCTTTGAGGCACTTCTAACCGGAGATGATACGGCATTATCAGGATAATATGTGCCGTGGCCAAGACTTGAAAGAGACGGCGCTATCGCTTGAGGCTCACGCAATGGTGGTCGAAATGGCATCATCAACCCCGACCACCGATTGGCAGCCAGACAACAAAATTCCAACCGACCATTTCTAAGAACGGCAATTCTCGTCGGATACATGGATCCTAGTAGATACGCATGCTCTTAACCCCCACAGATGGTTGGTGTGCTCGGCCATGATAGTGACGACTCGGCCGGTTTGCGGGGGCGGGATGAAAGATCTTTAGCGAGGTGTATCAGCTGGATGATCAGCATAAGTTGGAGCTGTTCCCTCTGCAGAGGATCTGGCATTCTTTGCAACTGCAGGCAAAATGTCGAGTCCACCAGTTAGGAAATGGTACCATTGGTACTCGCCGACTGATTCCCCAGAGGAGAGAAAACTCATCTTGAAACTCGATCTCCTGCTTGTCCCCTATGCTTTTGCTATCTATTGGGTGAAATATGTCGACCAGACAAACATCAGTGAGTTCATCTTATCCCCCCAAGCCTAAACACCCACTAACAGTCCAAAGACAATGCCTACGTCTCGGGTATGGCCGAAGAACTGGGCTTCACTGGAAACCAGCTAGTTCAGTTCCAGACAATCTTTGTCGTTGGAAACGTCGTCGGCCTTCTTCCCTTCATCTACCTCTTCCCCCGCGTTCCCATGCACTATCTAGTCCCCAGTCTTGACCTCGGTTGGGGAATCTTCACCTTACTGCAATACCGAGCACACAGCTACGCAGAGATTATGGCATATCGCTTCATGGTATCCATCTTTGAGGCTTCATACTTCCCCGGTGTTCACTTTGTTCTGGGCTCTTGGTATCGAAGTGATGAAATTGGTCGACGAGGAGGCACCTTCTACATCGGTCTTACACTTGGTACCATGACTGCTAGTCTTCTTCAAGGAGCTGCGACTCAATATCTTGACGGCGTCAATGGCCTTCCAGGATGGCGCTGGGCGTTTATCATCAACGCAATCATCACGCTGCCTCTGGCATTTGTGGGCTACTTTATCTGGCCTGGAACACCGGACAAGCCCAACCGTCTGGTCATGAAAAAGTCAGAAATCGCCCTCGCCAAAGCGAGACTGGAACGAGCTGGCTCCAAAGTTCAAAGCACACCCTTTTCCTGGACGTTGCTCCGTCGCATCTTTACAAGCTGGCAGTTCTACCTCTTGGTTATCTGGGACATTTTCTTCTTCAACACAAGTGCCAACAGTGCTGCGTTTTTACTCTGGATCAAGAGTCTTAACCGGTACAGCACGACCAGACTTAATCAACTTGGAGCCATCAGTCCCGGTCTCGGCATCTTTTTCGTCCTATTCATCAACTTTAGCGCCGATCTCTGGATTGGAAGACCAGCAGCTATCACGTTGGCGTCAACCATCAACTTTACCGGACTCGTCATCCTCGCAATCTGGAATGTTCCAGAGGCCGCAAAGTGGTTTGCCTTTAGCGTTGGATATTCTGCTGTTGCAGTTTCTTCTGTGCTGTACGGATGGGCGAATACTATCCTGAGACATAACAACGAGCAAAGAGCGTTGACCCTAATTCTCATGACGGCGATCGCCACTTCAACGAATGCGTGGATCCCGCTGCTCGTGTATCCTACGGTTGAAGCGCCTCGTTTCCCAAAGGGATATGTATACTCGGCGGTTATGGTTGTTGGTCTGGTCGCTATGACGCAGGTCATTCGCATCGTCTTTGGAAGTCACGGGTAAGTCTTGACTACAACTGATGTTTTGAAGCTTTCTAATATGAGTGTAGTGAAAAATCACGTCCGCCAGTTGAGGAGTCGACATTTGTTAGTGAAGATGATTCGAGCCATTCTCACGATACGCCAGTGGACGGTAATGAGGCTCAGAAGGGACTACAAACTAGAACAATCTCCGTCTGATATACAATGTGACAACTGTGGCTATGGGGAGGTATGGGGAGGTAAAGATCGTAGGAGCGGCTCGAGTAACTAACTATCAGTTAGCCAGTATTGATTGTAATTTGCTCCATCTTCAAGTTACTCGACGCACTCAAAGTTCCCCCGATTCTAGACGGAAATAGCTACAAATGGACATCGGATTGATAATCTCGGACAGGATATGTAAGCATCCCGTTTCGTTCCCCGCAGAAGCCGATGTCGTGATCGAGCCCGGTATCTAGCGTCATCTTCAACTACCGCGCGTCTTATCTACATGTATAAAGGCCAGGTGCTTCTAAACATAAGTGAAGTCTACTTTCCGTTGTCATTAAACAAGATTCAAATCTCCAATACAAATTCACAATGAGTCAAAAGCAACTACACCTGACGGCCTTTATGCGGCCCGTGAGCCTGCACACGGGAGCATGGCGATATCCCGGCTCTTATCCAGACGCCAACTTCAACCTCGCCCATCTCAAATCTTTCATCAAGACGCTTGAAGAAGCCAAATTCGACGCCTTCTTCATGGCCGATCACCTTGCTGTTCTGAACATGCCAACTGAAGCCCTCAAGCGTAGCCACACAGTCACTTCGTTCGAGCCCTTTACGCTTCTCTCGGCACTCTCGGTAGTCACGGAAAAGATTGGACTCGCGGCTACTGCATCTACTACATACGACGAACCTTATCATATCGCGCGTCGTTTTGCGTCTTTGGATCATCTTAGCAATGGTCGTGCTGCGTGGAACATTGTCACAACTGGCAATCCTGAGTCATCCAAGAACTTTGGCTCTGACGAGCATCTCGAGCACAGCGAGCGTTACAAGAGAGCCAGAGAGTTCTACGATGTCGTGACCGGTCTTTGGGATAGTTTCGCCGACGATGCCTTTATCCGAGACCGAGAGAGTGGCATCTTCTTTGACCCCGAGAAGCTCCACGTTCTGAACCACAAGGGTGATAACCTCCAAGTGAAGGGCCCGCTCAACATTGCGCGTCCAGTTCAAGGATGGCCTGTTATCGTGCAGGCCGGACAGTCAGAGCCTGGAAAGCAACTCGCCGCTGAAACGGCAGAGGCTGTCTTTTGCTCGCCTCGGGATATCAAGGCTGCCAAGGAGCTGTACGCTGACATCAAGGGACGTGCCAAGGCTGCTGGTAGAAACCCAGATCACTTGAAGATTCTTCCAGCTGCTCTAATTATTATTGGAGATACTGTGGAGGAAGCCAAGGCGAAGCGTCTTGAGCTGGACAGCCTTGTGCACTACGACAGCGCCATCGCTTCACTCTCTGTTGCACTCGGCACTGACGCATCCGGTTTTGATCCCGATGGTCCTCTACCCTCAGATATCCCTGAGACCAACGCAAGCAAGACAGGCCGCGCCGGAGTTATCAAGCTCGCCGAAGAAGAGGGACTTACTGTTAGACAGCTTGCGGGGAGGTATGGAGGCTATTCTGGGCTTGCCTTTGTAGGCACACCTGAGAGTGTTGCGGATGAGTTGGGTCAGTGGCTTCATGAAGATGCAGCAGATGGATTCACCGTCACGTTCCCTTTCTTGCCTCAGGGATTGGATGATGTGGCACACAGGCTGGTGCCTGAGTTGCAGAAGCGTGGGTTGTTCCGCAAGGACTATGAGGGGACTACACTGAGAGAGCATCTTGGTCTTCCTAGGCCGACAAATCGGTTTTTCCAGTAGTCAAGATAGCCTGTCTAATGATCATCCTGTTCGAATGAGTTCTTATGGAAACCTAGCGAACCCATTTTTCCCTGAAAAAGAGTCCCACCACGTAAAAGGATCAGAAACCACATCAATGTTGAACGGGATATCCCAGATGCCCACATCCTCAAACATGGAAGCGAACGGTCCTTCAATGCTGCTTTCACCCTGGGAAGTCACCCTGTTTATTTCAGGACCTTGCTGGGCTCCCTCAGGTGCAGCGCTTCGAGGAGGTGGCAGCGAGGCCTGGAGCATGATTCCGAGAAATTTGGAGAAACGCATGGCCATATGAGAATCATCTGGAGAGCCTTCGCGGATGGCGTCGATGACGGATCGAAGCAGATGGATATTTGGATGTGATAGTGAAATATGCTGCTCTTTGGCAATAGTGGCCTATTAAACTCGTAAGCAGTGATTCTGCTCATGTCCAAGCCTACTCACCTTTAACAGATGTAGACTCGCAGCTACGATAAACAGCCAACACCGAACAGGTAAGTAAGCAATCAATTTTCCCGGTTCAAGCACATCAACAATGACAGCTAAAAGGGAGTAGCTCGCCTGTGCCGCTTGATCAGAAAACTCGGACAGGGCATTAGCCGCCGTTCTTGCAGATGACGGCAAAGCCTGGGCAGCGGGAGCGAAGCAATACATGATAATGTAGTGAAACTCCATATCTAAGCATGCACTCAGAAAAGTATTGGAATCTTGACACCGTTAGTAAGGCCAATTGCAAGGCTTGGAGCATACTTACCGTAGTGGTGATGATATTGCCTCTTCCAGCGACTTAAAGATCGTCTCAAGTGCTCAAGAG
Organism: Fusarium solani; assembly: GCF_023522795.1. Lineage (NCBI taxonomy): Eukaryota > Fungi > Ascomycota > Sordariomycetes > Hypocreales > Nectriaceae > Fusarium > Fusarium solani. The sequence continues at coordinate 2,703,110 of NW_027072148.1, read as the reverse complement.
TAGGAACCAAGTTCAACGTTGAAAGTGACGTCCCAGTTTTCTTCAGCGAGTGCAGAAACTCTCTGCCCTTGCGAGCCTCAACAGCAAGCTCAAGATATCCCTCCCACAAAGTACTATCAGATAAAGAATCCGCAAATGTCGTAGAGAACCGATCTTTGACGACTTGTCTCGACTTTTCTGGGAGCAAGGGTTCGAGGCCGAGGCGCGTGGCTAGGCTTTCATCCGCTAAGTAGATGAATACGCAGACGAGGCGGCTCCATTCTTGTCGGATGGCTTCTGACTCTGAAGAGGATGTCGAGGGTGTGTGGGATTCATTTTCGAAGCAGCAGCCTTCGTGTGCAAGGGCAATTGCATTAGACAACAAGATCCTAAGATTCAGTCAGTTAAGATAACTAGATAGTCTAAGATTAGGCCCTCACCATGACATTTTGTTGCTTCGGTACGCCGGAGACACAATGTTGAGCTTCTCCATCAAGGAGGTCATACCATAACGACGCTGACCCGTCAATGAATCACCAGGTTGCTCCCTAAACCCCGCCATGGAATCATCCACAAAGTTGATAGCTTCCCCATCACCCTCTGTGAAGTCCATCGGGTTATTGATAGCCTTGACATGCCAGTCAATCAGTAGAATCATTGACGAAATAGCTCCGAGAGACCGAGTCGTCGTCGATCCCCACATGACAGACTGCAGAAACCGCTGAAGAAACTTCCAAACCTGCCAGTGTATCCTCTCGGATCTGATCTCGCCGTGCGAGCCAGACAGGGGGACGTATCGCGACGCAATCGTGACAAGACACGTGAGTAACAGAGGTTCCTCCACGGCCAGCTGCACGTATGATGTTCTGTTGCGATAGTAAGAAGGAACAACAGGTTTTAGCGGCCAGAGTCTCTCAAAGAAAAAGTCCAAATACTCGATGACTTCTTGTTGTGAGATGACCCCCTTTCGAATCAGGACAAAGCCAGACCAGGCGTTTGATATTCTTCTCGCCTCGGCTGATGGGCCGTAAACGCTCGAAGGCATAGCCGATGAGATATGACTCTCATGTGCTGGTGTATCTGATGGGTTATAGGCCTGGCTCCCCGTTGCAGCAAAGGTCAAAAGATCCAAGGCGTCCGCAGTATTGTGGATGTGTGTGGAGACAAGTCTTGATCTTGCATCTAGAGCAGTCGTAACTGGGCTCTCAAGCGTGTTCATGTCCATCGCATGCCGTGTCTGCGGTGTATTTCCCGTTTCAAGAGGTTGGAATTCCACCGTGTCGGAGCCCTGAGGCCCAGGTTCATCCTCTCGTGGACGACGTACATCTCTCTCGACAGGCGATGCCTTTCTCTTAGTACTCCTCGTCGCACGAAACTCACAAACCTGATTATCCGCGACGCATCTCTTGCATCGCGTCTCCCCCTGCAGAGGCTCACAACGCGACTTGCGCTTCCTACAGCGTTCGCAAGACAAATACGCCCGTCGATGCTTGGACGCAGGCGGTGAATTCGTCTGATTGACAGGGAGGAATCCGATCTGGGAGGTCCCGCTGGGATCTTGCTCCGCCATGGTAGAGAAGCCGAATCGTGGAGATTGGAGCCGTCGGATGTCGCTGCGGTTCGGCTCAAGATTTCGGCTACGGATATCCGACAATGGCTCATTTTGTTTCCCCACAGGTTCGGCTCCGATGATCGGTTATTGGTTCTTGGCAAAGGACAGGGATGAGAAGGGATGTGTGAAGCAGGATATAAGGCCGTATTACCTCGGTACCTGTTGAGAAGGGTCTTTTGACATTTGAGAATGGCATCGTGGTTTAGTGTGTTCTCTGATATGCTTTTACTGGATATCAACGGCGCCTACAAGAGAGGGCACCAGCCACAGTAGCAAAAACCATGTTATTCAAACATGACGGCATTATATCATAACTTAGCAGAGATATATTTCGTATGTCTATTCGTAAATGTGCTAAATCTAATAAAAGTTTCTTTCTATTGCCGTTCTCACTTGTCAAACACCTTGCCTGGGTTAAGAAGCCAACTAAGACATGTCAGTACCGATTCAAAGTGAAGCATTTAACAAACTTACTGTGGATCCAGCGTCTCCTTGAGTGCTCTCATAACCCCAATCGTCGCCGGACCAAGCTCCTTCTGCAGACAATGCTAGACGACGTTAACCAAGTAGAAACAGATACTGAGAGTGGTACTCACCTTCTTTCCAAGTCCGATCCCATGCTCGCCAGACACTGTGCCTTCCATCTCCAAAGCACTCACCATCATCGAATCGACACAATCCGAGACTGCCTTTCGCTGTTTCTCAATATCTGGGTTGTACATTACCACCTGGTGAAAGTTTCCATCTCCTACGTGCCCGAGGACACTGTTGTACAAGCCCAGCTTGCTCGCTCTCTCCTTAGAGATTTCTAATATCCATTAGCCGCTGAACGCACAATTAGCTAGTCATCTTACCGATCAACTCTGCCATTCGGGACAAAGGTACTGCAACGTCAGTCGACCAGATCTGTGTTCCTTCAGGTCGAACGGCGAGGTTGGCCCAGAGAGCTTGCTTCCTCGCCGACCAAAGAGACTGCATCTGATCCTCCGTGTTGGCTGATTCGAATGCGTGGCAGCCATTGGATTTTGTAATATCCTGTGCCAGCCGGATGTTGTCCTCGACAGCCTTTTCTGATCCAGAAAACCTATCATTGTTAGCACACGGATCGATTCCAACACATTCAGTACTTACTTGAGAAACAGTGTAGGCCTCTCTTCCCACATTCTACCTCCCGCTCCTCCGCTCTTGTTAATAACCTTCATCTGCACATCGTCCATCAACTCAAGAGCAGCAAGCGGCACACCCTTCCTCATCATCTTGAAAGCCGCATCGGCAGCCTCCTTGACCGTAGAAAAAGTAGCAATAGCGACACTAAAACTCTCCGGAATGATGGCCAACTTCAACGTCGCCTCGGTGATGATACCAAGAGTTCCCTCAGATCCTGTAAAGAGACCAGTCAGGTTATACCCAGCTGACGTCTTTCGAGGACGATGTCGTGTTTTGATGATGGACCCATCTGCTAGAACTACTGTGAGGTTTACCACGTAGTCCTTCATGGTGCCGTATCGCATCGCGTTGGTACCGCTGCAGTTTGTCGCAATCATTCCTCCAACCAACGCAGTCGGACTAGGATCAAGAGGTAGAAACAGCCCGGAATGTTTAATCTCGTCATTCAAGTTTGTCCAGTTGACACCAGCCTGAACCACAACGTCCATATCCTCAGGATGAAAAGCAACAATGTTGTTCATGCCCGAAAGATCCAGACAGACGCCAGAATACGGAGAGCTAAAGTTGCCTTCGACGCTCGATCCTGCGCCGTACGGAACCATCGGAACCTTGTATTTCGTGCATACTTTTGCGATACTCGAAACTTCCTCGGTCGAATTGGGTCGGACGATGGCTACTGGGCGGACATCTGTGTTGGAGGTGGACCATTCGGAGTAGCCGTGCTCGTCGAGATCGTGAGAGTCAACGCTGACGGCGTCGTTGCCTAGAATACGTCGAATCTCATCGACCGCCTGCGGCAAATGGTAAGCACATGTTTCAACGAGCTGTTTGGTTTAACGTACTTTCATCATGGTGGCATGGTCAGCATACTTTGCTGGAGCCGCAGTTGGCTTGAAATCCTTGTCCTTCCATTTTGGAGCTGGCTCTGGAGCTGACGATTGGAAGATGTCATAGGATATAGCAGATGCAGTTAACAGGCCTCCCGCAATAGCTCCAGCTACTACGTAGCCTAGAGGCCGCTGCTGGATGTTGCTCTGCGAGGAAGACCAGCGCGTCCCAAGGGAGCGACTTCCCCTCATCGAGGCCAATTGAGGCCGTCGCGCAGCCAAACTCAATCTCAGAGGCCTCATCTTGTTGGCTGACGCAGGTTGACGCAATCCCAAAATATCCAGAGGAGAAAATCCCCTTGCACATCAAAAACCAAGGTCCAGATAACAAACACAAAGTCTCGGCTCCAGAGCACATCCGTCGGATATTCCCAAACCGGAAAGGCCTCCGCATTCCCCGCCCGGATCGGATACAAGTGGAGCCATGTCCGGTCTCGGGGTACCGGATGGACCTCAGCTGGGTGAATCAATCGTCTGATGATTGGGTCGTACACCGGTGAAGGAATTGCTTCGCTTAGATGGTCACAGGGATGGGGAGATAGTCTGGGGTAATGTCTGGGGCAGATGAAAAATTCGTTTGCTTAAAAGACCCACGGTTCTCCCTGTGATCTTCCCGAGTCCTGCTCTTGGATTATGCACTTTTTGCTGATTCGTCATGACTTCACGTTACGAGAAAGAAGATCCTTCGACTAGTCTGGGTGAAAAGCCTACTGCCGTCGAGGGAGACCATGTTATCGGATCCTCGCTCGATGGAGACATGATCGAGCTGGACGAGGCGACCAACAAACGTCTCCTACGAAAGATTGACTGGCGGTTAATGCCCGTGGTACGACAGCCCCTAATCCATCCAAAACTGGTTGCTAACGTTGCTAGCTCTGCTTCACCTACGCCCTACAGTACTACGACAAGGCAATCCTCAGCCAAGCCGCCATCTTTGGACTCCGAGACGACCTCAACCTCAACACGGGCCTCAAATACTCCTGGGTATCCCTCATCTTTTACTTTGGCTACATCGTTGGTACATATCCCATCTCGTTCCTCGCCCAACGTTTCCCGAGTCGAATAGTCTGCACTGGGATCTGCATCGCCTGGTCCCTTGTCATTCTCTGCACCCCAGCGTGTACCTCCTACGCGGGTCTTTTGGTCAATCGATTCTTCCTGGGACTCATCGAGGCTGGTGTCTCTCCGATATTTATGCTTGTTGTTGGACTGTGGTACACCCACGCTGAACAAGTCTCCCGCTCCAGTTGGTGGTACTCCTTCAGCGGTGGCTCCCTGCTGGTCTCGCCTCTCATCAACTATGGTCTAGGCCACATCAAAGGTGGTTCTCTCAACTCATGGCAGTACATGTACATCATTGCCGGCATCGCCACCCTTCTCTGGGGTGTTGCCCTGTGGTGGGTATTCCCAGATAGTCCCCAAGACGCCAAGGGCTTCACCGAAACGGAACGTCGTCTCCTACTCGAACGTGTCCGAGGAAACAACGCTGGCTCCGAAAACAGACAGTTCAAGCCATATCAGTTCAAGGAAGCCCTTTTTGACTACCAACTCTGGGGCATCATCATTCTATCCATCGTCTCATGCACAGGCTCTGGAGCAGTGACGACCTTTGGAACCATCGTGTTCAAAGATATGGGCTTCGACGTCTTTACTTCGTTGCTGCTCAACTTGCCCATCGGCGCCATGGCTTTTATCTGCGTTCTTGGCTCAGGCTACATTGGACAAAAGGTTCCCAACTCGCGTTTGTACGTGGTTGTGGGTGCCTGTGCGCCTGTCATTCTCGGCTGTGCTCTCCTGTAAGTTGCGCGACCCTAGATGTGTTGGACTTCGCTAAGTTGCTTAGATGGAAACTACCTGACACCGCACTCGCCGGGCGAATTGTGGGGTTCTACCTGATCAGCTTCTTCTCGTCCGCTTGGGTCCAATGCATTGGCCTGGGTACATCCAACGTCGCCGGCCACACCAAAAAGGCCGTCTACGCCGCGGGGACATTCATCGGATACTCTCTCGGAAACATTGTAGGCCCGTTGATGTTTGATGCGTAAGTACTCTTGTGTCTCTGCGTCTGTCCAGTTGCTAACACGGCTTAGCAAATACGCCCCTCGCTATGATGAGAGTTTCATTGGCATCATGATCTGCTTCGCCATCTGTGTGGGCGTATCTCTTGCACTTCGTGTGGTGCTCGCACGGGAAAATAGTAGCCGTGACAGGCAATACGGACAACCTGAACTGAGCCATGGCTTGGAGGATATGACGGACAAGGAGAACAAGTCATTCAGATATAATCTGTGATGAGTGGATAGTAAAGACAGGCATAAACCTCGATTCTTGAATAAAGTACATACCCATACATGTTAACTCGTGGAATTAACACGAAGCAAACTCTCGAAGGTGCTCTAGTTGGTATCCGCCCAAGTCGTCTGTAGTCTTGGTGAGTTGTGGGGCGGAACGACGACTTCCGGATGGCATGTCTTTTGGTAGACCACTCGGCGCCCTCTAATGACAGCTCTTGAACATGTCCGAGACTGCCAAGACAGTCTACTATAGCATAAAGGCTCGCTTTCATTTACTAAGCGACGGTCGTATTCGGATGCCTTGTTCGTTGGTCATGGCATTTGTAATCTCGACGGCCTCCACTCGAGTATACGCCTCAGGCGTATACTGCGAATAAATACACGAAAATTTTGGCATAGATAAGAAAATAGACCCAACATCAATTGCAAACCTAACATCAGAGTAACGCCATGATACAGCAAAAGAGCAATGTCCCACCCCCTGAGGGCGTCACAATGCCTCACCACAACCCATCCTCCATCACCATCACCGATGATGATCAAGACTACCCAGAAGGTGGTACTCGAGCATGGCTCGTAGTCATAGGCGCCTGGTGCGCCATGATACCCTCAATGGGTCTCCTCAATACCTTAGCAGTGCTGCAAGCCTGGGTCTTGGAGAATGAGCTGTCTCACCTCCCAGAGTCTACCGTAGGATGGATCTTTGGATGTTATGGCTTCTTTTTGTATTTCTGCGGTGCTCAAGTCGGTAAGTGATTTTGCTTCAATAATTCTCTCTCCAAATTCTGACTCTCAAAGGTCCAATTGTCGATGCCCACGATATCAAACTTGTCATCATCCCTGGCTCCATCGGCATGGTAGCTTCGATGATTTTCGTCAGTTTATCAACAGGCAAGGCACACACCACCTCACAGCATCTCCCTCTTGCTGATTCTCGCAGAATTTTATCAGTTCCTCCTCTCCTTCGGTGTTCTCGGCGGCATGTCGGCATCCCTCCTCTTCAACCCCAGCCTCGCAGCAGTCGGACACTGGTTCTACAAACGCCGCGCCTTTGCCACTGGGTTGGCATGTACCGCAGGAGGCATAGGGGGAGTCGCGTTCCCTCTAGTCATCCTTTATCTAGGCCCAAAGATCGGCTTCCCTTGGGCGATTCGAGTCATCGCTCTGATCAACGCCGTTTCAGGGGCTGTGGCATGCTGTCTTCTCCGCAAACGACTACCGCCGAACAAAAAGGCCGGCGCATCGATCGACCTGAAAGCACTTTCAGACCTGAATTACGCGGCAACAACCGCGGCCATTTTTCTCATCGAGTTTGCCGTGTTTATACCCTACTCGTACATCTCGGCATACGCAATTCATTACGAGTTCGATTCACAGAAAGCATACATGCTTAACACCCTTCTCAACGTGGGTGCTGTTCCCGGCCGCGCCTTGCCAGGATACGTGGCGGACCGTTTTGGCACGTTCAACACCATGTGTATAACGGCCTTCATCTGCGCAGCCTTTATTCTTACGCTGTGGCTAACTGCCGACGGCGAAGAAGTCAGAACAACATCTTTCACCATCCTCTTCGGCTTCTGGTCTGGAGCAGCCATCAGCCTCACGCCAGTCTGCGTCAGCCAGGTCTGCAAGATCGAAGACTACGGAAAAAGGAACGGAACAGCCTTCTTCATCGCCAGCTTCGGCGCTTTGACGGGGATACCTATAGCAGGGGCCATCTTGGAAGCCAACTCTGGTTCATATCGGGGGCTTATTGTGTTTGCAGGGGTTCTCTACACGGCGGCGTTTGCAGCTTTTGTCTTTGCCAGAGGTGTTACTGGAGGATGGAACTTGAGGACGGTATTCTAGACAGGGTAGACGGCTAATACACGGAGAGCGGATGGTTTGAGATCATTCATTATCTCTGTATGTACACTATTTTACACTTTGGGCCATACTTGCACATTTTCAATTCGTCAGGAGACTCTGACGCCAAGTCCTTGAAGACTTCCAAGTCCTTGGACTCTTTGGGCTTCTCGGCAGACTCCGACACCGTCCCTTAGTTGCCTCCAGGTCCTTGAGGGCTTCTGCATCCTTGGGGGCTGCTAAATCCTCGAATGCACTCAAGTCCTTGAGTTGTTTCCACTCCTCGAAAGACTCCAATGTTGACTCCTTAGTACCTGCTAGGACTTATGACCACTTGAAGATCTTCTTGAAAAAACTCTGCGGCCTTGGAGGTATTCGGAGTCCTTGAGTCTTTCGACTCCTTGGAAGCCTCTGCCTCCTCGGCTTCTAGTTCTTTGGAGATTTCCAGATCTCTGGGGGCTTCTGCGTATCTGGAGTCTTCCTTGCTGACGTCGAACTCGGCTTCAAGCTCACCAGTAGCCCTAAGAGCGTCATCGATGGCAGATTCCACAGCAGCCTCCTTGAGAGGAATATCCTGAAGAGGTCTGCCCTTCGTCTGCACCTTCATCTCAAGATCGGTAAGTCGGTCCATCCACTCGTCGATTTCCTTGTCCGCAGTCTCCCGGTTCAGCGGCTGCCTCTTGAAGATGCGGTTCAGATCCCTGACCTGGTTAGGCTTCAAAGTCGACTTCTTTCCCTCTATGTGGTCGTAGATGACGAGCTCTTCGGTCAATCTGGCGGCGATTCTGTAGTGGTATTCGGAGAGAATAATGGCTTCGAGAATAAAGTGATCCGAGTCCGGTTCAGGAGGCTTGGTGATCTTGTGAAAGACACTCACACGGTCGGGGAATGTGACAGGCTTGAGGATGGTAAGTAGGGGCCAGTTTAGTTGATCAGGTGGAACACGTACAAACTTGAACCAAGTCTTGATGCTTCGCAGAACAAGGCCAGTTGACTGGGGTGTCATCAACTGGAGGTACTCTTGCACTTCTTCTTGAGTATTATCCTTACGGTATTCCGATAATCCGCGGATCCAGTTGATGCGGGAAGCCTCGGCGTACTTGTTGTACATGACGTTGTTGACATGGCCTGCTTCATGGTTAGACGGGTCATGATTTTGACCGGGAAAACATACCCTATCATTTATCGTTAGTCGGCTGTATCCTTGTAGAGGGAACGTCACTCACCATGTTATCCTACAACTCTCGAGTTAGCCATCTATAAACACAGACAAAGACGAAAAGACTCACCATATCACCCCAAGCCACCTCTTGTTTCGTCAATCCAGCCACGCCCTCTTTAGGCGTCAGAAAGCCCTCGCTCGAAGCAAAGACACGCGACCAGTTCTGATTGACAGAGGCATTCACCCTGCCAATATCCCTCCATAATGAACGGGGTATGTCCTTCTTGGTGCGTTGCCTCTCCTGCAGCGCTTGTATGCGCCTGTTTATGATGTGTATCCATTTTGGCCCATGACGGCTCTTGTATGGTCCCCTCTCCCTCGGTTTCGGTTGATCGGTCGGCTGTGTTTTCTGGGACCTTCCCTTGAACTTTTCCTTGAACTCGTCCTTGGGTTCTTCCTCGACTGATTGGTCTTTGACCGGCTCGTCTTTGTTCAACTGATTCTCGCTTGACGGTGTGTCCAGGGGCACTGTATCGAACGGCGGTTTCTTCCCCGGCTGTGTCTCGGCCGCTTCCGTCTCGGTCGTTTTCGTTTCGGTCGACTCCTTCACTTCCCCCGCCACTCGTTGGGTTTTGAACAAATCCCAAAACGAAAACGATCGCGCATAGGCCGGTATCGGTCGAGCAAGTATTGTCGTCGCTATCGCTTGGCGACGCAGGGCGACGCGCGCGACCCTGGTTATTATCATGGTCGTCGAGGGTGCATGTTCTTGAAGGATCGAGAATTTGTTGTACGAGTCGCGATGCGATGTCCGATAAGGACTTCTTATCGGCCTATCGCTGGCGGGGTACGTCACTCGGGGCGAGATGGAATTGGCCAATGAAATAATTCCTTTTAAATACTCAATTTCGTCTGTCTGTTTTACACTCTCGACAATACAATTACTTCCATGCTGCTTGAATAGCCTCAATCAGCTCCGTCTTGCCTCTAACAATATCAACTTCGCTCGGCTTAGTCACATCCTTCTCTGCTATGCCACCAGGCAAGAAGCTCGTGGCCATCTCAACCCACTCATTGATGATCTGAGGAGGAAAGATTTTGCCGTAAAACGCTGGCAGATCCTGCTTCTCGACAGCCATCACCTCAACGTCCTTGTCCAGAACTTGTGAGAATGCATTTTTGACATCTAGTGGTGTATACGGTTGTGGCCCGTGAAGCTCCAAGATGTAAGGCTTGGCGGGTGGGGTCGACTCCTTGACCAGCTCTGAAGCCAGAGCTTGACCAATATCCTTGACAGCGACCATGGCGACTTTAAAGTCCAACGGCGTGATGGTTGAGTAGAAGAAGGGTTTTGGTGCCTTGAGTGTCTCCAGAGACATTGTCCAGTTCTCCATAAAATACGTGCATCGAACAAAGACGATCTCAGGAACATTCGTGTCCTTGAAGACTTGCTCGGCAGTGTGGTTCGTCTTGAGTTCGCCCTGCAAAGGTAAGCTAAGATTGTGAATGGCAGCTATTTACGCATACTGTTCCCTCGGAGAACTCTGCCCCCACGCTCGAGAGCAACACGAGCCTCTTCACGGTGCCAGCCTTCTCGACAGCATCACGGACGTTCTTGGAGACGTTTGTAGCGTGAGCAACGATGCCACGGCCGTCATATACCGGAGGTGTAATAGCAAGAACGGCATCCGATCCAGAAAAGTCTAGTGACGAAGCATCCGAAACATCCGCCTCAACGGCTGTGAAGTTGTCGTGTGACGTAAACTCTTCCGGTGCCTTTTTCACGTTCCGGTAGAGAGCCTTGATGTTGATGGACTGGTTCTCAAACGTGAGAAGCGACCGGATAATGGCGACACCAGTCTTGGTGCTAGCGGGAGCGATAGTAATCTGCATTATATCGTTGAAATGTGCTGTACAGAGTGTCAAGGTGCATGGAGGAGTAAGAATGGTTGCCAAGATTCACGCTCGTAAAGAGCCACAAAGTGGAGGCCAACACGTGGTATTCACGTGTTGCTCGAACGATAATTCTCCAGTGGAGAGTATCCATTTATTCGTTTCTTTTCTTTAGACCTTTTGAAGTCATGTAATGCACCATATGCGGATTTCGTATGCGTCAAAGGTGGTTTGGTGATGCGAGTTTGTCTGACCCAATGACGTCACAGTAGCTCCAGGTCAACCTCCGTCGATATACCCACAGTTATCCGATGATTTTCAGAGATAAGAGCTTCCGTAAGTTAAGTATTGATTATTCTTTTCTCGCAGGGACCGGTGGAGTCGGGATCCGTAGCCAAGAGACAAGATCTCTTGTCTACCTACGTTAAAGAGAGTCAAGGCCTTGGAGTCACAAGGTTGACTGATTCGAGGATATCATAGAACGGCCATAACTTTGACAATATTTGTGCATTTTTACAAAGATTTATATACAATCGCCCAAGTTTCTTCGATATGCAATCCAAAAAAGTTGGTAGGCTTACGCGCCAAAACACCACGTCTACCAACCGACGCCTTTCACAATGCAAACGAGCGTAATATACAGTTCAGAAGTGATACTAGACAGACTCTTCCTTTGCCTTTACCTCCTGACATTGTGGACACTGTTGGCCCGGCTGGCCGAAGGGGTACCACGGGGCGTATGGCGAGGAGTAACACGACTCTCACCAAAGAAGCGATGCGAGTTGCTATACTGACGGGGGTATACGGGACGCTCAACATCCGCAGACGCAGCTGAGCCTGAAGTATCGTTAGCCATATTCTTCAAAGCTCATTCAGTAAAAACTTACTCCTCCGTCGATTATCATAGGCAATGCTTCCACGACGACCCTCAGCCTGCACTTCCTGCCGCTCATCCGCCAACCGCTGGGCAAACGGCGACCTCTTTCGCAGGGTTGGACCCTTCCAGTAGATGACGTACACGGCAACTACAAGAACAAAAGAAATGCAAAAGAGGATTGTCGAGGCGTATTCGAGGTTCTTGCCGGATGACTTTCCAATGTTTTGGAAGAAGGGCGTGGCGGGGACTGTCAAGACACCGGCGAGGAAATCTCGAGCCCAGCCGTTGCCACCGGTTGCTGAAGCAGAGTAGGGTCCGTCTGTTGTAATTAGTACAAGTTTTATCGAGTGGTTGAGGATACTCACAGGCGCAAATCATGTAGTCGATGGTGGCCATGTAGATGGAGTAGTTCGCAATTCCCACAATCGCAGCAAAAATCATGGATCCAATCCAATGGATAGGAGGACCCTGAATAGTCCAGGCGAATCCAATCAGGCCAATTGGCAGGCAGGGAGCAGTGTAAAGCAAGAACCACAGACGAGACTCGTACTGAGCCCTCTCATCATGCGGCTTCTCCTTTCGCTCCTTGACATTCTTCCAGATGGCAGGGATAAAAGCAAGCCAAGCAATCAGGTATCCAATGCCAATGGGAATAAACGAGAGACCGACCGCGATAGTCGAAAAGTCCCACTGCGCATAAACCAGAGCAAAAGACTGGATAAACATAAAGATGAGGGCATCAGAGAAGCCAGAGAGCAGAGAAAGGACCAGCACGATGGGCTCTGTGAGGAACATCTTGAAGGGGCGGGTCCAGGTGATGAGAATCTCCTTGGCTGAGAAGCGGTCTCGGAAGGGGACGAGCTCGTCAGGACCCCAGATGTTGGCGTTGGTCTCCTTTCTACGCTTCTTGGCGATGCGGTTCATGAGGATGGTGCTTCGGGTCTCGGGGACGGTGAAGAAGTGGACGATTTGGACGAAGCCTCCCAGGATGAGCTGGATCCAGATGGACCACCTAACTGCGTTAGACATGTTTGCAAAGGCAGGCATTGCAACTTACCTCCAGTCGAGAAATTGTTCGGTGAAACCGCCAACAATAGGACCAAGCACTGATCCACCAACTGAAGAAAACACCACATACGCGACAGCATACTGCTGATTATCCGCCTCCCACATGTCGGCAATCATACCCAGCGTCACAGAACCACCAGCAGACGACAAGCCACCAAGCGCCCGGCCAACCATGATGGAAGCAAAGTTGGGCGCAAGGGCAACGGGCAGCTGCCAGATGTTGACGAGAAACAGTGACGCCTGCATGATGGGCCAACGGCCAAACTCTTCTGACCAAGGCGCCCACAGCTCACATCCAAACGCGTAGAGGACCAGAAAGATCATGGCTCCGCAGCGGGCTCCTTGAGCACTAACGCCAAACTCCTCCGAAATACCAGGAATGGCATTAGAGTACAGCGAAGTGTTGAAGTTCATCGAGACCTGAACCCAGAAGATGACGGTGAGAATGTACCACTTCTTCCACTTAGGGAACGAGTAGCCCAGCTCGTCGTAGCAGTCATCCTCTGTGATCTCGTACTTGTCGTAGGTGCCCATCTTCTCGAGGCCGCCGCCGCTGGCGTTGTGGACGGTGCGCTCATCACCGCTGGAAGGGCTGTGGTCTGTTGATCCTTCTAGACGTGAGTTGGCAATGTGCAGGTCATCTTGATTGATGACCTGCGGAGGGTCATTTGAGAAATGTGTTGGCATTGTGATGATAACAAGACCGAGGTCATTGAGACTGTCCACGAGAATTGCATTACTACGGGGTATCTTTCTCTTATAATAAACTGAGTGATCACCACGGCAGCTCCGACTAACAAGACAAAACCCACATTGACATCACAGCACGTTAGCAACGTCCCGGTTTCCATGGAAGCAAACCAAGACACATGCCCATCCCAGATGGTGTCGTGGGGACGTCTGTGTGGAGAAGGTCGAGCCGTTCTATCCGACGGATATCCCGATGCAAACAGGCAAGAGTCAAGTCTGGGGGGGTAAGGTTGTTGGATGCGGTTATTTCATTGTGCAGACGCTGGGACGTGTTGGGTGCAGCCGGGGTAGGTAAATCATGCTGATCTTGTTCCATTTTGCCTCATCTTACCTTCAGGATTCTCACGGCTAACCTACAAGCTGAAGCCCGAACTGACTCGGCCGACAAAACCGGACCGACTCTCAACTGATAGGCGCATCTTGTAAAATGACGTCTCAGTCCACAAAAGGAGGCAATAAAAGCATTTTTTTTTTACAAAAACTCGAACAACCACGAGACGTTGACCTCCAGGCAGCACAATTCTTGATCTCCACAGTGTCTCCACATTAGAAGCCTTTGAAGTTCTGTTCGCCCAGTTTATTCCCTGGTTAGTCTGGCGGGAGTAGGATCTATTGCGTCACAGCGGGTACTTTTTTTCACTTGCGGCTCAAGATCGACGGTCAAGCTTGTCATATCTCCCGGCACGTTCGGCCAAGAAGGAGCTGAAGACTGGGCAATTCTTGGCTAGACAGAGCCTCTTAGCTTGGCATGGAGTTGGAGAGAGAGAGAGAGAGAGAGAGAATTCAGCACACCAGTGAACCCCGTCTGTGAGCGAGCAGACCCCGTCTCAACTCTGTAGTAAGCATATCACACCCATTTCTCCACCCCCAAAGCGACCGGCCGAGCATCGTCCAAGCCGGAAACAGAGATACGGGGCACTCCGCAGAGCCTCCACGAGACAATCACGATATCATTTATGCTGATGCCTAAATTCGATATATCCCGCAGAGGCAGTTGGCGTCGGGGATTTCTCGCGATTGGTCTGGGCCTCTGGGGTAAGTGGATGTCATGGGGGATCAGCCGATTTTTGGTGTTGAACGGAACGTTTCATCTAGGCGTCGCATGGATGTTGGATAGTGGAATTTATTATCAATGCCTCGGCTGCTTTCAGAGTTTATAGGTTTAAAGTAATAAAACCCAGTCTTTTCTTATAACGTTAGTCTATGTGGCTCAATTCGTGCAGCCAAGCTCATTCCACACACCGGTGCCAGCCACACTATCAGATTTACATGTCGCAAAGCCCTATCAAGATATTTCTGTAACCCCAATTGAAGAGATACACATTGTACGAAGCCCAGAAACAGACAGCGTGCTTACCTTCCGCCCAATAAAACCAAATTCGGACGTGATATCTTACCATGAGCAACCTGACAAATCCATGATTAGAAATCAGTATGGCATCATCCATCTCACATCTTGGCATCACATCTCACGATAAAAGACACTTCCATTCTCAATGAATCCATCAACTTTAAATAATCAACAAACTTCAAGAGTATCAAGATGGCCCCTATTCGCACTGCCCTCATCGGCCTCTCCGCCTCGGCCAAAACCTCCTGGGCCGCCGTCGCCCATCTCCCATACCTCCTCTCCCCGCGCGGCAAGTCCAAGTATCAGATCGTGGCTCTCTGCAATAGCAGCGTAGATGCTGCTCGCAAAGCTATTCAGCACTTTGAACTTCCCGCAGAGACAAAGGCATATGGCGACCCCGAGTCTCTTGCTGCCGATGATGAGATTGATCTAGTGGTTGTCATTACCCGCGTTGACGTCCATCATTCAACTGCCTTGCCTAGTGTCAAAGCTGGCAAGGCTGTTTACGTGGAGTGGCCTCTAGCGCAAGACGATGAGCATGCTAGAGAACTTGCAACTCTTGCCAAAGAAAGCGGTAGCCGCACCATTGTCGGTCTTCAAGGTCGTGTCGCACCGCCCATCGCCAAGATTCATGAGCTTCTACAGCAAGGACGCATCGGAAAGGTTCTCAGTAGTGAAATTCGTGCATCCGGAGGCACCAATGACCGTGAGATATTGCCATCAACGTTGAGTTACTTTACTCGGCGTGCTGTGGGGGGCAATATTTACACAATTGGCCTTGGTCACCGTAAGTAAATGCTCGTTTGAAAGAGTGAAACACGGCTGACACTAGACTAGTCTTTGACCAAGTCCAACACATCTTGGGCGACATTGGCAACTTCAAGAGCCGCCTCCATCTCCAACGTCCCAATGTCAAACTCCGTGACCTAGCAACAAACAAGATCATCGAGACAGTCAAGTCCGACGTCCCAGACCTGATCTTTGCAACCGGCACTCTCAAAGAATCAGAGACCTCCCAAGAAGGCGCAAGCGTACTCATCCGTTTCCGCCGAGGTCAGCCCTTCCCAGGAGAAAGCCCCCTCGTCTTTACCATCAACGGTGAAAAGGGGGAGATTAGACTCAAGGCCGAGGGAGGCACCTCCTTGCATGCTAACAGCTATGATGCACCCGTGACTATTGAAGTTGATGACTTCGAGACCGGCAAGGTTGAGAAGATTTCTTGGCAGTGGCAGGACTGGCAGGAAGAGCTCCCCGTTGTCAGCCGTAGCGTTGCTACTGTCTATGAGAAGTTTGCAGAGGGAGATAGAAAAGGACTGGTCTCTTTCGATGACGCTCTCCTCCGACATGAGCAGTTGAATGGATTGTTGAGGGAATGGGACTCGGACAGCTCCAAGTAGTCCACAGCTCTGTTAAACACTCGCAACTATACACGCCACGAGCCAGGGATCGAGAACAAAGACTGCTCTAAGAACCAATTTGGACATAATTGCTATCCAGACCGACAATCGAGAGTATCTGATGTGCAATCTATTGTGTTGTATGTAAGGGCATAACCATAATACGAGGAACGCCCAAAGCATGCATTCTTCCAAATTGTAACAAACTCACCGTACTCGCCCTAACCATCTATATCTTCCACAGACAGCCAAGCGTTAACTAGTCAGGCTCTGTACATACTGCACCAGCTCAGAAACGTCCTCTTCTATCTTTTGGATATACTCCTGTCCACCAACCAACTTTTCAGACATGGGCATCCGCTTGATCAGGTCCGGTGTGGAGCAGAGCAGTCGGAGGTCCGACTCCGCGTCTGGTCCTGACGGGTTGGCCGCTATGTTTACAAACAAGGTCCGGAGAGCGACGACCGGGTAGTGAATGGAGATCCTGCAGTTGCACCGGTCAACTATATAATTAATTCAGTGTGGCCTGTACTTACCAGAACATCTCTTTTACGAGTTGGTCTAGAGCCGTCTCGAGATACAGCAGAGTCGAACGACTAGCCTCGAGCGCCAGTGTTATACTGGACTGAACGCTGGTCCCCCATGCCTTCCCCAGGCTATCCGAGCCCTTTGAGAACTGATACCTCGCACTCGCTTGATGTATTGTGATAAATAGGTTGTGGTACTCGAGGTGCAGGGCGGTGCCATGATGCCGCACCCAAGGCGGGAGGTCAACCTCGAGCGTCGAGATGCGACTCTTGTCGGCGATCAGGAATGTCGGCCGTATCTCTGCAGGAACGCACATCCTCCACGTTTCTAGCTCACCATCAAGCTCTCGTACCGCTCGCAGGAGCTCCGCCTCGGACCGTTGCCTCGCTTCAGTCGAGTACAGAAGCTGCCAGATCCTGGATTTGAGTATGCTGAGCTGAATATCTCCCATCAGACAGGGCGGCAAGACGCCGTACGGCAGCGGAGGCATGCGTCCCTCGTTGAAACACCCTGGGGAGGAGCTAAGATGGCCCGGGGGCGTCAAGTCGCAGAGGCTGTCGGGTAGACAGGGTTCCATGCCGGTGCGCAAGGTGGCCGCCTTGTCGGTAATGTAGCTCTCCCAGAAGAGGGCGCGCAGCTCTCGGATCTCGCTCTCGCTGTATCTGACCCCTGTATTGGGCCTCATGGTGTGTCCCCCGAGCTCCGTGACGAGACGGCAGGCGACGTGATGCATCCGAATAGAAGTGGGAATCTGCCCAGAAAAAGCGCTCTGGAACCGCTTCTCATCATCAGCTATCGAGCCCAGCAGCAATATAGGCTAACATACCAGCAAGGAAATAGCCCGAAGACTCATGAGATTAGCTATCCCGCTCGTTGACTCTAGTAGAAACAAAGCCCGGGACGCACACTTCATCTCGAGCGAGCGCGGCAAAGACAGAGCTCGGTCGTCAAAAAAGCCCATGGTCGATACGAGAGCCAAGACGCTCGCCTGGGCAGCAGCTCTCTGGGCGGTTTCCTCGAGTGAATATGCCAGTTCCAAGGTATCTTGAAAGATGACGGGGTCCATTAGCGGATGAACAAATCGGACAGAAGACTCGGAGTAGGCGTCAAGGGCTCTCCAGGCGGTCTCTCGGTCGAGGCGGTCTACGTCGTCGCCGGTGTCTGAAGAGCTATGGCAAGTAAGAGGAATCGACGAAAGGAATCCATCTCGCTGGGGAATTTCCTGGTGAAAGATTTCGCCAAGTCCTGGTAGGAATTCCTCCACCAAAGGTAGACAAGCAGTGACGGAGGTGCCCTGGTCCAGCATAACCCTGTCAAGGGCAAATTCAATGGGCTCAAGTTGGCTGGATAAGCTGCGCTGGACAGCAAACACGCTATTCTCTATCCTGCGAGTACACACACAGGTTAGGCATGTCCAATCGTCGACAGATCGTCTTCCTACCTGGGCTTGGAGCTCCGCTTGTTAGCCTGCACCCGGTTGAAGGTGCAGACGAGGTGATGATGTCGACACCAGTCGCAGGCGAGGTTTTGATCAGTCCTGTCACAGGAGATCTGTGAGTTTCAGGTGTCAACATAGGAGAGCTGGTATAAGAAGAAGAAGGGCACATGGTGGTGTGAGAAGGAGAACTCACCTTCTTCGAGTAGCACAAGTCGCAGGCTCGTTTCCGCAACATGTTGAAGGCCTCCTCCTGTCCCAAAGACCGAGAAGGCCAGATCACCGTAATACAAGAAAGGTTACAGGAAAGAGAGTAAAACGCTTGGTGATTTGGATGACGATACCAGGGGTCCCTTGCTGTTGATCTGATGACTCAGCGGAGAATGTGCCAGTTGGGAATAGCTTCGCGGCAGCAGGACCGGGAGTTCGGAAGGCGGATGCTACCAAAAATGCCGAAGCGATGACATGATGGTAGAGGGCAAGGTGGTAGATGGCTCTTGGGTCATGA
This sequence comes from Fusarium solani, assembly GCF_023522795.1. Lineage (NCBI taxonomy): Eukaryota > Fungi > Ascomycota > Sordariomycetes > Hypocreales > Nectriaceae > Fusarium > Fusarium solani. The sequence continues at coordinate 2,684,357 of NW_027072148.1, read as the reverse complement.
GTGCCGCGTGTCATCGTGGCATGTCATTTCTATACCACACTGGTTTATCAGCTTGATATGTAGCCACTTTGCTCTTGCATACTTTGATGTACTTGTGATATGGCTATTTTCATATGGTATGATTTAGCAAATCTGGTATCAATGCGAAACTTTCCAGTCTGGTCAGGATATGAATTCCTACCATTGATAGGTTGAAGAAACGCTGGTTAAGAAATAAATAGGACTTTATATCCTTACAGCTATCCTTAAGTGAGGATAAGTTAATAGTTTTAGATGAGTATCAAGCCACCCCCTCCACGGACATGCATGGCCCCAGGCCGATGCCCAGTGTTGTTACTATTTCACATGTAGTCAAGGGCCTTAGGAGCCGACGTGAGTTGCCTGCTCTGAGCGCTTGCCCGGAACTCGATTCCTCCTTAATCTAATCAAATCAAGGCTTCTCACTTTGAAAGTAGGGAGCCCAAGTTCTTCGCGAGTGATTAAACTAGCTTCAAAGTTGAATCCACAACGCACTACCAGACAGTCACCGAGAAAGGGGCTTGTGTAGTTGTATCAAAGACGGTTGACTATCCGAAGCCTTGGGAAGCATGCTCTCAGTGAATCAAGAATGGGATCAGACACATAAAAGCATACATGCTATAATACTACGGTTACAAGACCTGTGTAGGGTTAATCAACTCGCCTCAATCAGCCCTACAAGAGGATGACTTATTACATGGCTCCAGGACCATGACCATCTTGGGCATTCAGCCGATTTTGTATAAACATAGTTTCTAGCCATCACAAGAACTCCTCACTTAGCATCACATTTGACATGGATCAAGGTAATTCAAATTGGACATTGTGTTTCATGAAACTCCACACTCCATGAGCGTGCTTGGGTGTATGCAAATATTCTCAAACTTACTAATAAAACACAAGTCACTCAAGGTTTTTCGTACTGTCAACACGACAGAGATCAATATAAGAATGCATTAAATGTACTCATTAAGCCCTGTTATTTCATTACTACAGGGAATCATGTTCACGTTCCAGCCCATTACTGCTCAAACTCTCCAGCGTACAGCATGTCTCCCCGCTTTCCGTTCATCGTCTCCCAAACATCGCGTGCTTGCAGATGGGTATCACGCTTGGCAGGCTCTCCAGCAAGCTCCACTGCCTGGTCTTCTCTCTCAAGTTTGACTGTATCGCCGTTAGCACAAGTAAAGTTACACACAAAGACTACTCACCGTGCAGGAACACGGCTGTTCGCTTGCCACTGAAAAGGGCATGTGGCACGTTCGTGACGTTATCCGAGTTGGCGTCGCCAACGGCGTAGATACCGGGAATGTTCGTGACAAGACCCGCAGACTGGTTAGCAGCCAGACGACCACCATAAAGTTGAACTCCTGCCTTCTCTCCAACATCGGATCGCTGCTCGTCGGGGAAGCTGGCGAGGAACGCAGCTCGACCGACGGGCTCCCCCTTGTCAAACTTGACGTTGAACCAGTCATTCTCGGGGACACTGGGAAGACTGGGGTCCGCGTGCTCGTTGGCTCCCTCGGCAACCCTCTCAATCTCGGTGATGGTGCGGTTGTCTACTGTGACGTTGTGGATGTTGAGGTAGGCCTCCCACTTAGGAAGATCCTTGGCGGCCAGGGCACGGGAGTCCCGAGTGTCGGTTCCGTTGACAAAGGCGACAATGTCAGTGTTCAGGGTCAACATCTCACGGACCATGCCAGCAACCTTGTCCAGAGGGCCGAGGAGCCCGAGTGGCTGATCGGCATGCTCGTGGCCGTCGCACCAAGGGCACCAGAAGATACCCTTGCCCCAAGCCTCTTCGACACCAGGTGTCTCGGGGAGAATGTCGCGAAGTCCAGTGGCGAGGACAATCTTGCGTGCGGTCAAGGTCTTCTTCTGCTTGTTGCCGTAGTCGACAGTAACAGAGAACCAGGTGTTCTCGTCACGAGTCTTAATGTCGGTGACGGTTCCATTCTCCATCTTGACAGTGTCATAGTAAGACAGCTGCTTGCGAGCGGCCCAGCGGTAGTACGCAGGTGTGACACCTGGGATCTGTTAGTGTGACACAGCGGGAGACACGATAATACTCACCATCGAAGCCAGGAACATCGTGCATGTGTCGAGTGGGAGCATTTCTATACTCCCGAGTCAATGAGGAGAACATTTCGACGCACACGAGCGAGACCACTCAAGGCAGCGAGGCCGGCAGGACCACCTCCTACGATGATGGCATCGTATTGGGTCTGAGGCACAGGAGGGACATCTCCTCGAGCAATGGCAGCAGCATTACCGAGAGAGACGAGCGCCGAAGCGACGAGAGTGGAAAGGAACCGCATATTCAGACCTGGGGATGGAGAGAAGAGGATGAAGACCGAATGGAGGCGACGAGATGGAAGATGCTGCGATGGGCGCCTGCCTTTATACCAGACTCCCTCCGCTCCCTCGGCAGCAAGGATGCATCACAGCTGCCGCTACTAACGATACCTACATATTGTGATCGCTTGACACAAGCCGAGAGATATTTCTCTCAAAAAAGAGACGAACCAAAATGATTCGCCAATTCTGGTTCCAATGTCGATCATGGTCCAAAGCTACCCTCTCGCCTGCAGCTTGTACCATCAGCTGGGCAGTGGGCCATCTGAGACACGGAAGCCTTCAGCTCTCCATCTTCCAGCAGCTCTAACCATTCACAGCTTCTTCTGTGTCAACGACAGGCTCGGACCGTCCTGGTAGCTCCCGTCTCCCCGCAGGCTTTGAGGCCCTTTTGTCTGCAAGCCGCTCTTTGCGGTTGAGCTGATTCTCCCGAGGCGACGCCGTGCCAAGGAAATCTGTCGAGCAGGGATGTTCGGGATCTACGGCGGGCCAAGAGCTGAAGGTTGAAGCTAGTTTCCGTGCGTGCATGAGGAAAATCAAGAGGTTGGGAGGTGACTCTTCGTCTTGAGTGGCTGCTTCCATCGAGATTTCGCTTCAATATTGAGGCCAAACACCAGCTGAAGAAACCAAGGGCGTTTCTGTGAAGCCCATTCTCAAGCCACGCGTCATGAATGTTGTTCTCATTCTGATCGGCAGCCAAGCTCATCAAGCACCAGGTAGCGAGATGACTGCACGACATGGTTCAAGACATGGCCAAGGGGGAATAAACTTGGACCCTTTGTAGACCGTCAATAAAGCTCTCGCACCGCCGCTAGGATGATCCCAGTCATCAGCGGAGTCAAGGCGCGGGCATTCCCGTGCCACCATCACCGCTTTGTCAAATCCACACGAGCTCTCCACTTGGGGCCGGTCTGCTGACTGGTCTCGGCCGAAAATCAGCTTCAATTTCGACGTCGTCGCATGGAGATACCATGTAGGAGATTTTCAGTTGCAGCATTTGAGCCTCTCAGGCGTCGAGTATCAAGACTTCATCGGCGGGTAGATATCAGCAGGCAAGTCGCACTATCCAACGTGCGTAGACTACTTCAAGAGCCTACTAGAAACAATCTGACTTGGTGACGACCGTCTCTTCGTTCTGGGGGGCTCTGGGCGTGGCCAGTGAGAGGCAGTCCTCCTATCTTACCTGGCCTTTGTTAGGAGGTCACAGGTCACATCAGCACCCAATATTATATTGCAAACATTCTTTCTAGCCATCAGAACTTATCAGTCCGTACCTAGAGTCAACATAGCCTCAAGAACGAAAGCTAAGATATATGGTCATCGGTGATCAGGATGGTAGTCTCTTTTCCTTCCAGTAGTCTTCATTAGATGCCTATTTTGTCAGGATGACTCTTTGATACTGACTTGTTCAGCGTGAATATCGCTCAAGGGAAATGTCGTTGCTTGATAAGGTCTGGATAGGCCGCAGCTTTTGTTTATGCTTCATCACTTGCAGGCTCGAGTGACAAACAAAGCATGCATCGAGGCCACTGAATGATGCCATTTCATTCACGTCTAGGTACCTATGCTAATGTCAATCTCAACACCAACACCAACTGAGTGAGCTCAAAACCTGGTTGTAATGAACAGACAGGTTGACCATTGTAGGCCCTCCCTTGTGCATCAAACCAGTTCCTGCAAAGGGTTTATTGGGCATTGTTGCATGGTTTCTTTGTATTCATTGTACACGCCTAATCATTCAAAACGGTCGATCCACAACCAATAACAACAAACAACATGTTATGCGTTCGGTTGGGTTCTCTTTGTTCCGCCGAATCGTTCTGCAGGCCGTTGAGCTCTGTTCTTCAGCACCTTCCTCCTCCTCACGCATCTCAACATTTTGCCAGCTACTTAAAACCCCATCGACCCCAAGCCTGCTCAGCAAAAGCACACACTGAACCCATCATCGCCTCTTCATCAGCCAAGATGTGCGAGCTTACCTTCTCCGACGTCATCTACACTGGCTGCGGCCACACCGTGGCAAGAGAGCCAGTCCTCATCCCCTGCGCACAACCGGGAAAGCCGGGTCATGCTGTCTGCAAGAGTTACTTGGCTTCCAAGAGGATGCCTGGAAACTGTGGGAGACCTGAGTGTAAGGGCAAGTGATCTGGCGATCAACATCAAGGCTGATCATCTTTGGTAAGATGACCCCAAGTGCCTTCTTCTCTATTTTCACAATGCAAACAATGATTCCTTCAGGTGTCTAATGGTTCAATCTGCAGCTGCGTTGCATACAGCATTCTTTCGCTCATTGCCTCTCATTCAACGGGGAGCTCAAGCACGCCTCAACACACCTCAGATAGCAAAACCCGCCGGTACTAGGAAGGGTAGTTGAGCTGTATTTTATGTCATTATATATAAATAGATAATCCTAGTTTATTTTCACATTAAGAAACCTGCCTTGGATGTGCCCATATGTCTATCATTCCACTTTCGCTTGCTGGATATATGTCATGAAACCAATAACTTTTGATGTCCCCAATGCCTCATTATACCCGTAACTCAATAAGTTCGTCACTCTGTTGTCTGCTCAGTTGCATTCTCCCGTTCCCTCGCCGCCTTCTCATCCGCAGTAAGATCCGCCTTGGCCGACTCCATCCTGACAGTGATAAAGATGAGCAAAGCAGCAACCGCGAGTGCTGCGCCAGCCCAGAATCCAATCTGGTACTGACTCCTCTGGCTCACGTTCTCTGCTCCTTCGGCGTCCTTCTTGGCAGAAATTGCCATCTCTCCAACGCCCAGCCAGAATGCCATGCCGAGGTAGAGCAGACTGGTGATCAAAGCTCCAGCAACTGCTTGGAGATGACTGGGGAGAGATGTAGTGATGAAGATGTTGGTGACGTTGAATGCGACATCCACGCCGATTGTGCTGAGTACCATGGCAGGGAAGACAAACGCCCAATAGAGAAAGCTGTTTGACTTTCCACTATCAGGAATGAGGGCAAATAATATGCAGCATCCGAGGAATCCAAATCCAGAAATCAACAGCAAAAGTCGTCCGCTGACAATGTGAAGAACGAAACCACCAACGACGGCTAGGATAAATCCACCTGCAGCCAGGGGGATGAACCACGCTGCTGTCAGCAACGGGGAGATGCCCAACACTTCTTCGATACTAGGTCAAATGTCAGTCTAACAGATCAGAGAACCTTGGAAAGAGTGACGTACTAGAAGCTGGCGTAAAAGAGAAACAGGCCAAAAGATCCGTAGGAAAAGAATAAAGCAATGATCAAGCGAGTCATGTACTTTGTCTTGAATACTTCGGCCGGCAACAAAGGTTGACTAGCCTTCCAGCCCTCGATGTAAACGGCCAAAGCAAGAAACAAGACACCAATGATCAGGGTGATGTAGATGTAAGGTGTCCGCCAGCCCTGGGGAGCGTTTCCACCATCTGTCAACGCGTACACAACCAGCGCCAGTCCAGGAACAATAGTACAGGCTCCCATCCAATCCATACCAAGATCAGGTTGCGTATCACCTTGACTCTTGGGAATTGTCAAAAGACCGGCGAGAAAGATACCAGCGCAGAAGCAAGCACCGATGAAAAAGTACCACTTCCAGCCGAGAACTTGGGCAGCGAGGGCACCAAAGAAGATGCCTGAATAAAATCCAATGCAGGAAAAGGCTCCAAACATTCCAAAGACCAAATTCTTTCGAGGTCCTGGGCGATAGATGCGTGCCATAATAGCAACGCTCGATGGTAGGAAGGCGGAGGATCCCAGACCCTGCATGGCTCGGCAGGCGATGAGCATGGTTGGGTTCTGGCTGAACCCGGCGATCAATGACCAAACCAGCAACCATACGTGACCTCCCAAGAATATTAATCGTCCGCCGTGAATCTCGGATAGTCGTGCAAAAGGTAGAAGGAGAGCCGCCGTAGTCAAATTGATGACAGCCGCAGGCCAAGTCCGAGCTGACTCTGGGATATCCAACGACTTCGCAAGAGAAGGCAACGCAATGTTAAACCCGCTGACAAAGTACTCGCTAACCATCATAGACCCAACAACAGCAAAGACGAAACCTATCTCGGCGTACCAGCTGTGAAAGCACGCCGGACGCTCTCGTCCCAACCTCTCAATCTCCTTCTGATCAAACAGAAGAGAGGGTTCTTGTGAAGATCCATTGCGTTCTTGGTCGAGGACACCGTCGATGGTGCAATCCTTTTCGTTTGTGGAAACCATATGGATTGTCGATGAGTGTTCGTGGAGGTGTGCGCCCGATGGGAGGGTCGAAGAATGGCGGCTCGTTTCTTATAAGCGACGTTGAGTTTTGGGGTGTGGGTCTGGTGAAGGGATTGATAATCGGGCCCGCTGTGTTTAGCTCGCAGAAAACAGTCACAGAGGAAGCGGAGATGGTGATGATGTTATTGATCGATTATACGACTCGAAGTGTGGTTTGTTAGCTCAAGGTCTAGCACCGACACTAGACAAAGAGGCAGATCCTCCTTCTTAAGGCTGGATCATCAACGGACAGACGGACATATCTCGAGACCGAGCATGATCCTCCAAAGCAAAATCTCGATCTCTACACCTCCATCGTCTATCACCAGAAAGGGCATTAACGTCGCAAGCGAGGATTTCGGACTTTCGGACCGGACAAAACTAGACCGAAAGCGGAGCTTCACAGCGAGTTGGCGAATAAGCATAGATAAGCCGGCTTGACTTGCCTATCTGAGGAGTAGTGTCAACTCCATCTACGATGCAGGCAGGTGGGGAAGATGGGACGAACTGTTGGTCAAGATTTGCATCGATTGCATCTTCCTGCAAGATTTAACCAGATTTTAACCAGGTGCCGGGTTATGGGAGTTGATTGGGTGCTTAGATTGAGTTAGTCTATCCAGGTGGGCAAAGCAATGCCTACGATTACAAACCAAGTGGTCCTTGTTAATGGAAGGGTTTCACAGAGGGTACCTCGAAGCTACAGCTAAGAAATCTACAGGGATACAGTCATCTCCAGATGACCTGTGTATAGCTACCCTGAAGACGAAGAGGGCCACGGAGAGACACGCGTCTCAATAGATAGGCTGCTCAATAGTTTAATAGAAAATGAAGTCGTTTTAGTCTGTCTATCGTCGAAACGTCTATCGTAGAAGAAATCCAGGATAAATGTCCTCGGTCGGATCAATATAGAAACTCATCCTCCCACACAACTTCGCTTCACCCGTCACACGAGGGATACACGCAGGGAACCCCTCCACAGGCAACTTTTCCTCCGACAAGACCTCGGCCTGGAACTGCGACCCAATAATCGACCGGTGCAACAGCTTTGCCTTTCCGGGTGCGACTCTTCCCTGGGCAAACAAGACTGCGAGTCGAGCACATGATCCAGAGCCACAGGGCGATCGGTCAATTTGGCCGTCTGCAAACACGGTGACGTTTCTTTGCCGAACAATTCCTTCCTCATCACCCTCCTCGTTGAAAAAAATGATTCCATAACAATCGTACGTTCCATAATGAGCTCGAGTTCCCAGCGAAGCCTTGATTTCTCGCCCAATCTTGATAAACTCGTTGACGTTCTTTGGCTCAACCTTGAGTCCAAGCTGGTCCGCATCCAAGGTAGCATAGACAGCTCCGCCAAAGGCCAAATCGACGTTGACTTCGGTTCCCCGCGAGGGCACGGCGGCGGGTAATGACTTGGCCAACTGGTAGCTGGTCACGTTGATAAAGTCGGCGCCAACAGCCTTACCGTCGACGATATTCATGCTAGCCACCACTCGGCCGGATGGAACATCGACCACAACGTCGACCTTGGCCACTCCAGACTCTGGGACCTTGACAATAGCATTCGCGACAGCCCAGTATCCAAGCGCAATCGTTCCGTGACCGCAAGCCGTAGAGAAGCCATCTTTATGCCAAAAGAGCACACCAAAGGCAGCTCCATCATCATTAGGCGGCGTGATAAAGCCGCCGTACATATCGGCGTGACCGCGAGGTTCGTGGCATAACGATTGGCGAAGCTGGTCGAGCGGATGCTGAGGATCTGCTATGATATCGAAACGACGCTGAGCAACGGTCGAAGACTCGGGAAGGTAGCCGCTTGGAAGCTTTTTGACGACACGGAAAGGTTCACCGGCGGTATGCCAGTCTTCAGTTTCGATCCAGAAGGGAGAGGAGGCCATGATAGGTTGTGAGGGACGGTTCGGCTTGCTGTGAGGGAGAGAGCGTGGGAATGGTCCAGGGCATGAGAGGGCGATGAGCCACCAGAGACAAGGGTGTGAATAAATGTTGGTTGGATATCTTTTCTAGATGATTTCCTCGGCGGTCCAACAGATTGAACGGGAGATCAACATCATCTGAATGGTTCTATAATCCGTTCTTCCTGTTCGATCTCCATTCATTCGACGGTTTACTCCGTCCCCCGCATTGTTGTAATCAATACGGCCTCTGCATGACATACCCAGAGGGCGAGTGGATACATCGGCATGTGGACTCCGACATTGCGTGGGACCTTCTCGGACAATTGAGATGGAAGACGGAACTTACAGATCCGGTTCAGGCTCATACACATAAGTTCAGATTTAATATACAAGCACATGTAAGGGTTTCTAGGGAATTCCCAGGTACGAAAAGAGTCGAGTTGAAGACAGGAGGCTATCATCTATGGATGGCTTGAACGGTGAAGGTCCCTACTGGATCTACGAGGGCCTCCAACATCATTACATAGTTGCCTTGTAAAGTATCCATCTTACCATGTTCATCCGTCCGAGCAGCTTATGAATCAAGGCCTAAAGAGCCAATAATTCTTGACATCCCGAACACCGCGTTCAACATATCATTCCATATTTCTCATCGGCACCGCTTCCGTGGGATGATTTCCACAACACCACCTCCATGTCATAAATTCCGTTCCAGAACTTCCGTGCCAACTTCCGCCCTACCTCAGAGCTTGCAGGCAATACTTTAAAAACCAGCCCATCAAAATAGGGACGGTCCGGAACCCGGCCGGTATCCCGGTGTCGGTATGTGGGGCCGACCTTCGGGCCGGTGTCCCATCGCCGGCAACAAGCCGTGATCCCAGGCTGATAAGGAAGAAAACAAAGTCTCATCCTTTTAGCCAAGAGGACACATTTCAAGGCTAGATCCAGCCCAATCCGGATTGCCTCGAACCAAGAGCGAGTCGAACGGCACAGCTGTTGACCATGGCTTCTGCCAATGATGCCGTTATTTCTTGCTACTCGTGTCATGGCGCAGTATCCCTATTTGTCTCAACCTGGCCATGTCCCCCCAAAGCCGCACCTTCCTCGGGTGTAACCATGAAATCCCCCATGTTGAGTCCCTCTGCCAACTGCATAATCTCCCCGGGTGACAATATATACCCTCCATGGGAGCCCAACAGTCCCCAGGGGGAAGTCTCATCCACATACGTGACATCTGTCGCGGCTGGTTGATCAGGCAGATCCATTCTCCGTCTCAGAATGGGCTCTTCTTGGAATTGTAGAGGCGCGGGGTTCGCCTGGGATCTGGATCCGAGGTAGGATGTCATTATCTGCTCCAAGCGCTGTAGCTCCCGTTTTCGAAGTGGTGTTGCTGGACTGCCTTTTGCAATCATTGTGTCGAATATGCCGTGGGCAGTTGCAAGCCAGGTTTGATCGGGCACGAAACCTGGTGATACTGCGTCGATAACGTAGAGGAGAAAGGCCGACGAGAAGACCGTCTCCATTTGAAACGGCAGAAAGCAGTCTGGGCATCATGTGTCAGAATGATCTTTGCGTTAATGTGGGCTTCTTACCAAGAAGGTTCTCGTCACCGAGTGCTCGCAAAGTCTTGAGGATGTTCAATGCCGAATGAACGCACGACTGTAGCAGTGAACTGATGGGACCATCAGGTATGGTCCGGTCTCCATCACTCCCAGTCAATCGTCTTTGCAAGACACACATGACCAAAGGTCGAGTCGTCAAAACAACACACTGGCCCCGTTAGCATCGGATGTGGTATGAAATATGTGCTACTTACGTGATGATACGAAAGAATCAACCTTGTGGCGATCTTTGAAGAGCGAATGTTTGTTTTATGAAGTCTCGTGTCAAGGAACGCGCTGATATCTCTCGAGACATCTGCGAGGCTGTGTAACACCGACTGCGTATCATGGAGCAGAGTCCCGTCAAAGTTCCTGTCAACTCCATAAACGCCTGGATATCATCAATAAAAATTGCACAGTTACAACAATACCAAATCCATACCGTTCAGTATTGTCGCTGTCAAACGAGACATTCGGATCTGCAATGTGAGGGCATCGGCCCTTAGAGAACTGTCGATATCGGAGGGCAGCTTTGTCGTGATGTCTTCATCTCTGATAGAACTTGGTGCTCCGACCAACGGACCGTATTCTCGATCAATGATGTGCGAGATCCAGAAAATGGTGTTACAGCGTTTTGAGTGCTGCTCGCCAACATCTTCTGGAGGCATGTGCCTATGCCATCCTTCAATGAGTGCGAGACGCAATCCTTGCCCGATCTATCCAGTATCAGATAAAGCCACTCAGTCAAATATGGAGTCGGGGTACTGTACTCACAATCTGGAACGCCATCAATCGCAAGTCGACCGCTTGGAGGTACAAAGCCGCCAGACAATGAGCTTGCACCACCGCCAACGATTCCTTGTCCTTGTCCAATGGAATGAGACTTGGTATCAACGATAACCCTCGTGAAGCATATTTGATGCCCGGAACGCCTTTGTTTGACCCAGTGCTCAAGAAGGCTTCACCAAATGCCAGCACCAGCAAAAACTGCGAATACCAGAACCTCGACCGATACGCCTCTCCGGCAGGATTCTGGTAGAATCGTTCGACCTGCTCACGGAAGGACTCATGGTCGATGATTTCGTAGAGCGATCCGAGATGATACTGAACCGTGGACAATAAATAGAGCGCATACTCGCATGATGGGAGCCCTGAAACGTCTGGCTGATCATACAACCCGACAGGACTCCAGGTCAGATTGATGGTCTCAAGGTCCCAGGGATAAACTGGAGGTTCCGGCTTGGGCATGCAGCTCCCGATGATGGCGAGGACACGCCTGCAAAAGGCCCAAGACGACGTTGGTCCCATATACCCTGTTGTAATTAATTGGAGAAAATCTCAAAGTGAAACAGTCTACTTACAGAATTTGCCATGGGGATCGCGGGCAAATACTTCTCCGTTGTCGACAAGTGGGTTGCGATTGAACTCGGGGGAGTCCAATGCAGGGCCAATTTGGCAGGGGACCTGAGTGTTACTCCCGGCGGCGGTATCTGAATGGCTCTGGGTGTGCGATGACTGCTCTGTTGGGCTCAGAATGGCCGGGTCGATACCACTGAGCTGGTCGGAGGGCATAATTAACCGCAGCGGCGTCATAGCTGGCTGCTGTGGCTGAAGACTCTGTTCTTTCAGACTTTGTTCCTGAACACGGGCTTCCAGCGACTGAAGATAGCTATGGCCAATGTTAGCTAGGCTCAGGCAAAGAATGAGTCAATGTGCTTCCCTTGTCGGGACGGTTGTCCGCATATCTTCAGGCCTGAAGTAGCATTCATGTCTCTTCCTTTGACATCGCGCACATGGAACTGAGCCTGAGCATCGAACCTTCATGTCACGGCACCGAGCGCATCTTTAACAACAGTCAGTCGAGGGTAGAGCCAGTGGTGATGGGTCACTCACGCGCGCAAACATCGCCGGCGGTTCATCTCTTCCGAATGACTGAAGCTGTGTGGAACGACGCAGTATAGGACACTGGTATCTATCAAGGCAGGGTGATAATGAAGAACGGGGCCGGTTCGTGTGGTCAAGACCAGAAGCTAGACCATTTTCTGGGCTTGGATGCTGACGTAACCCAGACGGGCAAGCCTTCGAGGTGTTGACTTGAACTCCCAATCATCCACGGATGGTGGCAGCTATGTTCTTTATATTGCTTGACCTGGCTTTAGGAACTCTACTGGTTTATTAAAAACTCGACATAAGTACGATATCTCAGAGGGTAATTGTGCAATCGGGGCTGGCAGAACCTGCATGGGCTGCCCAGCGGATGCTGTCACGGGACTGGTACAAGATCCTCAACCCGTGTATTAATGAATAGCAATTGGAACAGGAAATTACGTAAGACAGCAAACGACGTCACTTTCGGATAAGACTATCACCATCCGAATATACTGCAACCGGGCCTCCAGCAAGAAACGGCCCCGTACCTCCGGGAGTCGGGGATGCCGAGCCGGCCGGTCCGGGCCCACTCCGGTATGCTCGGTGCCGAGGGGAGACGGACTCATTCCCTCACAAAATACGAGTATCAACACTTTTTAATACGACGATATGATCCTGGGGAATCTCCGAAGCAACAACAGGCTCATCTGTTGTCAGCTTCGATGCTGAAGGGTAATGGTGAGCGATCCCACTGGGTGCGTGTGAGTGGCATCGTCAATTCAAGACAGCAGAATAGGGGTATCAATTCATCAATCCCTAGCTCATGCTCTTATTGACAGAACAAGCAAGACTGAGACAACACTCCAATTTCTCCTTCCAACGATTTTCCATTAAAACGAATTCCCTGCCACTCTGTGAATTTGTCCCCTTCATCTTCAAACGACTGCCTTCCTGAAACCAGACCAACCACTCCCGAAACTACTCAACGCCATGGCGGCGTGTCATGTAGCGCAGTTCGCATCCTTGTATACCTCGTACTGCTCGAACGCCATTTTACCCTCTCATGGGCACTTTCCGTCACCAATTACCACCCGCCCACTGTCGCACATCATTCCAGACGCACGGCTCTTGCACAGGCACCATGTTGACGATGGCACCCAAGTAACCTACCCATCCAATCTGATCGGAAAGGTTGTGCTCCAACTTCCGTTTTGAAGCTCTTACGCGCCCCCCTCATCGTCGCCAATGCGAATCGCTCCCTCGGTACCAGCTCCGTGAGCCCAGTAGCCACCAACCTCGGGGGTCGTCTCGCGGTTCTGACGGGCAGCCGTGATTAGCCAGAGACCAAGAATAGCCTTGGCCAGGACATCGAGGACAGCGTAGATGATAATCTCGGTGCCGACCTTGACCCTCCAAGCACCGCCGGCAGCACCCCAGACCCTGTCATCGTTAGCATGCAACACAGCATTTGAGGAAATCACTTACACGACGTAGATGGTCCAGAGAATGAGGGCAAAGGTGGCGAGAGAGCCAAACAGTCGGGAAACCTTGGTACCGCGAGCTCGAGAAGCTCTGGCACCATGGATAGAGACATGCCAGATGGTGAAGAGATAGGCAATGCAGCTAATGGCATACCATCCCCATTTCTGGGCAGTATGCGCATGACCAATAGCAGCAAAAAGACCCGTCAGCATCATGATGACATTCGCCACTATAGCCATGACGGTATGCGCTCCATCAACACCAGCCAGCAGACAAAGCTCGAGAACCAGGATGGGAGTCGTAATGGCCCAGTCCACAAAGCGAGCCCAGTAGACCTGACGGCACACATCGTGGAACGTATCGGGAACGTGCTTGTGGTGATCTCGAACGCTGACGCAGTTAAAGGTGGACGCATGCCCGGAGGCCATGGCAAAGTAGGCGAGCGCGGAGATGATGGTGGTCAGGGTGGTGAGGAAGTAGAAGATGCGACGCTGGACGGCTACGTTCCACGAGAGGAGGGCGAAGACGGCGGAAGCCACCACCATCATGAAGAAGAGAACCCATAGAGCGCGGATTCCATTGTGGCCGGCTGTCTGATAATGGGTCGGCTCAGCTGGAAATTGTTAGTGTGAAGCCATTCGAGTGAAGCCATTCGCTCTAGAACATACGAATGACAGTCGGGATCGGCCCAACGGGCTTGGTCTTGATGGCCTCAATTACAGAATCCATTGTATCGTTTTCGAATCGCCTCTGAATATTCAAGTTGTCAAGAGCTCAAAGACTACAGAACAAACTCCTCCAAAGCAAAGCGGGCAAACAGGCATTTAAAAGGCAAAACGCAGCATGCCAGTCCTCTGCGCCTCCTATAAGCAAACAAACGTCATCCATGACATGTAGATTGGTAAACGACGTTGCAGAAAAGCAGGTATTGATGCGGGGGAGCAGCAGGATCGCGACGTGTCTGGGCGGGCTTCGCGTGTGTACGGCGTCACCATAACGTAATCTGGTAGGACGAGGTGGTGTTTCGAGTTGTTGCTTTTTAGAGCTGGTGCACGTGTTTCGTCAGGTGACGTTGATGGATGTTATAATTGTAATTGTAATTGTAATTGTGCTCTGGAGATGATTTGTGTAAGCTTGTGATAATGGTGTAGTCCTTCCTCATGTCTGCCAGTAGCTGTGTATGTGGTGTTTCAGCAGACTGAGTCACAGCGGGAATGGCTTCACGATGCCCTCACTGCCCTCGCGGCAGAGGCGTCACAAATGAACGAACCGATGGAACGTTCAAGAAAATTTTGTCCTGCATATTTTGCAGATCCATCGTTTCAAGAAAATACCCTAACGCAAAAAGCTTGGAAGAGGGCCGGCAGCCAGGAACTCATTGCAACATGGATGGTCCAGACTCTGAGGATTTGGCTCAGCCTCAAACAGGGCAGCTACTGCAGCTGCTATGCCTTTTTGAAGATAACTTGGCACCTTGGGCCTTGAGGCACGAACACTACTTTTTTTAGTCGTGAATGGTTGCCCTCTCCTTTGCCCCGGAGTGTCCGAACTCGCAAGCTTGTGAGGAGCTTCAGAAGCTTATCGCCCACCCTACGAGGACCTGGTCCGGAGGGTTTGCCCGTTCAGACAGCGGCTCATCGGTATGGAACATGGTTCTTCCACGGGCTGTCGTCAGTGTGTTCACTGCCTTGTGCAGATCTTCCCTGTGAGGAATGGAATCTCGATCGCTCTTTGATCGTCTGTTCCGAAGCCGCCTGAGTCGATGTGCAGGTCAGACGAGTCAGCCCATGTCTCATGTCGGACGGAAGTCTCCCCCTTCTTCCGTGAAACAGGCAGATAAAATACTGGCAGTTGGATTCAAATTTAGCAGAGGAACGATACTGCACAGTAGCCCGCATTAAAAAGAAAGTTTTGTCTTGGTAGATCACGTTGAAGCTTCGACACCAGACCACGATGGAACCGTCGCCACCCGCTCACGTTTTCATCTCGCTTACACTTTTGACCTTTCCTCCCCTTCTCTCCCCGCAAATTCCCCAGACTTTTTTTCTCGTCTGAATCAGCTGCCGAGCATCGGCCCGCGTGAACTGCGCAAAGGATGCAAAGAATTGCGGAGGATCCAATAGAAGAGGACTCACAGCCTTGTTGACATGTGAAATGCGGGATAATTGATTACGCTGTGGCGGGGATTGAGACCCGCTCAGGCCAGGCCAGCCCCAGTTGGAAAGCCACCCTAGAGATGCGGCCACGTGCCCCTGTAAGGGCTGCCCTTCCTGTCTCCTTGATTGGTCGGCCGCCCTCCCTCCAGGCGGTGAGGATGCCCTGAATTGGGTGCGCTTCCAGTTTGCGGCTGGTCAGATGTCTGCTGAGGGCTGACGACGAAGGGCATTCCGGAGGCAGTGAGCTGAATATCTCGTGTTCAATATTTGATGTGGTGTTGAGAAGAAAAAGGAGAAACAAATACCCTGTAAATGCAGAACGTTACAGGGCGTTTAGCGGTTGGCAACTGCTCTACAGCGGCTGCATGACAGTTTTCCCCACATTCAACAATGGCGGGGAAAAGTGGATTCAATCTTTCGGAAAGTGGACATGGTCATGGGGACCTTCCCAAATTCAAGAAATTCCTCTCGTCCCTATTCGCACACCAAGATCCAATTTCATCATCACCAAGTCCATCCCCGAATATCATCACCCTCAGATCATCGCTTGTTACCTGTATCTACCTGGAAGAAAAGCTTCGAGCCGTCCTTACAAGCCACTGCCGTTATCTCCTTCTGTGCCGTGTCTCGGAGCCCCTCCACCAACCCCCACCACTTCCGCCAACTCACCGCACCGCACCGCACCTACAGTTCCGCTCGCTCCTCGACTTGTGACCCCCCGGTTACTCCCATCTCTTGTCCTGTTTCAACAATAATCTCTCAGTTTCAATCACAAGACGCAAACACGCTCTATCTCCTCCTACTATCACGATCCTCAAACCTACAACGCTCGCGCTCGAACCTGTTCCAAACATCTCCCCTGCCATGCTATAACGTCGCTTTCTCCGCCGCTACCGCTCCCTCCTCGCAGACGACCTTGTTCCCACGCTTGACCTGCGTGGGCCTTTATCATGGCCGATCTGCTGCTCCAAACCCGTGCGGTTCCTACCCACTCGAAACCCAAGTCTCCCGTCAAGTCGAACACGAAAGCGAAGCGTCCACCGAGCGTGTCCTCTTCGGGTCCAGCGGTCGTCAGTACGATTCAAAAGGCCATCAAACAGGCCAATGATACTTGGTTATGGTGCAAGGATGGTTTGACGGAAGACCAGCGCCAAAAGGTTCAACAGTTGGAAGAAAGGAAACATCATTTGGGTCTGCGCATGCAAAATGTGAGTTGCTGTCGCCTCTCCTGTCCCGTCACTTGCTAATAGGCCTAGGCCGAGTCTCGCGCGCAATGGGAGGCTGCCGCGAAAGAACTCGACGTTCTCGAAGGAAACGACGAGTGGAAACGAGACGCATCGTCGGGCGACTACAACCCCAAGCTGATCAAGGAGCGTCTCCAAGCCCTCGACGAAGCCCGCACCAAATGCGACGTTCATACCATGATGCACTTGATACGCACCGCCCTCTCTCGAGATCTCGGCGGCATGGATAATGTCGATCTCTACCGACACTCTTATTCAGGAACGAAGCATCTCATCGAGCGCTACGTCGAGTCCACAATACAGACAATTGAGGCTGTTGTCACACAAAGTCGGCTCGACCAGAGTGTTGAGTATCGCGACTTGCTTGAAGGCATCCTCTTCGCCCGACAGAGCTTCGGTCGAAGCGCTTTGCTCCTGTCAGGCGGCGGCACGTTTGGCATGTCCCATATTGGCGTGTTGAAGGCCCTGTTTGAGGCACAACTTCTACCAAGGATCATTTCAGGCGCCAGCGCCGGAAGCATTGTTTGCGCCGCCATGTGCACGCGAACAGACGAGGAAATCCCTCAGTTGATCGAGGAGTTTCCCTACGGAGACCTTTCCGTATTCGAGAGTCCCGATGGCACAGACGGCGTTTGGAACAACTTGCGCCGTCTGCTAACCGAAGGAAGTTGGTCCGACATCAAGCATCTTACTAGGGTCATGAGAGGCTTGATGGGAGACATGACCTTTCAAGAGGCTTACAATCGAACACGCCGAATTCTCAACATTTGCGTCTCGACAGCTTCCATGTACGAGCTGCCGAGACTGCTCAACTACGTCACGGCTCCCAATGTCATGATCTGGTCCGCTGTCGCCGCTTCATGTTCGGTTCCTCTCGTCTTCAACGCGTCACCTCTTCTCGTCAAAGATCCCATTACGGGCGAGCACTTGCCATGGAACCCAACTCCACAGCGCTGGATTGATGGCTCAGTGGACAATGACTTGCCCATGACGCGTCTCTCGGAAATGTTCAACGTGAATCACTTTATCGTTTCCCAAGTGAACCCCCACGTCGTCCCCTTTCTTGCCAAGGATGACCACTTGTCCCCTCAAAGAAAGCCGGAACGCCCCCAGCAAGTCAATACCGACGAGTTTGACTGGATGTACACATTGACATCTCTGGCGAGGGATGAGGCACTGCACCGACTTCACTTCCTGGCTGAACTTGGCATCATGCCCAATCTTGCCACCAAGTTTCGCAGTGTCCTCAGCCAGAAGTACTCTGGTGACATCAACATCCTCCCCGAGATGAGCATCAACGACCTCCCACGGCTGATGCGAAACCCGTCGCCCGAGTTCATGATGCGAGCGTGCCTTGTGGGTGAGCGGGCGACCTGGCCCAAACTGAGCCGGATACGAGACCGATGTGCTATTGAGCTGGCCTTGGATCGCGCGGTGCATAGGCTTCGGGCCAGAGTCATCTTTTCTGAGAGTCAGCGAGACCTGCGTCGCCTGAATGTCACCATGGGGAACATCCCCCTCAAGATCCCTCCCACAGCGCAGGCAGGACAAGCGGCGGCGGCGTCTGCCGAGACAAAGAACCAGAAGCGACATCGTCGGAAGTCTGGAAGCAGCCTCCTCGTGGCTCCCAGACAATGGTTACTCGTGGATGATGCCATCACCGACGATGAGACGGAACAAGAAGAGCGACTCGAGATGGAGTCCCGCCGAAGCCAGGTCGGGTCATCCCTTTCGCAGCGCAAGCCTCGTCTGAAGAGAGCATCTAGAAGCCAAGTTCACATTCACACCCGAGCTACACTCGCACCCTCAATTCACGCCGAGGAAACCAACCCAAACTTTAACTTTTCGAAGCCCATAACTCCACCTTTGAAGGGGGTGGATGACAATACAGAGGTGGCAGTAGATGAAGAGCCAGAGGAAGCCACTCCAGAGCCTTGGTCTGCACCAGCATGGCAACCACGCACAAGCATTTCGCCGCCTGCTGAAGAAGCTGAAACAAGCGAAGCATATCATTCCAGCGACGTCCACAGAGATGACACCGACATTAGTGATCCCGAGCCATATGACGTACATCAAATCTCAAACACTCCAAACAAGGCCCTCAGCGTAGAAAGCCGAGGGCGATATGGCCCAGAGGAGAGGGCGGGCTGGATTCTCTGGGACTAGGGAGACCAGCCGAGATATGCGAGAAGGGGTACAAGATGAGCATTTTGGCTTAGACGAGAGAGAGTACATCAAGACAAGAGGAGGGAGAGCCACCTTTAACATATTTTTCTTTCTTTTGTTTTGAGCAGCATTTTTGAGAGCGACTTCGAGTTGTTTTGGGATGAGCATTGTGGGATAATGGATGCATGGGAGGCAGTGGGTGGCAGTTATACCTCAAGTATTCAGATACGATATACCAATTATATTTTCAAGCGTACATGTCCTGGACTTCAGTTACCTATGTGACCGATGTATGGCCAGGTTATAATATTCGTGTGGCTAGTTCAGTCCCTTTTCTTTGGTAGTATATCATCTATCTCGTTTATCCCTTCCTAATTCTTCCTCATCATGTATGGTTCCATCTCGGAGATCTATGTCCAAAGGTTTTCGCAACCTCGCCCCATGACAAAAGTCGACTCTCAATATATGGCGTTCACCGTCCATCCTACGGCCAGTATCCTCGCAGCAACATAACAACTCCAAGACACCGCATACGAAACACCAGAAAATATGATGACAGCCAACCACCCATCTCCGTTACCAAGCCCGAGGAGAGCACCCCCTATAGGAATGCCCGTCAAGGTTCCAAAGCTCGCCGCCAGTAGAGCAGTTGACAGATATCGTCCGTAATCTTTCGAATCGCAGAGCTGGCCTATGCAGACAGGGACCAAGCTGACATTTCCACCGCTTGCGAAGCCCAGGAGGAGGGTGAAGGCTATGAGCATGGGTTTTGAATCTCCCGCTGGTAGCCAGAGTGCAAGAACGCAGATGATACATGCTCCAACGGTGATGATGAGGACGTTGAATCTGCCGATCCGATCTGAGATGATTCCTGGAACAACTCTTCCAACGACACTGCCGGCGTTGAGCAGCGCTGGGAGCATATAGCTGTTGGTAGATGCGTGTCCGTGTTCTGTGGCATATGACACGACATATGTCAAAGGAACCATAATCCCATATTCCATAAAGAATATTCCCACGCAGCATAGAGACAGCCTTGAATCTTTAAACAACCCAAACTCAGGCCACGCGGATTCAAACTGCTCACTCGGTGGTAGACGAGTCCGAATCAAAAGATTCGAAGGTACGGCGAGTAAGAGCAGAATAAATCCCAGCATCCGCATGCTCCAGGCAAATCCAATGCTCGGAAGGGTAGCTTGAAAGAGCAGAGGGAATATGATGCCGCCAATACCTCCCGCTGTGGAAGCAACGCCGACTGCAAAGCCACGGCGTTTGTGGAACCAATGTCCGATAACAGCGTATGCGGGAATGTTCATGAGAGAAGCTCCAATTCCAAAGACCATAGAGAAGCAGAGGATTATCTGATAATATTCTAGACACCGGTAAGTCATAGCTCTCAAGGAGTTGATAGGATATTACCTGAACATAAGCTCAACAACATAAAACTAACCACCACTAAAACACTGCCCACAAAGATGAGTAGTCGATGCCCGTGTTGATCAAATATAGGGCCCGCCAATAAGCCCAGGAAGTAAATGTTGAAGAGATACAGCGAAAAGATCCATGCCACAGTCGACGGCTCTTTATCTTGAAGCTGATTCTCCATAAAATACGACTCAAAAACAGCCGCAGTATTGATCACGCCAAAAACAGAGAGCATGATACAAAAAGATCCAAAGACGACGCCCCAGGCTCTAAAGCCGCCTTCTGGGTACGTAAGGACGTCATCATCAGGGCTTTCAGTCGTGTGATTATCGGTTTCCGATTTTTGGGTTGACTCGGGGTTTTGTAACGCCATTTTGAAGCGTAGGTATATCGAATGAGTAGGAAACGTTGAGCGGTGAATCCTTGCAGGTGGATGCGACGTCTTTATAAGGCGTTGAGTTGCATGGATTGGATGCATGGTCACTCATTCCTAATCGAGACATATGACTATTTGCTGAATAAGGAAGTAGAGCCAACTACAAATATCAACATAGAGTCAAGACTCTGTAGAGTTTCTATCTAACCTCTACGTTAAACAATTGCATATACTCATTTCTAGGAACATGCATTTATGCCTTGAAAAGCCAATTGTGATTCTGTCACATCCAAACAGCACTGCCATCCTCGAATATCCAACCATCGGCCGTCAACATGCAGCTTAGTCCGCCACGTCTGATGGATTGGTCGCCAAGTCCCAGGCCGCCTTAACTCTGCCTCACGAGGCTCTACGACTCTGCCAGACCTGAATTTTCCTCTTTCCTAGCCCAACTTCTCTCCTCTTTTGCTTCAACCCTGCTCAGCGACTTCTTTCCTGCCAACTCCTTTCTTCCCAGCGGACGACCGAACACACAAACATCAGTGGTCTCTGTCTATCAGGGAACGCCCACCTCCTCATTCGTCAAGATGAGTTTCGGATTCAGCGTCGGTGATTTCCTCACCGCTGCGCAGCTGGCGCACAAGATTCGCAAGAACTTTAACGGGGCGCCGAGCCAGTTTAAGAATCTTTCTGATGAGTTAGTATAGACTCCCGGCTGTATTGGACTAGAAGCTAAAGTCTCAGGACCAAAGTGCTGTCTATGTTACTCCAAGACGTCGATATCAAAGTTGACGAGTTGGATCTCACTGCTCAGCAAGAGACTAATCTAGAGCAAGCGATGGGCACTTGCGAAGCTGTTCTCCATGACCTCCAAGCTGTCTGTGACAGGTTCAGTGATTTGGACAGCACACATAGCAATCCTCGCAAATCTGTTCGACGAGTCTGGAAGAAGCTCAAGTGGGAGCCCACAGAGGCTGATGAGCTTCGGCAACGCATCAATTCGAGCATTGCGATGCTTACTGCATCGCTCAACCAACTTTCCAGGTGATATATACACACAAAGTGTCTTGGGCTACTGGTCTGACCAATTCAGCGCGACAACTGTAGCGGTAAAGAAGGGCGTCGACCGTCTGAACCAGTGTCAGGACCATCAAGAACGGCTCGCCATTCTCAATTGGCTCAGCTCTTTCGATCACACAGCTCAACAGAACGATATTTCAGCTCGGAGACAAGCGGGAACAGGCCTGTGGCTTCTTCAATCCCCCGAATTCGCTTCTTGGAGGTCCACCAATGGTCAAACTCTCTTCTGTCCGGGGATCCCCGGCGCTGGGAAGACGATTCTCTCATCTATCGTGGTTGAAGAACTCATGAAGCAGTTTCAGGATGATACAAGTGTTTCTGTGTCTTACATCTACTTCAATTATCAGCAGCAGGAGAACCAAACCATCGACCAGGTCTTTGGGAGCTTGCTTAGGCAGCTAGTAGCACGCCAATCTAATATCCCAGCCGCTGTTGAAGAGTTATACAGGGAGCATATTAGATGGGGCTCCAAGCTGGCATTTGAGGAAGTCTGTGACCTTATTCACAGGCTGTCCTCGCTATACTCAAGAGGCTTCATCATCGTCGACGCCCTCGACGAATGCCCCCTCCGAGACGGACGCCGGAACACCATATTGTCAGAATTCATGGAGCTCCAAACTACCCTCTCAGCCAACATCATGTGCACATCTCGGCCCATTCCCGAGATAGAGGCTTGGTTCCCCAAGGCCGTGTCGGTCGAGGTGCGCGCTAGTGAACATGACGTTCGGAAATATCTCGACGGCCAGTTCGGCCGTTTGCCAGGCTTTGTTGCACGTAACCCCGACCTTCAAGAACAGGTCAAAAGTCAGATAGTGCAGGTCGTGGACGGAATGTACGTGGCTCCAGACTCCTTTCGGCGATATCGCTGATCCTCCTAGGTTCCTACTCGCCCATCTCCATCTCGAGTCTCTAATGTACAAACGCACTCCCAAAGCCCTTCGTACAGCTCTCGAAGGACTTCCACGTGGCTCGACTGCTTATGACGATACCTACAAACAGACAATGAAGCGTATTCAGAAACAATTTCCTGATCGGGCGGAGCTCGCTGTGGACGTGTTGCAGTGGATCGTCTGTTCCAAGTCCCCTCTCACGGTATCGGAACTTCAGCATGCCTTGGCCGTGGAGGTTGGGGAGGAAGATCTGGACTTTGACAACCTCCCTGATGTTGATGACATGGTGACAGCCTGTGGAGGGCTGATCGCTGTTGATCAAGAAAGTGGCATCATCCGCCTCGTTCACTACACCACTCAGGAGTACTTTGAGCGCACCAGAGATACCTGGTTTCTGAATTCTGAAGATCAGATGACTGAGGTTTGCCTCACATATCTCTCGTTTAATTCATTTAGGGGAGCACATTGCCACAACCCAGACGAGTACCGGAAGCGTCTTCAAGACTGGCCTTTCTATCGATATGCTTGCAAACATTGGGGAATGCACGCCCATCAAACACCACCTGCGAGGATCTTAGCCTTCTTTCAGCTCGAACAGGCTTTTCGGTCCTCACTTCAGCCCTTGATCCAGGGCCCAGCTCTCTCGATATTTTCAGAGAACTATGAAGACAGATTCTGTGTTGACCCAGTGAAAGAGCAGACCAACGAGCTTCACGTGGCTGCTCATTTTGGTCTGGTCGGTGTTGTGCGCGAGCTCGCCGTTAGTGAAACTGTCGATGAGCCAACTTCCAGAGGTTGGACGCCCCTTGCCTTCGCGGCAGCGGAGGGTCAAGAGGCTGTCATCCGGCAACTGTTGGTCGACTATGAATCGGACGCAAACAGCCGGGATTCAGAGGGCATGTCTCCCCTACATCGAGCTGCGATAAACGGGCATGGGAGAGCTTGTGAGACACTTCTCGACATCGGGCGAGCCAATGTCAATCTCCTAGACTCTAACAGCCGAACCGCTCTATCACATGCTGCCGAAAGAAACTCGACCACCATCGTAGATATTCTATTGCGAACTAACAGCGTCTATCTTGGTTCAACAGAATTCGATGATCGATTGGCTCTCTGTTCTTCCAAAACTGGTGCTTATCGATCGCCCATGTTTTGTGCAGTTGAGCAGGGAGATGAGGAGATGGTGAAAAGACTGCTCGCGACAAATCGGGTGAATCTCACTACTTCGCTCTTCCGCTCAGCCATTTCAAACAGTCACCTGGGAGTTGCCAAAATTCTTCTCGACAGCGATGTCTTCGATGCTGACGCAACAGACAAGAATGGGAGAAATCCGCTGTCGTATGCTGCTGATCAAGGCTATGTGGAAGCCGTTGAAGTGCTTTTACAGAGATACAAGGCCGATGTCAACTCGAAAGACTACAACCAAACGACTCCCCTATCCCACGCTGTTGAGAGCGGCCATGAGCAAGTCGTTAAATTGCTTCTACAGACCCCGGGTGTCGATGTCAACTCGAAAGACCTCACTCAAAGGACTCCCCTCTCTTACGCTGCCGAGTATGGTCGTCAACAAATCGTCGAAGCGCTCCTACAGAGTCAAAACATTGATGTTAACGCAAAAGACCGCAACCAGAGGACTCCACTGTCTTACGCTTCTGAAGATGGCCACGAGCAAATCGTTGAAGCGCTTCTACAGGCTCCCAACATTGACATCGATTCAAAAGCTGCGGACCTCGACGAACACATCGCAGGCCGAACACCCCTGTCATTTGCCGCCGAGGGTGGCCATTCTCGAATTGTGCAAAGACTGCTCGAAACTGGCCACGTTGATCCAGACGCTTGTGGTAAAGGTTCTCATTGCCGGACCCCTCTAACATGGGCTATCCTAGGGGCATGTAGGTACCCCGTAGGGGTCCGAGATGAGCCCGAGAGGTTCATGGCCGTGGTAGATCTTCTCTTGAGAACAAAGCGAGTCGACGTCAACTACAAGTCTAGATCATACTATTATCTTCATCTCCCTACTTCTCGCGAAGTAGTACACGGCCACACACCTCTCCTGATCGCCACGAAGGCATGGGGTCCCCCGGGCATAATCAAGTTGCTTCTTGAGAACGGAGCTGATGCAAACGGGGCATCGGAAGACGGTGCAATACCGCTATCCCATGCTGCCAAGCGTGGAGACAAAGCGCTCGTAGATCTACTTATCGAGTATGGTGCAAAACCGGTGAAGCCAAAGAGAAGGCAGAGGGCAAAGGGTGGCTGGAATCAATCTCTTGTGGGGTGAGGGTGATGTAAGGGCCATGACAAGAAAAGCACCCTCTAAAGCAATTGTTGTTTAAAGATACAAAGCAAAATGAGGGAAATTTTTCTGACTGCCGTTCCCATCTGCTTGGACCTTGGACACGTCGTGAGACATCTAACGACCCTACTCGAGGGGGGCCGGCTTCTTGAGGGGAATGACCGCATTACGCACTCGTAGTTCATCCCATAGTGCTGTGTATAATCTGCAGTCGTGGAGCCGTTGCACGTGCACGCTTGCGGGTATCATTAGTAGTCAACAGCATGATAGTGATCTTGTCTGATTAGTCTAGTCGCTCATAATTCTACATGTACGGAAAATCTTTATCGTCCTCCCCAGTTCATAAGCTGCGGGTGACAAGCATCCCACCCGTCAAAGTACGGCTTCCTCTGCTCATCCCCAGCGCCTCCGCCACGAGCCAGGTACTCGAGCACCATGTCGGCCCAGAGCCAGCTCGCGGGGCCCCTACCCGGGTGCGTCTTGTCCTTGTACAGCATCGACAGCGACGTGATGATGCGGCCCCACTCGAACACCTCGTGCCCGGCCTTCTCGGCGATGGCTCGTGAAAGTCGGTCCAGGTCGTAGATGGTGGCGTCTCCGGCGTCGCTCACGCGGTGAATCGTCATGGATCGGAACATGGTTGGGGACTTGGGGAACTCGAGGGCGATGCGGCCGACGAACTTCCTCAGACGGGCAGCAGTGAAACGGACTTCTTGCCAGACCAACTGTCTCACTCGTGTTCCCATGGGGTAGACATCCTTCTCGTGGTTGGCCTCGCCGCTCTCCCAGAACGCTCGCTGGTCCCAGAGACCGCTCTGCCAAAGGATAAGATCAGGGTATCCGTTGGGGCCTTGGATCGTCTCGTTCATGGGTCCCCAGTACTGCTCCCAGCGGTCCTCAAAAGCGATAGCCTTCATGTCGGTCATCCACCACCAATCAGGTCGGTATGTGAAGGAGCCAGCAAAATGCCAGTGGACGAAGGTAAGGTTGAACTCGGGGATAGTGCAAGTGGCCGTCGTGTGCGGCGCCGGCTGTTGCATGCCTCGTCCAAGCTCCTTGCAGAAAAACTCCATCATGAATCGATCGACCGAGTCGCTAAAGAGCAGGATACGACGGCCCCAGAGCCAGCCCAGCTCGCCCTCGTTCTTCATGGGAGCATAGTCCTCAACGCCGGCCGTCTTCATATACTGAGCAGCCTTTCGTCGGCGCTGGCTCTCGGCAACGACAGCGGGCATCCATTGTCGGGGTGTGGATGATAGGTCGAGGTATTCGGATTCCACCTCGGTGGCGTTGAAGACGATTTCGCCGGCGGCAGGGTACACAGCGTAATCAGGGTCCTCGGCGTCGAGGAGGTCATCGGTGTACGGGATCCATCGTGTCTTCTTGTACTGATCGGTGCCGTTTATATCAGCCGGGATATAGAGGTAGCCTGGTCGGCGATAAGGGTCCTCGCAGTTGTACACCTGTGTGGAGGGTCTGTGATGGTCAGCGCCGAGCCAAGATAATGCCAAGTCGTCACGACACGTGGGCCATTGACGTCTGTGTGCCAACAGAGTCACAGGAGATGCATACTTGAAAGTCTTGTCCCAGTACTCGCCAGCCTTGCCGTGCGCATACTCTAACGGCGCCTTCAAAGAATCCGAGAAATAAGCAAACAAGACCAGCAAAAGAGAGACGCCGGCAGCAATAAGAATACAAGTAGTGACCGAGAAGCGCGGGGCGCGCGAAATGGAGGACAGCATCGTCAAGATGGCCAAAGGGAGCGTGATTCCGAGACAAGGGAGAAGAGGCAGGAACGGGATGTGGGAATAAGCGTACGCCTAAATAACAGCGACGGCCAGTGTTCCATCCGGGAAGGAAGATCCCTCCCTATTCCCCACTACCCCTATTTGCCGCCACTTTATTTGATCCAGACGCTTCAAGTGCGTTGCATTCGAACTCGACTTTGTCTGGCGTGCTGTGGCGTTCAATGGTGGCCTTTTGGCCCCGAATTCTCCAGCGCGTTTTCCCAGACGAGAATTGCAGCGGGAATGTATCAGATACTTGGCAAAGGGTGTCTCTGGCGGTTTCGGGTTGGTACCTGTTGACCTGGTCAATCAAGGGGACGCTCCACTGTGGGATGATGGGGGAGCTAACTGTGTCCGGACAGCCGACAAGCGCTGATGCATTTGACCCACCACGATCCAGATGCACCATGAAAAGCTTCAGCAGTGCCGACGCAAAAAGTGAAGCATCGCGATGGAAGAGATGTCGTTGAATTTCTCATCGCAGAGGGAAGGAGCGCGATCAAAAAGATTTCCTAATCGGGTTAGACGCCACGCGATACGGGCCGTTGGCGGAAGGCTGACAAGCGCTCAGAGGGAAGGAGCGTGATTTGGATATCAAAGCCGCCTGAGAATGCATCACCACCAACACCAAAATGCTCAGAAAACCACCAAAAATGCTCCAAAACGCAAAAAAATACCCGGACAGCTGTTTTCGACCACGCCAGGATTCGAACCTGGAATCTCTAGAGGGATCGGGTGTCCGAGAACCGAAATCTAGCGCCTTAGCCATTAGGCCACGCGGCCGGAGCTTGTTTGTTGAAGAAAGGCAGTCGTACGGCCCACCATGAGCCTGAGGTGGGAGGCACGTGCAGGGAGGGTCCTTCCACGACCGGAGAAGCCTCGACAGTCGTCGTTTGTATCAACGGATGCATGGTAAGGCTGAGGTCGCCGAGTGTTGGTTGTGAGGTCTGACGGCTTCAAACAGCTTGTACTGGCCTATTCTTAAGTATTCTTCCCAGGAGTTGGGTGCAATGGATTCTCCTAAATGCCTTCTACTCCTCCGACACCGTCCCTGAAGGAGCCGGCTACGAACGTGCTATGAAAGCATCATGATGATTTGAGGGTACCACGATCCTGTTACAAATTGCTTCCATGCATTCAAATCTGCTTCTTTTTTACCCCAAACTCTAGACTGTAGACTACACGATGTCTATCTTCATACCTGAGCGGCCTCAATTACCCTACAACAGTCAATTACCCCGCCAGCTCTCAACCAGCCCCTCCATCGGGTCGGGCGGTAGGCCTCCAGCGACAGACCGGACTTGCTGGCGACGTGGGGATGAAAGTGGATGTCAGGCAGAGCTGTCTCTGTCAATCACACCTGGACGCGAAGCTACGGCGTAACGCGATGTGATGCGAGGTTTGTGTGATTAGGCTTGGCTGCCATGGTGTGCTGGGCCCGGCAGTTTTGCGGATGGCGTATCGCCTTGATGTTGACGAAAACAAGGGACCATCACCACTCCAAATGCAGTCAAGAATAGTTTATTTTGTCAAGGATGGTCAATGCTAAAAACTCACTCTGATCAAATAGTGGCTCTTACACCGCGTCTATCCTCACTGCCACGTCTCACTGCCGTATCTCTCAACCAACAAGAACCCGCCCCGACTTCCGAAGCCCATGGAAGCGCACAGATGTGCCCGGCCCATCGCGCCATGGCAGGCAGGTGAGTTCACGCCGCAGGCGGGAGGATTGCGTCAGGAACGTCGCGATGGCAGCATTGCCGCTGGCGATGGCACAATTCTCGTGGGTGAACCAATCGAGGCGCGTCCCCAGCACGCAATACCGAACCTTGCCGTTCTGGGGCCAAGTGAGGGGCAGGTTGGCGGGTGGTGGAGGCTTGTGATGGTGGGGGAGAGATACATTATGAGTGAGGGGTGTCTTGTTTATTTGGTTTGGCGGGGTGATGAAGGGGATGAGGGAGATGATGATGGACAGAAGATAGATGATGAGAGTGAGAATAGATAGTGGTAATTGAATTGCTGTAATATAGAGATCAAGCAAGCTTGCTGGTACATGTGAGCGGTCCTACACTTTATGAGGTGGATTAACTTCAGGTCAAAAAGGTTGCACGCCGAGCTTCAACAGCCCCAACGTCAATGTGCCAATTCACCTCGTGGCGCCCTCAATTGGACTCATCTGGCCTCTGGGCGAGGCTGGATCGTCGCGGGCTAGCATCCCCTTGGGCGTGCCACTAGCCGGCGAGCTTTCCAACAAGGTGTAGCAGCTTAGCAACCCACTCGAAAAGGCTGAGCGAGTTGCGTGCGTATTCGGAATTCCTACCGGCCTGTCGTGCTTGCTCGGGAGAACACGTCTTGTCTATATAATCCCCGCCCCCTCCCTCATTCTTCCCTCCTTTCTTCCCTTTTGCTTCCCAAACAACTTTGATACCCTTTTTACTCAAAACTTCTTCAACTTCATCTGCCAAAATGTCTGCTCCCGCTCCTCTTCGTCTGGGCTCCATCGCCCCCAACTTCCAGGCCGAGACCACCAAGGGCAACATCGACTTCCATGAGTTCATCGGCGACAACTGGGTCATCCTCTTCTCCCACCCTGAGGATTACACTCCCGTGTGCACCACCGAGCTCGGCGCCATGGCCAAGCTTGCCCCCGAGTTCGCCAAGCGTGGTGTCAAGCCCATTGGTCTTTCTGCCAACACCATCGAGTCCCACGAGGGCTGGATCAAGGATATCTCCGAGGTCACTGGCGGCAACGTCGAGTTCCCCATCATTGGTGACAAGCAGCGCAAGGTTTCTCTGCTCTACGACATGTAAGCCGCCGCTTCTCATAGTATGTACGTCTGCTAACTAACTTCCCAGGATCGACCAGCAGGATGCTACCAACGTCGATGAGAAGGGCATTGCCTTCACCATCCGATCCGTCTACTTCATTGACCCCAAGAAGACCATCCGCACCATCCTCTCCTACCCCGCCTCCACCGGCCGCAACGCCGCCGAGATCCTCCGCATCATCGACTCCCTCCAGACCGGCGACAAGTACCGCGTCACCACCCCCATCAACTGGGTCCCCGGTGAGGACGTCATTGTCCACCCCTCCGTCAAGAACGAGGAGGCCAAGACCCTCTTCCCCGAGTTCCGTATCGTCAAGCCTTACCTCCGATTCACTCCTCTGGCCAAGGAGAAGGTTATTTCCCAGTAAAGGGATCACCACTTAATACCCAAAATGATACCGAGCAGATGTGCAAGGGGGATTTGAATGGGCGCAGTACGACCGCTGTCATGATACCAGTGGACGGAACCACCATGACTGGTCTCCTACTCTAGACTTGCCATTTGTGATAGCATAAAGATGAAGAATAAATGAAGAAATGACCAAAATTGTTCCTATCTGTCTACGTGAAGTGATAAAACAGTAACCGCCCAACTTTTGATCATGAGGCGCATCTAGAAGGCGGGGTTCGGACCATCGGTCGCCGATGGCGGCACCAAGTGGAGTAGGAGGTCCAAGAAGGTTGAAGAACCCTGCTAGACGGCGAAAGTCCCATCCAATGTGAACTCCGAAGGTGTCATGTAAACGCCGATGCTGATGAAGCCAACCAAGTGAGCAATATTCACACTCTCGGTCAGCAATTGAAGTGTTTTGAGAAGTGCACAGCGAGATTGGCTGACGACAGCCGTAGATTTCTCTTTGTAGGCCGAGTTCCGGAGGTTTGATGCTGCTGAAGTGGGTTCGTGACGCTGGGCTGACGTGAGTCTAGCTGTGTATCTAGCTACGATACCGGCAGCTTGAGCTAGCTGAAATCAGCCATGTTATTAGGCATTGGGTACATCGAAATTAGAAGATGAAGTTACAATCAAAGTCTGAATAAGCCATTCATGTTCATTCTGTGTTGTTTCGTAACTTACATCATCATCAATCATGTTGCATACAACCCAAGCATCAACAGCTACCCTATCCTCCTCGCAAATGAGCACCCAGACCTCTGCCGTTCTGCAAAAGAGCGGAATACTTGCCTACTGCTTGACAAAATAGAGTGACCTGGCAAGCCAACACCCAATGCCAACACCAACAATAGCATCCTTTTCACACTTGAACACAACAGTCCAGTCACCAGGCGCTGGAGCATCCATTCCACGCGGACATGAGAGAGTCCAAACATGACCACCAACATACCGCATCGGCTGTACTGGCCCCTCACCTCAGGAATCCGTCAAAGGCACCAAACATTACACCGCCCTGATCGTAACAGTGAAAGGTCGAATCAATCTCGTCGCAGTAAAAGTCGCCTTGGTAAAAGGCATTGTCGACGGGGGTGTCGCTCTGGACTACACGTACAGCCCTGAGGGTCCTGTGATCCTTCAGGCGTTCGATGTGAAGTGCATCTAAAGTGAGAGTCGCAGTCATGTCGCGAGACGCTCCACGAGAAGGCTCCGTGAGAGTGATGGACTCGGGATACCCAGCGTAGTAGATGCTGACTTTCCCCTTGACGCTCGGTGACACCGTGATTGCCAGAAAGGTCCTGTCGTCAATAAAGGTACCGAACCAGTCGGGAGTCGGTGCGACAACGGGGAACTGAGGTCTTTGGAGGTTCAGGATACCTCTCAAAACATGCTCAGCAAGTGTTCCCGCCTCTGACTCGTGGTTGATCATGGCAACGACAGAGAGACGTTCCTTTGGAACCTGAAGACGTCGAGACCGGAACCCACGTAGTGCACCGCCATGGCCAATAGTCTCCACTCCTTCAACGTCGACGTGGGAGAGACCGTAGCGATACACAGCCGGTGTGCCATCACTATACTGTGACGGTTCAATCGCAGCCCGGTACCAGCTCGTCGGATCAGACAGGCTGTGATCCAGATATCCCTCGTAAGCAACCATGTCTGAGAGCGAAGCCACAATGCCAGCGTCACCATCCCACTCTATACGGTTAACAGCAGGCGTATAGCCACGTTTCTCATCCCCCTCATATCCAACACACGGCTCAGGCAGCTTTGACGTGTCTGCGCACAGCCGTGCAGTCTTCATCCCAGCTGGACCAAAGACTCGCTCTCCCAGCAGCACCTCGAACGACTCTCCACTCACTTTCTCAATGATTCGCGCCAAGATGTGGAAATTGGTGTTGGAGTAGGAATACTCTGTCCCTGGCTCGAAGTGGAAGCTCCTCAGTCGGTCCCTTGCTTGCGGGCCGTCCTTGTCGAGGTCGAACCGTCCCTCCGGCTTGGCACCCCAGAGCGTGGTCAATGCCCAGTAATCACGAATACCGGAGCGGTTATCGCACAGGTGCTCCAGGGTCAGTTTGCCGTCCTTTGTCATCTCTGGACGCAGCAGCCGCTTGAGCTCAGCCTCGAACTGCCCCCTGATGTCACCCTTGGACATGGACAACGTCGGGTTACGCTCCAGGTCGAGCAGCACGGCGCATGTCATCTGCTTCGAGATGGAACAGATGGGCATCGGCGTGTCCGCCGTCATGGGGATTCTCCTGTCAAGGTCTGCGTACCCCCAAACGGTCTGCCCGAGGAGATGCCCATCCTTGACGACGGCGACAGCGCCTCCAGGTCCACGCAAGCGGGGAGGGATTGTCTTGAAGACGCTCTGGACAAGTTGCTCAGACACTGACATGGGTATAGATCACGTAGGGCTTCGCCGACGGGATGTGGGTATAAGTGCCGTGAAGGGCTGTAGTTGTTGGGTTTGAGTTTCGCTACCTTAACGGGCTGCATCACAACCCATGTCATAGAGCGGGCCAAGCCACAACTCGATGGCTCTGCAGGGTCCAACCGGAGTTAGCCTCACAACTGCCACCGTTCTCACCTCATGACTACTCCACTTCTCGGCGGTTTTAATTATCTTATACCCAGTAGATTCTTCACATGCCGTTGTGGTACCTCCTGCCCTATTCGGGCTATACCGAGGACGCTATAGGACCCTGTCTCGATATATCATGTATATAGATAACTACATCCCTTTTGCGAAATCTCTCTGTTGACCATGCATCCCTCCTTTCGCTAATCTCCTACAGTTGCCATTCACTCATTCAACATGAAGATCTCTGCATCTTCGTCCATTCTTTTTGCAGTCAGCAATCTGCTGCTGCTCGCCCGTCATGCCGTTGCTGAAGAATCATGCGCGTGCTCTGTCCGCTACATTGTAGTGGAAATGCCCAGCCAAGTTCCTACTGTTGCCGCTGCGCAGATCGAGAGTGCCAAACCCTCCGAGACTGTCAAGATTCCCAAGGCTTCCGAGACTGTCACGACCACGATTCGCCCAGCAACTCCCACTGCTCAGCACAACACCACCGTCATCTTTACGCCAGTTCCCCACCCTGATGAGGATCACTCCAACCCCGAGAACTGTGTCCCCAAGAAGAAGGTCAAGCTGTCCTATGGCGCCCCCAAGGGAACTGTCCCTGGAGGAAACGTCCCCGGCAATAAGACCGCAGATGGCTCCATCAACATGAAGATCGACATGAACAAGCCTGCTGTTGCTCTCGACACCATCGGATCCATCGCCAAGGTTCAGTGCAGCGGCGACTCCATCACCGTCGAGTTTGGAAAGGGAGAAGGTTTCAAAAAGGCCAAGGAGTCTTGGGTCAAGTACAGCGACTTTACCATCATCACCAGTGGCTCAAGCGGCTGCGACTCGGGATCTCAGCGTACCTTTTTCTCAGTTGGAAACGTCTCTCCCGATGAGAAGAAGCAGACCATTACCTGCAGTGCCTCAAAGGTGGACATTTCAGAGGTGGCTGGTGAGTTGCACACATGAAAACTGTTGCAATGTACTGACAAGTGCACAGACAGCTTTGAGATGGAGTTTTCTTCTATTCCCTCTACTACCCTCAAGAAGCGGCTCACGCTTGATCCCAGCGTTGCCCTGAGCTTCGGAGCTGGACTGCCAGAGGATACAATCCTGTTCAAGGAAGACCCCTGGGTGACTGTCAAGGCCGACCAGGCCGAGTTTGCGTCTACTGTCACGTTCTCGGGATACCTCAAGTACAACTTCTGGGGATTCAAGGTGAGTTTCTGAATTTCATTGAACCAACCCTTGGATACATGCAAGCTCTTTGACATGCGGGTGCTGACCGTCTTAGCTCGAGCATCTCTACTTTGACATTGACACCCAGTTCTCTGCCGACGTCGCCCTGAGCGCCGATGTCGCAGCTGCCTGGTCTCGATCCATTCTTTACGACCCTGATTCTCTTACTTTCAACCTTATCGACGTCCCAGGAATCGTCTCTCTCGGCCCAGGTGTCGGCTTCGCCGTTGGTGTCGATATTGATGCCTCAGGTGCCGTTTCCGTGACCGCTGGTGCTGGCATCTCTATCCCTGATGGAAACGTGCATCTCGACGTCCTTGACTCAGCCAAGAACTCTGCTACCGGCTGGGTGCCCCAGTACACTTCTTACGCCAACGTTAGCGAGAGCGTCGAAGTTGGACTCAACGCTAGCACATCTGTGACTGTTCAACTGGCCGTGAAGGTCCTGGGAGGACTCATCGACCTCAGCAGCGGTCTCACAGCTAAGCCCGCTTTGATCAACAAGTTTACTCTCGACTCAGAGCAGTCTGCCAGCGCTTCGACCAACGGAACAGCTACGCACGTCGGAGGAGCCTCTGGAGGAGTTGTCGGAGACTGTGATGTCACCTTCAAGTCCGACTTTGTCTTTGATCTTGTTGGATTCGCTACAAAGTGGTGGAGCGCCAACCTGTACCATGTCGAGCTCCCCATCACTGATGTCTGCTATGATTTCGACGCTCCCAAGAACACGCAGAGCAAGGTGGCTGGAACGGTGGTTTAATGACGGATAGTTGCTTCGGCTGGCTATATTTGCAAAGCCCGATGGATATTAGCCGGAACCGACCTCGGCTCATGTCTGAATAGGCAGATATCAACCCACTTGAATAGAAGCTAGTCAAGATTATTACACCCATAGAGTTCCCGGGCCGACAACTATCTATGCATGGAACTTCAGCTGTGATAGGCTTGCAGTTCGCTTAGAGGGTGACCAAACCGCATACTGATTGTAGTCGATGTTTAGAAGCGAGTTGTAAGCCGCGCGTCTCATCACACTGCGCAATGCAGCTATTGATG
Source organism: Fusarium solani (assembly GCF_023522795.1). Classification (NCBI taxonomy): domain Eukaryota; kingdom Fungi; phylum Ascomycota; class Sordariomycetes; order Hypocreales; family Nectriaceae; genus Fusarium; species Fusarium solani. Next base: position 2,649,354 of record NW_027072148.1, on the reverse strand, counting down.
ACCGCCAAGCACCATCTTTCTGAATCCGTTTCAAAAGAGGGTCTAGACCACGCGTTTCGGTCACATGCCGTTATGTTTCTGATTGTTGGTGACGGTTTCGGAACTAATCCTTGTTTTGGTTGTCGTTTGTGGTCTCGCGTATATGCGGGTTGGTTAGTTTCTTGATTAGTTTAGAAAGGCTGCCGAGATGGATGCCCCGTGGGGTGTGAAACTGCCTTTTGATGTCTAGAATGGGAATCATGGTCGGAGTGGTTTTAGAATGTTTCGTTTCGTCCTACATGTTGATCTCTGGACTTCCGTAGAGGGGATCTTTTGTCACCGCTGACATTGATCCTTGAGTATCCACGCCTCCAACGAGCAGCATGTGAAACTACTCTAAAGCAACCTCTAATATTCACATCTTGCGTAGCATTGCCTTAGAATGCATGGGCAAAGTTGGGATGAATTTCAAGCAGCCAAGACGTCGTAGCGTATGCAGAAACCGTCGCGTACTCGCTCCAAAGCCGAAATATCCTTGCCTGCCTATTTGTGATGCCAAGACAAACTCTACATCTATGAGAAACTCTAGATCCCAGCAGATGCAAAGCATAACAAGAGTCAAGCCGAAAGACACCCCTTTGAGCAGGTGGATGGGATCCAATGCGGATGTGGAGATAAGAGCATTTTAATTACGATACCCAATGCAAACAATATCCTCAAACACCTAGTTAATAAGATCTTCTATCTAAACCTTAGAATAGTTAGACACCCTTATTCTGAAACTTATCATGTCTTTTATGATCAGAGACAAAAACCACCTACCCACTTCATCTTACGTCAGTACCTCCATAGCGGTTACCACCCATCACAAGACCAACCTAGCTGCAGGGACCCTTGTCGCTAAAAAAGCAACACATTGCTTCCACTGGAGTTCTAGGCGCTGTCACACTTTCTAGGGGGGTTGACAGCTAACGCGTTCGGTTTTCTTGGCGGTAAAACAGTGGACGGCGACTACGACTACGCCGCACCTTCCCACTGGAGGTTGTGCACTCTCATTGGTCGAATCATCCCGTCTGCCAGTGGTTGCCGCCTTCCTCTAGTGACTGCTGGAGCTCCTTCTGAGCGCTGATTGCACCATGCTGTCTGAAACAACCCGTCTCTCCTCCATCATTTTCCTCACCGAAAGATCAAGACCGAGAAATCGTCATAATCGTCGATCCCAATCGCTGAAAAGCAACTTCTCTAGGTTCAGAATCTGACCGTCGCTGCCCCTGACTTTTTTCCGCGAACGGGATACGGATACTGCCCAAGGGATCCGCTCCACCGTTGGGACCGACCGAGACCCCCAGAGAAGCGCACCACCAATCCCGGGTCCACGACGATCAACGCCCACAACAGCGCAGCTGCTGCCGCCAACACCACCTTCACTGAATAGACAGAGACTTCGTCTCGTCTCATCTCATCTCCTCGTCTGGCGCTAAAACCTCGCACCTGCAGCTTCGCATCGCGTCGAACCCCCGAGGAGAAATCCCCGTTTCCCACGCGGACTAGTGCTACAGCTCGACCCCCCTGGAAACGAACCCCTCGGATCCCCTCCTTGACGTTCGTTTAGTGTCCGTGCGCGGGCTGCCAACGCACGCCCTGTCACTTCGTCTGGCTGGTGTCGGTGTCCATTTGTCCCCTTCATCACGACTTCAGACTGCCACTGCGACCCTGCTTTCGCTCGGACGTCTCTGAGTGGTTGTTGGATCTAGACTTTGTGCGCTGCACTAGCTGCAGTGCGCTCCAGTGTTCGGGTTCGGCTGTCCACTTCTCCCGTTTTGCCCAAACCTCCTGGACGTCGACAGATTCGATTCCACGCCCGCGACCCTGACCGAAATTACCACCTGCAACCTCTTGACCGACTGCCCCGTATCGCGGCCTCTCGGGCATCTTGACGAACGGTACGTACGCCTTGCTTCCCCTGCCTCCGCTGCCTGGTCCTTGTCTTGTTCTCTCTGTCCCGCCGTGTCCCTGTCGTTCTTATCCTCGTTCGGTTGGCCGCCTGTCACATCTCGGTCCTGTCTCCAGACGGAGCCTCTTCCCCCGCGACCAGCAACCGCCACGGCCCCTTCCGTTCACCTCCCTGAGTCCTCGTGTCTCTCGACTACGCCTCTTGTCCTTTTACGCTTCCGTCATCATCTCTCTGCCCTCGCCAACCCTGGCTCAAAGTCCCCATCTAGACCCATCTTGAGCGGTGACCTCCCTGGTCTCACCGGATCGCCCTCACGATCTCCAGCGCAACGTCTGTTAGGCTCACCCGTTCCCTTGGCTCCCATCCCTTCCTTGGCTTCCGTCTCGAGGGCAGCTGTCATTTTGCGAGTTCCTATTTGGTCAGCTACTCGCCCAGTGCTACCCTTTATCCCCGCGATTCTCTTTCCTTGTCTTTTGCCAGATCCATCATCTCATGTTTTGCTACTTGCGCCATCCACTCGCCAACCGACATGGCTGATTCCTCAGAACTAACAGTCCGGCAGGATCCTCCCGCCGTCGACGACTTTTCCCACTTTTCCGATTCAGACTCCGATGACGGACGACCGCCGCCGACGACCGCTCGATACACTCCCGATCTGCTCTCAGGCGTCTATCGAGGCATTCGCAAGCTACCCTCAGTCAAGCTCTCTCGCAGCCCTTCCCGCCTCAACCTAAAGAGTTCCTCGTCGAGTTTACACTCTGCAAGCTCGTCCACATCGAGCGTTCAGAAACCATCCGAGAGTTCGGCCATCCAGCATGTTCGAAATTTGAGCCTACAATATAGTCTTGCGAAGCCTCTACCCCGACCACCTCCCAATCGAGATTCTGCGTCGCCACTGGATTCCAACTCTCCCACAAACCTACCGAGCGTCCCTGAGGGTCAGGTCACGCCAAACTACCCTGATCCATCACCGGCGCAATCGCCAGTACCACCACCGCCACCAAAAGAACCCGCCATGGACAGCCGGACAAGCACTATGGATTCGAACTCTTCGGCGCCACCGCAGCACATGTACGGTGCTAACGAGGCCAACAACAGCATGAGCAGTGTGTCGAGCTCTTCCAGATACGAGGGACCCCAAGATCCCAACAATAATCTGAAGCCAGGGGCCGCCGGGGCGACCTCTGCTGGACCATCACCAAATGTGACACAGGGTCGTTCAAACCCGGTTGGAGGACCGTCACAAGGTCCTTCCACACACCTCTCTGGCCTCATGTGCAATGTGCATCGAACGACAGGCCGAGAGCCCCATGCGCTAGTTGGAGCCACAACCACAATCTTGGGGGACAAGCTCTATGTTTTTGGAGGAAGGATTCTGTCTAGAAGCCGACCTGCCCCTTTAACATCAGATATGTACGAACTGGATCTTATTAGGCGACATTGGACAAAGCTGGAGACGACAGGCGATGTTCCACCTCCTCGATACTTTCACTCCATGTGCGCGCTTGGAGATACCAAGATGGTCTGCTATGGAGGCATGTCGCCTGCCCCTAACCAACCCCCTGGCGGTGACCAACCTGAAATCACCGTCATGTCTGATATTTACATTTACGACGTCACGACTAAAATGTGGACATTTATCCCGACCCAGGACCCTCCTCAAGGCCGGTACGCCCACTGTGCCTGTATACTTCCTTCATCCGCTACCTTCTCCTCGCACCGCGCACCTCTATCCGCCCTCCAGCATAACCCTTCATCCGGAAACCCCAACGAAGGTCGCATTGGTATCAACATTGACGGCACAGGTGGTGCTGAAATGGTGATTGTGGGTGGACAAGACGGCAGGAACAACTATATCGAGCAAATCAGCGTATTCAACTTGCGAAGCCTGAAATGGACATCCACACAGCCTCTGGATAGGAGTTGGGGTGCATACAGAAGCGTGACGGCTCCATTGCCCCCTGCGGTGGCAGCCAAGCTCGGTCGACGACACTCGAATGGGGTGCAGCGAACAGAGGGAGGAATCAGCCAGGAAGCCCGGGAACCAGGATCGTCTATGCTCATTTACTGCAACTACAACTTTTTGGATGTCAAGCTGGAACTGCAGATTCGCGCACCAGACGGAACTCTGACAGAGAGGCCCATGTCGGGAACATACTCACCTCCCGGATTGCGGTTCCCCAACGGCGGAGTCATCGATACACACTTTGTGGTCAGCGGGACGTACCTCACCTCGTCTCGACAGGAGTATGCTCTCTGGGCCCTGGATCTGCGGACGCTCACGTGGAGCCGGATTGATGCTGGAGGAAGTGTGTTTAGCCAGGGCAGCTGGAATCGCGGAGTGCTTTGGAACCGACGAAACACGTTTGTCATTCTGGGCAACCGGAAGAGAAGCCTCGTCGATGACTATAATCACCGACGAATCAACTTTTCCAACGTGTGCATGGTTGAGCTGGAAGCTTTTGGGTTCTATGATAACCCACGCAAGACGAGCCCTCTGTCTGGTTTCATCTCTGCCAGCAGTCCTTATGCCGGTCCTGGACTCAGTCTCGCGCGCAAAGCTGGGTATACGGCCGGTGGTAGGCACCACTCGAGGGCGAGCGAAGAGCTTGGCGAGAAGGCATTCACTCTACGAGAGCTGTCAGATATGGACATTCTGTGCATCGGGGGCGAGCGGATCCCTGTCAACTCGAGGATTGTGGGACGACGATGGGGACCTTACTTTGTGCAGCTACTGAGAGAGGGCACAGCAACTCAGGATGGAAGTGACGCCATGACTCTCCGGTCTGGTCTGGCGAGCAATCCCCTACGAGCATCGGCCATCACCATCACGCCGAGTTCGAGGACAGCCGAGAGCTCCGGATCCATGAGTAGCACTATTGGATCATTGGGCTCAACGGGTATCCCAGCAAGTACAGCACCTTCAAGCATCTCTGCTGGGGCCATGGGCCATGAGGCCAATCCGACCAACATCAATGCCGCGCCTACGCCTCATTCGCTACCACCAAACTCACGTCCGCGATGTCTTTACCTGCCACACACATATCTCACGATCCAGGCCCTCCTTCACTTTCTCTACACGAGCTCCCTACCCCCGCCATCTTCTCCGCTCTGCACACCACAGATTCTCTGCTCGCTCCTGCAAATTGCGCGACCCTATCGTATCGATGGGCTTCTTGAGGCAGTCGTCGAACGACTTCATGCTCTGCTTGACAGCCGAAACGCAGCCGCCGTGTTCAACGCAACAGCAATGGCTGCCGGTGGAGGTCGTGGCATTGATGGATCGCTCAACCCCAACTTCTTTGTGGGAACCCTGGACCCTATTGGCTCGCCTACTGCCACATCCGACTTTTCCTTGGGCCATGGAGCTAGCGACAGCTTTTCTTCAGATATCCAGGCGCGAACCGAAGGTCTTAGTCTCAACACGAATGTACAGCAGCCTAACCGTCCTCCGAGCGACGAACTGTCAGCGACGACAAGCCATAGCGGTTCAGAGTGGAGCTCTTCAGAGATTGGTGGTAGCGAGCGGGAGAACTTTGTGTGGAGTGGCGAGCTCAGTAGCGTGATTGGGCTGCAGAAGCGAGGATTGCGAGGGCTGATGGAGGGCAGAAGGATGAGAGAGAGGACAGGGACGACTGGTGGAAGCGGCATGGGACCAGGGTACTCTGGCGGCCCAAGCCAGCCTCGAGTTGGGCTGGGAATAGCAGGATCATGAGGTGGTTGCTGGAGGTGAAATTGGCATCGCATCGGATGGGTAGGCAAGCAACATTAGCGCGGGAAACCAAAATAAGTAAAACACTGGCATGGCATGTGTAACGAAACGAGTCACGGTCTATCTATGTATAAGAAAGGAGGAGGAGGATGTCGAGTAGCAATGTACATGGAGCACTGCATGCATGGCATGGATGGGCATATCATAACATATAAGATATCACGCGCTAACTAGACTAATGGACCTTGGCTTGGGGGATATAGAATGCATGTGCCGTGCCGAGGCTGGGGTGATGTGAGGGGTGAGATATTGTCTGGGTTGGAGTGATATAGGGAACCAAACTAGTGTCGATTCAAATAGATGTGACGGGTCAGAGTGACGGTCCAAGGGAGAAGAGGAAACGAGATGAAATGAGTATGCACTATCATTATGGGTATCCTAGACTCTTAGACTACAACTTGACCTTGCCGCCCTCCATCTCTCCGAAATCCTTGTCTGTAAACGGCACATAGCTATCCCCCTTGAGCCAATAAACCTCTCCCAAGTCCTTTTGCGCAGGATCGACTCCCGCCTCACGGAGAGCGTGCTTCTGCTGCTTGTTTGTCCCCGTGATCTGTCCGCCTCCCATCTCTGTGACGATTCTAAGAAATAGAGGGCGGGCAAACTTGGGGAGTGAGCTTTGAACGTGGGATGCTAGGCTTTGCATCGTTTCTTGCGTGGGTTCTGAGGAGAGATATACTGCTGCACAACCTGCTCGGCCGTCGTGGTGGGGGAGGGATACGCCGTAGACGTTGGCTTCTTTGATGATGGGGTGCTGGCATACGATTTCGCTGACTTCGGCCGTGGACACGTTTTCGCCTTTCCAGCGGAACGTGTCGCCGATACGGTCGTGGAAGTAGATGCGTCCATCGCTATCCCACCGAACAACGTCTCCAGTACGGAACCAAGCATCGCCTTTGCTAAACACGTCTCGTAGAATCTTGGCTTCCGTGGCTGCCTTGTTACCGTAGTACCCCTGGAAGCGGGCATAAGGATCTTTAGAAGGCAGCTTGAAGAGCATCTCGCCAGGTTCGCCGGCGCGGACCTTACGGCATCTTCCCGTCTTTGGGTCGCGCTTTGGCATGTCGGTGTCCCAGTCAACTTCGACGAGTGTGACTGAGAAGCTCATAATCATGTTGTATATCCAACCATTCCGGCCAATAGCCCCAGCAGTGAGATCATTCTTGCTGAGGTTAAACGTCCCAAACGTGCCCTCAGTAGCAGCATAAAACTCGCAAATGCCCTCGATGCCAAACCTCTCTTTAAACTCATTCCAGATGTCTGGCCTCAGACCATTGCCAAACGCCACGCGCACATTGTGCTTCTTGTCGAGGCACTCGCCCGTCTCGGGGTCGTACTGGGGAGGCGCGGCGAGGAGGTAGCGGAGGGTCTCGCCGACGTATTGGATGGATGTTGCGCCGGATTCGCGGACTTCTTGCCAGAAGAGCTTTGTGGAGAATTTGCGGCCGAGGGCTTGGGTGCTGCCGCCAAGGAGGGTTGCGCAGAAGGAGAGGATGGCTGCTGAGGAGTGGTAGAGGGGCATGGACTAGAGGTCAGTGTTAATATGGAGCTGAAGACTGAGATGGGTGAGACTCACGGTATACATGATATCGCCGGCTTCACGAGCCAGTAGCTTCTGTGCCATTGTACCCGCAACAATCAACTTTCCCCAAGACACCACAGCAGCCTTGGGCATACCAGTCGTGCCAGAGGTATAAATTAGGATAGCCATATTGGACAGACTACTCTCGGATCGTTCGGAGTCTGGCGCCCTCACAGGCTCCGTAGCCAAGAGCTGAGCTTCCACCTCTGGCGTGTACACGACGAAGCGCATCTCGCCCATGGCATCACGAACATCCTGTCCCACGTTGTCCGCGACGTTGGGGTCCACGATGCACAGCTTGCTCGTCGCGGCCTGGAGACAGTGCACCAACGACGCGCCAGACAGGTTATAGTTGAGAAACGCAGGTTTCGCACCGATACTCCAAAGACCAAGCCAAAGCACAGCAAACGTATCCGAGTTCTGAAAGTCGACAGCGACGATGTCGTCCTTTTTAACGCCCTGCTCCGTCTTGAGCCAGTGTCCACACCTCAGCGCTCGATCATAGACTTCTCCGTAGGACAAGCGCTTGCCCTCAAAGATGATGAACAGACGGTCGGCGGTTTTCGGATTCTTGGCGATGTTCTCGACGAGGTAGAAGAGGTTCAGACGGTCGACCCATTCGCGGTAGTACATGCGCGACGCGCCGGCGAGTACGCAGCGGAGGAGGCAGAGGTCGTACCAGGTGGAAGAGCGGGCGTTGAGGTATGCGATGGTGCCAGCAACGGCCGGGGCCGCGAGGGCGAGGGGGACTGAGGATTAGCATTGGGAGTTAGAGTAAGAGGGTAGAGGGCTTACCAGGCATTGTAGAGGTTGTTGAGCGTGAATTGAGGCCTTCGGACCTGTCGGACCTGAAAGAAGAGAACGAGCTCCGTGTTGTTGACGTGGGTCGATGGGGTGATGGCGATAAGGAGATGTCAGTGACGACAACACTCTCCACAGCGGGAAGACAAGGGGCTTGGAAGTATTTATAGTGAGTTGAACTAAGTAGAAATCAAGAGGAGAGGCACATCTTGTCTGCGTCAATGCTTTACAACGACCAACACTCGCGATGAAATTACCCGATTCGTACACGACTTTGTCGGACCAAGTACGCAGCTTGCATGGTCAAGTCCTGCGGAGTGGTGATGATGCCTCGGCTCCGAGACACGGACGTTTGGGGGGATGCGTGTACGACATGTGAAGGGATTTAAACTGAGAAGGGCAAGAGTTGCGGGATGAGGGGGAATAGATGATGATGATGATGATGGTGGTGGTGATGACTTGGGTGTTTTTTGTTAACGATGGGGAGAGATAGAGAGAGATCTGGTTGATGGGACGCTGCAGGTACAGTACGATAAGCGCTGCTAGAGCTGTTTGTAGATGTCGATGTTGTGGATATGGGCATGTCAGTTATCATAGAGAGGATACATGCATGAGATACGCCTAGTCTTTTGCAGGAACTCTAGCTAATACACCTGATGAATTTGACAGCTTCATATAGCAAATAACATGTCCAATTCCTCATTGCATCATCAACCCCAGAATCTTGTAGACTTCATCTAGTTGCATCTCCACATCGGCGCTTACACACACCGAACCACCGTTCCCATCACGTGACATGGCGATGTCGTGTTCCAAGCTCCCTTACCAAAAGGACAATCACGATAAGAGCCAAGGTGCACAATTCCCCCGCGCCTCTATTCACAACCTCTGGACGGTATCATGGCGGACGTCCAAGTATCATTTCCGGCGCCGTCCGCCGAGAAACTCGGGCTCAACTCCCCCCTCCCGAGAAGCCCTCCGACATTACCAGGCGCACCCGCGTCGTTGTGTCGTTCTGGCTTATAGTGCTGTGTCTTGGTCTTCCCATCTGGTGGAAGACTACCACCATTTACCGTGCCAATCTTCCTCTCGATGGCATGCTAGAATGGGCTGAAGGAAAGGTGAGATGATCAATGCCACAATATGCTTCGTCAAACTCACATCTCTAGGCCTGCCGTCCAGTGTTCCCCCTCCAGATATCTGTCAAGGCCGATGCGCTCCAGGAGAATGACGCTCAGAACCTCGTGCGCCTGACGCAGCACGCTCTTGACGATCACAATGACTTTTCTGGTCATCACCTCCGTCTACAGCTCGCCCCGAAAGAGTCCACCACCGACGACGATTCCCACGTTGCGTTGACGATCCAGCTCACACCCGGTGAGAGCAACTCGGCTTCTCTAGACTCCGACTCTGCCGTTCTCAACATCGCATACCCTCCTAATGCCGTTCCTTCTTCCTCTTCGTCTTCTTCGACTCTTGCGACGTATATTGCCAACGAGCTTCAGTCGACGTTTGTGGAGGAGCAGTCCATCATCTCGTACCTCCTCTCCACGTCTTCAGCACCCGACGCCAAACCACCAGGTCTAAGCCCCGAGACGGTCGACCAGCTATCGAAGCGAACCACGCGATCACTCCGATATGCGCCAACGTATCACCTCACGTTTTCGCTCTTCACGGCTGGCGCTGTGCCGAACACGTGGGACATTGAGGCTGGGATCGAGGAATACATGAAGCCCATGCTCGATATTCTAGGTCCTATTCACAATTTCACCATCGACACGCAGGTGCAGCTTTACGCGACGCCTGGCGCGCAGTCGCAGGTGCTTAGCAAGGATGATCTGGCCTCCTTCATCAACGCCGCCGAGTGGCCTCTCTCGCCCTCGATCGGTGGAGCACCGACCGTCAACTTTGTCATCTACGTGGGCGACCAACAGATCGGCCTTGACTCAGAAGCAGGAACCTCGTCGCAGTCGTGGATGTTTCCGCAGTGGGGAAGCGTGTATCTCCTCAAGCTGCCCGAGACGACGGCGCATGTGTCGGCTAAGACGCTGAAGCAGCCGATGCTGACGTTTAATGGTCATTTGTTGTCGCTGCTGGGCACACCGCAGTCTGGATCTCTGCCGTTGAGGCTGTCTACGTTGTCGCGCATTCGTTCTGCGGATTTGCTGCTGCAGGCTTCTTCAACGCTTGGATCGCTGGCACGGTTATCTCTTGCTCTCCCATCCATTGCTATTCCCCGCAGCGTCGCTGATGGTGTTGCATCCACCATGGAACATCTCCAGCAGGCGTGCTCCAATCTAGGCGACCCGTCTGGACTATTGCATGCAAGGATCGCCGAGGAGGAAGCTGAGCGAGCATTCTTTGAAAAGAGCATGGTCGGACAGCTGTACTTCCCAGACGAGCACAAGATTGCAGTCTATCTTCCCCTTCTGGGCCCCGTGGGGGTTCCACTGGTGATGGGGTTGGTCAACGAGCTGAGGGGATGGATCAAGAGGAGGAGACAGAGGGCAAAGGATGCAGGCGAGAAGAAGGCGCAATGATTTCTTTCCTATGTATGTATGTTAGAAATGTAGAATTATAGATACGAGCATTAATTGAGTCAAGACCCTTGTCCTGGACTATTACGTAGCTATACCTATTTTCGCCTCGGCTGGACCACCCTTGGCGCCCCAGCTTTGACGTACTACATCTCCCGCTATCGAGATCCCCTCAGATCCAACCCAGACCCTACATCATCACTAACGGGGTCCCGACAGAGGCAAGATGTCACTGACACGCCCAGCATGCTCCCCGAACCGACCTTGACCCTAACGCTCCCCAGCATCCACGACGGCCTCACCCTCGACTGTCGCGTCTACCACCCTGTGTCGCTGTTGGCGAACCCTCGCGCTCCGCAGTGGCAGCGCCATGCCGCCGTCGTAGCGCACCCTTATGCCCCCATGGGAGGATCCTACGATGATCCTGTGGTGGATATAGTTGCTGCTCAGCTGCTGCGCAAGGGATATCTAGTCGGCACTTTCAACTTTCGGTGCGTACTTTGAGGGTCTGCATTGATTCATGGCTAATTGTACTAGAGGCGCCAGTGGCTCGGCGGGCAAGACGAGCTGGACTTCGAAACCAGAACGTGACGACTATGCTACCTTTGTTGCATTTATCCTACACTATATTCACTTTCTCGATCCTTTTCGACCTCAATCCTCGGATAGTCTTGGCCCAAAGAGTCCAGCACCCATCGACGTCAATGCAATGACGACTCGACAACGTCCTATCCTCCTCATGGGCGGCTACTCATACGGAGCAATGATAACAAGCCAATTACCTCCCCTCGACGCTCTCCTCCAGCCATTCGTATCTCCCATAGCAGGCTCCGATGCCGCAGAAGTCCGCCTTCGAGCAGCGCACCTCGCAGAACAGCAAAACATTGTCCTCGCAAGCGCCCGCGCCGCGATGAAAGAGCACGGCTCGATAAGAGGGAAGAGCAAGCGCGGCGTTAGAATCGGCGGCGACGAAGGGGGAAGTCCTAGACGGAGCCATGAAGGTGGGAGGAGGAGCTTCTCGCTGGACGAGGAGAGGTTTCGACGTGGTGTTCACGATCTCATTGCAAAGGCTAAGTCAGGGAGACATGGACAGAGGTTGTTTCACAGTCCGACGGAGAGTCAGAGTAGTTCTGTTGCTCCTCCGCCTGGGGAGCATCTACCTACCATCACGGACCTCACCATGCCGAAGCCAGCGTATTTCATGATTTCCCCGCTTCAAGGACTTGTTACACACCTGGCTACAATGTCCTTGGTACCGACAGCGCTCGTCAAGAACCGGGATCCTCACGATGTGGCGGCCGAGGAGAAGCTCATCTGGAATCCTACACTGGCCGTCTACGGAGACACAGATGTGTTTGTGGCAGCACACAGATTACGAGCCTGGACAGCAAAGTTAGGTGACAGACCTGGGTCAGGATTTCGAGGACGTGAGATTACGACGGCAGGACACTTTTGGGTTGAGGAGGGTGTTTTGGATACCATGAAGGATGCTGTTGGGGGGTTTGCTGAGGAGTTGCTTGGGTCGGCGTCTGGGGCGTGATTTACTTGGGATCGGTCGTCAAGTTGAAGTCTTTGGGGGTGTCATGGTGAGTGAGGGCATTCAGAATGAGGAGGGACACGGGGGAATGACCTACTCCGGGCTCCGGGTCCGATTAATAGCTCGGGAGGGTCGGACTTTTATATCTTACGAGTATACGATATGCAACAAGCAGATTATTCTCTGCCGTGAACACGGAATAGTTTCTCACGGATGTCTCTGTCATCGACTTGGTGACTTGTTAGCTCGCATTCAACATGCATTCAGAGAAAGAGCTTCACCTATTCCAACAGTCATATCCCTACACCACTCACAAACACACGTTAGCCACATTTCATTATCTCGGGCATACTGTAACCGGTGTGCCCTTGCATTTACCGCTGTCCAGCATGTGCTTGGAGCTAGCAGAAACCATGACGTGTATCAAGAGACAAGTCAACTCATCGACAAAGAACCCTCGTAGTTAGACATCCAATAAGAAATAATCACTTTCGGACATGCCATTAATCATCCCGAAAACAACGGGCGATTCCTGAAGCCGAGTCCGAAAGCTGAACAGACAGGACAAAGCGATATGTATGCTCTCGGACTTATAACTCTCCTCCGGTCATCACCTCCTCAGCTCAAACCGATGCTTCCATGTCGAAGTGGCCTGACACCCATCAAAGTTAAAGCCAGTGGCGTCTCCGCAGCCGTTGGATTGGAGCCTCCGTCCCAGGGTCGCGGAGTCGGAGGTTGCATTGCCTTTAGCCTCCACCCCGAAGATTGTCGGGGTCCGAAAGTCGATACCGAAAAGACGACACCAGAATCTTTTGACGGTGACATTTTGATCGGCATCACTCCACATCTACATGGGATTGATCAAGATGATGGTGTTGAGCTGTGAATATATAATGGAGGGATGCTCTAAGGAGATGACGAATTTCTAGTCAATACAACAAACATCAGCATCAACACCAACCAACATGTCTGTAACTCCCAAGAACGTCTCATTCTCCTCTCGCGGCCTCAAGATCGCTGCTCACCTCTACCTCCCCCCTCGGACGCCCCCAACCGCAACGGAGCCGCTATCATCATTTGCCACCCCTGGACCTCCATCAAGGAACAATCACCCGCCAACTACGCCCGCGTCCTCGCACCCGCCGGCTTCATCTGTCTCACCTACGATGCCGCCTACCAGGGTGAATCAGAGGGAGAACCTCGCGATCTTGAAGATCCGTATCAGAGGGTTGAAGACATCAAGTGTGCGGTTACGTACCTCGTGAGCCTAAAGGAGGTTGACAACGACAAGATTGGAGTCTTTGGTATTTGTGCTTCTGGTGGTTACGTACCTTTTGCAGCGCAGACAGATCTCCGCATTAAAGCCTGCGCAACAGCAGCAGCCGTATGCGTTGGCACAATGGCCCGTCGAGGCTTTGACAAGGACTCTTCCAACATGGACGTCCTCCACTCTCAACTCCAAGCCGCAGCCTCGGACCGCAACAGCGACGTTACAGGCGAGAAGGTGGAAATTGTCCACATGCTACCGGAAAAGTACGAGGATCTACCAGATGACTTTCCTGAGTCGTTCCGTGATCTGGCGAATTACTATCGCACACCGAGAGGATATCACAAGCGAGCGACGAACACGTGTATTCCCCGAAGTTGGGATATCATGGGGAACTTTGACGCGTTTGCGTTTATTGATATGATCAGCCCGAGGCCTTTGTTGATGATTACGGGGACAAAGGCGGCGACAAAGTGGTATAGCGAAGATGCGGTTGCAAAGGCCAAGGAGCCAAAGGAGCTGGTTGTACTTGAGGGGATGACGCATGCGGATTTGTATGACAAGGTTGATGAGGCGGGCAAGAAGTTGATTGAGTTTTTTGGAAACAGTCTTTAGGGGTAGTTAATATGAGTTGAGTATCAGGAGTAAGTTTAACAAGTGCTTTGGCGTCTGACTGGTGGTTGATATCATGACGGGTGAAGGGTCAGGGGTATACCCGTTGGCTCATGTATGCCCTTAGCCGCACATCAGCCAAGGGGTAGTTGAGAGGGTCCGTGATTGGATGGTGACAGCTCGGGTATAACTGGGGAGCCGTTGAGATCGGTTTGCTTGGGAGGGGTGTAGATATCATGGCGAGTGAGGGATCGTGGGTGGCAACTTGGGGGTGTGCATTTGGGGTCGTGCTCGAGGGAACCATGTCGTTATGGCAACTTGAAGCATGTGAACATCAGGTTGGTCCTCTGCATTCTAGTCATGCAATACTATTCACAGATATCACAACAAGTATCTATGACAGCCTCAGAATGGAGTACACAAGCGCGTCTTCCAATTAACAGTCTACAACAAGCATGCTACACACACTTGATGCTATTAACTACATTGTGCCAGCTTCAACAGCCGCTTTAGTTGACATGAGCCAACTCCTGCTTCTGAGAAACCTCCTCGGCTCGCCTCTCGAGATCCTGACCGGCGGCGAACCTGGCCTTGTCCATGGAGGGAACGAACAGAGGGGCCTCGGTGAAGAGGTAGCGCATCTCCTCCAGGGGTCGGTGGGCGGTCTCAGGGAGGACGGCCCAGAAGAAGAGGGCGTTGGTCATGTTGCAGACCTGGTTTGGTTAGCTTGGTTACAGAGATGCTGGTAAAGAGGGAACTTACAATGAAGACAATGTACCATCTCCAGCCAATGCCGTCCTTCTCGTCAAGAGCGACAGAAGTAGTCTGGCCAATCATGGTGTTGAAAGCAAACGACATCATGGTAGCAATAGATACACCCTTGGCACGAGTCTTCATATCAAAGATCTCGGCAGGGATAATCCAAGACAAGGGACCGCATGTCGCGCTGAAGGAAAAGTTGTAGATCCAGGTGATAACAATGAAACCCCAGCCAGCAGCGCCGCCACCTCCCTCGGAACCAGGGGGGAACTTGGCGAGAAGGATGGTGGCGATGATGAAGGTGATTCCGTTGAAGAAGTTGCCTCCAATCAGGGGCCAGCGACGACCAGTGTTATCGATGAGAAGCATGCAAGTGAACTGAGCAACCAGAGCGATAACGGAAGAGATCATCTGGTAGCGAAGAGTCTCGTCGCCGGAAATACCAATCTTGGCAAAGATCTTGACAGAGTAGTACTGAATGCAGGAGACACCAGTCATCTGAACGGAAGCCTGCAGAGCAACAGCAAGGAAGAGACGACGGAAGCAAGACCTGTCGGTAAACAGCTCGAGGTAGCTCTTGGCGGCGGCCTCGTGCTCGACGGCGATGCGCTCCTGGATCTGCTCAAACTCGGCGCGAACCCAGGGGTCGTCGACGTTGCCCTGGGAGTGCAGGCGGGCGAGAGTCTTGAGACCCTCGTCGACGTGACCCTTGTCGATGAGCCATCGGGGGGACTCGGGGAAGAAGAGGATCAGGGCGGCGAGGATGACGGCGGGGAGACACTGCAGGCCGAGGGCAATGCGCCACTGGCGAGAGTCGTGATCCTCGAAGCCAACGTATGTGCCTGGGGGTGTTAGTTATGGTAGAGTAAAGCAGAGTTATGGGGACTTACCGTAGCCGACAGCTGAAGCGATGAGAGCACCAACACCAAGCATAAACTGCTGAAGGGCAGTGACTCTTCCACGGATATCAGGATGGCAAAGCTCTCCCTGGTAAACAGGAACGATCATGACAAGGAAGCCAACACTGGGCATGTTAGTCAGGCACAGCAACTAGACTGAGAAAACTTACCCAACACCGGCGAGACATCGTCCAGAGTACAGAAAGTCGATATGCGAGGCACCAGTCTGAAGACCACCACCGAGGATAAAGATGAGAGCACCAATCAGGATAGTATACTTGCGGCCGAATTTATCACCAGCAGGACCAGCAAACATGGCACCGAAAAAGGCACCTCCAGTGAAGACAGAAACGACAGCACCACTATCAGAGTCAGTATAGACTCTTAGAGAGAGGTGGGTAAACTCACATCTTGTTTGGGTCGTTACCAAACTGATTGATAAAGTTGCCAGAGGCAATCACCTCAGCAATGACACCCAAGTCATAGCCATAGAGCAGAGAGCCCAGCGAGGCAAAGACGGACACTGCAAACTGATACCACTTTGGAGGGAGAGCCATGATGAAGATCTTGGATTGGCAGTGGTTGACTGGAGAATCACAAAAATGAGAGGCGATCAACGGCTCTATTTAAACACGTCGAGGTCGTATACGGACGGGGTCAAAGGATCCCGACACAACGGGAGAACGGGGGACAGGGCTAGGTCCATCACACTCTGGCGCGACGGCACGAGAGCCCCGAACTTGCAATCTTGCAAAGATGCTCATCATCAACAGGCAATTCATCCTCCCTCTGTTTTCCCCGCATGGGCCTTGGGGATACCTTTCTGCGGGTCCCCGGAGTGACTACCGTCTTTGGGATCGCCAATGTGGGTTGACAGGGCCAGGCTGCTAGTGCGTTGTGGAGAGAGCGGAATGACAAGAGCCTCGGTGAGATCCCTTGTGACCTGAACTAGACTCAGTATTCTGCTGTTAGCTGACTTGCTCTACAAGCGCTCAACTGACAGTGGCCGGAATGTGTCCCGACCAGTTGATGAGGCTTGGCTCTAGCAACATGCCGGTCTCGCAGACCGTGACATGGGAACTCGACGGGACTGGTGGAGTTTCCCCTGCTAGCTCCGGCGTAGCAATTACTCCCCCGGCCGAGGGAAAAGAAAAGCTCACGCCACCATGTGGTTGGACCGGGGCCCCGGCCACGTCTCGTGTCGTTGCGGGGGTGCTTTACTATGCCGATCGAAACCTAGAATGATCACAGGTGAAGCGCTCCAATCGCTGGGGTCCGCGTCAAGCGCACGAACCGGACGAGAGACGCGGTGAGAGGAGTCCCGTCGAAGCACCGAGGGAAGCGGTGGGCACTGCACGATATGGCATGGAGAGAATGTGTCTGGCGTGAGATTTGAGTTGCATAAATTGAGTGTCTCTCGTGACTGAGCATTAAGGAATCTAGAATCGACAACATCACAAGTGTGTGTGCATGTTGGAGAATCCCCGTGTGCTTGGCCTTGTTGTGTATGTTTGAACTTGTGTGACCTACTACAGTAGAACTCAGTCATGGCCACCTTTACTCGCATCTCGGACGACGAACGTCCAACCATTACCGTCGACCCAAAGGCCGTAATCTCCAAGATTGAAGACAACATCTATGGAGGATTCACAGAGTGAGCACTCCCCCTTCCCCCAATTTCCTGGTAGGGTTGTATTGACGTGCCGCGCCCAGACACATGGGCCGCTGCATCTACGGCGGCATCTACGACCCGGGAAACCCCCTGTCCGACGCCAACGGCTTCCGCATAGATGTCATCGAGGCCATGAAGGAGCTCAACGTTCCCGTTGTGCGGTATCCCGGTGGTAACTTTGTTGCTACGTACCACTGGCTTGATGGTGTTGGACCCAAGGAGAAGCGACCTGCTAGGTGAGTTTGCACTGAATGTTTAATGTTTGGGAGAGGATATTGACGAGTTTAGACCTGAGCTTGCTTGGATCGGCACTGAGAGCAATGAATTTGGAACCGATGAGTTTCTCAAGTGGTGTGAGGTTGTTGGCACTGAGCCTTACTTTTGCCTCAACTTTGGAACCGGTAAGCATACTCATGACAATAAGAGATATACTTGCTAACATGTCACAGGAACTCTTGATGAAGGTCAGTAGATGCCAGACATCTCAAACACTCTCACTAACATACAAAGCCCTCGGATGGGTCGAGTACTGCAACTCTGACCGAAACAGCTACTACGCCAACCTCCGTCGTCAAAACGGTCGCGAAAAGCCCTACAATGTACATCCCCCAAACCGTAACTCCAACTCACAACTAACACCATCAACAGGTCAAGTACTGGGCCCTCGGAAACGAGATGTGGGGTCCCTGGCAAGTCGGCCAGATGACAAAGGAAGACTACGCAAAGCAGGCCTACCAATGGGCCAAGGCCATCAAGCTTCTCGACCCCAGCGTCGAGCTGATCCTCTGTGGTGAGACGGGTTACAGCACTTGGGACTCGTACGTTGTCAAGGAGTGCATCAAGTTCGATCTCCACGGACTGGGAGGTAGCACGACGGCGAGCTTGATCGACATGCACAGTATCCATGTGTATACTGCTAGCTCTGATCACTACAAGAACGCTACTGGTATGTTTGACGCTTAGTTGATGAGGCATGACTGACAAGTTTAGCTCCTCGATCTGCTGAGAGGGCTATTGAGATTACGGCTGGTTTGATTGATCTCGCCCGCATTGAGAACGGTGTTCCTCCTTCAGTTCGACGACAAAAGATTTGTTTCGACGAGTGGAACGTTTGGGATCCCGTCCGCGCTCCTGGAGAAGAGGGTGCTGAAGAGAAGTAAGTAAATCCTCATTTTCACTCACCAACAATACTAACATCTCAGGTACAACCTCTCCGACGCCCTCGCCGTCAGCGTCTGGCTCAACGTCTTCATCCGCCAATCTAAGCACATGGGCATGGCCAACATCGCCCAATCCGTCAACGTCATCTCGCCCCTCATGACGACCAAGGATGGTATCCTCAAGCAGTCAACCTGGTGGCCTCTCCTCCTCTACAGCAAGTACATGCGCGGCTCCACCATCGCCGTCAACGTCCGCTCCGGCGAGTACGCAGGTGACACCCAGCCGGCCTGGATCCGCGGAGCCATCGAGACTCCTTGGTTGGATGTCTCTGCTGCTCTTGACAAGGACGGAATTGTCAACTTGGCTGTTGTCAACATCCATGAGGAAAAGGACTATGAGACTGAGCTCAAGGGCCTTGTCAGCGGAGAAGTTGAGGTGCACACGGTCAGCGGCGCAGACGTCAAGGTTGTCAACACAGCCGAGAAGGAAGAAGTCGGCATCAAGGAGTCCAAGTGGGACGGCCAAGGAACCTTTACCTTCCCCAAGCACTCCCTCACTCTTCTCCGCTGGAAGCTGTAGAGCGAGTGCTGCTCCTGAACGGCGGACACCTGAGCAGAGTTATCGCGGCCGACATCCAAGCAACTTGGGGCGGTGGCGTAGTTGGGAGCGCGTCAGACTGAAGCTACAACTTCAATCACATTCGAATTCGAATTATCTGAAGGTCACCGGTTCGATCCCGGTTCACCCCATGAGGTTCTCTAGGACTCTTCTTTTTGCACTTGGTGGGTCTTTTTGGTGGGCTTGGTATGGGGGCATGGTTGGATACCTATAGAGATATTGATAGATAGACCAAGTAACGACGTATATGAATTAGAGTCATGAAGTATCTTAGCCTCATCTTATTGTGCTATTCTCAGTGTTTGTCATGTCTTGTCTTGTCATCATTGTGTTGAGTATTCCTCACATCACAGCATTTTTACCCTTATTATTCTCCACCTCGCTTATTCCCACTAATCCTTCTTTTCACCATTCACCTCTGACTTGGGTGTATCCTCAATGGCCTTTGGTGCGTCTTCAATAGCCTTGGCTTCCTCCTTTGCCTTGGCCGCGGCTTTATCCTGGGCTGCTCGCTCCTCTACCCATCCCTCAACAGCCTCGACAGCCCCATGAGGATCATCCTGGTGCGTGAGCAGGAACCCCTGAAGAGCCGCAGGGCTAAACGTCAACTCGGGAACCTTCTTTCCAAACTCGACAGCCAAAGAGTTCAAATCTTCCGTCTCTTTCAGTGACATCCTCATCTCCTCCTCCGCCTCTTCAGCCTTGTCCTCGTACATTTGCGTAAACAGCTGTGTAGCCATGTGAGAAGTCGCCAACCCAAACTTGACCGAGAAATCAACTCTTCCTGGGCGCAGGAGAGCTGGGTCAATGTTTTCGGTGTGGTTCGACGTCATGACGAGGACTCGTCCCTCCTGTGCTCCAACACCGTCGATGACGTTGAGAAGCCCCGAGAGGGAGACGGGCTCCCGCTCCCGAACGCGCTTTGGCCCAGCAGGGGTTTTGGACTCGACCGAAATAACCTCTCGCTTGTGGGTGAGGTTTGTCGCGTCAATATCCTCAAGAAGAACAAGACATGTGCGGGGCAGATCCCGGAACAGAGTCGCCAGAGTATCCTCGGAGAGAAGCGGCGAGTTCAGGCTGATCATGTAAATATCCAGACCCATTATCCCAGCAGCCGCAAGAGTCAGACTCGTCTTGCCGGTACCAGGGGGTCCGGAGAAGAGGTACCCCCGACGGTAGGGAATGCCCCTAGTAGCGTACCAGCGCTTCGTCCGGGGATCCAGGTACCGCTGGAGATCCTTGATGAGGCCTTCCTTGATGGACTCGTCGAGTGCGATTGTCGACATGGGCCTCGTTGCCTTGGACATGTACTTGGACCAGGCGAGGTCATCGCCGTAAACCTTGACTGCGCGATAGATGCTTGTGCGTCCCCTCTGCTGTTGTAGGTGCTCCATTCGGGCGTTGTAGATGAGCCTCTTGAGCACCGTCGCGTCTGTTCCAAGGCACGATATGACAATCTTTTCAATATGCCGACCGAAAGGTTGAGTGTTGTTCTCCTCCAACGACCTGGTAAAAGTCAAGAAGCGGCCCCCGTAACGAAGAAAGTGTGTCCCCATGGCGGGCGTCCAATGCAGCGGTCGAGCATTGTAAAGGGAGATGTTGGACCTCAGATCAGCGAGATTGTCGCTAGCAGGCTCCGCCAAGTCGGGATCACCGTCCTCCTCATCATCATCTTCCGAGTTGATGCTGCTGCTCGCAAGCAGACGGTGGTTGTTCTTGGACAGGCTGTGGGCGGCAACCCAGCGCATGACATAGGTGTAAATCTCATCGCTTGCGCTGATCTCGACAGAAGAGATGAGTCGAGTCTTGACAACACCCTTGACAGCATCGTAGACGTACGGCGCGAGGAACATCAAGAAGGTGGCATTGCGGACTGATGTGAAACCGGGGAACAGAGCATCCAGAGCGGCCAGCGCTGACCCTTGGCCGAGGATACTGCCAGCTGTGCTTGGGGACTCCATTTTGTGTGATGTAGGTGTCTGAGGTTGCGATGCATGGAAAGAAGTTTAGAAGGCCAAGCAGGCCAGTTATATATTCGTTTCGACGGCATGTTCATAGCCTTCGCTGCCTATCGTCTCACCTGCATCGCCATGTCCAGCTGGGGGGTGGGGATATCAATGACAGAATACAGCAGACAGTGTCCTATCTGTTGAACGCTCACTATTTCTGTCACCTTTGGGCTGTGCAATATCCAACCTATCAGACACTCACATTTTCTTGTCCCCTTTTGGCTGCGCAAGAGACTAAATCCTTCATGACGTGCGTGCATTAGAGACGCGAGGCTCACCAAACCAGAAAGGGTCCAAAATACCTGCCGATCCATCCGTGCAGAATGAAACCCCAGGTACCCGTGACTTTGAAACTGGATACAGAAAGCCAAAAGAGGCAACCTGCCAAAAGCACCGCCTTGCTGCCTTAGCTTCACATCTCCACTTAAGAGTTCGTTCTCGTTCAAGATCAGTATCCTTGCAGCCCTACAAGTTGCCTTGTTGAGAGAATATGGCTGAGGCGAACCATTTTGAATGGATGGGAGGCTTGGATCCCTGTCTTTGGAGGCTGTTCAATGCAGATACGCAGATACGAAGCTTGCCACAGTGGGATCACGACCTGTGACAGTGCAGGTTGGGCGAAACCGGCTACCCTATATCAACAAAAGATCCGCCAGGAATGCAGCAATATGTCGCGACTCAAGACGGCCCAAGACTTGATAACTCATTATTTGAAGCGTGAATTGCTACTTTCTCTCATTTATAGCGTTTAACCGAATGTCACAATTTCGGTTGTTATGCTAAAGTCGGTTGAGTACGGATCGGCACTTGTTTGATGCTATCACGACCCTTGTTTAGTTGCCTTTTTACCCACCGGGTTTCAACTACGATCAGCAGCGAAAGCTACTTATTCCTGTAGCCAACGATAGCATCGTATCTGACCCATAGTAGCTGCTGCTGCCTAGATGAAAAAGGCGGTCATGCTATCACTTTCCCCTAACTTGTTGCATTGACTCAACATGCCGTTGTCAGCGGGGTTCTGCCGTGTGTCAGTTTCGGGCTCACCCGTAGCGGGAAATGAATCCTTTTCGGGTAAACAACAGGGAACAATTCCCGAACACCTATTCCTTACTTCAGCTCTGCACTCTAGATACACTTGAACCTATCCAGAACACCCAAGACCAAACATTCTACCAACAGCTCATAGACAACAACCTCTAAGCATGTCTCGGCCGATTGTGGAACCCTCTCTCCAACGACCGTTGACGAGTGGCTTCTTGGCCGTCGAATTATTGGCAATAGTGTCCGTCGCCAACGTCTAGCTCGACGCCACCCGGGAAATTAAGATGGGACAGCGCAAGACCTTAAAAGCAAAAGACGAGCAGTTCGTGAAAGGGTGGAGAATTCTCGTCGTCTCTTTTCAACTTTTCGACGTTGAAATGGCTTTCAAGATGATTGTCGGCTTTGCTGTCGCTTTGGCTGCTGTTGGCGCTGATGCGCTTGTCTGCAGACCGGGCTCATCTTCTGTCGCTCTGTCTCCGACATTGACTACGAGCACAGCCATTTTGGAGACGTCTTCAATAGCCACTGTCTCAACTAGCGAGGAGTCGACAACGGCTTCCACCGAAACCACAAGCTCTACCACAATCTCAATCGCCAGCTCATCAACCGAGGAGTCAACATCAGCCTCCTCCACAACCTCCATTATTATCTCGACAACAGCCGGGTCAACGTCAGCTACCACCACCGCCGGGGTCACCACAACAACCTCCATCATCATCTCGACATCCGAAGAGCCAAGATCATCCATCGCCACCACCACGACATCCACCACCTCATCCGAACCTGCCTCCTGTCCTACCGAGGGCCTGGTCTGCGGCGACGATGGCCACGTGCCGCCCAGACCGGGCCTCAAGTACATCATCCCCGGAGTCTCCGGCGTCGAAGCATGCAAGGCGGCTTGCCTCGAGGTCGCGGACTGTGCCTTCTTCCTCATCAACAGGGGCGGCTCCAAAGCCTGCACCCTGTTCAGAATGTCCAAGGAAGAGGCTGGCTTCCAGAAGGTTCCCTCAGCAAGCCATCATTCCTACGAGCGTGGATGCTTCGTCTGCTAAGGCAAACCTGCAAGGACGCGACACTCAATCATGCGAGTCGCGTTAATGAGAACAACATACCCGGGTTGAGGGGCCTAGAATTGCAATTGATTGCGCTTTGATACCGAGGCGTGCATCGGCATTGAGCTTTGGTGGGACTCGTTCTGATGAAGGATGTGTGGTCATGTTCACCAAGATGGCAGCTTGGAGGATGGTGGACTCTGGACGTCTTATCAGATAAGCTCTTCCGGCAGTGCCAAACCGAAACAACCGCAGGCTTGGGCTTTTCGGTTGTGTATACACACTTATGAGAACATAATTCCCTGTAGATAAACAAACATAAGCATAGAGCATTGAGACACCCAGGCGTCAATTGAACTTCATCTTGCAAGCACACCATCGTGTGATCCTCAGGTGGATGATGAAGATGGGAATTGACCTCAGCAAGTTGACAAAACAACTGCCAAGCTTCTCAAAGATAATGTCATCAGGTTTCGGGCTGTCAGCCCTACTTTCCTCATGACATCTTCAAACAACCGCCCATCTTTGTCGTGGCAACCGGCTAGTACCCAAACGCCGGGCTCGGCAGATGACGTCCTTGCAAAGACAATGGCGCAAACGGTAGGCAGAAACAAGGCGTCTCCAAAAACGTCAATGTCTCACAAGAAATGATACTATACAAAGAACCTCACCAGACAGTTTAAAGAAACATACAGGCTTAGAAACTTGTTCACCTGCTTGCTTCTCGTCTACCTGAAACGCCCCGTCTGCTTCACTACACGCTTTGCCGCTGTCAACACAACACCCCGGCCCGCGACCCTCCTCGGCGCTTGTCAACCAAGATGGAGAGCTTCTGAGTGGACAGGTACCTGTGCCGCAAAATGTTGCGGTAGGGATACTTGTGAGGTCATGTCCAATCATGGATTAGCTTTGCTCTCAAAATAGATGAGCTAGTCTGTTTCGGGAGTCGCCAATGTGTTTTTGAGTTAAACGCGCGCCTGGAAGGGCTGGCCAATTGGATAACCACGGGACCCCCACAACACAATCCCAGTGAACTCACTGTCTCTTCAACACCAAGACATTGCATCTTCTTGTTATCGTTCCCTCTTGGGCAACCGTTTCTTCTTCGCCTAGAACAGTTGGGCGGCAAACCACAATCGTCGGCGAACTTTAAAAAAGATGCTCTGAATAGATCTGCAGGGGTTGTTTCGTTTCATCTTTTCACACAAGACCCCTGCTGCTGCTTCTCGGCAACGATGATGCGCATTCTCGCCAGAACAAAAATACCCATGTTGTTTCTGCACAAGATACACTTCCCGTCGTTCGTGCAGCATTTGGCGATCCCCGCGGGCATTCTACTCTGTGGTCCTTTTTCCGTCTCTTCTGGCTCCACGTTTGACTCTGGCACACCACTTCTCACCCGGAATCCCTGTAGCCCCCGTTTCATTTCCCCAGGCGCCCGATTGACTGTCAGTCCGCCACATCAGAGTTAGTGACCCATGCTGGACTGTCATGAACCGCTCTCGAACCTGCAAATCGGCTGGCTGTCAAGATCTAGAGCCTCTTTCTTAGTTGTCCTGTCAACATGTCACTAATGTACATGCCATCTGAACTAAACATGGCCAGACAGACAGACGGCTCGAACATGCTTCCGTCTCTTTCTCTGGTCTTCAACACCCCGCTTAAAACCTCTGGCGCTTGCTCAAACCCTTTCGTGCTACGGATGAATCCATATTCCAGCTCCGCTCTCCCCATCCTCAGCAGATTCACCCTAGCCGCCCTGTCAAACTCCCCCTCCCCCTCCACCCTCCACCCTCCACTCCCCCTCCTAACCGCCGAGCTCCAAACAGCCGCCGCCATGTCCCGACCAATATCCGTGACCTATTCATAGCATACTCTTAGCTCTAGACACAAGTGTGCCGTTTCATTGCCATCTGTCGTCCCTCTTTGCCCTGTTTCACTCATTGCCAGAGCCGCCCAGGGCTAGATTGGGTACATGGTATCTTTTGCCTCAGCTTTCGGGCGAACGATCCACTCTGCGATGGCGTCGCGGGGGTGCTTAAAGCTTGCCTCATATCCGGCCTTCTCATGGCCTCTTTCTCCTCTCTCCTCAGACAACCTTTCCTTCGCTATACAGCATCATTCCTATTTTTTCTCCTTTCCTTTCCGTTCTTGGTTCATTCTCCTTTGGTCGATATTCCATCTGTCGCTTTCATCATCTGGGCTTCAAAAAATTTCCTATTATTTCCTTGACTCTCTGAAACCCAATCGTTGATTTCCTTTTGGCATCTCAATCTTTATCGCTTCGGCCGATTACACACTTGAACCTCCGGGCCACCATCTTCAAGACCGGACCAAGCAGACCCAGGCCGGTTGACCCAGGCCTTACCCTCTCTCTTACGCTTAATCCGTAATCTCTTGTTACAACTGGATCCTTCATCAACGGGATCCTCTTCTCTTCTACCTATCTCTACATTTCTTTCTTCCTTTTCTTCATCATGCCGAAACACACTCGCGCTCCCAGCAACCCCCAGAACCGCTACAATCCTGGTCTTCCTGTTTCTCTTGCTCCTTCTCCTCTGTATAACCAGCACCGGATGACCATGCCATCCACATACTACAACATCCCCACTACTACTACCTCCTCAATGGCCCTTCAGACCCAGGCCCAGCAGCCCACCTACGAGTCCTATACGAACACAGCGCCGACTGTGTCGGTGCCCCCTCCGGTGCAGCACCGAGCAAGCTCGGGAGCATGGACTCCTCAGGATGATCAGCAGCTGCTCACGGCGAGGATGCAAGGCCTCAACTGGGGCCAGATCCAGGCCAACTACTTTCCCACAAAGACCCCCAATGCTTGCCGCAAGCGCCACGAGAGGTTGATGGAGCGCAAGGGCGCTGATGACTGGGATAACCTGAAGCTCCAACGGCTGGCCAAGGAGTACATGGCCATGAGGAAGGAGATTTGGAGTGGACTCGCCGCTCGAACAGGCGAGAAGTGGAATGTTGTTGAGGCCAAGGTGAGCACTCAGTGTCCCTGAATATTTACAATACTAACATACTTCCAGTGCATGTCTAATGGCCTCAAGAATCTTCAAAGCGCCGCCCGCGCCGCTGCTCGCCGCGACCGTCTCGAGTCCGGCGCTCTCTCAGGGTATGACGACGACAGCGGCATCTCCGGCATGGGCCTGACACCCGTTGACGAACTAGACGCATCCTATAGCAGCCCCGAGACAACCTCGTCGGTCGTGCACTCGGTGCCCGCCTCGGCCACCGCCTCGTTCCACCAGCTGCAGTCGCAGGCCCAGATGGCGGCGCTCGGCAACGCTCAGTACGGCATGGCAGCCGCAGCCGCCGCCGCGTACGGAGGCGGCTACGGGGGACACGGGTACTCGTCGAGCGTGAGCTCCAGTGCCAGCGCCGGCCATGGGTATGCAGCTCATGCTGGGAATGGGCACAGTCAGGGTAACAGCCCGCAACAGTACTTGACGACACAACGACCCCAGAGCTCAGATATGGGCATTGGGAACCTCATTAACCGACCACGAGCCAATGTCTAATGACCACGAGCCAATGTCTAATGACCACTCATCATGGCTCTCACCCTTCTCCTTACTCTCTCACTCACTCTCCGACTTTCACCCAACACATCCTCATCTACTTCTTCTCTCTCACAAACAAACCCCACCTGCCGCTGTCCATTCTTTTCTTTGTCTGTTTCCAACATCATCATGTTGGCGGTTCCAGTCCTTTTTACTGCATGGCGAGCAGCAGCACGGGCGAGTTTTTGGTGTTTCTGGCGCTCCTGGGACAAACTATAACGACGATCACGCACGACTGGGTCTTTTTGTCTACTTGTTTTTTCTGTGTGCGTGTGTTTGGCGTTGGATATTTTCTGCATTAATGTTTTCTGTTTACTTTTTGTGTGCATTTGGCTTTGTTCAAAAACGGTGGTTCGAAAGAGGAGGGACGGGGGAATGCTTACGTTTTCCTTTGTACAACTAGAGATAGAGATACCATGACACGAAGCATGTCGGCTGATCTAGCAGCGCCTTGTCTTTACTGTTTTTTGAGACATGCGATATCGGGAATACAAGCTTTTTCTGCGTTCAACTGGGTTCGGATATGGTATTGTGACTATAGATACACCAAGATTGATCCTTCGAGATGGTTGATGAATAAATAGGCTTGCTGGGCCTTAGATACTCTACAGACTAATGTCTTGAAATGTTATTAACATGATAGTCTACAGTGATGCATATGATGAGTAGTGTGTAAGAGACGGCATCACAAGAACCACAACTACAGCCCATGACATTGACCTCATTCCCACCATCACTCATACAATTGTTGTTACATCCATTTACTCGTCCATCCTACATCACCGAGTGGGCTTCTCACTCTGTAACCTGCTGCCCGTGCTCTCCACAGCCATGCTCACCATCTCATCCAACTCTTCCTCTTCCCACTCGCCGTCCTCCTCACCGAAGATGCTCCTCCATACCCTACTCCACATGCCCTTCTTATGCAGCAGAGCAAGGATCATGACACCAGGAAGATGCCACACACTGGCCCAGAAGAGACCCCGGGCGCTGCCCTTGTGACCCTCGTACTTCCAGAAGCGCACGGCCTCTCGCACGAGCCAGGCATTGATGGGAAGACTGGTAACGGCAAAAGACCACTCTGTGACTCCTGCGGCGCAGAGCGATATGCAGAGGGGAATAAAGACGATACTGTATCGCAGAGCGACACGCCCATTCCGGGCTGGGTTTGTCCATGCCAACATGCGAAGTCCAGCATTTTTGTACTCCTCACGGATGGGCCAGCTCAAAGCCATAAAGTGGGGGAACTGCCATGCAAAGAGCAACCCTGCCATGACCCAACCGCCAATGGACGAGCCGTCATTAGCAAACAGGAGCTCCCTCCAGGAGCCGTCCTTGGTAGCAGTCTCGCCAGCAGCCGCAGCCCAACCCATTAGAGGAGGAATGCCTCCAACAACGGCACCAACCCAGGTGTTGAAAGCCGTGACTGCCTTAAGAGGCGTATACATGCCGGCATAAATGACAATATTGGCGAAACCGAGTCCGGACACAGTGGGGTTGACACCAACATAAAGGGCACCCGTTCCAATGATACCAGACAGGACTCCGAAAATAATGGCGCTCCGCTTTGAGATGAGGCCTCGGACGAGTGGACGGTTGCGAGTTCGGGTCATCTTGGCATCGGTCTTGGGCTCGTACAGCATGTTGAAGGTATTCGCGCTAGCGGAGCAAAGAGCCGTGCCGGTCGTGAGGAATAATAATGTGAGCGGGCTCAGACTCGGGGTCTCGGTAGTGCTCGGGGAAAGCATCTCGGGGACGGGATAGAGCGCATATGTAGCCATTGCGGTAAGAACAACGAGCATCGTCAATCGGGGTTTCGAGAGGGAGAGAAAGGTGGAAAAGTGCCGTCGGAGAGAGTCGGTGGGGTGCGAAGCGGCATGGCTTGTAAGAAGAGATGAGGCATCTGGAGGAAGAGGGGTTTCTCCCTGAGCGGCGGCGGCAGCAGCAGCTTTTTCGCGGCGTTCAGCTTGTCGTCGTCGGTGAGGGGCAAGCTCAGGTTCGGATTGAGAGGAATTGGAGGCATTTGAGGTAGTTGACGATACTGTCGAATCGGGTGTTACGGATGCTGAGGCAGAGGTAGAGTAGATGCCATTGGCACGGCGGAGGATGACGAAATCGAGGCAATTGGATCGGTCAAAGAGCCTGTTGGATAGGAAAAACGGTGCACACTTGGACGAAGTGGAAGCGACCATCCTAGGCGCAGGAAAAGCGGCGGCGGCAGACATCCATCGTCGCGATGGGCCGGTCCTCGGAGCCTTGAGGAGCAAGGACTGGAGCTCCGCGGCGGGGACGAGGCATCGTGGTGGTCGCATGATCGCCGGGCGATGGGTTCATGGCCGTCGTCGACGAGACTCAATCCATAACCGACTCGCGGAGCCGAAGAGGTTCTTTGAATAGAGTAAGCTGGTCGTGGATTGGATGGATGGTTCGACTCTGATGGCAGATTTCTTGGTGGGTTGACCCAATCAGGAAGTGTCTGGGGAAAAGGAAGTGAAACGTGACCAGTCACGTGGGTGCCCGCACTTGCTCTCAGACGCCCCCACGTTGTTGTCTCTTCCACGCCCTGCACACCATCTTCTTATCATGTTCTTTCTCTGCAGATTGATTCCGGCTAAATGCAATGATTGCAGCAGAGGACCCATCCTGCCGTCTCACAGCTGCAGCAGCTGCCATCGGCAAGTGCCGGGGTGGTTCTCCAGAGATGTTGATCGTGTCCCAGGCCGAGTGGTTCTCTGGGTCTCAAGACACAACCTCCATACCACGACCCACGCATTCCACCACATGATCGACTCTCTGCGTCGACATTGGTGAAAGACACTAGCGGAGCTTCGAAAAACGGAAGCCTAGAATGGGTCTGGAAAAGCTTTCTCGCACCCATGAAGCTTCGCGCATATGGGCGTCGTGCTTCTGATGGCAGTCGCAGCCGCACCGTCAGGGCAATGGAGACGAGAACGACGCCTTTGAACCTTTTGGGAAGCCAAGCCGAGCGAATCACCGATTGACTTTCGGCTCGAGGCCGTCGGATGTCCTCCCAGATCAACAAGGTGGGGTGTCTGTCGACATTAGTATGGGTCACCGAATGCGGCTCACCTGTCTCGAAACGTTCAAATATCTTCGTCTTTAGATGCTTCGATGTGACTATAGCACATTCTGAAGAATATATTGCGATTAATTTCGTGCTTCGATTGTTCCAGCGCCGTCCCTTTGACAATGTCGACTCTCCTTGATGCTCTTCGTCAGACCAGCCAGGTCGACTGCGACACTCTTGACAGTGACGGTACGGACTGCTCGGACATGCTATATTAGCACGGCATTGAGAAACTGACTGGTAAATCTAGTTGCTCGGGAGCTGGGTCCTTTCGTGGATTGCACTTCTAACCAGGTCGGTCACCCCGTCTGTGTACTGTGTGGTGCTGACAAGTCCAAGGCCATTGCGTTCTTTGAGGTTTCTCGGCCACTCGCTGGCCAATCCCTATTGCACCATGAGTCTTTGATCGCAGAGGTCATTCGAGATGCACGGGAGGCTCTGAAAGGGCTGCAAGGCTCCGCGACCTTTGAAGAGTTCGTGGTTGAGATTCTGGTATGAAGGCTTCTCGCAAGGCGAAGATGATCTAACATGAGAGAAGATGGTCAAACTGCAACTATTGACACTGCCTAACTTGACGGGCTATGTGCACATTCAGACCAACCCCAAGCTGTCATACTCAGCAGCTGGGACAATTGACAACGCCTACAGTGAGCTCTTGTCCTTGACCTGATTTCATCCCCTTGCTAACATGTTATCAGGAATCATCGACATCTTCAAAGCACTGGCGCCCGGCTTTGACACAAAGAGGGTGTGCATCAAAATTCCCTCCACATGGGAGGGTCTCCAAGCTTGTCGGAGTCTTGAGATGAAAGGCATCGCAACTCTTGCGACCACCATGTTTTGCATGGAGCAAGCAGCGTTGGCGGCTGAGGCACAATGCACCTACATTGCCCCCTACGTGAATGAACTCAAGGTTCACTTTGAAGAGGGGTATGTCTCCCTTTGACATGCCTGTTCCCTGCTGACAATCGTAGGTACGTGGACCAAAACAAAGCCTTCGACTTTTGCCGAGAGGCACAAGCGTACTACATTAGCCACTCTTTCCGCACCCAGGTCCTCGCTGCTTCACTCACTTCTGTCGATGAAGTGATGCAGCTTGCAGGCATCCAGCATGTCACCATCTCACCCAACCTGCTCCGCGGACTGGCTTCCACCGACCTGTCAAGCTGGAATGGGATCCTGGGAGAGTACTTTGCTCAAGGACCTGCGAACAAGAGCTGGGAGACGAGAGATTACGGTGCTCTCGTCAAAGACGAAAGCGCATGGAGGCTCGCTTTTACCAGAAGTGGTTTCGGTGCGAGCGAAGGAAAGATCATCCAGGCCATCAATTACTTTGCCGGCTTTCAAGAGAAACTGGAGGAACTGGTGAAGCAGCATGCTGGATAACGACGGGTGCCGACCGATGATTGTCAATAACTCAGTCGCAACGGCCCGTTGACGGGAGTGTACAGCTGTCGACAAAGACCGGCAATCAGCAATTGACTGACAATACTCAAATCAACCATTTCATTCAGCTTCTCAATCACCGCCTTCTCCGTGAATGCGCGACCGCAATCCGACTGATCAGAAGACCCATTCTCGGAGACAAAGAGATTACAGAGGATGTTGGGACCTGAATTGATCCATGCAGGGTTACTCAACTGGAACCTTCGATATCCTTTGTTCAGCGTCAAGGCTGGCGGATGCCTTCCCCTCTTTTGGCTTGCACCAAGAGCGTGACGGCTAACAAAGAAAGACAGACAACTTGCAACTGAAGGGCGGCTGGGATGTGGCTAGGACGTGCACTCCCTTGGATCATTGCTAATTTTACACCGTTGCAGGCTTTATTGAGATCCTCTTCCGGATCGGTCACTTGAAATGGTGGGCACACAGACGTTGGCAGCCAACTAGGTGGTCACCCTCGAGTTCTGTCAACCACAGTGAGTGAAGCTGTCGCGACAATTTGTGACTGTATGAAACTTTCTCTCAGCTTTCACTTTTGACTGGATTTATAAGGAATAGTACTTCAATTGGGCGTTGACACAGGAAATAGGACTGTGATTACCGCAGTAACTGCGCCAACCCCAAAGACCGGCAATACCGATAGCATTCACAGACCACCCTTTCAGTCCTCAAAGAAAGCACTCTTTCTTTGTTCGCGATACCAGACCCAAGCCTCGAGAGCATGTGCCAGGTAACCCTCCCGAAGAACAATGGTATTGCCAGGGGCTGGAGTTCCCTGCTGCCTGAGTTGGCTGCTTGAGATAATTCACCATGGAGGCAGAGCACGTCTGTCATTTAACTCTCCATCAACCTCGGCCATTATTCACCCTTTTTCTCTAATCTTGTGCCTTCACTCTCTTTGCCGTCCCTTATAGACTTCTCTTCCCCAACTTGATCTCTTCTGTGTTCGTTCTCTCCCTTTTCTTCGCATTGTACCATAGACCCCCCGACTACTTGATCCGTCTCTACACACCTCCCCTCTTCCCTTTGTCATTGTGATCTGGTGATGGAGGACATACCGCTATCGGCCGCCTTTGGCACAGGCGAGCCGACTCCCTATGTGTCGCCTGAAAGTGCTGCCAAGCGCGTCAACCCTACCATCACGCCTCAAGATCGCGACTGGAGAAGGATGCACTTCACTTTTACCGAGTTGCACAAATCCGACAAAACTCTCCAGAAGATCCTGTCGGAGCACTTTACCTACCACGAAGCTCGCATGCTGCTAGCCTCGGAACGTGCCGACATCAAGAGCCTTCAGGATGCCAACACGGAGCGGTACAACGCCTTGCTTCAGGGGCGCTTTCGCGGCGTTGAGAGAGATCTGGTGTCCAAGCTCACCATGATGTACTTTGGTCTACCCGTTGAGCCCTTGACCTCTCTTTTGGAGGAGCTGGTCAATGAGTTTGGGCTTGATCAACCAAATGTCCCGATGTACAATGTTCAGCCCCCGCTGCATTTCCTCTCTGCTCATCAAGCTCGCAACTGGGGAAAGGACAGCTTGCGAGGTGAGTTGACGAATCTACTGTCTGGCATGCATTCAACTAATAGTGTATAGGCCAGGAAGCTCCTTGCTGGCCGATGCCCATCCCGACGGGCAACGCGCTTACCCACCAGGACAGACCTGTCCAGCAGACCACATTTGTCCCCCAGAAGGAGCCAGTTATGGGCCTCCGAGGAGGCGATGGTGATGATCACGATGAAAGCGATAGCGATGATGGCGATGATGCCATGGGCTATATTTCCCCTGACGACGTGTTCCCCCATACTATCAAGCGTGACTACTGGCCCCAATTCGAAACTACAGCTCTTCCAAAGGACGAATGGATCTACCTATATGGCCACACCGGCTGCGTCCCTTTTGTCCCCCGTAAGTGGCGGTCATACGCGAAAGCTCTTCGACAGATTCTTCGTTTGGACCATACGTCTCCTCATTCCGATCCCGAAGATCCTGAAGACCCCATCGACTACATTCTAGTTCACTTTAACCGAAAGACCAAAAAGGCGACGACGATAGACGATGAACTGCACCTGACCGAGGATAGCCCCGCCATGAAGTATCTCTTGGAGCAC
Organism: Fusarium solani; assembly: GCF_023522795.1. Taxonomy (NCBI): domain Eukaryota; kingdom Fungi; phylum Ascomycota; class Sordariomycetes; order Hypocreales; family Nectriaceae; genus Fusarium; species Fusarium solani. The sequence goes on along the minus strand of NW_027072148.1, from coordinate 2,615,881 downwards.
TTCACTGGTGACACGACCATCGACCATGAGGATTGTTGCGCTTTCTTTGCGACGTACGCAGGGGAGCATCCGCCACACCCTCGTCACTGGGAGCCTCATCCGGAGCAGTTTGAAACGGACTTGGCCAAGATCGGTCGTTATGTGTTTGACGCCAAGAGCGGTCCCGGAAAGAATGCCATCAGCTACGCCTACATAGCTTTCCCCAAAACCAAGACGGCAACCTTCACCATCGATAAGTTTGGCTGCAACCAGTTCAATGCCAATTTTCGGATGGCAATGGATGTCCTGCTTGGCAAGCCTCGCACCTTCGAACCCGAACACGGATTGCTTCGCATTGTGGACAGGAACAAGCCGGACACGGAGATCTTGCCGCCTATTGTGTTTGATGCCATGGGCCAGATGCAGTGGGTTTGGGAGATGCTCCATCCTCTGAACAACCCAGGTGCCGACTGGATGGTGGACTGGATGGGTATGAGCGGCTACAGCACGACGGCTGTCATTGTGCCCAACTACTACCCAGACCCTCATCCTCATCTACTATCGGGCGAAGTTTGGACTGGGATGAGCCCCTTTGAAGATGCCTTCGAAGTCATACAAGATGCTGTCACCGAGGCCTTCAACGAGGAGACGATTGCCAGAATGGACTCGATCATTGTGAAGGGGAGGATAAGCAGCTTCGAGATTCCGACCAACCGCCCATATCTCCTCGAGGAGCGATTACAGCTCGGAAAAGAGCTTCGAGGCATGATTATGGATGAATGTTTGTTGATTCTTCCAGTTTGGAGAGCTGGGGAGAGCAAGCTGTTCCCAGCCTGGCCCACCACATCCGACGTATACACTGACTTTCCGCCCTTGAACTCTCGCTTGGGCACGCTGTTCAAGCTGATTGACTCTCTGTGCAGTGCCACCAACCACAGAAGAGACTGGCGCCGCGCCAAGGATGTCATCCTCCTCAAGTCCTTGCCTCCTTGGGACGCCCTCGAGACCCCCAAGACTGAGTCTCCGGCTTTTCTTCTCACCACTGAAACAACCGAGGGCGAGTGGCTCGCGATTCGAAGCGCAATCACATCCTGTGATGTCTCGGTATCATTTCTCAAGGCATCTGAGGCGGACTGGTGGCGGAGCATCGCCAAGAGCAACATCTGGGGTGTGCGACCAGATTTCGGTGACGACGACTTCCGCTCTTGGTTTTGGAATAAGCACCCATGGGGTGAAGTACAAGCCTATATGATCAAAAAGGTCGACGGCAGTAAATCGTTACCGATCCCCCGTCAGCTCAAGCAAGAGGCCAAAGCTGCCGCTGAAGAACTTCCTTTCGCCAAGAAGTCCAAAGTTGGCGTCGATGGCCGGAAGGGCACGGTTAAGGCTAAAGATAAAAAGAGAGAGTCTGCGTTTAGTTCACGAAGGCATTTCGGGACGAGTCCTATCTTTGATCGTCCGAAGTCGCCTTATATATCTCCTGGTGGATTGGCTCTCCCTGTCCCTGAGCCTCAAGAGGGGTCGGGGAAGCAGACGGCACAACCTGAAAGCTCCTCGGGGCCTGCAAAGCGGGTTCCAGGGCACCAAGCCAAGCGTCCAGTGTCCCGTCATGGCCCTCCTCTACAGAGCTCTGCAAGGCCACTGCCTGAGCCTCCAGTCAAACCAACAGGCCAGAACAAGCGTGATACTCCTGATCTACCCAGCTCTACAAAGCAACAGCCTGAGCATCAGGCCAAGCCTAGAGGCCAGATCCAGCGCGCTGTCCCTGATCCCCAATCCAAGCTTCAGCTTCCCTCATTTCTCTCAAGGGAGCCAAGTCCGAGGCGACAGAGGCAGCCGCAGCCACAGCCGCAGCCGCAGCCGAAGTCGAAGCCGCAGGGAGAGCGAGAGCGTCCTGAGTGGTTCCGCACTCCGGGAGATAATAGGCGACCGATCTTTATAGAGAGTGAGGAAGAAGAGACAACCCAGAGTTCTGAAGACCCTTTGCAGGAAGAGCAAACCGAAAGCCCAGATCAAGGTAGACTCCCTCCTGATGCTGATCTCTGGGGAGAAGATGACGAGTCTATGAGGGATGTGGAAGACGATGCCCAAGACGAAGCCGAAGAGGAAGGCGAGCCTAGCAGTCAACAAGACAGGCGCCCTCGGGTCGAGTTCGCATCTGACTCTGAATACGGCGATGACGTTGCATCTGTTACTTCAGGACCATCAGACGCACCTGTCACCTTCGCTGAGCGTACTTCGCGCTTCAAACCCATGGAACCCATCGATAAGGACGACCGAGCCAGAACGTGGGCTGAACAGCCTGGCATCTTTGAAGGCTGGGACCCCAAAGCATGGCCATCTTGCAACGACTTGGGCATTCCCATCACGGCGGCACCAACAGAAAAGGTCTTTCGAACGAGCGACAACGTCCCGATGATGACCAAGGCCGTACTCACACCAAGCGAGCAGGCTGAGCTGCAGAACAGCTTTTTCGGTGTCCGAAATATCGCCTTGAAGCGCGCCATGCAGTGTCCGTTCCAGGGCTGCGACTTTTCTCACCGTCTCGATGAGCCAGAGGCCATTGAGCAACACGCCAAGCTCGTTCACCAGGCGAAGAAGTGTATGTGGTGTGATGAGCCGCTGTTCGAGTGGTGGTCGCCAGAGCAGAGGATGGCTCACTTGCGTAAGAACCATCAGGTTAAGCTCATCAGGGCCTTGGGTATGAAGCCGCCTGCTGGAGACAAGCCCAAGACGTCGTTTGCTTCTGGCTCTCACTGGCAACAATCTACCGGCAGCCAAGCAACCAACTTGGGTGGTCCGTTCAACACCAGGGTCCCTCGGTCAGAACGGCAGCAGGTGTTTTCTCCATTTGGGCAGCAGAACGCTCCCAGAGCCCCCATGGCCGACATGACGGGCACTGCCCCTATTCAGGGTGGAAACGCCCAGCTCTTTGCTTCAAGCACCTCACGAGGCGCTATTCCTGACAGGATTCTACAACTGTCTTCGGAGCTCCTGTCTCTTGTCTGTGGAGGCAGCGTCTTCCAGCCCATTGGCGTCGCTCCTGATCGAGTCGTGCAGATCATCTCGGAGCTCCATGGTCTGGTTGGAGGAGTGAATATCCAGCGACCTCAAGCAGGAACCACGGTACCACCTCGGCGTCCTGCTACGGGGTCAGCTCAGATGGTATCTCGAGACGTCGTGGAAAAGATTCTCAATGAAGTCATTACCAAACTGGCGTCCAAGGAGAAGGCTCAAGACAAGATACATCCCATGAAGAAGCTGTTCCCGGAAATGCACCCCTCCGCCTATGACCCCGTCGAGCAACAGAAGCTGTTTGACAGCTATACCCCAGCTCGAAAACTCCAGCCTCCCCGGCAACTCACATATCCTCTCCCCTGGTATGACTATCCTGGCCCCCTTGTCCATGATGATCCTCCCATGACTTGTCCTCTTCCCGACTGCTTTGCGAACAACTTTGAGTACCTGCAATCTCGTCAGATATGGGATCACTTTGTAAAAAAGCATCCCAATGGCACTCTAGATCGCTGTCCCCTCTGCCATCTGCCGTTCGTCTACACCACAGATGACAAAGAGACTGGCAAGAAGGTCAAAGAGCACTATCCAGAGGACGAGTGCATCAAGCACTTTGACTGTCACATCTGGGAGCTCTGGGATAGCCTGATGCCCAAAGGAAAATATGCCACGTACGACTTTGTGGTGGATTTGCCGCCGCCGGGTCCTTATGAGGACTTGGATGCTGATGAAGAGGTGATGGCCCTTTTTGCTGCTCGCTCAAAGGATGCTGCTCGTCGGAGGGGTGGTGAAAAGACCACTCGCCCCGAAGGAGCTGCTGTTCGCCCTCAGGAAGAGCGCCGAGAAGACACTGCTCAAGAGGAGGAAGCAGCCGATACTTCTGCAAAAGACCCCCGATGTCCCTTCTTTGAGAAGTGTGGTGCCGTCATTGAGTCAATGACGGATGAACAATTCCGCCGTCACATACGCGTCAGTCATCCAAAGGAGGTCCAGATGGTCGACTTTGACTCTGAAGATGGGGAAGAAACAGAGGAGGAGGCTCCAGGCCCCCGTACTCGGACACCAGCGCCTGCTCCTAGGCCTGCGATTCAACCAGAGGTCACAGAGACCACAGAGGCCGAGGGCGCCCAAACTGACGAGTCAAACCGTCCTTCTTCCTCGACCGTACAGTCTGGGACGTCAACGTCCAAGAAGAGAAAGCGCAACATGAAGCCTCGTAATCAGGCCATGAGTCAGGGATCAGAGGACGAGCTCTCTGGCCTTGCCAGCGATACCCCTTCCCGCACCTCCCGAACCCGCACTCGCGAGAAGCTGGTCCCTATTGACCTTCAACCTCTTGAGGAGACTGACGCCTACGCCCCGGCGGCGAGTGAGTCTAGAAGCTCAGCGACCCAAGGCAGAGAACGTCCTTTCAAGAAGCCCCGGAAAGAGCGCCAGCCCCGTGACGATGATGGCGAGTATGAAGACGATGGTGACTCTACAGATGATGAGCCTGAAGAAGAGTCTCAAGCTCCTAAGCGCCCACGACGAGCTCGATCTCCAGACTGGGTCAAGAGACTAGGCCCTGGAAGCCCCGACTTTGAGCCATCCGACGACATGTACTGCTCAAAGTGTCTTCGCAAGGCTCCCAAGAGCGGAAACAAGAGTCCAAGCCGTTCCCCCTCGGCCGCGAGAAGGAGCTCGAGTGCCACTCGGACCTCAACCGATGCTGTAGGATCCGCAACGGCGAGGGCGTACCCGAGAACCTCCCAAACCGCAGCGGCTGGATTCGTGCCGCTGACCTGCCTGCTAAGCTCGGCCAGATCAAGTCGCAGTTCACATCAAAGTATCCTGCTTATAATCGCACCATCTATCCAACCAAGCCGTCTGATAACAACGCGTCCGTGTGGCGATCTGATCCCAACAACGAGGACAATGAGCCTTTCTGGAACATTCCCTGGCCGCCTTACGAGGGTCAGCCTCCGTTCCCTGGGTCATGGGAGGATCCAGGCATTCCCGCCGAGGAAAGGGGACGTAAGAAGCGTCGCGATTCGTGGCAGGGAAGACAAGAGGATGATCCTCTGTATAGGTACCAGAGCGATGAGGACTCGGATGACGACCTGAAGCCTGATGAGGATGATATTGCTGAGTTGCAGGAGGAGGCGAGCAATGACAATAGCAGTGCTGCTAGTGGACTCAAGAGGCGACGGACTGGTGAAGCTGTCAACACGCCTGCCGGGTCTGGAGTCGACACTGGAGCTGAAGAAGATGATGGACCTGCGACGAAGAAGGCCAAGAAGACTCCGGGTAGTAAGTCCCTCTCACAATTATGCATGTCAAGTCATGTACTAACACGATATCTAGCAAAGCCAAAGCTAAAGCCAAAGCCAAAGGCCAAGAGAACTATGAAACCTCGTGGCAAGGCGGCCAGCAGCCAGCCCAGCAGAGCGTCGAGTAGAGTTCGACAGAAGAAGTCTGGCGGTGCAAAGTCTCAGGGGCAGGCGTCGCGGGCTTCCCAGGGCGTGTCTGAGGATGCTTCTGGTGCTGGGGAGTAGATGTTGGATGACACATGATGGGAGAGGGGTTCGGGATTGAGTATAACTGACATGATTTTTGGGTTCGTAGGGATGGCAAGGTCTTGGCAGTAAAGAATCAGGACAGATGGTGTTTTTGTATTTCCTTGATCTTTTTGGAGTTGCCGCTTTGCCTTGCTTGTTATTAGAGATCTGGTGTAGTCGTGTCGATTTTCACCTCCATTTACTTATTAAGATGGCCATAAGTCTTCTTTATTAGGTACTGTATGAATCACCATGCATAAAGTTGAGGATATTTTGATATGAGACACAAGGACGAGAATGCAATTCCATACGAGTTTTGCCATTAATCGGTCACTACCATTTAAACGCCTATATCCCAGGCACTCTATCAGAGCGACGTCACTCAGCCTTGCATCTACAGACGCCAAACACGCCTGATATATCCCCATTTACCTTACCCTGTGGAACTCTTGTTCCATCCATTCCATGTCCATCCATGTTCTCGGATTTGCCCATTAATCACATCATGTATGTATATCCCTCCTACAACGCCTCGATAGCCTTCAATAGAACATCCACACCCCCTTCTCCCATCTCGCCCTTGTCACCCAACAACGAGCCCACATCACTTAGAATGCCCAATGGGATGTAGCATCCCGTCTTTGCCTTGTCCAGGCTGTCCTTGAGCCGGCTGGTGTGCTCCCACTCCTTGGCAGCCACCTCGGCTCTATCAATGACTCGTGATGAGATACCACACATGGCGGCGCAGTGCATACCGAAGCTGCCCTCGGCAACACCATCCTCCAACTTGTACAGGAACGTGACACGTCGTTCCTCGTCATCAACATGAATCTGCATTCTTCGTGCTCGAATCTCGGGGTGATTCTCAAACTCTGTGGCCAGCGAGTGGTAGTGAGTGGCGAAGAAGCCCACACAACCAATGTGAGTAGCGACGTGGTGAAGAACAGCCTGAGCAACAGCAACACCGTCATACGAACTAGTTCCACGGCCGAGCTCATCCAAAATGACCAACGAGCGAGGAGTAGCTTCGGAAAGGATCTTCTTTGTCTCAGACAGCTCAACAAAGAAGGTTGACTGGGCAGCAAAAATGTTGTCGTTGGCTCCAAGACGGGACATGATTCGGTCGACAGGTGTCAAGCGGGCAGACTTGGCTGGCACAAAGCATCCAATCTGGGCCATAATGACTGCAATGCAGGACTAGATATTGTTAGAACTGTGTCGGAGTATCATCGAGAATGGAACTTACCATGCGAAGGACAGTAGACTTGCCAGCGGCGTTAGCACCTGTCAGCAGGTTGATGTTGGCTTGCTCGCCGCCGAGCTTGATGTCGTTGGGAATAAAGTCGTCTACCGTGTTCAGCATGCAAGGATGTCGAAGTTCCTGGAAATCCACGGTGCTTCGTTCCTGGTCGACAAGCTGTGGGCGACAGCTGGGGTGGCCGAGCGAGGCCGAGGCCTTGGCCAAGCTGACCAGGCAGTCCAACTGTGAGATGATCTTGATGGCCTGCAGCCACGTCTCGTAGTCGACATCGAACTTCTTGAAGAACCGAGAGGCGACGTCGCGCACAAGTTGCGAGTGTGTCTCCTCGGCTTCTTGCAACTCCCGGACGAGCTGGGACAGCTGGGGGAAGTAGTAGCGCTTGACGTCCTTGGTGGCCGACATTTGACGCCAGTTGGACGGAACCTTGACACTCTTTGGTGCCTCCAGCTGGTAGATCTCCTTACCAACGTCCCTGTAGTTGAGGAGCTTGCACTTGAACTCCTTCTTCTTTTCTGCTAGAAGCTCGTCCAGCTGCTGCTTGATCTCTTCAATCCGATCCGCACTCTCGTCAAAGTCTTCCTCGATGCCACGCTCGGGAATGAGAAGCTTATCATCGCGAGCCTTGCGACGGTCAAATGCCGTCCTCCAGAAGCTGAGGGGTTCCTCGAGGTTCGGCATCGAAGAGATGAGGCGGTCAACAAGGCCATTGCCACCCTTAAAAGCTCCAAGAAGGCTCATGGTGTACTCTATCTGCTCAAAGCCTTCCAGAACTTTCACGAAATCCTCGGGTTTGCACGCGCCAGCATGGATTCGTGAGATGAGTCGCTCCAAGTCAGGCATCTTGACAAGCTGTGAAGCAAAATCTTCACGAACGCCCTGGTCGGCGTTAAGCATCTCGACGGCATCCAGACGCTCGTTGATCCGGTCGATATTGCAGAGAGGGTGGGCAACCCACGATCGGAAGAGGCGCTTTCCAAAGGGTGTGATGCACTTGTTAAGCAGGCTGAACAGGGTACCTTCGGCGCCACCATTGACCGAGTTGGAAAACACTTCCAGGTTGATGAGCGTCTGTCCATCCAGGACCAGAGTTCCGTTCTTCTGGATCGGGTTGTAACGCTCAAAGTTGCCCTGCGAGAGTAGTGGCCGCTCTAGTTTGAGGAAGCGCAAATACGAAACCAGTGCTCCGACGGCTGACATGATAATATCATCGTCTCGGAACTGTTGGAGAGCCTCGGGCCAAACCTCATCATCAATATCTTCAACCTTGAAGTACTTTCCGCAACCAAGCTCGCGGCGGGTCGTGTCTGCATCCCAGAACTCAGTGTCGGGCTTGAGGTGTGTCCAGATGGTTGTCGGGCTCGTGTTGTTCTTGAGGATACGCAGTGCCTTGGTTGAGAGTTTCGACTTTTCCAGAAGAAGCTCTCGAGGACCAGTTTGAGCGATCAGAGTCTCAAACTTGGTCAGATCAACATCGTCCACAAAGCTAGACAGGTAGAATCGACCAGTAGCAGTATCGGCAAAGGCGATGCCAAAGGCAGGGAGGTCGTCCACCACGGATTCCTTGATGGCCACGCAGTATGAAGCCATGTCGTCTTGCAGCATGCCGCCATCGACGAGGGTTCCAGCAGTCAAGACACAAGCCAACTCACGCGTGATGACCTTGTCTGCTTTCTTGCCACTCTTGTCTTGTCGCTCACGCATCTCTTTGCCCAGGTTGGTCTCCATCTGATCGACACGAGCCACCTTGTACTGTTTGGCGATGAACTGGTTGACCCAGTAGTCGAGGGAGCTCTCTGGGACTCCGACCATGCGCATGTTGACGCGATCAGTCATCTTAAAGTCAAACTCCTGATGCCCGACGGTTGCATCGTTCTCATAGAGTTCGTAAAACTTGCCCTTTTTGAAAAAGACAATGGTATCCCAGAGGTTCTGCTTGATCTCCCAGTACTGGGTCTCAAAGGGCGAGAACTTCTTCCAGGCAGCGGGAGGAATGTAGATGGTTCTCTTGTCGTACTCGGGGTTGTCAGGTGTGCGCTTCTCCTTGTCCATGATCTTAGCAAGCCAAGGATATCGCTGCTCGGGTTCCTTGACATAGGCCTTCTCCTTGTACTTGGGATCCTTTGCGGCCCGCTCTGCTGGCTTCATAACGGGGTGCTTCTCGGATGACTTTGGGTCGTAGTTCCATTGAGATGCTGTGGAACCTTCTGGGATGTCTTCCATCATCTCGTCATCCTCGAGGATACTATCCTTGATATCGATATCGGGTGCGGGGACGGGTGATGACATGTTGGATCGTTTTCGTGGAGCAGCTGGCTTCGAGGATCGCTTCCGCTTCTTGGGTCGAGATACATCTTCGTCTGAGTCGGATGCGATAAAGTCATCCATGGTGTCTATGGTGGTGAGTCTTGTGTCGAAAGGCGACTGAGAGTAGCGCATACCGGTATCCTCTGCTTGCTCAGCATCTTCCTCATCGTAGTCATCTTCATCCTTGACGGATGGGCGTGCTCTTGATCGCCGGCGGGCACTAGAAGCGCCAAACGTGAAGGGCTCGTCATCGGAGGACTCGGCGTAGCTAACGACCTTTTTGACCTGGGTGGGTCAGCGGAGAGAAGAGGGAGGAAGAGGTCGAGAGATAGTACCTTGCGAGTAGGGCTGCTTGGGAGAGCGTCGTTGTTCATTGTGGACTTGGGTTTCTTGTCTGTTCAGCAGATGTGGTGGCAATAATGAGGATGCTGGCGTACCTTGACTGTTGACTCGTTCTCTTGCGAACTCGGGGGCTCGATAGCGTCACTGCTAGGGACGGGAGTCGATAGCTTGGTGGAGGTCTTGGGAGTTGACTTGGGAGTCGGCTTGGGGAGAGAGTTGGCCTTGGTGGTTTCCCGGAGGCACAGCGATTGCTTGTTGGCGGGAGTGTTCTTGCTGAGGGGTGATGATGCCGGGGCAGGGCTCGAGGGCGGAGCTTTTGGAAGAAGGAGACAATGGAACGCTGCTTGGCCGAGGAGGAGGGTGCAGCTGGCTTGTTCACCCTGGAGGGCGTTTTGGCCGTCGTTGGAGCCATGATGAACGGACGAGGCAGCACCTTGAAACGGGGATCGTGAATATTGTGGTTGGTGTCCGCAGCCGTGAATCACGGGACGACGTTGCGGATCAAGACGGGATGAACTTGAAACTGTCGAGGACACACAATTGGTAGCAACGACAGGAGAAACAAGAGTTGGTGATGGTTGAAGATGGTAGATCACAGAGTCGACATGGTTGATCCTTTATCGCCTGCCCTTCCGAAATGGAGATTGGCAGTCGCGTCGCGGGAAGGTCAAAGCGCGTGCGGGCGCGTCCCGTCAAGCCAGTTCTCGCGTAAAGCGCCTGCCTCTGGTGCTGGGGAAACAACGCTACTGCCGGCAGGGACCCACTTTTCGGCACTTCAAGATCATTTCCCCGTGACGCACTGTAACACCATTCAGGGCATCCATCATGGGGCCATTACCTTCACCTCCATTGTAAGAATATCGTGAGCCGGTGATTCAGTGAGATGCCGATAGATAATTCCGGCCTGTGAGAAATTCAGTGTCCCGATCACTTATACCTGGCCCAACAGTAGTCTTCTTCACATCGTACTCGTCCTCAGTCGTCCTCATTCTTGTCCTCGCCCGCCAGGTGCACCACTTGCGGGGGGCTAAGACAGGGTTGCTGTACCTTGTTGGCGAGGTTGTCCTCGGGTGAGACGACCCCCATGCTGATAATCTCTTCCCACTTGCTGTTCTTCCCGTTGGGGTTTGACGATGGCTTTGCCTTTCCTTTGCCTTTCTTGTTTGCCTCGACAGTGGCTCAGTTATCCCATCAAGGGCCGGGCTTCAACTATAACCAAGAACATATTATCAACAAAACATGGCATCATATCCCAATGCTAACACAGTGGCGGCTGTTGTGAAGAAGGAGACTGAGCGTCTGTTTGCTGATTTTAGAAGGAAGATGCCCGCCTCACTGGTGAAGGCTGTCTGCTGGCTTGGGGTCGTCCAACTCTATATTGTAATCGGAACCTAGGGCGTTTCCCTTCTCATCAGAGTCCCGCAGCTGCGCATCTTGGCCGATATCACGCTCCTTGATCTTGCTAGACAGCGGCAATGAGTGCACGAGGAGGATTCCATAACTCGGTGGTATAGACGAGGTCCGACGTCCAGGTTACCGTGTCGGGGAGTGGTGACGCTGGCAGTCGGGCGTTTCCACTCTCGCGCAGCAGTTGACAGTCCAGCCGTACCGTGGTCCTGTACACTAGCCTGGATGAACTTCTCGCTGGTTTGCCCTTCGATAAGCCACACGTAGAGACACGTAGCTATACCTGGTTTGGATAGAGACGTGGGACACCTTCCGGGCCGCAGTAGAGAGAGGCCGGAAAAAATACGTCTTATCGGAGAACCGGCCAAGTCAGCAAGAAGATCTCATTCCCTCCGAGAGGCTAGATGGCTGGGGCGTGTGTCGGGTGTATGACGGGTGGGGAGTTGAAGAGTTCGCTGCTCCATCGGTAGGCGAAACGGAAGCAACGATGGATCTCGTTTGTGGATGTTTCGGGGAAGAAGATGTCCAACTGGGGATAGTCGGATAGCCATTTCTCGGACGTCTCCTCCATGGCGATAGGCTCAGGTTCGTTGTCGGATCTCTGGGTGACACTGTCACTATCACCCCACACTTGACGGGAGATGGTGCTCCTTAGAGAGGTGTCTGAAGACGTATCGTTGGTAGGATTAGTGTCGTCACTTGCGTCTCCGTCGTCTTCGCTATTTTGATAGTCTTCATGGCATTCTTGTTCCTCCTCGCTGTCTCCGAATGGCATCCTCCCTGCTCCACCAGGAATCTCGATAAAGGGTTGGCTAGAGAGCTCATCCATATCTCCGAACAACATGCTCTCCTCTTCCTTGGGACTATTACTGCTGCTACCCGACTACTTCCCACCGTCATGATCAGTTCGTGGCGTGATTGCCCATAGACTCAGCAAGTTTGATTCCCCTGGGGCGGACGGTGGCAGCCCACAGGCCGCTACGGCATGCCTATTCGACGTATTCAATCCGAGAACACCTAAGATCAAAGCAGTTTGAGATCACCTGCATCATTTCAGGAGTATAGCTAAGGCCCGATCCAACGTAGCCCTCAATCTGAGAACTTGGCTGCAGAAATACCAGTACGGCACATGAAAAATAACGAGTTGGCATCGGGATGCAGTCACATACCTTGGGCGTTGAGACTCTGGATCTGGAGACACTACTGAGCGGTAACCCGGGGATTGGAAAGACGCTCACAGCCGAGGCGGTGGCATCTAGAAGAACTTCCTTGAAATGTAACTCTCGCGCCCTGGGGGACATATCAACGAGACTGATCCTAAGCAACTGGCCTAGAAGTACACACTGAGTGGACGAGAGGTGAGTTGTTTCCCGTTGAGCGTCGGCTTTTGAAACAAAGCCATGCTGACGTACCGTGTTGGGTCAAGATCAAAAATGCCGCGTCCCGCGCCAAAGCCATCAGCCGAGCTCGAAACCAGGGGCTGTCCCTCGAGCTCGTAAGGGATACCATCGAAAAGCTTGGCTACGCGCCGGAGGCAAGACGCACCGAGTCTCGTACCAGCATCAAAAGGAACTCTCAGAGGTGTTGATGCTGGAGAGTCAGGGTAGGTTAGTAGTAAGTTGAACGGCTTGGATTGGGAGCCTGAGAGACGGAGAAGGGGACATCAGGGCGGCCAAGGCAGGGACGACAAGGGTGAGGCCAATTGTGTCAAGCCCAAGATGCTATGAAAGATGTACATGATTCTCTTTGATAGTGGTAGAGTCGTGGCTATCAAGGCTGGTGAGGAGGATAAGAACAAGGGAAAGGGCGGAGAGGAAGACGAGGGCAACGCCGATGAGGTAGTGATAGATAGCTCGGAATACAAGGTTTTTTTCACTAATCAATGTCGTTTACGATGAGTGAAGCTCACAAAATACTCGTTGGTCCCTTGTTGAGTCATCTCCTAACGACACGTGAGAAGTTCCACAAAGTACAAAGCCTCCAAGGGGACGGGCAGGCAGGGTCGTCAAGTGCACCCCGGGGAGTTGAATCCCCCAATCAACAACTATCCCGGTCATATCATTGCTGGATCAAGCCAAGGCACTAGAACATCCCAAGAGGTCCATTTCTAATATTAACTTGTTATCACACATTCCGAGGCTCCGGCGTCAAGACCCAGGTGAGGTCAGGGGAGGTGGTGTAAGTCGAGGCCGACCCGCTTTTCCCAACGTCTTATATCAATGTCATGCCTTGGTTATCTTGCTTAAAACAACCTTCTATCCTCTAATAAATGATTTTCTTGACCAATTTTGAACTCTTCTATGATAATTTCATCGAATTACAACCCCAAGTTATAGGAGGAAGCCATTATGACGTCCTGGCTGGGTTCAGGCAGACGCCCACCCTGTCAGACCCTCGTGTCATTGGCTGGCTCGAGGATGGCCCTCCCAACGCAGACTGTGGCCTGAGGACGCTAGTTCTCATCGAGCACTCCCTGATATAAATTGCTCCTCCTCCTCCATCCTTCTCCCCTCCTTTTCTTCTCCTTCTTGTTTTCTTTCATCACATACATCTCACCATCAAGTGACATCACCTCAACCCCTTATCAAGACTATACATACTCTTACATACACATCATGGTTTCTTCAGGCAGTGTCTTCTCTGCCACTCTACAGGAGATCACCAACACCAAGCTCGACGAGCTCTCCAAGAGACGTTCCCGCTTCGAGGAGGCAAAGTCTTCCATACTTGCCTCCATCCAGGTCGAGGATGATGCTGTCAAGCGTGTCATCACCTTGAGTGATGGCGTCAAGAAGTGCTTCGACATCAAGCTCGACAAGGCCGGCAAGGTCATTACCGAGCAGACGGGGCACGGAGCACTGGAGATTGAGCTCAAGAACCTCGATCGCTTCCTCGACCAGGCGAAATGTGACCCGTCAGTCTCCTCAAAGATGTTGGATGCCTGGCAGCAGTCCCTCCTTCGTCACTTGGACATGCAGTCCCTTCAATTCCAGTACGCTGCTTTGTACGCACAGCTTGTCACTGAGTGGCTGTCGGGTGATAAGGAAGAGGAGGGTGCTGCTGGTGATGACGTTGAGATGGGTGAACCATTTGAGGATGTTGGTAGCGCCGCCAAATTGGAGTCTAGGATGAAATGGGAGGGCGTGGCGTTTGAGGCAGCTGATGTTGACGAAACTGCACTGAAGCAATATCTGGATCACCTTTTTGGCGTTGACAACAAGCACAAAAAAGACGTTGCCAGCGCCTTGAAGAAACTCCGCAGGGCTGTGTATGCGTTTGAGGCGAAGCTGTCGACTCCCAACCAGTTCGGTGTGCAGACCTTGGGATGGGTCATTAGAGGGCTCCTTTCGTCTGACCTTCTCTCCGACGAGAAGCGAGAGGTTCTCAGAGACTTTCAGGGTAATCACGTCATCCTCAAGGAGATTGCTGATGTCCTCGATATGCGCATCAGCGCCCTGGGCTCATGGAACTGGAGCTCTGACGCGGTGCCCCTCGAGATGAGACGAAAGATCAGCGGCATCTACAATGTTCACCTTCAGGAGGATCTCCTCAACGCCATCTTCCTCCAGTACATCGGTGTCAAGTGGAGTGTCTTCTTCAAAGACGCCTTTCAGGACTTTCGTCGCTGCGAGAATGCCTGGAAGTCTACGCGTGCCGATATTCCCAAGATCGATAAACGCAGACTCGGCTACTACCTCGGACCGCTCTCTGATTCTCCATCGCTGCAGTCTGCCAGGACCAAAATTTACAACTCCAAGTTCTTCATGACTCAGCTTATGGACAATTTGCAGCAGGGTACGGATGTTGCAGAAGGTGAAGAGGAGGCAGAGTACGAAAGCTTTTCAGCTGTCGGTCTTAAGCGAAAGATGACTGCCAGAGCCACAACGGGAGCCAAGCGACACCGACAGTTGGCGAGCAAAGCTTGTCGTAAATCGGCGCCTTCGACTGGCGGAGTGCGGATGCCTTCAGACAGCGAGGACGACGACGACGATGATGACGATGACAGTTACGATGATGATGAGGATGATGAGGACGATGAGTCAGTAGGAGAGAGAAACCCAATGACTCTCAAGCAAGATCTGTTGCACTTGCTGTCAACGGAGATCAACATCAACACACAGCTCTACGGCGAACTCACTGCCTTTCACTCCGTCTTTGACAACTGGAACTCCCTCCTTCCGCACCAGACTGTGTACACCATCCTCGAGTACTTTGGCGTCTCGGAGAAGTGGCTTGGTTTCTTCAAGAGATTCCTCGAAGCTCCTCTGAAGTTTGTCGATGACGAGAATACGACTCCACGCCAGCGACGACGAGGAGCACCGACTTCACATGTGCTCAGCGATGTCTTTGGCGAGACCGTTCTGTTCTGTCTTGACTTTGCTGTCAACCAGTCTACTTCTGGAAACAGACTCTGGAGGGTCAAGGACGACGTTTGGTTCTGGACCCACGACCACAAGTTGGCCGTCAAGACGTGGGAAGTCCTGGACGAGTTCAAGACCATCACAGGCACAGAGATCAACACTGCAAAGAGCGGTACCATTCGCGTTGCCAAGAACCGCGACATGACACTTGCCATCGACGAGTCCCTCCCCGAAGGCGAGATTCGCTGGGGCTTCCTCCGTCTCTCACCACAGACGGGAAGGTTTGAGATTGACCAGAAGATGGTGGACGCGCACATTGATGAGCTTCATAAGCAGCTCCATGACAAGCGCAAGAGCATCCTCGCTTTTATTCAGACTTGGAATTCCTACGCTGCCACGTTTTTCACATCAAACTTTGGCAAGGCGGCAAATTGCTTCGGTCAAGAGCACGTGGACAACATGCTCTCTACACATGAGCGTATTCAGAGACAGGTCTTTTCCAAGCTTTCTGGAGATGGCGAGGAAAAGGTGTCCAGCGTTGCCGAGTATCTGAAGAGGGAGATGAGCCGACGCTTTGGCATCGAGAACATCCCTGACGGGTTCCTCTACTTCCCCGTCGACCTCGGAGGTCTCGACCTGCAGTCCCCCTTCGTTTCGCTACTTCAGATCCGCGAACAAGTGTACAAGTCCCCCTTGGACCCCGTCATTGCCTTTGAAGAAGCAGAAGTCGAGTCCTACAAGCGCGCCGAAAAAGCTTTCCTCAACGGAAGCATCAACAACGAGCGCTACTCCCTCGACGACCCAGACTGGAAGCCCAAGTCAGAACACGACCAGGAAAACTTCATGCCCTTTGAAGAGTACATCCGCTACAGAGAAGATTTCGAGTTCAACCACTACCGCAGGAGCAAGAAGCTGCGCAGCGTGTTCCGTCGGTTGATGACGCGTCCTCAGGAGAAGAGCATCGAAAAGGACGACGGAAAGGTGTGCTTGGCTCTTGACAATGTGAGCGGCATGTCCAAGATTCGCAGCTGGCACAGTATGGAGCCGTATTGGAGGTGGGTGGCCATGGTGTACGGGCCAGAGATTGTTGACCGCTTTGGGGAGTTGAATATTGTCGATTCGGGACTTTTGCCGATGGGAATGGTCAGTGTGTTCAGGAACAAGCGTGTCAAGTGGTAAACACTTCGTCCAACGCCTGATCGATCAGGATATTGGTACTTTTGGACGTTCTTTTAGCTTGGATTTGTTGTTCATCTTTACGCAAAGGCTGGCCCTATCACGGATTTTCTTTCATAGTTTCTATCAGATTGTGCAATAAACTGAAAAATTTATACATGCCCATGCCGCCTCAAGCAGCATCCTCCTCTTACCCCCCCCTCTTCAACTTGAGAACCAATTATCAAGACGCACCGCTCTTAACAGTATTCTCAACATCGGTCAAGACGCTTAGCATCGGCCACGGACATCTTTAGGGTCAGCGTAGCAGGTTCCAACGCCATCAGCGCACTGGAAGCCGCTCTGGGCAATCTTCCTGCAGGCGGCCTCCCACTCCTTGCCGGCGATCTTGTCCTCGGCGGTGTTCTGGGTGCATCGTCCAGAGGGAGTGTTGTAGGCGGCACCACCCCACTAAAGGCACATTAGCTAGGTTCTGTATGAGTGAAAGATGTTGACGTACCTCGTACTTGGAGTCGTTGTAGTCGGAGCAAGCGTTGGTGGTGATGCGCCAGTTGTAGCTGTCACCGTTGTGGCAGGTGCACGAGTCGTGCAGGTCGGCCGCACTACAGAAGTTAGTATATGATTCTTGTGAGTGATGGAGTGTTGCTTACGCCAGAGTAAGGAAGAGGAAAACGCTAAGAGTCTTGGCCAGCATCTTGAATGAAGAGTATCTTGTATTGAAGAACTGAGAGCAAAGGATGATAGTCTAAACGAGTGACTGATAACGAATGAATGAATGAATGAGAGTTGGTAGTTGTAAGCACAAGATTAATGAGTGTCTTGGAGAGTTAACTCAACGAGCAGAAGACGAAGACCTTATATCACTCCAAATGCCTCCTTCCCTTTGCTCTCATCACTATCAGTCCTATAATACAAGCTATTAACGCCAAGACCACCCCAATCTTGAACTTGCTAAGCCCACGCGCCTGAAACACCATGATGACGCACGCATCAACGAAGTCTAGATGAATACGAACCTTTGAAACTAGACAATCGCCGAATACAGCAACGGACTTTAACGGACTTTTCCGATCCCGTCACACTATCCTCCAATCTGGAAACTCGCATCCCACATTCACATTAATCATCTGATCTTAGCCCCAACGGCGATTCCGGTCATAGCCATCGTCGCATAAACCCGTTCGCAGGGGTCTAAACTTTAAATCGACCTTTTGAACCATCGCATCCTTGTCGATTTGAAAACCGGAGAAGTTTTGTCCGTGTGGGACTAAGCATCTAGGTGACGGAATGCAGAAAGATGAGTGGTCGCCTTGCTGGGCAGACTGTTACAAGACGTTGACATTGTAAATGGGGTTCCGTCATCCCTTTCATCCCCGAACTGCTACCGGAACTCTATCTTTGAGTTTGCATGGGAGGATTTGCATGCAACGGTGACTATCAACGGGGAGGCCGATGCCTCCGACAAATTGGTGGCTTAGATGTCTATTGTTGGACATGATCGTGTTGTCGTGGATGATAAAAGGAACTGGTACACCGGCGTCTGAATTTGAGTTGACACAACGCTCACAACCCACTCACACTCTTTAAGCTTCGTTCTTTACTACGCTCGTTGACGTGCAATTCATACACATTCACTCTTTGATCAGAGACATTGTCTTCTATTACATTCTTTATCTACATTACCCAACAACCATCAAAATGCTTCCCTCTGTTGCCCTCACCCTTCTCGGCCTCCTCTCGGCCTCCAACGCCGCTGCCACCAAGCGAAGCCTCTCCCCTGATGAGGTCATCGTCCTTGGCCACGATGGTTCATCGCAGGTCATGAAGGCTGCCGAGTTCAACGCTCTCGAGAACAAGCCTGTTGCTCCCGCTCCCGTCAAGGGCTCTTCCAAGCTCCGCCGCCGTGGCTGCGAGAAGTCCAGCGAGGTTCAGGTTACTTCCGACAAGGAGTTCCTTAACTGGGACATTGCCATCTCGCCCGTCGTTAGCAGCACTGGCGGCAAGGCCTCCGTCACCGTGTCTTCCGGCTACTCCCTGTCCAACTCCATCTCTGTCGGCTCGTCCTTCTCCGTCAGCGCCCTCGAGGGTATCCTTGGAATGTCGCTTTCTGTCGACTACTCCGAGAGCTGGAGCACCAGCCAGGACCAGTCCCTCACCTTTGAGGTCCCCGCTGGCCAGCACGGTGTCATTGTCAGCCAGCCTTACGTTCGCCGTGTTGAGGGCAACTACCTCGACGGATGCACCGACGACTGGAAGAAGACCGGCTTTGTCTCCGACACCTATGAAAGCCAGAGCTACGGCAACCTCCAGTGGGTCAAGGGTCTCATCCGACTTTGCAACAGCACCGAGTACCCCATTCCCTACTGCATCGGTGAGGGTAGCCACAAGTAAGAGGCTGTGCGGGTCTCTTTCTGGGAACGTTACTGGTTGGATAGTTGGGGTTTGAATTATGCAGAGTTGTGCAGGAGGAATCTTAATACTAGATGTATTATAAAGTGTGCAGTTGAATAGAGGTGGACTTGCGATTTCGTTTTGTGGGTTGCGATGGCATGAACATTCAATAATGGAATTAGAACGGTTCCATAGAAACAAAAGGATTTTTTCCATATTTCCCGTTCCTTGCAGTGCTTAAAAAGAGACCAGGTATTTGTGCAGCGTGATCCTAAGAGGTTTCTGCAGTCAAGGCCCAGTATCTCACCGCCTTAATACCCGAACTCGGGAGACGTGCAAGAGGCAGACAAGTTTACATATCCGACAAGCACACCCAAGGTAAAAATAGAATACCGGTACCCCGGACTGGGCATAGGGACTTGAGAAGGGCAAAAAGAACAGCTTTTGCGTCATCCGGAATTCGAATCCGAGCCTCAACTTCTCTCTGATGGAAGAGTTGAATCCTAACCCCTAGACCAATGACGCTGCTTGTTACTCAACATGATTGTGTGATTACCACGCCAGGAAATTGTGGTTTATAAAGAGAAGAGGTGGTCAAAGGTAAGAGGGAGGTTATGATCATCGATTTAGGACAGAAAAGTTTTGATACACCATCCGGCCAAGGTAAACCACCTACCCTATTTCAAGCCTGGAAACTTGGCGGCTCAGTTTGAAGCCTGATCTTCTTTCAGCTAACCTATACATTCACGAGTTGCCTATACATCGGATCTCGGGTTGATCAACTTATCAATTACTGCCATGCATGGTGCAGGGTATTAACCCTCTGCTCACGAGTCTAAAAGCTGTCTGGGCGACCACAATAGATAGCTCAGAGAGTTTAGGCGTTACCTCGGCTGCGCTGTTACAAGGCGCTCAGAAGGCACATGCACACAAGTTGTACTATGATTTGCTGCCGGCTTTGCCCTAGACTACCTGCCCTGGACCAAGCAACAATTTCTCCACAACCGGGGTTTCCTTGAGACCAGGGAGTTATTTAGATCAAGGGTGCAAATGCTATCCTGTATTTAGGCAAACTAAGCGAGCAAAATTATGCCCAGGCTATCTGTGGTTAGCAGCTATGAGAAGGGCACCATCCGTGTTGGTCAGGGCGCCCTCGTTAATCGCCCCATTTAGCTAGACACCACGATCAACGTCGCCCTTGTAAATCGTGGGGTTGTTAGCATCATACTTGGCGTGGCACGATTCAATGATGTTGAGTGCTAGCGACTCTCCTTGCCCACTGTCGACTTCGACCCAGGCGTGGTTACCAAAGGGCTGCCAGGCCGCGTCGTACAATCCAGCTGCGTTATCGTGAACCTTTCCAGAAAACCCAAAGAGCGGGCTTTTGCAGCACACTAGTTTCCTAAAGGTTTTTTTTCTTTTGGCCAGCTAAACAAGGGACCTGCGGTGACGAAGTTAAACTATTCACCCCTGAAAGTCTATATCGTCTTTAGTATCTGAGGTTCATCGCTGTTACTTGGCAAGCTTTGGGTCTTTGGGAAATCTAGATGCATATGAAGCTCGCGTTCGAGTTCCTACCAGTGAAGCACACCAGGTTGGGTGATGGTGGGCCGTGGTAAGATCATAGCATTTGGCTCTCTTCCAAGGACCATGGGGATTATAGGCCAGCACGGGGATAAGCCCAAGTTCTAGATCACGTATATTTATTCTGTCGATGTGTGAAAAGTGCTGTTATTATCTATTATGGAATCGTAAAACGAGGTTGTTACTAGTAGGTGTTGTTCTGTATGGGTGGATGAAGTCGGTGCAGCGCCAGCTGAGGGTGAGCTGCGAGGTTTGCATGGCATAACTGCCATGATGAACCAAGTCCACTAGTTCGCAGACGGCTCGGCCTTCTTCTGTAGTTCCAATAGCTCTCTTCCTCGTCTCACGATTCGAGCGTTGAGCAGAAGGGGCTCTTCTCCCTGGCCATCAAGTGCAAGATACATCATGAAAGCGCCCAACTCTTCGATATGAACGGACCAGTTCTCTCCCATGACTGCTCCCATCGATGTCACAAGACCTAGCAGTCCACTGCCAAACATGGTCTTGGGTACCACACCTCCCGGCTTAAGAACGAATGCCTTCCACACATCGGGATGACTTTTGGCAAGTTCGAGGGTTCTTGTCTCAAGCTGTCCCTAAACTGTTGTTAGATGAGGCAAAGCAATCATGGATTTGGTCGTACCTTAATCTTTCGCGGTTCGTTTCCCCACCAGAGTTTTGTCTCTTGGTCTTGACGGACAAATTTGCCACTCAGTTGGACGTAATTGAACTGGCGGCCGGTGGGCTTCAATACTCGCACCATGGCTTCTTGGAACGCAAATGGATACTCCAAGTCGGCTTTGACATCACCGCTATATGATCCCATGGCCCTGTAACGTGTTAGTGGACTTGCCCCTCAGATGAGGCGACCCATGACGACATACCAAATCATGCCAACGGCATCAGCGTGGGCAAGCAATAGGTCTTCCGGCCATTTTGAAAAGTCCTTGACTATCACAGACTTGAGCTTCGGGTTGTTTGATACGTCAGAGGGAAGTTCTCGGCGAACAAAGGCGACGACACTCGAGATTTGAGGGTTGGCGAGGCATTGAAGCAGAGCTTCGCCTCCAATCATGCCACTCGCGCCAACAATAAGGACCTTCATGGTGAAGAATGGAACAGCGGTGGATCTGAAGTGAATGGGGCAATAATCCAAGACAAATTTACGTATTTATATACAATTGCCAAGAATCAGGAGATAGCTGAAGGTGCGGAGTTTTGAGGAGTTGCTGGCGGACTTTTAAACAACTCCACTGTCCCGGGCTGGAACGCGATCGCCCAGAGTAAGCCATAGTAAGCCACCGAGGTCATGATCGGCGATATCGCCTCTACAGCACAGCGATTTTCGCTGAAGATATTGCCACATATGAACTTGAAACAGAGGATTTCGGAGATAGGCATTTTTCACACAAATCCTTTGGCAGTGGTGTCCTGTAGTTGATGACCATTGTCATTAACTGATATTGGCATGTGTGAATGATTGTTGCTCCTGCTTGGACTAGACCACCGTCATGTTAGCGCCGCTCCGTTTCTCAATCATCCTTCCAAAGGACAACTAGATTAACAGAGGAAAACTTAAAGAGGATAGTTGTAAATTCGATATTAGCAACTTGAAGGACTTAGAGGCTCTCGGAATGGGTGTGCCTCAGGCCCCAGTCGCAGTCCCACACGTCCACTTGGCCAATGATCACCATGATCGTCTACTTGATCATCCCCACCCACACATACTTGGAACCATGCCAACGCTCACGGCTCAACTTTGCAATCTCAATCACTTTTCCCAGCATCCGAACAATCCCATAGCACCTACATATATAAACCTCATTTCGAGGAGCCGTTATCGCCAGTGGCGTAACGGGTTAACCGTTCGTCCCGTGCTGTTGGGGGGCACCAAACTTCAGGCGCCAGGGAACTGCAGGTCCCTAGGGTTGTTGTGGTGAGCCCATCTAATCCGTTGGGCTGCGGTTCGAACATCCAGCATCGTTTCGTTATTTCTTTATCTCTGCCTCTTTTTTGTTTTTCTATTTTTCAAGGACTGGTTGTTACGATTGACAGAGAATTCAACCGGCATATCCTTTCGCTGTCGAAGAAAAAAACACCATGCTGCTCCTTTAGGTTGGAAAGCCGGACACATTCCATGCTACATTCTGCGCTTCCTCCTGGTCTATTTGTCTGCGGGAATAAACATAGCCTCAAGTGATCGACAGGGGCCGATCGACTAAGAAGGAACCTTGATCGCCTTGTTTCGTTCTCTCGGCTCAGGGCCTATAGAATCCAAGTCCTCAGCCGTGGCTTTGGCAAAATCCAATGACATCCGTTGTTGGTCAGGCAACTCATGCCCAAGCACGGAGTGCAAAGCAACGCGCTGGCCAATTTACACGCCTCAAGGTATACATAGATGGAGGAATCTAGGCACTTACTCAATCTCGTTGCCCAGGGAAGTGGGCAAGACCAAGCAGGGCCTACTACTACTGTACAAGGGCCTCGCCTTTAAGCTTCCATCTTATTAGTGGAACTCGTTGCGCGCACCATTAGTGACTCATTCAGTGCTTTTATACGAGTTGCTCATTTTCGTCCCTGGCTTCGCCGTCCAGTGTTCCTGGGGGCACCAGATGCCGATCGGAAGCCATCAGCTCCCCCGATTCGGGGATCTCCCGCATATTTCGCGCGGGCACCCTAATGCGTGGTGGTTTCGCGTTTCATCACTGCACATTAGAGAGCCCTGTTGGGTACTTAGATGAATATCGGAGAATAGAATTGCTGCTCCTTCCTCACAAAGACGGAAAGCGTCAGGCATAGTACCTAGCATAGATGATTTTCAAATGATTTTTTGACATTAAACTCCATGCTACATGAAGTAAATTCCACAATCTGATAATTTGACATGTTACATCTATTTGAACTATCAGTACTTGGTTTCAGCGACGGAAAGTTGTTATTGAGCAAGTTTGTTGCTTCTTTTAAATATTGCCAACGACTTGAGTTTATCTCAGCGACGACCCGATGCAGGGCAAGGCCTCTAGACATACGAGACAACCGTTGCTCTCTAACCAGAGGCATCTAAAATAATTCCCATAAAACCCAACCGACTTAACTATAATGCTCGTTGTTTCCGTTTTCCATCGAGTTCACCCCCAAGTTGCATCTCACAAGCTTCATTACATCTTTCAACATCCGTCTTCAATCATGAGTTCAGGGTAAGAACAGTCCTTCTAAAGTGAGAAATAACCACTTACAAAGGACAAATGGCTGAAACGCAGTCCCTTGCTTCACGGCAACTTTGTGCCGACCAAGTTGGGGGCGGGGGATCTACTCTGGAGAAATGCCTCCACGGGAACTCAGCCGCGGAAAAATCCCACTCCACGAATCAGAAGCTCGGACTAGAACAAGCTTAAGCCACTTTAGCTAGAATCTATCTACTTGCCGCACAGCGATGACAGTCTACGAACCTTGCATCGTGGAGTCGAGGTTGACTAACCCCATGTTTGCATCGACAGATGTAATTTAGACTGATGGGTTGACCTGGGGAACATGTCCTGATGGAGCGGATGGGGTGTATGCTTTGGGGGTGTAGCTCCGAGTGAGACTGTGCGTTGATTTCATATAAATTGAGTGCAAAGTCGAGCTGTTTTTTCAGATTCATCACCAGATCATTCTCATCTGTCTTGGCTATACAGCTCCTTGAAATAGTCAAACTGTCCCTTCATCATGAAGCTGTCAATCTTTGTTTCCGCCCTTACCCTCGTCACGAGTGCACTTGCAGGAGCTGTTGAGCTTCCTGCTGGTGTTCCTCGAAGCGTGGATGAGTTTCGTCAGAAACATCAATACACGCCGCCATCCAAGCGCAGCCACCGCAAGGTTTTTACCATCAGGGCTTCCAAGAACGATCATGATGATGTTTCGTCGGAGTTCTACAAGGGCTTGAAGAGGGCGAACAAGGGAGGTACACTCCACTTGACCAAGGGACATACATATGTCATTGGAAAGCCTCTTGACTTGACGTGGTTGGATAACGTCCATGTTCACCTTGATGGAGAGATCAAGTTTACCAATGATACTGGATACTGGCAGAAGAACTCCTTCACCCATCCCTTCCAGGTATGTCATCCCCAAAAAGACTCAGATGCACGACTAACTTTCAAAAGAACTCGATCATGTTCTGGAAGTGGGGAGGCAAGAACATCAAGATCTACGGTAACGGAGTGCTGAACGGAAACGGTCAGCGTTGGTGGAACGAGTTTGCCGGTAAAGAGATCCTGGACAAGACGAACCAGTACCTCCGTCCCATTCTCTTCTACGCCGAGAACGCAACTGGTCTGGACATTCAAGGAATCCACTTCAAGGATTCGCCCTGCTGGACCAACTTTGTCGTTACTTGTAAGTATCCTTGCATGCAACGAGAAACATCAAGCTTACACGCCATCAGCAAAGGACATCTCTTTCAAGGACGTTGTCTGCACGGCGCACTCCAACAACGCCACGTCTCTTCCCAAGAACACCGACTTTTTTGATTCTTTGAATGTCGAGCATCTGACGGTTGAGCGTGCCTGGGTTGATATTGGTGATGACTGCTTCTCGCCCAAGAGCAATGCTTCGGATGTCTATGTCAACACCATGTACTGCAACGGTACGCTACCCCCTCTGATTCTTACTTGATAGGTACTAACAAGGTCCAGGAACTCATGGACAATCCATTGGATCTCTTGGTCAGTACAAGGGCGAAAAGTCCTTTGTCAAGGATGTCGTCATCGAGAATGTCTGGATGCTCAACGGCCAACACGGAGCCCGTCTCAAGACCTGGGCCGGCCCTGATGTTGGCTACGGTTTCATCGACAACGTCACCTTCCGCAACTTCTGGGGTGGTAACAACGAGTACACTGCCTTCATCGACTCTTGCTACTTCAACATTGACGAGGCAACATGCGCCAAGTACCCCTCGCAGATGAACATCACCAACATCCTCTTTGAGAACTTTACCGGTTACTCGTCCGGCAAGTACGGTGATGCCATCGCGAGGTTGACATGCAGCAGCAACCCCAACGCCGTGTGTGAGAACATCAAGTTCAAGAACTTTGACATCAAGACACCTTGCGGCGGAAAGCCTGTTGTCATCTGCGATGGTGTTTCGGACATTGGCATGGATTGTGTGAGTGCGACCAGCAAGGAAGCCAAGGCGGCATTGGCGAACAAGTGCACAGCTCCTGCGGCTTCTGTGAGCCCATTCAAGGTCCGAAAATTTCATGAGTAAAGGAGGTTGAATGTCTCGTGCTTTGCAGGAGAAACGAGTAGGTTGCATTGCTAGAGCGAGATGATAGGAACGCGCAGCATACCACGTAGTATAGTTGCTTAATTCAGTGCAAAAAGAAATAAAACTTGAATAATAAAATAGAAAAGTCCTGTTAACCAAGTTGAGATATATTTTTTTTCTTCTTTTTCTTTGCTTCTCAACAAAATGAGAGTTCAGCCTCTTGCGTGATGTCAACACGCTAAAACGCGGTCGCGTCAACCCCCCCCCCCCTCTCCCGACGTTGGCGTGACCTGGATTCTTCAACCCAAGACACATTCCAGCAATCTCAACTCCGTCATAAATACTTGATCTCGCACTATTATCACCAATTTAACTCGTCATTGTTACTATTCGTCACTCAAAATTCTGGCAAAGGCATGCCCCAAGCTCCGGAGGATCGAGCTCCAAGCTGCAACCGAAGTCGGCGAGGATGCCCTCCTCGCCTTGTTCGAGAACTGCCCCGCCCTCACGTACCTTGAGCTCAGCGGTATTTCTCGTGGGAACGACATCACCGGGGTGTCGCTTGATGCCCTGCGGGAGAACCCGGAGTGGGCGCCCAAGCTCAAGAGACTAATCCTCGGTGAAAAGGATGACAATGAGGAGTTCATGAAGGCCATGCGCGCCTTGGGCAAGGAGAGACAGGCCATGACAATCACCCTGGTCAGTCGACATGAAGAGAAGAAGTGGGGAGATTGGGAGTTGGTAACGACGAAGCAAAACTACAAGAAGGGGCGCAAGCACGGCGACGTCTACGACGACGACCACTTCAACCCCTTCTACAGCCGCTACAACCGCTTCTGGTAGGCCATGTCTCGACGTGGCAGGACGAGGCAGGTCCTCTGTCAAAGTGCCATCCCTCGCGCAGGCGTGATGGGATAGGCTTGTTGTGTTATGAGGCATTCTAGTAATGCCGCCAGTGTGTTCAGATACCCCATTGTGTTAGCTGATAATGTGTCCGATGCCCTCTTTTGAAAAGAAGGCATCACTATAAATAGATAAATAAGTAGTAACGATCTGTTCTATGATGATGTTGAAAGTGTGTGAAAACTGGGTACTAATTTGTGCGAAGTTAAGATTGGCTGGGGTGATCGTATGTGTTTTGGACAGTCTAAGAATTAATTATAGCAGCTCACTATTCAGAGTTTTTTGTTCTGCCAAGATGGCCGTGATTCTTTGTGCTGAGACTTGCCAAGCTTGTGTTTTTTGGTGCTGACGCGTGTCCCCTCTAGCTTCAACCTCTTTTTTACCAAAAGCATCAATTTCCGGCCTCCTCGAAACTTTCTTCTTTCAGCCACTTTACAAATCTTGGTCTCACCTTTGAAAGAGTAGCCACAGGATTTCCTCACAAACTCATTTGCGCTATCCCGACCCTTCCGTAGCTCACCATGCCTAGCGACTCGGACCCATTGATCAACGACAACACCAAACTCCAGGCCTACTATGCCTCCCTCGAGTCTAGAATCGGCTACAAGGTGTTCCTTGGCGACACGCGTCACTTTGGCTACTACCCCAGCGACAAAAGCTGGCCCTTCCCCATCGGCCGCTCGCTGAGGGCCATGGAGACCAAAATGGGCGAGCTGCTGAACCTCCCCCCGGACGCCAACGTTCTTGACGCCGGCTGCGGCGTCGGACACGTAGCTCTTCATCTCGCAAAGGAATTCAAGTACCGTGTCAAGGCTGTTGATGTCGTTGAGCACCACGTCGCCAAGGCGAAGCGCAACTTTGCCCGATCCGGGCTATCCGAAGGACAAATCTCGGCGAGTTGGATGGACTACCACCACCTCGAAACCCTAGACGATGAGTCTTTTGATGGGGTGTACACTATGGAGACTCTTGTGCATGCCACGGATCCTAAAGCTGTCCTCGCGGGTTTCTTCCGCATTCTTCGCCCAGGTGGCCATGTGGCTCATTTCGAGTATGACCACGAGTTCGTCTCTGACTCAACCGAGGATATGGCCCAGTCAATGAAGAAAATCAATGACTATTCCGCCATGCCAACAAATGACATCTCGCATCCCGGTGTCTTCAAAGAGATGCTCGAGGAGGCAGGTTTCACCGACGTCACGGTTCGAGACTACTCAAAGAACATTGTCCCCATGACGCGGTTGTTCTATCTGGTCGCCTATATCCCTTGGCTCCTCGTCACCTTTTTCCACTTGGAGAAACATTTCATCAACACGGTGGCTGGTGTCGAGTCGTATCGAGGACGTGATCGTTGGCATTATGTTGCTATCACGGCCAAGAAGCCAGGGGCGCCTATTGAGGCGCCAAAGACGCGGTGAAGAACGGCCGGGTTTGGATAGAAGACTGGCCTAGATCTTGATTGGTGACGTCTAGAGGTGACGGCCAATGGCTTTGTAGCCTCAAAACTCCGCAACTGTAGGGTACATGATCCATACATAGGCGAGATGTATCGCAAACCCAATAGAATAGTGGCTCAGAACTTGTGTCCCGTAGGATCTATTAAGCTTGTAACAATGCCTAAATGATTTAGATTTGGCTTTCATATTATTCTTTCGGCTGTTTGAGATGATGGATTATAAGTGTTGGATATGCGATGTTAACATCCCCTCCTTGAAACCTTGTAGACTAGAATGCACTTTCAGAATATCAACATATGTCACAGAAAAGCCTAACCCCTAAAAGTTGGCCAGTACCGCCTGTGTCGTCATCAAAGTACACGTAAAATGTGGAATTATCCAGAAGAAAGGATCTAAAATAAAGTCAAACCTCCTCTCGTCGTTCGTCCTAGTGCCCAAGCAGTTACTCTAACCCTAAAATCCAGACCTCGTAACTATTTTGATCAGCAGCTAGTAATAAAAAAAAAAGGATACCTCTAGAGCGTCATCCCTATGTCCTACTGACCTCTTCAACCCCGCAGATCCAGATTGAGAACATGGGTTGGGATTGCGATCCTTCACATTTAGTACGCCGCTCCATAATGGGAGCGGGGACTTATCAGAACAACTTGGCAATGTGCCATTTTATTGAGACTCCCCACGGACAACCATCGTTCATGTTCATTCCCATTTATTTATGTTCGTAATCTTCTAGTGCTGGAGAATTATCGATAGTCTGGTAGGCATCTTGGGCAATCTTTGCTCAACACAGTCTTCATACACGAACTTGGGAAGGACCCTTCCAACGGGGAATTGTCTTGATTCTTACAGCGAGGTAGGCGTAAAGCGAGCCTGATGAGTATTTGCTCACTCTGTCGGGAAAAGCTGCACAGTTGAGAACAAAATTTGTATGCAGTGCCGCAGATAGCGCCAGAATGCTTGTTCAGTGAATGGCTTATGTGGAAGACTGACCTGACAGTTGCTCTACCTCACGTGCAGAAGTCTGCGGAGACCAAGAACAACAGCAGAACCGTTGGTTGTTTCGCATGCTCAACAATATACCTGATGCAACCATTCCCAAACCAAACCGGGAAACTCCGTAATTTGTGTAACTCCTGTCCCTGAGTTGATATCCACAACCATTGAGACAAAGGAAGCTTGGCGGTCTGCAGATCGCCATGTTTGTTGATTCATGTCACCGGACCCCCAATTACTCGCTACTCTGCATGTCGGACATCAACGAAGTGCCACTAAATGAAATTGGCCAGTTGCCTCGAGGGATATGCAGGTCCGGGCCCATGAGCACATGGCAAGCCCTGATGGCGCCGCCTCCGACGTAGCTGAGAACTGACTAGCAAGACTCCAATGAAGCGCCAGCCAGAGACCAGCTAACGGTAGTCGTGAATAGTTACAGCTGTCCTTGATTTCATGACTAATGCCACATGGCTATCTTCTCGTAGCGTACACACGAGCCAGCTGCGGGGGGAAGTGCTACCTAAATCCCCCTTAGTTGCGTCGAGGCTTGCGGGGAAGCGTTGGACCAATACGAAGTAGTAGAAGAAGCTGATGAAGAGTACTTCGGCAGACGTGGCATCCAGCTTCAGATGGGAGTATCTCTTATCCATAGCAACTAGGATCCAACTCCACAAGTCTCACCGCAGCTCAATGCACTCGTACTCAGCCGCCTGATCCGCCCTCACACCTGAGAGCTGCGGCGACGGCTCCGCACGAGGTGCGGGCTAACAGCAACCGGCCGGCAAGGATGGGTCTTCGGACATGTCGAGGCCGGGGGAGTAGCGCTTACTTCCCCAGAAATACGCTGGGGGAATCGACGTTAACTTAGTACAACACGTGGCAGCCAATCTTTTTTGCGGGGTAGCTTGTTCCCCCGTTGTCGAGGAAAGGAAAAAAAATATTGACGGAAAAGGGAGACGGAAATGTAATTGCAAGAAGGAAACTGAAACAGAGACGCAGGGCACGAAAACGAGCCATGTATGAATTGCCTCGGATTATCGTTGCCGCTTACGTCCCCGTCAGAGACCCAACTCCCTGATGTCTTTGTTCCGTGGTGAGTTCCGCATACAGATCTGCGCGCGTTGGACGCATGGCACACAGTATTGGGGCTGACTTGGACGGCTTAGCGCCCGCAGCACCCGTTGGGCACGTTTCCAGACCTCCCGTGATAGCCCAGACTGCGAGTCATTGTACGTACGGTCGTCGTCGTACTACCGTCGCTAGCCAGACGAGACAAAGAAAACAGCCGCCAGACTGTCACATCGGGCTCCTACCTGCGGCCGGAATGCTCGGCCTCGTTAACCCGGCAGAGCAGAACAAGCTATTTTCAGGAGCTATACTTTTTGAACCTACCCCGCCTTGGACAGGCAAATCCCAGTCTTGTGCATATGCAGTATCACTCGAGTTTGGACTCTTGGTCTGCTCCTCCGGGGCACAGCCTCTGCACTTGCTCGGTTCGTCATCCTCTCGTAAGACTACCTTCGCGTCCCAGATCAAGAGCACAGCCTACCTGGATTGCCGAGAATCTGGCAAGAGAGATCGGCAAAGCTCTCCCCGCATTCTGGGGTACATGGGATATGTGGAACCTTGTGGGGGACCGGGGGAGGTTATTCGCCCGGGGACAGACTGGGGATAGGACCCATGGGCGTCCTTGGCGTGTGTGACCCCGCGGGGGACGTCGTAATCTGATGGGCTAGAAGAGGCTTGTTATTCCTCCTTGGCTTGACGTGAGTGGTGGGATTGCAGCTATGAGCACCGGGGGGCTCGGGGAGATGGGACTTCCTGATCCAGCTTGCCAGGCGTGGGATGGTGCGGAGACGGTTTGCCCAGGACGGCTTGCGTGGGTCAATTGTGACAGGTCGAGTCATGATATAGGAGTGCGGATATCGATATGCGAGACTGAGCAAAACAGAATGAGCAATTGGCTCAGGGGAAGAGAGGAGAAGCTCTGGAAGAGAAGGAATGAGCTCTGAGTGAGAAAGAAGGAGCTCAAGAACAGAGTGCGAGCTTGGTCTTGACACGATAACACCCTCAGACGCTTCCCTAGACAGGGTCAAGCCTTGGAACGCCCGCTCAACATGGCACACAAGCTCGTCCGGCAGATCACTCCCTTACCCACGAATGCAGCCAAGCCGACCCGTTGGTCCAACCACACCCTGAAGAGAGACACTTGGCCAGTGCTCCAGGAGCTGATGGGATAATGAAACCGTACTCCCTCCCCAGATGACCCGTGGCGATGCGTCTTCGATTGGTGCCCGCATCGGAACCATATGCGAAGATGAGCGCTTGGATGCCTCCTTTCAGACATGATTGCGCATCTAGACTTGACTCGCGGAGGTCTCTCGGCATCTCAAGTCCTGTTCTGATCGTCTTCGACGTAAACTCGGCATCGTATTACCTTTGAGGGGATCTATAAAGGAGCTGGTGGACGTTCATCTCCAGTCATACTTCACTCTCAACAAGAAACTTCTCAAACAATTGTCTCTGATCTGAATAAGCACCAACATGGCCGCATCGTACACGAACAGCGTCGGTACCCTGCCCGATGAGTTCGACATCATCGTGTGCGGTGGTGGCAGCTGCGGATGTGTAGTCGCGGGCCGGTAAGGAGAAACACTTTCTGATATTGTGACACGCAAACTGACCGGTGATAGACTTGCCAACCTTGACCACAACCTCAAGGTTTTGCTCATTGAGGCTGGAGAGAGCAACTTGAACAACCCTTGGGTCTTCCGTCCTGGAATCTACCCCCGGAACATGAAGTTGGACTCCAAGACTGCTTCTTTCTATGAGTCTCGTCCTTCAAAGTGGCTGGCTGGCCGCAAGGTAAGCGCAACAACCTGATTGTCACTGTGTTAGCGCCATTGGCTTGCTCTGCTTGCTCAATGGCGGTGTTTGAACTCCCTGCCACAACCAAGATGAACACGTTTCTAACTGAATTAGGCCGTTGTGCCATGTGCTCACATCCTCGGAGGTGGTTCATCAATCAACTTTATGATGTACACCCGTGCTAGTGCATCTGATTGTAAGTTGAAAGTCCGAGCAGGTAATTTCCAGGTCCCGTGGCTGACTCTGCGGTAGATGATGACTTCCAGGCTGAGGGCTGGACCACTGAGGAACTCCTTCCTCTCATGAGGAAGCATGAGACCTACCAGCGAGCTTCTCAGAACCGTGAGATCCACGGAACTGAGGGTCCCATCAAGGTTTCTTTCGGAAACTACACGTGAGTTGCCCCTTTTGCCTGAAGAATCCCCGGAAGCTGAACAAAGGCCAGATACCCCATCAAGGATGACTTCCTCCGGGCTGCCGAGTCCCAGGGAATTCCCACTGTGGATGATCTCCAGGACCTCACTACTGGCCACGGTGCGGAGCACTGGCTCAAGTGGATCAACAGAGACACGTAAGTAACTGTAGACACGTGCAACATGATTCCAGCCAACTAACACGACATCAGTGGCCGTCGATCGGACAGCGCTCACGCCTACGTCCACGCCACCCGCGCCGTCCACAGCAACCTGTACCTGGCCTGCAACACCAAGGTCGACAAGGTCATCATTGAGAACGGCCGGGCCGTCGGCGTCCAGACCGTCCCCACCAAGCCCCTGCACCCAGGCCAGCTTAAGACCCGAACCTTCCGTGCCCGCAAGCAGATCGTCGTCTCTGGCGGAACCCTCTCCTCGCCCCTGATCCTCCAGCGATCTGGTATCGGTGACCCCAAGAAGCTCCGCGCCGCTGGTGTCAAGCCCATTGTTGACCTTCCCGGTGTGGGACTCAACTTCCAGGACCACTACCTCACCTTCTCGGTGTACAGGGCCAAGCCTGAGACCGAGAGTTTCGATGACTTTGTCAGGGGTGACCCTGAGATTCAGAAGAGTACGTCACACTCAACCCCTTTTTCTCGACATGAAAGTTTCAGTTGAACTTTCGCAACTAACACGTACTTCCAGAGGTCTTTGATGAGTGGCACCTCAAGGGAACTGGCCCTCTCGCCACCAACGGCATTGACGCCGGTGTCAAGATCCGTCCCACACAGGAGGAGCTCAGGGACTTTGAGCGCTGGCCCACTCCCCACTTCACCGATGGATGGAAGTCCTACTTCCAGAACAAGCCCGACAAGCCCGTCATGCACTACAGTGTCATTGCCGGCTGGTTCGGTGACCACATGCTCATGTATGTTCATCTCAACTTCCAATTCTTGATCATCTGCTAACCATGTCAGGCCCCCTGGCAAGTTCTTCACCATGTTCCACTTCCTCGAGTACCCCTTCTCTCGTGGATTCACCCACATCAAGTCTGCCGACCCCTATGAGACTCCCGACTTCGATGCTGGTTTCATGAACGATGAGCGTGATATGGCACCCATGGTCTGGGGCTACATCAAATCTCGTGAGACTGCCCGACGCATGGATGCCTACGCCGGTGAAGTCGAGAACATGGTAAGTTGATCAATCAACCGTGAGAATATCTGCTCACCAGAATAGCACCCCTTCTTCAGCTACGACAGCCCCGCCCGTTGTCACGACCTTGACCTTGCTACCACCAAGCAATACGCCCTCCCCGGCAACCTTACTGCCGGTATTGGCCACGGAAGCTGGTCTTCTCCTCTCCCCGAGTGCGACAGGAAGCCCGGTGCCCAGATCCTCAACTCCAACAAGGCTCACATCCGCGAGGAGCTCAAGTACAGCAAGGAGGACATCGAGGCCGTCGAGGAGTGGGTCAAGCGCCACGTCGAGTCCACCTGGCACTGCCTCGGAACCTGCTCCATGGCACCCAAGGAGGGCAACAGCATCGTCAAGCACGGCGTGCTCGACGAGAGACTCAACGTCCACGGCGTCAAGGGTCTCAAGGTTGCCGATCTCTCCATCTGCCCCGACAACGTCGGCTGCAACACCTACTCGACCGCTCTTCTCATCGGTGAGAAGGCCGCCATGCTCGTGGCTGAGGACCTCGGCTACTCTGGCGATGCTCTCAACATGACTGTGCCCACATATAATGCCCCCGGAGAGCTTGCTGTTCGATATCGTCTTTAAGTGCTGAGCGCAAAGGAACTGAAACTTGTTTGAGATTGTATCACTTTAGCCAAACGCAATGAAATGATTTGAGAGCGGTCTATGTATGGAAATTGATTGATATGTGTTATTGTCGTGGTTTCCAAAACAGGTAATCCGGGGTTGCCACGGGACGGGACGTCAACGGTGCGGGTGGCTTGACCTATTTCAGGACACAGAATGTTGAGGAAGGAACGACGTTATGATAACTTGGGATCAACCAAAATGCAAACATTGATTCAGTACGCTATCTATGAACTGATAATTCAAATGAAACATAAACACTCACGGGTCGATGGACCTTGAAGCTGTGAAAGGCAGAGAAATCTGGTGTAACGAAAAAAAAAACTCCTGAACAAGGTACACCAAGGAGACACGATGGCGATACAATAAGGTTGACAACATCAAAAAAAGAAATGTTCACGAGTTGCTACTCGTGTGGCGTCTCTCCCGCCGGGAATTGAACCCGGGTCTCAAGCGTGACAAGCTTGCATACTGACCACTATACTACGGAAGATGTGTGGTTGTGATCAACCACTGTAGTGAGAGTTCGATGGTGGGGAGGTCGAATTAGTGGATTATATGCACAAAGCTTGTCCTTAGGCTGATGGTGACGACCTCGTCAAGCTCAAGGACTTGGAAGAGATTCAGACTGAAGGGAGATCACGCAAATAGGCTCCAGGAGCTTCAGAAATAGATACCGCCTGTGGGCTCCTGATGAGGCGGGCTAGCCATCTTCCCGCAGATGAGGAAGATCCATCGAAGGTGCCAAGCTCAGAGGTCGTGGCGAGTCTTCCCACCTCAATGCCCGAGAGGGCCTCTGACAGGGAGATTTTCCTCTGATGGGTCTATGTGGCTACAAAGGCCGTCGTGAAAAATCAGCGATTTTTTTTGACGCTCTGGGTGCGCGGTTTGCCTCCTTGAAGGTCCACCCCAAAAGCCTTGCTAACTCGCGTATCTCCCTCTCTTAGATGACGGCCAGTTTGAGAAAGCCTACATGGCCATGAACCGGCGCCAACGGGCCAACGAAGGCCAGAACAACGACAAGGTAAAGAAGGCGACCACCGTGGCCGAGGGCATCATCACGAAGGTGAGTGGATGTGGTGGAGGTAGAAGCCCACCGATAGATTTCAGTACTCTCCACAGGGTCTAGAGGTGGGAGAGAAGAGAATCGTGGGCATCCCGTGGAGATTTCGTCGGGTGATAGTGTGTGCCAACGAGTGTTTGGGAAAGATTCCCTCGTCGGGGTTAGGCTCGGTGAGGTCATCTGTGTACGTAACTCGCGGTCTGTTAGTTTGTAGGACGTTTCTCTTTCTTGCCACGGTACTTGGCCCACCATTGTTTGTGCGCTGTCACCATGCGTGTGCCTCCATCCAATCTATTTCGGAGCGCGTGGCTTATGAAGGGAGTAGGAGTCAGCGGGAGAGACAGCAGCACCGGAGGGCACGACTTCATCTAGCTTGGGGTCCGGCCCTCATGCTGATGAAGTTGATGAAAATCAAGTTCCGAATAATGAACTAAGCGGGCACCTGGGGGAGCGAGTTCGAGCCGCCCCTAGTTCGTATGAACGAGTGTGGGATTGATGGGTTGTGAGGAGGAGTTGGTTAGCCTGTGCAAAGAGTGCGCGTGATTTAGTGGGTGACTGTGAAGGACCATGTCTACTGGTGTTTTGTTGTACTGGAATTCCTGTCAACGTTGTGTCGAAGGCTATATGCATTCTTTATAAGTGTACTCATAATCCGTCTTTGCGAGAGAAACAGTCCATGCCAATAATTAAAAAAGACAGTGATAAAGGCTACTCTTAGTCTGTTGGCAAAGATCAAGCATCAAACGTTCACATTCCTTGGGATAGTTGAATAGACGGGCCTGCTGAGGACCCGAGGAACGAACCAGTAAGGGCGGCACTGAAGCTTGGAATGTCCCTTGACCATGCATGGTCATCTGTATTGTTAGAAGGTTTGCTGGTGATTGTGATTTTGGATGGAATTTAATTCTTCAAGGCCTGTGTTCCCATTCCTGGTGAGAACATGGCCAATGCGGGCGCGAGCAGAGGCAGCAGGGACGGGTCGCTGCCTATCAACATCCTCGGCTAGGAAGTACAGTAGGTTGGAAATGTCGGCCGCCATCCCCAGGGCAGTGGTGAGCACGTTGGCTTGGTGCTCAGCGAGGGTGCGGCGAGCACGAACAGACGACGTTGGTATAGTATCAGAGTCGACAACAGCGACCAACCGACTATAGCATGGAGTTGCGAAGAGTTCGCAAGATAGAAAGCTATTAATGTATGTGCCTCAGTTATCAATCTAATCTTACCCAAGCTCGGCATGCCTACCCATCTGGTCAACGTACAAGCCTGTATGGCCTCCGACCTTGGCCAAGTGGATGCTCTACGGACCAAAGTTGGGACGAAAAGAGAGATCTATGGAAGTATCATGCTAATAAAAGGGAAGCTCTGACTCAAGGTGATGAAACTCCCCCTTTCTCACAGTGGAAAGGATCTATTTAACTTTATTGGCCTTGGGCCATTCATCTTCTATCACATCGGCACCATAGAATACATTCGACACACGAGACCAATTTGAGCCAGAAACTTTTAATTCGTTCTCAGAACATTATCCAAAAACCTTCCTCCCACTGTAATAGGTCTCCCTAACCTTCCCCTGAAGCAAATCCTCCCTATTCCACTCCATATCAACCACAATAAAATCCGCCAACTTGCCCACCTCCAAGCTCCCCGTCCGATCCTCCAAAAACACACTCCGCGCCGCTCCCTCTGAAGCAGCCACAAAAGTCTCACACAGACCTAGCCTGAAGTGCTCGTGTATAACTGTTTGACAACTGGGGTCCTTGGAGGACTTTCGGTTGATGGCGACTTGGAAGTTGTGAAGGGGTGAGTAGGGGGATGTTGGGCTGTCTGTTCCGATGGCCATGAGGGCACCGCCGTCTGCGAATTCTCTGTATGCAAATGCTCGTTCGTATCGTTCTTCTCCTAATAGTCGAGGCCACTCGACGAGGGCGGTGGGATCTGCGTGGATAGGCTGGATCGAAGCCGTCAACCCAAGCTTTCCAAGTCTCTTTGCGTCTTCGGGAGAAGTAAGCTCCAGATGTTCGATTCGATGCCGTCGACCGGGAGTTGCGTGCTTCTCAAGGGCGTCGATGGCCATCTTGACTGCTCCATCGCCAATAGCGTGAAGCGCGATTTGCAATCCACCAGCATCAGCCTCCTTGACAACAGGTTCTAAGTGCTCAGGCTCCCAGATAGGTGGCGGCTTGTCCGCGGTACAGTATGGCTCTGACAAGTAGGCAGTACAAGCATCAACAATTCCATCCGTAATGACCTTGATACCAACGAGACGGACATCGGGGCTTGTTGTAGAGTTGTATATCCGGCTCAGTTCGATCGCTCGCTGTACTTGCTTGGAATTTTGCTCGAGATCGGCAGTGGGCTTGATCAACCAGTACGCCGACACACGAAGTGAAAGATCCGGCTGGGCTTTGTATAATGTGATGAGGGCATCCCAAGCATCTTCATCCATGGCCATTTCCACTGCTCCAGTGTAACCCGCAGCATTGTATTCTTGCACAGCCGCGCGGATAGCCTCGATGCGCTCTTCCTTGGGAGAAGAACTAGCTTGGAAGGGCCAGATGATGGACATCATAGCGCCTTCGTCCAAGAGACCAGAAGGTTTTCCATCGGCATTCCGATGAATCTTGCCGCCGGCAGGATCAGGCATATCCGCCACGTTGAGCTGCTCAAGAGCAGAAGTATTACACCAGCACGAGTGAAGAGAGCCAGCGTCGATGAATATAGGTCTCGGATCGATATCGTCAAGCATCGCGGCCGTTACTCCGTCAGGAGTCATCCAATTCCTCCATCCCTTGCAGAGAATAGTCGGGGTATCAGGGTTAGCGGCAGCATAATCGCGAATAACGGATCGAATATCGTCGAAGGTCTTGCAATGGCTAAGGTCGACTTTTCGTAGAGATTGACCAAGTAGCAAAAGATGCATGTGTCCGTCGATGAAGCTGGGAAGCACGATCTTCTGCTCAAGATCGCGAACCTCTGCGTCTTCGACATTTCCAATCTCCTCTCGGGTTCCGACAGCGGCAATCTTGTCCCCTCGTACAAGCATGCAGTCCGAGAACTGGGCCGTGCCATTGAGGCCTGCTCCAGCACTGGTCAAGATGCGACCATTGACGAACAAGGTGGTTGACATTGCTGATGTGATGATACAACTCAGTAATAGAAAAGAGTGAATCAAGGATCAAGATATCCAAACAGAATGAAAAGCCACATTATGCCCAGACTGATAAACAAACCACACGATAACCTCGGATCTCAAAGCCTCGTAAAAGCGAGTCATTCTCCCCAACATGTACCACACGCGCATAAACCGCTTCGAACTTCCCTCCCAGTCCAATTCCCACCTTCCTTCCCAGGAGAGTTCCCCACTCATGAAATCCTTTCCTCGGCAGCTGGTCATCGGCGGCCCACGTCCTACCATACAGATCCCGGTTATGAGTGGGAATCGTATAAACTGCGCCAGGGCGTGTTTTCTCACTCCATCATCGGTTTGTCACTGAAACCCCAAGTGACCCCAACCTTTTTTCCCCGCTCGAGAGAAGCGGGTTTGTGACAGGGAAGGATGTGACGGAGGGTGTTCTCTCCGCACGAGGAAATTGGAGTTGGAGGATGCGTTCGTCGTTGACATTAGCTGCATGCCAGGCCGTTGCAAGAAGAAATACATGAACAACATACATGAACCGTTACAATCAACATGATACAACCTTCGGCTAATGGCATGTCACCGTCCAAACCTTCCCCCAAAACATCACCACCTGTCAAGACCACGCCCTACAAGCACAAAAAACCCACTTAGCGCTTCTGACTCGCCAAAACTCCAGCAATCGGTAAACGCAGGCTTAAACCCCATCGCCCTCGCCGGGTTCCTCCACGCTCGGTTGGGCCATAATCCACTCCGGCTACCGGGACAGGCCAACCATGTCCACACTCCAGTTTGTCAAAGCGTGATGTTCTTGAAATATTCAACTCTCGTTCTTTCCGAAAGTCCGACTAACCCCTATCACCCCAGAAGAACCTCATCCATGCTTGGGGTGACTGTTCCCCATAGGTAAGCTCTATGGAGACACCCCGGTCCCCATGGGGAACTGGTCCTTGGCTGATTGGAGATATAACTTTGCTCGTTCCCCGTGGAGTTCTAGTTCTTCTTCTCCATCCTCATCATCCTCCTTTGCTTCTTCAGTCCTTCTAGACCTTTCTCCTCCATCTTCATTGTTTCCAAGACATACACGGGTGATTAGGCCAACCGCAATCATGGGCCAAGACCAGATCTCCATGGCCGAGAAGACTGGCGATGAGATCCAGCGACAGCCCTCGTTCGACGAGGTCCCGAGCCAGTACCTCCAAACCGACCTTGAGAAGGAAAAGACTATCCAGGGCGATGCCCACTTCCACCGCCTTGGCTGGAAGAGATTGACTGTCGTCCTCATCGTCCAGGCTATCGCCCTCGGTAGTCTCAGTCTCCCTGGAGCCTTTGCCACCCTTGGCATGGTCCCAGGAACCATTGCATGCGTTGGAGTGGGCCTCATTGCCATGTATGCCAGTTACATGGTTGGTCTCACCAAGCTCAAGTACCCTCACATCGATCACTATGTCGATGCTGGTCGGCTGTTATTCGGAGGCTTTGGCGACAAGGTCTTTGCAGTCATCTTTGTGGGCCTGATGGTTCTCGCTACCGGCTCCCACTGTCTCACGGGCACGATTGCTTTCGTCAAAATTACCGGGGCGACCAGTGTCTGTTCTTTGGTGTTTGGCGCCGTCTCTGCAATTATTCTCTTGGTTCTGGCAATTCCTCCCAGTTTCACCGAGATTGCCATCTTGGGATATGTCGACTTTGCGTCCATCATTATTGCCATTGGCATCACCATTATTGCCACGGGTGTTCAGAGGTCGGAGACTCCTGGAGGAATGTCTTCGTCTGATTGGTCCGCATGGCCTCAGGACGACCTTTCTTTCACTCAGGCCATGGTCGCTATCTCCAACATTGTCTTTTCGTATGCCTTTGCAGCTGCTCAGTTCAGTTTCATGAGTAGGTTCCAGATGACCAAACTAGGGGTAATCTTGCTAATCCGGTCTCCAACAGGTGAAATGCATACTCCGGCCGATTTTACCAAGTCCATCGTTACTCTCGGATGTACCGAAATCGTCCTCTATACCATCACTGGCGCAGTCATCTATGCCTTCGTCGGTCAGAGTGTACAGTCTCCAGCCTTGCTCTCCGCAAGCCCTCTGATATCTAAGATCGCTTTCGGTATTGCTCTACCTGTCATTTACATCTCGGGTTCGATCAACGCTACGGTGGCCTGCCGCTTCATCCACGGAAGAATGTATAAAGACTCGATTACGCGATACATCAACACTCCCAAGGGTTGGATCTCCTGGATTGCCGTGGTTTCGTTCATCACTATCCTGTCTTGGATCATCGCAGAGGCCATCCCCTTCTTCTCGGAGCTGCTTTCCATCTGCGCATCTCTCTTTATTTCCGGCTTTTCCTTCTGGATCCCTCCTATCCTTTGGTTCCGTCTCCTCAAGGAGGGCAACTGGTACGATAGGCACAACCTTAAGCGGGCCATCCCTAACTTGATCGTCTTTGTTGTGGGATTCTTCATCTTTATTGCCGGAACTTACTCTAGCTTCGACCAAATCGTGAGTTTATCTACCCAACGTTAAGCCACTGAAGCTAATAATAGTCCAGGTTGCCAAGTTCAACAAGGGAGACATCGGAAGACCCTTTTCCTGCAACGTCGCTTAGTTGACGCGTTTGGATTTGAGATTGTCAGTTGTTAGCATGGAAGCTGGGGATCGAGCGTTGTACATAGAACTTCATCCTGGTTGGAACATCCCCTGCAAGAGCCTTCGTCATCTAGGAAATAGACCTATTTGTGTTGAACTGCTTTTTCTGATCCATTTGTTAAATGGCATGAGCCAATTGTCCCTTGAAGAAGTATTGAACAAAGGCTGAGATGATGTAATATCCCAACTGCAATCCTTGGTTGTTGGAATTGACACCAATGGAGTCACGTTCATGGCCCAAGTTCTTACACACCCTAGTAATATAGCACTAAAGACATGGAGACTCCGTATTATAGCATTCATTCATGACATGACAATGTAGCCATGACAGCATTTTGAGCTGATAGATCTCTCCCTCACACCCCGCCAACCCCTAGGCATGGCCCAGCCTCCGTACTCGCCAACAGAGTCCTATCGGATTTAGCGACCAAGTCCAAGCGCAAAACAAGACTTCAGAATTCCGAAGTAGTGTCTCGGCCCGACATATGTTTCATAGCTGTCCATTTGTGTGCTAAAAATGGGCAAACCACGAGCTGGCCCACGGTTCCCCCGAAGGAACCATACCGTGCCACTGACTGGTCTCGTTCCTTCTAGCACAGCAGACTTTTCAACCATGTTTGCCACCTCAATGCGAGTGGTCTCCTCATCACAGGCTAGGGCCAAGATGGCCTGTCTGAGGGAGATCTCGTCAGTAACTCACTGATCCCACTCGCTAATCACGCTCCTCGCCACTGATTATCTGTCTGTGTCTTGTAGGGCTTCCTCAAGAGGCTGTTTGTGTTGCGTAATTGCGAGAGACCTATCCAGGGATACATGACAGTGAGCTGACGCAAAGTTTCATCCCCAGATGGGGCTGCCATTGTTAACTGAGAGCTGTCATGGACACCCAGATAACCTCATCGACCAACAGGAGAGATCCCCGATCCTGGCGATGACGAAAAAGCCTTCAAGGCAAACCCTTGAAGTAAGAGTTCCAGCGGAGTTATGGGGAGATGATGGAGACAGCCTCCCCTAAGCCTGTCAACTCGCTCGATTTCCGAGATGTCCGATTCGAACCCCTTCTCGAGTGAGCCGAATGAGGCTCACGTCATGGCCAATAGCATACATAATCCTCAATCTGTTGCGTAATTTGGACTGGGCTTGGACTGGGCATCTCCGGGTCGGCTGGGAGTGGCAATGATGAAGGGACGGACATCAGCTCCAGCCACAATCAGGACATCGTCTTCGTGGATTGCGGCTTTTCACACTATGTATCCCCATCTCGGTGATGCCGCGGCGGCTGTTGAGGGAAGAGGCAGTTGCGGAGGCTCAAGCCCGAAGAGTTGGGCCCAGTTGGTGACACTCGCTGGAAGACTAAGCCGGTCTAGTCGTCCTCTATACTATCATACCGGGATGGAGAGTCTGGACCAAAGCCCAGATGTATCCGCTTGCAGTCTAATCGATAGGAGCCCGAAATCCCACTTGGTTGTCTCTAGCCGTACTCCCCATCGTATTTGTCCACCAATCTTGCTGGGTCGCGGTCATGAGTTGCCCCTGACACGCCATCAGAGTCGTCAAGGCGTGTCTAGCAGCGAGACAATTTCAACAAGTTACAACAGACGATTGCTCCTCTTTATACTTCTTTTCACTTGAAAGTGATAATTGACAATTTCCAAGACTTCTTAGAGACAAAGGTGAATCTATTCGCGAGTCAACAGCCTGGGCGCTTCGAGCTTCTCTCCCCGGAAGCTGTTGGCGCATCTCGGCTTAAGCCAACGTCTCGGCTCACGGCGGCTCGAACATCCTTCCCAGGCATCATATTTCTCCGGCCTCCTATCTCAGTACTTGACTCAAGAAACTCAATCTGAACTGAATCCCGCGGGGTCCACGGGGGTTATCTTGAATCGAGTTTGTCAGAGGGTGCATAACGCATGGCATCACC
The DNA here is from genome assembly GCF_023522795.1 of Fusarium solani. Lineage (NCBI taxonomy): Eukaryota > Fungi > Ascomycota > Sordariomycetes > Hypocreales > Nectriaceae > Fusarium > Fusarium solani. The sequence continues at coordinate 2,573,044 of NW_027072148.1, read as the reverse complement.
CACCCTTGCAAATCCGGGGAAGCGATCCTCGCTGCTTGGGCGTCAATGCATCGGAAGGGCCGAATGGTGATGGGATGCGCGAGTGACAAGACGGGCATCATGTCGTGCGACAGCGTGTGATAGTGACAACTAGAAACAAATAAGTCCGTAATTGACCTGGCTCTGAGTACTTGTGAGCTGTTTTACAAGCTCCCTTATGGGTAACACGACATTGTTTTCCCCAGCACCCTCGAGCATGTATCTTGGAGATCTGCCACGGTCTATCGGTATTATCGCCCAACATCTTCTAGGGCAGACATGATTCTCGATGATCCATGGTCTGTCGGTTGCATGCAGACGAAAAAGCCGAGGGGCCCAACACAACTCCTAGAAAGCGATCAGACCCATGGACAAGAACCCCGGTCTCCCATCAAGCCCAGGGCGTCCGTCAAGTGTTGCGCCTTTTCATGGTCTAGAACAGGCCAGGCTCCTAGACCACACCCTCTCGGGGACACCGGTCAGTGGAGTCTCCAACGGTGACAGGCCTCGGAGCTGTACTACACTCCAATATTTCCGCTGCTGATCAGCATTAGAGGCGGCTTCTCCATGGAGTCTGACATGATGCGGCCATTGTTCCATACGAAAAAGGGCGAGTCAGGCGACAAAGCCATGGATTTTAGCAATACTCAGCACAACGGACGTCACCCTTGTTGCTCCGCCTGGAAGCCCAAAGTGAGGATGACACAGGAGATGACAGGCAACACTAGACTTATAAGGAGGTTCAACCTGTACTCTACCAACCAAAAAAACAACACAAAACACTCGATGCCTGGCCAGGTGGTTAACTCCGCTCTTCCTTAAAAAAAAACCTCCAAATCCGCAAACTTAGTAAATCACCTGACCGGGCGTCACCCAAAAGGGACCTCTCTTTTTGTCTTTTTGAACCCCAAGAGTCTCTCAAAGCCATATAAGCAAGGTTACCGTTTACTCTCCCATCCAAAAATACAAAGCACTCGACGCCTGGTCAGGTGGTTAACTCTCTAAAATCCTCTCCTAAAAAAAAACCTAAAACCTCTCTTAAAATCCGCAAACCTAATAAAAAATCATCACCTGACCGGGCGTCCCCTAAAAAGGGTCTCTCTTTTTGCCTTTTTGAGGCTCTGTAGACTCGAGAGATAGCCATATAAACAAGGTTACCCTTTACTCTCCCATCCTAAAAGCACAAAGTGCTCAGCGCCTGGTCAAGTGGTAAACCTATCCTAAAATCCGCTCCTATAAACCTTCGTCTTCTCTCCGCTCACCTAAATCCACCTCTGACCAGGCGCTATACAAAAAACAAAACATCCACCTAAAACCCAATCTTTTTGGTGTTTGTAACTTTTGTAAGATTGACTTGTCGTGATGGCAAAGGTCGAGGCGGCCTGGAGTTGGTAAGTCATCTCGGCCAGCCCATGACCCTCCATAACCACCAGGGTCTTGAACAGATGCACACGGGTGAGAAGACAAACACGGCAATCATATAATATCTAGGCCTCGTAGTAAATGATTCCATTTTTATTTTCAGAAGGCAGTCTTAGCAAGAGCCAGGCACTCGCATCCGTAATCACAGGGTCCTTGTAATGTGTTATTACTTATCAACATCAAATTCGCTTCAAAAATCCAACAACTCCTAATCAAACAACCACCAGCCTTGATTCAGCTAACACCACATCAAGAACCCCAACCGCCCATACAAAAAAACAAAAACAGATCATTATTGCCTTGGTCATATTACAAACCCTCCAAAACTCCATAAAATTACACCTTTAGCTTATGAATCGCCAAAGACAACCTATCCGCCACCCTCCTCGCCATATCCGACTTCTTACCCAGCAGCCACAACCCCTTTGTGCACTCATCCGCCCGGGCAAGACTCTCCTGGAAGCTCCCCCTCGTCGTGAGCCCAAACTCGAGAAAGTCGTTGGCCTCGCTGATGAGGAGGACCGCGGCCTTGGAGAAGGCGCGGATGAGGATGATGGTCCATGGTTCGGTTAGGATGGTGGCTTCGTTTACGGCGTCGTGGAAGTGTGAGAGCGAGGGTGATATCATGCCTGTTGTGCCTCTGTCCGGGGTGGAGACTTTTGCTAGGTCTGATAGCTCTCTTGCGCTGGCTTCTCGTATCCTTGAAACCATCTTGCTTCCAAGACGGCCATAAGATACAGAAGCAACACCCAACTCGTTCTCGTCCACGTACTCGATCAGATCAGCTAGCATGAGAGCAGCCAAATGCCAGTGACATGATATACACACGAACCAACTCTGGATACGTCCTGGTACAGCCTCGTAGTCGTGTAGCAGTTCCTTGAAGAAGGCACCGTGTGTGAGGTTCCAGTACCTGAAGACGGATATCGAGTTGCGGATGATCTGCTCAACCTTTTCTCCCCTGCCTCCCTTTCGGAGAATGTTTTGCAGGTACGAGACGTGCCGGTAGAGTAGGACCTTGACAGGTGCCGACTTTGTGACAGCTTCTGCCGCGGCTTCGTATGTGCATGGCCAATGAACCATGCGATATGGTTGCTCGAGGCTATCCTGGATAAACAGAGGGACGTTCCACTGTCCATCTGGTCCTTCAGGATGTTGCCGAGCATCATCATGTTGACTCTCAGCGTCAGAAACGACAACCGGCCGCTCGTTCATCGACGACGAGACCGTGTCAAACATTATACTTAACCAAAACAACAAGCCAACGGTCCCTCGATCTTCCGGGCTCATGATGGAAAGAGAGTCGCTAGCCTTCTTCCCACGACGGAACCCATCCAGGCCTCTCCTCGTAGAGTCAAACTGGAACTTTAACGCATGCATCTTTCGAGCTGCTCGTTCCATCATGACCGGTGCACCATCGCGCGCAATGATGTCGCCTAGCTCAGCCATCATCGAGTCCGCATCGAACCTCCTCTCTTGGCCAAGCAAAAAGTCGAACCCATCAGTCGCAGAGGTCGAATCGTCATCGCGACTCCATGGTTTCTGCGTCAGACCAAAGACCAGCTCCGCACAGGCTACTCGGTATGACTCGACATCGGCTACATCCTGCAGAGCTTTTTGCGCCTGCTCCCAAAAGTGCTTCTGAATGTTTCGATCAAACTCTTCCGAGATCTCGTCGAGAAAGTCTTCTGGTCGGTCATCTTCGAAGGGATCGCCAAGGGGATGATAGTGCTCTCGTTGACGACGACTCCCTTGAGCCCACTGGGTCGCAAAGGCCATGATGGCAAGGTGGAGGGCCCTCGTGGCCGCTTGGTCCTCGGATCGGGTCAACTGTATCAGCTTAGCAGACTGGGCCACTCGGTCGAGTCTCTGTGTTCGGATATAGATCCTGTTCGTCCATGAAGCGCCCCATTCAGAATGAGGACTCGTGTTGGAGCCAGGCCTATATGGACACGTCACTTCGGTCAGCCAGCAGCTAAGGTTGTGCTCCAACACGTCGTGATAGATCTTCAACAGGTTGGTAGAGATGAACTGAGTGTTGGACCGCGCCATCATTGACTGGTCTATAGAGAAGGGGGATAGAGAGCCGGTCTGGTGCGATGACCAGCTCCGTGACGTGCGACGGCGCTTTTGCCTTTGCCGACTCTTGTCACTTCCAAGTCGACTAGATCCGGAGCGAGAAGAGCGACTGGGAGGAGGAATCGGTTCAATTTGCTGCGAGGCAGAGAGGGAATCGTCGAATTGGACTTCAGGTGGCGCTTGCGAACAGATGCTCTCCGGTCCAACGGAGAGATGATGACTCAAGTTGTCAGCCAAGTAATCCGACGACGACGACGTGGCTTCCTCAAACGCCGACATGTTAAAGTCATGGCCAGGGACGTTACTCTCTGGCGGCACGGAACCAAACGGGAGGGCACCGAGAGACCCTTCGGGGAACGATAGATCGAGGTTCGGCAGTTCCTGACTGAACAGACCATGTGGTGGGCCCTGAGACGGCCCCGGTTGACAAGCAGGAATGCTGAAGCTGGCAGTATCTGTTATCGCAGGCTGAACCTCGACATCCTTGCTGCTGCTCTGCCTCCGCTTCCCCGGTATGATGCACTCCAAGCTCGAGTCCTCACGCGCGGCGGCAGCCAGCGCGGCGGTGATCTGGACCTGGGACCAGGCCCAGTTCATGGTGCATTGCTTCTTGGTCTTTGTGCAGTACGAGCAAGGCCGAAGCTCAGCTTCCGAGGCTGAGGGATTTAGTAACGGACGATAGGAGCACCGGGGGAGGGCGGGGGAACCCACCAGGCCTCTTGCCCAGGACGATGGTCCCGTTAGAGAAGCTGTCGTGATCCGGGAGCTCAAGAGGAGGGGCGTCGCAGGCCCTTTTAGATCTCCTGCACTGGTCGCATGCGAGCTTTGTCTGACGCTTCATGACGCGTCACCGTGAGCGCGACGGACTCGCGACAGGTTATATATGTCGATGGATAGAGGAGGACAAGGAAGAGGAAGAGGGCATCAGCCAATAAAAGCACGCGATATGATTTTATCTCTCTTTTCTCAGCATTTCCAAGCAGGAGCAAGATTGCGGAAGAAGGCCGAAAAAAGCTGGGGACAATCTGCGAGTTGAGGGCGGGGGAAAAACCCGAAACCGAGAAGCCCCTTATATTTTTGTGGAGCAACAAGCTCCGCTTCTCCGGGGGTCGTCTCCACCAGGATGGCATCTTCCCCGCGTTTTTCTCTGCTGCGTGATGGATGGGTGATACGTCAGAGGGAGGGCGGAGGTTGTTCTTTTGGAAGGATGCATTGTAACGGAGGAGAGCCGTCGAAACTTTGTTTGGGCGAGGAGACACACTCATTGGATCTACAAGGCAAGGGTCCTGACGGGCCCCTGTTCTCCGACGCTGCCGAGTTCATCCACGTGTCCTCGAGCCTGACATGTCCTGGATCTTGTCTCGAACTGGAAAGGCAAGCTTGAATTCATCCGAACGTTTAAGCGAGGTTACTCTAGTGAAGCACGTCCTATTCTCGCGTTCTGATCACGTCTCGAGGGTATGGTATCTACTTGATCGCCTTGTAAATCTCAGCCTCAACCTCGGCCCAGAGCCCAAGAACCTTGGCATCCGCAAAAGGCAGAATCTGACTGCAAACCATGCCCGCAACGCCATTCTCCCTATCGCACCACCACCAGAGATTCGCCAGACCAGCCCAGTGCACCGTGCCCTTTGATCTGCCCGTACCTCCGCCGTTGGACATCATGAACGTCAGACCCCAGCCCTGCGGAGGGTTCCCCGACACGGGGTACAGCTCGGGGATCGGGTTGGTGAGATCCGGCTTGGCCGCCGGGATGAACTGCCGAGACGCGTTGGGGAACTTTTCAATCTGGTTGCGGAACATTTCATCCACCGTCTCCTTTCGAAGGATCTTGGCCCCTGTTCGAGGGCATGTTCCATCGTTGAGGAGCACCGCCAGAACCTCTGCCGTAAATAGTCAATAAGCCGAATCCCTTATCACCAAGCGAAAAACTTACTGCAATACTCCTGTGGCTGCGCAAACATGCCTGCTCCTCCGCTGTTAAATATGGCAGCCGTTTCAGACTTGTTATCAGGGTCCACCACGAGTGGCAGCCTCAAGAGATGATCTCTTGGCCGAAGCTTCCCGTCGGGATCCCTCGCGTGCATGTAGGCCAGTTTAGATCGCATATCCTTGCCGGGGAGCATAGACATGTTCTTGATGCCCAGGGGCTGAAACACGTGCTTCTGGAGATAGTCGTTGAGCGACAGCCCACTGACTCGCTCCAGGGCCAAGCCCGCCCAGTCGATGCCCACCTGGAGATGATCAGTATTTTATCCAGTGAGATCGGTTCATGCAAGGGCCACCTACACCATATTCCCAGCCTTCTCCAGGTTGGAACACCAGAGGCATCTTGATATCTTCAAGACGACCCGAAAACTCATCATACCCAGCAGGAAGAGTCCAATCCCTCAACCTCTCATTAAAGAAGGTATACGCACATCCAGAAGTATGCGTCAACAACATGCGAAGAGTGATAGCCCTCTTCTTGTCCTCCAACTTGCCATCCTTGTTCAAAACCTTGAGCTCCTTGAGTTCAGGCACAATCTTCTCCGTCTGTTCCCCATCATCGAGCTTGAGCAACCCCTGCTCGACCAGCTGCATGACGGCAACACCAGCCAGCATCTTTGTGCAGGACGCAATCCAAAACACATTCTCAAGCGTCATGGGTTCCTGGGAGGCGACTCCTCTCTTCCCCGCTGCGTGGGCAAACAGCTCCTCGCCGCTTCTGTCAACCACGACGACAGACGTGCCGGGGATACCTGCAGTTTGATCTGCGCAGGCCCCGTCCACGATGCCTCGTAGCTTGGTGACGACGTTTGAATCGAGGGGCATATTGACAGAAAGTGGAGTTTGATATGTGTTTTAACAAAGATACGAATACTAGTGAATACTTGCCACAATAACATATGCACCTCAGTCTCTACTCTCCTATTTATCCTCTCCCCTCACAAAGTCCCACAACTTTGTCATGTGCTCGGACACACACATGTCTCAGTTGGAGCCCAACGCCAACGACGATCCCCTTGCCCCGGCAAGCGGATCCGCCTCCGCAGCTGAAATGCGGTTTCACCACCTACCTAAACTGAGGGGTAGCTATTCAGGACGCGGCGCCGCTCCCGGGGTGGATGATGATCCTAGCTCGGCAGATGAGCTTTCCCCACGCCAAGGAAGCCGGGGAAAGACGTGGGGAGAGGGGGTTAGATACGGGCTGAATCTGGAGTTGTAGTGTTGCACTGCGTTGCAGCAGGACGCAATGCATCCTCATGAATGTGACCAAGTTGCGGCGGACGGGAGCCCGATCTGTTGCAGGACCTTCCGCAATCTTCTGTGCGTACAGATGAGGACAAGGTTTCTTTTGAGTGTTTGATGCAGCGTTGCGAGTCATAGAGCAGAAACTGTTAAATAGGACGTCTTGATCCTCCTCAAGTTCATGTATCATCACTCTCAACTCATTCAAGCATTCCAATACCAACTTTCAGCATCTTTCTACTCCTTTTTTAACTCCTCTTCACATCACAGTCTCCAAAATGGGCGAAAACGTTCCTATCCGATCCAACGAGTTCAACACCAAGTTGACTGCCTACTCGACTACCCAACATGGCAAGGATATCGAAGTTGATGCACTCATTGTAGGAGCTGGCTTTGGTAAGTCACTTTCCATCACTGCTGTTTTTAATGATCAGGATTCTCTTCTCCATTTTGCCATGGGATTATGCAAATGCTGACATCAACAGCCGGCATCTTCATGCTCAAGACTCTTCGCGACCGTGGACACAAGGCCGTCATCTTTGAGGCCGGCAACGACCTCGGAGGCACCTGGTAAGTACCCACGCCGGTCAAGCAAAAACTGGCACCTTGCATACACGTCCTATGGGGCCGGGTGGCCTTGTGATCCCCCACCTGCATACTTCGCCCCTCATATCCGAGTACATCTCCACTAACACGAGTGTCAAGGCGCTGGAACTGCTATCCCGGAGCAGGTGTGGATTCTGAAGTCCCAGAGTACCAGTTCAGCTTCCCAGAGACTTGGAAGACTTGGAACTGGTCGAGCAACTATCCCACCTACGATGAGCTCCGCGCATACTTTGATCACGTCGACAAGGTCCTCGATATTAAGAAGGACTGCTCCTTCAACACCGTCGTCGTCGGCGCAGAGTTTGACACAAACACCGGTCGGTGGAGCGTCAAGACCGAAGATGGCCGCACCGCAAAGGCAAAGTACCTCATCCTTGGAACCGGCTTCGCCGCCAAGCGCTATGTCCCAGATTGGCCCGGCATGGACAAGTTCAAGGGCGTGATCCATCACTCGTCCTTCTGGCCTGACTATGAAGTCGACGTCAAGAACAAGCGCTGCGCCATCATCGGTACCGGAGCTTCTGGTGTGCAGATAACCCAAGCCTGGGGTCCTGTCGCCGGCGAAGTCAAGGTCTTCCAGCGAACTCCCAACCTGGCTGTCCCCATGCGTCGAAGAAAGCTCACCGTCGAAGAGCAAGAGCGCGAGAAGAAGTGGTACCCCGAGCTTTTCAAGTTCCGTGAGACCAGCTTCGCCGGGTTCCACTACGACTGGCACGAGAAGAACACATTCGACGACACCCCCGAGGAGCGAGACGCCTTCTACGAAAAGGTCTGGGCCGACGGTGGCTTCCGCTACTGGGTCGCCCTGTACAAGGACAACCTCTTCAACCCAGAAGCCAACAAGGAGTCGTACAACTTCTGGCTCAAGAAGACGCGCGCCCGCATTGGTGACCCCCGAAAGAGGGATCTCCTGGCTCCTGTCGAGATGCCTCATTACTTTGGCATCAAGCGTCCTTGTCTTGAGTACAACTACTACGAGCAGTTTAACCGACCCAACGTGGATGTTGTGGATATCAAGAACAACGCCATCAAGGAGTTTACCGAGACTGGTATTACTCTTGCTGATGGTACTCACCACGAGTTTGATGTGATTGCTGTTGCCACAGGATTTGTAAGTCCCCTTGATCTGGATGGATTGAACAACTGCTAACAAGATATAGGATGTTGTCACTGGAGGTTTGTCACATGAAATGTCAATCATCACTCGAGCCAAGCTAACTTATCACAGTCATGACCCAACTCGGCCTCAAGAGCACCCACGGCACCAAACTCCAAGAAGAATGGGTAAAGGGCGCCAAGACCTACCTCGGCGTGACAACCAGCGGCTACCCCAACATGTTCCACATCTACGGCGTCCACGGCCCAACCCTCCTCTCCAACGGGCCCTCGACCGTCGAAGTCCAAGGCCGCTGGATCGCCGACTGCATCGCAAAGATGGAGAACAGCGGCATCAAGTACATCAACCCCAAGCAGGAGGCTGCCGACAAGTGGAAGGAGCACGTGGTTGAGCTGAACAACAGGAGCTTGTTCCCGACTACCAGGAGCACGTACATGGGTGGTTCTATTCCTGACAAGGTGGTCGAGCCTGTTTGTTACTCGGGAGGTATTCCGGCTTACAAGGTTGAGATTCGGGAGGCTTTGGATTCTATGAAGGGGTTCGATGTTGTCAAGGCCTAAGTGAACAAACGAAATCAATTAGTTATCCTTGGTAGTTCTGTTTATATGCTTAGAATATGTTATCAGTTCGGTTATTTCTGCGCAATTTTGAATCTGTGTCCATCATAGAAAATCATCCTGCTATCAGAACAGATTAGCGAAGGAGCCAGAAGATATTCGGTCAATGAAACTCCAACTTTGGCGCAATCTCATTTCCAGATTCTGAAGTTGAAAGAAGTTGACGATTTCTTCCTTCTTTGGGGCTCGCTTATGGAAGTGTCATCATCGACCATTGGTGGCTAGAGAGGTAAGCTTAAATCGACCGTATGGTTGGTACAGAGTGACATTAGCTGAGCGCAGCCACAAACACTTCCCAATCCGTGAGGTACCAATAAAAGCATGAATGACATATTTTTCAAACACATCAACACACTTCAAAGGCCCCAAGCTTGGTCCTTGACAGCGGGTGTTAGGATTACCGGTACAGGGGCAGAGGCAGAGAAGCTCCATCTCGTTGATCCTACAAGCTCTCCTTTCCGGCCCACGCAGACGTCACAACAAGGGACAATTTCCAATACCGTAGTGGCATTAAGAAAACCATGACCACTAACATCTCTATAGATTACCGTTGGCGGCAAGGGCACGGTTCTCAAGTCGTGACATAGAAAGTTACCCTTACCCGAAAAATACGATTAAATCTAACAGGCTGGCATGTGTGGTGCATGAAGATCAAGTTGTAATGCTCGGAAGTAGAATTCGCCCGAAATCAGCCTTATCAAAGCAGCTTCCAAATCCAGCAAAGCCAGTAATACAAATAAATCCATTTTATTTCATCTCGAGTGCTAGAATCGACTGCTTCGCCAGGTCAGCCGCACCAACATGCCGCTATAAAACACCTCGCGGCCCAATCCAATTTCCCGCACTGCTCAGCCGCAGCATCTGTGCTGCCTACGGTCCCCGATTGGGTAAGCTTCCCGTAGGGAGCTGAGCCTCCGTATTCTCGTATTTCGCATTCCTCGGGAGGACACTCACATCTCAATATTTAAGATCCCCATCGGCCAAGCCTGCCTTGGCATCAACTCTAATTCCACAACATCAAATCAACAACCATGGGCAATACAGACGAAGCCGATACAGAAACACACGTCCTCAACGATGCGCAGGAGCCTCTCAAGACGCTCCAGCTCTATCGCAGAGCTGCACTCGGCAAGAAGCATCTCTTTGCAACTTCAACCGCCGACGCAGCAGAATACTTCATAGTCAACCCCGTCCCGCAAAAACACCATGATTCATGGCGTCCCATCTTGTACAAAGGCGACAACCCAAAGTACACATCCAGCAAAGCCATAGCCCGCGCGCGTCGCACCAGCATGTGGAATTCATTCCGTCTGCAGGTCGGCGACGGCGTGCACGAGATCATGGAGAACAAGAGGAGAAAGAAAGAACAGAGGGAGTATAGGATTGGGCAAAAGTTCAGAAAGTGGTTCTGCTTGGGGCCTACGCCGCCGAAGAAGGAACTTGAGGAGCAGCAGGAGGTTGAAGGTCTTGTTTTTCCTGTTGAGATGAAGAGGAGTGGGTTCCTAAGTAGGACGCTGAAGTGGGAGTTGGGTGGGCAGGAATACAGATGGACTGGGACGAGGAGGTTCAGGACTGGGAGGACCAAGAACTGGAAGGGCATAAGCCATGACTTCAAGGTATGTCCTCCGAGTCGACACAAGGATCAATACTAACTTCTCTTCAGCTTGTCAGCTCTGACGGAACCGTCATTGCCACCCTTGAAAAGGACCGCTGGGCCACATTCAGACGATCCGAAAAGACGGGACAACCACCAAACAAGAAGAAGGCGTTGCTTGGGGCCCTCCGCATCTACTCATTACCAGAGTGCAACACGGAAGATCTCCAACTACCAGCCGAATACGAAGCTGCAATGAACGGTGAGGTATCGAAAAAGAAGAAGAAGGAAACGGCCAAGTTGAACCCAAAGGGCCCTCACTCTGGCAACCTCACAGAAGAGATGATTGTGTTTACATGCTGGATCGCGGTAGAGGGAGAGCATCGGCTTCGATACAAGATTTTTGATTTGCTCGAGGAGATTGCCGAGTATTTTAAGGAATGATGAGGGCAAGAACAGCATGGATTAAAGGCTCACGGTCGGGGTTTGCAAGGCATGGGAGAAGGACAGTGAGGAGGTTCAGGGTAATAGTCGACCACGACACATTTTTCTTTTGTATAACATTAGCAAGAATCATCAGCGATAATCTCATTTGTCAACGTTCAGAACAACCGATGAGATCTTGAGCTGTTACTTGAAAGAGCCTCTCAGTTAAGAGGTAGAATATTTCTCACAAAGGACTTAATATTCATTGAATCTCATGTCACCAACTGCTAGCTAATAAACACAATTACCCCCCGTTAGCAGTATCCTTTGTATAGGGTAGCGCTTCGACCTTCCACCCCAACCTCCGCCTCGACTTTCCATCCCTGTACTCTCTCTCAACACCGCGACACTGATACCACACAGCTGCCTATATCGCATCGTCAAAACAATGCACATGACACGATCCCCCAAATGTCGGCCTCTTTTACGTATCAATTATCTATAGAAACCTGGGAATTCCCACGTTGAATGTGGCCGCCGCGCCGCCGGCCAAGATGGGGGGCAAGTGTCTCCAGTCAGGGATAAATACCCTCGACAACCATCGACAACTTGATCAGCATTCCAGACCCAGAATCATCACTGGCTATATCCTCACTGCTCCTCATCTATTAATTTACTCCTCTGATAAGTCAAACCATGGCCATATCCCGAATCAACCTGGTTGACGCCAACATCGCCGACCTGAGAAAGGCCCTCGACTCAGGAGCCATCACCAGCGTCGAACTTGTCTCCCTCTACCTCCACAGAATCGGCTACTATGACTGCCGCGGTCCCTCATTCAACTCCATCTGCGTCCTCAACCGCAACGTCTTCCAAGAAGCCCAAGAGTCAGACAACTATCGGGCTTCCCATCCTCCCCGTCCGCTTGAGGGTATTCCCTACACCGTCAAGGATAGCTTCAAGGTCAAGGGCATGACCGTGGCTGCTGGATCGCCTGCTTTTGCGGATCTTATTGCTTCTGAAGATGCTGCCATTGTCAAGTCCCTCCGTGAGGCTGGGGCTATCCTCATCGGCAAGACCAATATGCCACCTATGGCCGACGGCGGTTCTCAACGGGGTGTCTACGGAAGAGCAGAAAGTCCCTACAACCTCACCTACATGGCCACCGCATTTGCTTCTGGATCATCCAACGGCTGTGGAGCATCAACAACAGCGAGTTTCGCCGCATTCGGACTCGCCGGGGAGACCGTCTCATCAGGCCGAGCCCCTGCGTCCAACAACTCTCTGGTTGGCTACTCACCGAGCTGGGGTGTGCTGCCCAATAGGGGACAGTGGCCTCTCTATCCCACCTGCGATGTTATTGTACCTCACACACGGTCGATGCGAGATCTCTTTGATGTTCTCAATGTTGCTGTGGCCGATGATGTTGATTCAGCAAAAGGAGTCGACTTTTGGCGGAATCAGACATATGTTCATGTCCCAAAGCCCTCAGAAGTCCGGCCAACAGATTATCACACCCTCGAAAATGTCACCTCCCTTCAAGGGAAGAGAATCGCCGTTCCAAAATGCTTCCTCGGCATCGAAGGATACAAACCAACATCATTCTGTTCTGATTCAGTCCTGAACCTCTGGAAGATAACATGCGCCAACCTCGAAGCCCTCGGAGCCACAATCGTCGAAACAGATTTCCCCATCCTTGAACAATACACGAAAAAGGATTTTCCCGGCCAGAGCTCCAACGTGCCCGGCATGTCCAAGGAGTGGGTGAGCATTGAAAGATGTCAGATGATCGCCACAGCCTGGGACGATTTCCTCCGAGAAAACAACGACGCCAAGATTCCAAACCTTCCCTCCACAGACCCCGACAAGATCCATCCCCTCGTCGCGCCGATGGACGATCCGACCTTGCACACCGAGTCCCAAAACCAAGTACGATACGTCGATATGATCGAAGCGGTTCGCGAACGGAACGGAACGTTGTACACGTTCCCCGAGTGTGAAGAAGCCGCCAAGGCCCTCGACGCGATGCGAAAGACACTATATGAGGAGTGGATGGATTCCAACGGGTATGACCTCGTGGCTTTCCCAACCAACGGTGACGTGGCGTATGCAGATGCAGACGAGACGTTTGAGTCCATGACGGATGCTCTTCGTCCTGGTGTTTTGTATTCCAACGGAGGAAGAGCATTCAAGCATCTTGGTATTCCTTGCATCACTGTTCCAATGGGCAAGATGGCAGACAAGGACATGCCCGTTGGTGTCACCTTTTGTTCCAAGGCGTGGAAAGATCAACATCTCCTGAGATATGCTTTTGCGTACGAGACTGGATCTCGGAGCAGAGTCGCGCCCCCGTTGGCACCTCCTCTGGCTACAGACGAGATTTCCCTTTCTCCCTCCATTCAGGAAACATTTAAAGAGGTTGTGCCTGTTTTGACCATCACTTCAACAACCACCCAAAAAGACGAAGATAAGGCCAACCAAATCCGCAACGTAGAAATTAACGGCACTATCGAGACAAACAACCCCGACGTCCAAGTTGCTTCTGTAGCAGCCTTTGTCAACGGTCAACTCTCCAATGCCATCACCATTCAAGGTAGTAACTGGACTTTCAAGGACCGACTCACGAGGCCAAAAAGGGCGGAACGGTTCCCGACGACGAGAACTGTGCCCAAGGATCAGTTCATGGTTGTTGTAGTTGCCAAGGGGTCTAATGGACGATGTGCGGCGGAACTGGTAGTGGTTGATTAAGCGTTGATAGTTTTTTTGATAGAGTAGAGTTGTACTATTGATTGTTTTATAATTCCAACCTCGATAAATACTTTGAGGCTACTATTGCGACGGATGGCTCTATTGGTCAATACATCAGACTTGCCATCAGCAATCATTCATCTCGTTTTAAGGATCGCATAAATGCCACCCACAACCATGCCTTTGAACACCACAGAGACATTTATCAATTCGGTTCCTGCTCCCTCGTTGACATCAATGGAGGATACCGTAATCTTAAAGACATTCGAGTTTCGCACCCCCAGATACTTGATATGGATGGCAGATAAGAAAAGCAACAATGCAACATATATTCAATTACGTGCCAACCACCCCCACGTACTTCCAAGTTAAACATCATGACTAGGATCAGGTGGTTTGCCCGAGTCAGTGACATCCCAGCCACCCAATTCCATCCCCTATCTTTGACCTCGGGCCATCGCGAGTCAAAACCTCCTTAACTAGGTTCACCTAGGCCAAGACATCAAAAGCTCCACATCCCCCACAAATCCATTTCCCACCTTGAACCTCCATTTCCCACCTTGCATCCTCTCAGACACAATGACACGAGGACGCAGGGGCTGCTGGACATGTCGCATCCGTCATAGAAAATGCGACGAGCAAATCCCCGACTGCAAAGAGTGCACCGACAGACACATCGAATGCCACGGCTACGACCTCGACGCGCCGGAGTGGATGGCCGACGAGGCCCTGCTGCAGGAAGAACTACAACGCATCAAGGCTGCTGTAAAGGAGAACTTTCGGCGCGTGAAGAGGGTCCAGAATAGGCGGCTCGCTCAGGTGACCGCTCAAGCTGCGCAGGCTTCGAGGGCGAGTGCTGCTGCTAAGCTCAAGGATGATGCTGTTGTTGCTTCTACTTCAGACTCGCAGGCGAGGAACACAACGTTTAGAGAGGCGCAGTATCTTGTTCATTACCTGGATTACATATTTCCTATCCAGTATACATTCTACGTTGATGCGCCTGAAGAAGGAGGACGAGGATGGTTATTCTTTCTTCTGGAGCGAAGTATGCATCTCTCTTCAAACCAACCAAACTTGTACTAACATATCAAAGGCGCTCCTCTGCGTAATGCTGCTCTTACACTATCTGCATTCCATCAACACATCTCCTCACCATACCGAACCGAAAACCAAGAAGATGAACTCCTCAACTATCATACAAAAGCACTACAAGAACTTCGACAAATAATAGGTCGCCGAGAAGTAGGCGGATTCGCAGACAGCCGCGAAGAATGGCTCGAGTTTCTCGCAGGCGGCATGTTTCTAATAAGTTTTGAGGTACACCCTCCCTGCAACCTTTCTCACCCCATGCTGATAATCCAGGTCTTCCAAGGAGGCACAAGCAACTGGGAACCTCACTTCAAAGCCCTCGTATCCGTCGCCAACGAGCTAAAACCCTCCGAATTCGACTTTTACCCTCCAGACCCCTCGAGCCCAGACTTTGACTTTCTCCGGGGCATGAACACGGCTCAAAAGTTTCTTCTCGCGAATCTCCTCTGGATCGACGTTCTAGCTCCCGTCTCGACGGGCGAGGCTCCTAAGCTTCCCTACCGCGAGTGGCTGTACGCCGGAAAGATCGACATGTCGAGGGTCATGGGGTGCCAGAATTCCATCGTCGTTGCGATTGGGGACTTGGTGTCTGTTGATTCAAAGGCTGGTTCCATGAGCACCGAGACATTACAAGAAAACATCCTCGAGCTTGAGAAACAAATATTTGACGGAATGGAAGCAGCTCTGGAAGTTGAATCAGCGGCAAGTCCATCACTGCCTCAAACTATCAAAAGCTAACAAATATCAGACAAAACAGTCAACGTCAGTAACACGTTCAGTAACCCACCTCTTCGCAACCTCAGCCCTCGTCCAACTATACACCCTAGCATCAGAATACGGCCTAACAGCACCCGATCCGCACCGAGCAGTCTTGCGAGTAATCGAAGTCCTGGAGCAGCTGCCCGCCAACATCTCACTGCGCGGAACGCCGTGGCCTCTTTGCGTAGCTGGATCGATGGCACTTCCTCCTCAGCAGCAGTATTTTGACGATCTACTCAAGGGGCTACTGAGTAGATCAGAGGCTGGGTTTACAAATTGCGGTACGGTCTATCGTATTGTGAAGCATGCTTGGAAGCAAAGAGAGCAATATCCGGATAAGCTTTGGAGTGCGAGACATGCTATGGCGGATATGGGGGTTTGTGCTATTCTGATATGAATAACAAGCCTCAGGGTGGAAGAAAAGAAACCAGTATGGCGTCACGGTCTTGATGGTAGTGTATTATTAATAGGCAGTGTCTTGAGGGTGTTGAAGAGCTCACGCCTGGTTTGAAAGCTTAGGACGGACAGTAGCCAGACGATGAGCGCTAGCGTGAGAGACAACAAATTTGTCTAATGAAGGGGATATGCTTCTCGAAATATTCCAATGCAGGTCACGGCTTCATTTTGTGCAAACAGTGTTGGCAAGATGACTCAAGCAAAGAAGGGTTCCACACGTTGGAAATATTCCATCTGATAATCGCAAGCTAGTTATTAGCGAGGCATAGCTATCCAATACGTATCATAAAATAAATGAGCAATGAACCTAAGAATTTGTGAGCATGTGAAAGTCGTTAACAAGGGTGCTGAAGTGGGATATCATCCCGCCCTGCTAGGTGTTGATCTTATCACGTCTTACCCTACAGACACGCGTTATTGGGGAATTATTAATAGCTTTCATTCCCAACGTTGCGTCGGGGACTTTTTGATTTGACGTTTAATATGGAAAGTATGATGTCATTCCTCGATATGGGGGCCAATCCCTCCATACCACTCTTATCTGGGTTATTTGAGCTGCAACGGTGATATCTGCAAGCTGACGCAACACTGAGCATATAACGGAAAAGTATAGCATAACAACTCTCTCAAATGACAGAAAAACACGTAAATAATCAATAAAATTCACCTCTTTCTTATACTTCAAGCCATCAAGTTTCACAATCATCTGAAACACAGCTTACGACACGTGTTGATGCCAGACCCCCCAAGCGATCGCGTCATCCTCATCACGCCTGACGAACAACACCATCACAGCCCATCACACGCCAAGGAACATCCGGATGTCTCGCAGCTTATCAACCATGACCTCGATCACGTCTTCAACCATACCTCTTATAAACCCATGCCCCCCAAGGCTTGCTAAAGAGGGACCATCATCGCAAATGTCATGACACGAAACGTTTCTCAAGAGCAGCCGCTGCTGCAGCGGCAGTCAAGTCAAGATTCATATGGCTCTGTTGACAAGACACCCACGTCACCTCCGAGCTCCGTAGACGAAGGCGAAATCGCTGTTGGAGCTGTTGAACCCTCGCGCTCCCTCGAAGACGACGTACTCCCCGAGACGTCCCCGATCGGCCGGACCCTCTCGTGGCAGAGCGCCTACATCCTCGTTATCTCGCGCGTCGTAGGGAGCGGCATCTTTGCGACTCCAGGGACAATAGTTCAATCTGTCGGCAGTCCTGGTTTGTCTCTGCTCCTATGGGTCGTTGGAGCTGCCATCGGCGCGTGCGGGTTGGCAGTATCCCTCGAGTACGGGTGCATGCTTCCGAGATCTGGAGGCGACAAGGTCTTTATCGAGTTTACATATCGACGACCACGATTACTCGCGTCCACATTATTCGCCATATACGCAGTGCTTCTTGGCTTCACGGCCAGTAACTGCATCATCTT
This sequence comes from Fusarium solani, assembly GCF_023522795.1. Classification (NCBI taxonomy): domain Eukaryota; kingdom Fungi; phylum Ascomycota; class Sordariomycetes; order Hypocreales; family Nectriaceae; genus Fusarium; species Fusarium solani. The sequence continues at coordinate 2,555,451 of NW_027072148.1, read as the reverse complement.
TGCGCAATACACGCTCTTCGCCTTTGGCATCAACAAAGATGATGACTTCTGGAGCAAAACTCTCGCAGTCGGGCTTTTGACAGCCGTGACCATAATCCACGGAGTATTCCCCAAGACGGGAATCAGGATCCAAAACTTTCTTGGCTGGATAAAGATCGCCATAATCCTGTTCATGATCCTCTCGGGCTTCTACGTCGTCCTCTTCCGCCCCAACATCGACGCCGTACCCCAGGGTCAACTCGCATGGGAGCACCTCTGGGATGATAGCAGCTGGAATTGGGGCGTCATCGCGACTTCGCTCTTTAAAGTCTTTTACTCGTACGCTGGTCTTGATAATGTGACCAATGTGATGAACGAGGTCAAGAACCCCGTGCGGACCTTGAGGTCTGTCGCGTTGACGGCCTTGGCGACGGCGTGCGGCATGTATCTCCTCATCAACGTCGCATACTTCCTTGTGGTGCCAATCGACGACATTAGAGGCAGTGGTGAACTCGTTGCAGCGCTCTTCTTTGAGAAGCTCTTTGGAGAGAGCTTTGGTCGCAAGGTGCTTCCTATGGCAGTTGCTTCATCTGCCATCGGCAACGTCCTTGTGGTAGCATTCGCCATGGTACTGTAGACTCACCAACCACTTCAAACACAAACTAACAACCATCAGGCCCGAATCAAGCAAGAAATCGCCCGACAAGGCTTCCTCCCCTACTCATCCCTCCTCTCCTCCTCGCGCCCCTTCAACTCGCCCCTAGGCGGGTTCCTAATCCACTACATCCCCTCCTTCTTAGTAATGGTCCTCCCCACCGGGGACATCTACTCCCTGGTGCTCGAGATCGACGGCTACGCCGGGCAGATGATCGCGCTGGCGGTGGCCATCGGCCTCGTCAAGCTCCGGGTGGAGAGGCCGGACCTGAAGCGTCCGTTCAGGGCGTGGCTGCCGGCCGTGTTTCTGAGGATAGCGCTGAGCTGTGCGTTGTTGGCTGCGCCGTTCTTCCGGCCTCCGGATGAGACGGCGACGTACGCAGTTGTGGGATTGAGCATGTAAGTCACTGGCCTCTTGTGTGAAAGTCAATGCTAACAGTTACAGATTCGCTTTGGGTGTTGTATACTGGTACATGTGGACAATCGCGATTCCTCGCTGGCGAGGAACCAAGCTGGAGGAGGAAACCCACGTGCTAGAAGATGGGACCACCATCACCAAGCTAAGATATCAGTAGACGGCCTTCTGTCGGTGGAATCCGTAGAACACAGCCGATAGAAACAAATGTCATCTCTCGTCACCGTACACTGCCGTCTTACCGTGAGCCGATTCTTGGCACAGCCTCTAACAAAACAACCAGCTCATGTTAGCGTAGGGGAGCCCAAACGAACAGGGGGGCCATCCCAGCTCGTGTTTCTCTGCCCAGATCTGGCAGCGCTTATCATTGTTGATCCGCTCTCGACTCTTCAAGACTGCCCCATCTTGACTCACGCTGAAACTCGTGCGCCCCCCTTATCTGCCGGCAGTCTTTCGGTTTGATTTGCTTCTTTCAAGAGTCTCCACAGGGACAAACGTTGAACGGGGCAGCACTTGGAAGAATCCGTGCCATGTGAGCTCAGCTTGGCAGAACCGTAGAGAGGAACAGCATCCTTGCCAGGGTAGAGCAGGGCAAGGCAGACTCGGCTCATTCGATGACCCGTGCCAACAAACAAATCTTGCAAACATTTTGCGGGCCCTCGGTAGAAACACCAATATTACCTCTCTTAAGACATCAAAAACATGGGGAAAGCATCTTTCGGCCGAGTATCTTTTAAGAATGCACACCGTCATTCCTTTCCCCAGCTTGACACTGCAAATCCTCAATTAGTCTCCGATAAAGACACTCGATAGACCCGATTGATGATGACTCTGACAGGAGACAGTCTCGCGCCGTCTAGCAAGCCACAGTACCAAAAAAAAAGCCTCCTGGCGCCGACATGATTTAAAATTACACAGAGCGTTTTTAGGCTGTCCCCACTTGGAACTTGTTTGGCCAAGAATTGGTAGGGCAGAGACAAACAGGTTCCGCGGGAGATGGGCAGATGAACCTTGTTTTTCTGGAAAGAGACGGTTTCTTTGCTTTCGCTATTCTCCGAGATTGTCGGTCGTCGGCCATCGCGGTCTACGGTAGGCGAGGTCTGTTAGCGCTGTGCAGTGCAAGCTGTGATGCTGCCAAAATACGCGCCCAGTCCAAAAAGTGGTGGAGATTCGTGGCGTTGGACTACTCGCCTCACAAGAGGTTGTATCAGATCAGCTTGTCAGGAGAAGAGAAGAAGAAGAAGAAGAAAGAAAGGAGTCTGACTGCTTACACAAACTCTTCATAACTCGTAACCACCGTCTTTCACAAGAAACAGCCACAAAAACGACTCTTCAACATCTCCATCTTCATCCAGCCTTGCGTTTCAGACTCCGGTATGTCTCTCCCTACTCAGCCCCAACACCAACATCCCCTCTTTCTCCATCTCTCTCTTCCTTCAATTTCATGGTACCGCGCCATCGGTCCCGACGTTGACAACAAAAACCTTCTCGCCCCCAGTCGTCAACCGACCCCTGACTAACTAAGCGGGGAGGGCCCACGCTTACAGGGATCACCAACCAGGGCTTGACCAGCTTCCTAACCGCCACCCAGCTGAACTATCGATTCTTCCTATTAGGGAGGCGTCGATAGCCTCAGCGCGTCTGCAGCTGAACCTGGCCCCCCTGACTGCTGTGCTCGTTCCTGGCTAGACCCCTCCTGAACTAGAACGACATGCTGGCTTGCGAGCTTTCCGTGCGCCGGACCCTCGCCGTCCAACCAGTGCATCTCGCCCTGACCTCATCACCGCTTCTAGTCGGAGAGACGGCGTCTTTTTTTGCTGGCGCTCAACTTCTGGGCTCATCCACCCGCGGGCTAGTTCCACCGTTTGACCATGAGCGCGGAAGAGTCTCTCTCTTGACGCTAGACCGGATGGTCCGATCGGTTAATTTCACCCAGTGGTGATGGCAACCTCGGGACCGAGTGGTATATATCCCGCCAGAAGCCTGGCAGCCTTCACAGGGTTTCTTTTCTCACTTCAGCGGTATCATTCTTTTCTTCCGTTGTTGCTGTTGTCGTTCGTTAGACAGTTCAATCGCTCATTATCACCAACCGGATCTGTTTCCCCAGTTCCTACTACAATCGTTTCTTTTAACTTAGTCTAATCTCTATTCACACAACAATGCCTTCTGCCAAGGTCTTCACGGCCGTCCTGGCCGCGCTGGCCGTTCCCCTGGCCAGCGCCTCGCCTTGCCGTCCCAAGGTCACCACCAGCCTGACTGCCTCCAGCACCGAGTCTGCTTCTTCCACCGAGTCTGCCAGCACCAGCGGCACCGGCAAGGGCACCGACACCACTGCCACCAGCACCACGGCCTCCGAGACTGGCAGCACCACCATCTCCGTCTCTACCACCGAGACTCAGTCCAGCGAGACCCAGTCCAGCAGCACCGTCTCTGCTTCGGCCTCGACCACCTCCTCCGGAGCCTGCACCTACTACACTCCCCTGGAGCCCCAGCCCGAGGACTGCGGAAACCTGGGTTTCGCTGACAACACCGACGGCAAGATCATCCCCGGTGACAACACCGCCTACAGCGTCAAGGACTGCGGTAACCTGTGCGGCAAGACCCTTGGCTGTGTCTCTTTCTCCTTCAACGACTATGCTGTCGACACCACCCCTTGCACACTGTACACCGTTCCTCGCACGGAGCTTGGCTTCTCCGGTTCTGAGGAATCTGGTTCCCAGAAGTACTACGATCTCGAGAACTGCTTCGGCTGCGGCCACGAGACTGCCTCGTCCACCACCGGCTCTAGCAGCACCGAGTCTGCTTCTCAGTCTACCACCGAGACTGTCTCTACCACGGCTACTGCTACCGCCACTTCCTCCACCGAGACCGTCTCTTCCTCCACCGAGACCGTCTCTTCCTCCACCGAGACCGTCTCTTCCTCCACCGAGACCGTCTCTTCCTCCACCGAGACCGTCTCTTCCTCCACCGAGACCGTCTCTTCCTCCACCGAGACCGTCTCTACCACGGCTACTGCTACCGCCACTTCCTCCACCGAGACCGCCTCTTCTTCTACCGAGACTGCTTCCTCGTCAACTGAGTCGGCTTCCTCTTCCACTGAGACCGCCTCCAGCTCTACTGAGACTGCCTCTACCACCGGAACCACCACGGCCTCTACCGAGTCCACCACTGGAACCACCACTGCTTCCTCGACCGAGTCTACCACTGCCTCTTCCACTGAGAGCACCACTGCTTCCTCAACCGAGTCTACCACCGCCTCTTCCACTGAGAGCACTACTGCCTCGTCCACTGAGTCTACCACTGGAACTACCACCGCTTCCTCGACTGAGTCCACCACTGCTTCCTCGACTGAGAGCACTACTGCCTCGTCTACCGAGTCCACCACTGGAACCACCACCGCCTCTTCCACTGAGAGCACCACCGCTTCCTCGACCGAGTCCACCACTGCTTCCTCCACTGAGAGCACCACCGCCTCGTCCACCGAGTCTTCCACCGTGTCCACCACCTTCTCCTCCTCCACCATCGGCACCACCTCGACAACCGCTGCCCCCAGCACCACCACCTCGGAGGCCTGCACCTACTTCACCCCCATCGTCCCCGCCCCCCAGGGCTGCGGCGCCCACGGCACCGTCGACTCCGGCTGTGACAAGCACTGGCTCGGTGTTGCTTTCGAGGCCGAGTCCGAGGCCAAGTGTGGCATCGAGTGTCTCGCCAAGCCCGGCTGCAAGTCTTACAGCTTCGCCACCTTCGGCAGCCAGTGCCAGCTCTACGACGCTCCCCTCAGCGAGCTCAAGTTCAAGCCCTGCAACTACGAGACTCCCAAGTACTACGACATTGAGAAGTGCTACGGCTGTGCCCCTGAGCCTGCCACCACCACCACTGCCGCTACCACTACTTCTGAGGCTCCCAGCAGCACCTCTGCTGTCTGCCCCAAGTACACTGCCTCCTTCAGCCAGTGTGAGCGAGACTCCGACTGCGGCACTCGCGGCTACGTCAAGAACGGCGTCGTCATCGGCAACGGCGACAACGACAACCTCGGAGCCTGCGCCAAGACCTGTATCGAGTCGAGCACCACCTGCAAGTTCTTCATGTTCACCAAGAAGCAGAACGGCAAGCCTGCCAAGTGTATCCTGTACTCTGGCGGCAAGGTCAAGGAGAACAACTACATGGTCGACTTCTTCTACGAGCCCAAGTGCTTCAGCTGCAAGTGGCCCAAGAAGAACAAGAAGAACAACCATCCCGGCCACTAAGCGTCCTAGACTAGGCCTTCTCGTGAGGTTACGGCGGCTTGTACAAACGACTGCTTCACGAGTGTAACTATTTCACCTTCTAGGACATGTTGCGTGTTGATTGAAGCGGAGGAAAACGGAGTGCACATATATGTACCGTACCTAATTTCTACATCGTCCATTTCCAGACATGAACATATACCCTTTGTATGACTATACTTGCTATAACATTTCCCTTCTTCTGTGCTCCAAGAAATGTTCCTCGTGTCGTGACGATTGCCAACATTCATGGCTTGACTAGCCACCGTTTTCACCAGCCGGAAGCGGCGTCTTGGTTGTGCCCGTCAAGCTGAGCCCAGGAAATTGGAATTGCCATGTCTTCCTCCGTCCCCTTATCCAGTGGCGTCTCACTTTCTGCCTCTGGTGCCGTCTTGGCGTTTGTCAAACGGATAAGACGGGTTACATTGTAGATTGACACCTCTCACGGCCCGTCATCTTCGCTCGGACTCTCATCGAGTGGATCGAGTGAACCGAAGTTCATCGGACAGCCATGTTCAGTCCGTGTCCACGCGTCTCAATGTCTGAGCGGCTGGGTCTCAAACGTCATGATCCTCCTGCCTCGGGGACATTCAACGTGGCTCTGGCAAACCCCCCAACGCGGCCGGCTGCTTTGGCATCTCCTTCTGCTTATTCCCTCTTACCACTGCTCAAACGTCAGCTTCCATAACTCATCCAAACCTAGCTAGGCAAACTCACATCGATCAAACAAGTAGTAGCTCGTCACCAGCAATATCGGCAGCGCAATTATGGATGCCGTCCACTTCCTCGCTGCCGAATTGTACCGCTTCTTAAACTCCTTCTCCTTTTCGGCCTTGTTTATGCCTTGGAGGGACTGGTCCTTTGCCAACTTGGCCTCTTGCAGCCGCTTGACGCGCTGGATAGTCTCATTGTCCGGTGAGCGACGGCGAGAGGCATATAACCGTGTGACAGTCGTTGACAAGAGGCGTCGGGGTGTCGAGGGCGATTGAAGTTGGTGCTGGAGGCGTTGCTGGAGAGGGCATTCGCTACTGATCGCGCAAGCTCGAGGGAGGCGTTCCAAGAGCTGCCTTCGAGGCGCTTGAAGTAACGACATGTTGTCTTTAGAGTAAGAAAGCGATCTGGGACGTAATTGGTCAATGCGACGCTGTTGACGTCGCTTCAATCGCTGTTGAAGGCGTCAAATACAGTTGGCGATGGTGGAAAAGATGGTCACCCTCAGTAACTTGTCTTATCGATAAGCCGGAAATCCTCGGGTCAAAGGCTGCGTCACGTCAAGTATCTACACAGGCATCACACCATGAATCATTCAAATACAACGACAATATGTATTAATCAAGCCAGGATATGACCTTGCGCTCAAGCGATAAATAGTCAAGACAGTCATCTTCACTGCAAGTTCGCAGCTTTACTAAAAATGTGGTAATTGAGCCTAATTATACAATCACACTTCTCTCTTCACCCAAACGCCTTTTGCATCCTTCCTTGCACCTTGTCCCTCTCAAGTCGCCTCAATCAGTCATCGTCTGTGTATCGAGGACCAGAAGCGGCGGGAGTCTCTGGTGCTCCATAGGCTGCAGGCGTAGGAGCACCGTAGTAGCCACTTGCAGCCGGCGTGGGAGCTCCAGCTGCGGGAGTTGGGGCCGAGTCTGCTCCCCATCCGCCCTGCCAGCCTCCAGGAGTAGGTGCGTTGACTGCAGGTGTGGGAGCCGAGTAGGCGCCGGGCGTGGGAGCGTTCATCGCGCCAGGAGTTGGTGCCCCGAGAGCTGCTCCGGGTGTAGGAGCATCGTAGGTTGAGCCAGATGCACCAGGTGTGTAACCCCATGAGTCGTTGCCGCTGGCTCCTGGGGTTGGTGCCGACACTCCCCAAGCAGGAGTCTTGGAACCTGATCCCCAACTGTCTCCTCCACCGTAAGCTGGAGTGCGTGATCCAGCACCAAAGGCATCTCCAGGAGCAGGAGTTCTGCCTCCAGCCTGCCAGGCAGGTGTGCGCGAGCCAGAGCCGTAGGCAGTTCGGTTCCCATCATAAGGGTTAACCGTTCGAGAGCCATCGGCCCAAGCGGGTGTGCGCGCACCAGACATGTCGTGAGCCTTCCAGGCCGGTGTTCGGCCACCTGCTGCGGGTGCTATTGCGAGTTAGCATCAAGAAACATTGTTCCAAACAACAAAACTTACTTCGTGATCCCCAGGCAGGCACCCGATCCGAGCCACCAGAGGCCATGGGCGTGCGAGAACCTCCCTGCCATCCTGGCACTCTGTCACCACCTCGTCCAGCACCTCCTGAGTAGCCTCCACGGCCTCGGCCACCGATCTCAATTGTAGCTCCTGTAGTCTTGTTCTTGAAGCTCAGGCAGTCTTTCGGAACTGTGATCGTCTTGCTCTTCGTATGCAGCTCGACACGAGCATGTGTGTCTGTCGTGTCCTTGACAATACCCAGTAGACCCTTGTAGGCGCCCTTCTTGATAATAACAGTCTGGTCAATCGCCTTGTCGCGGCCAAAGGATTTGGCAGGTTGAACGGGCTTATTCTCATTGCCGTTCTTGTGGAGCTTGAGCGCTGGGTTCATGGCATTCAAGTCTGGTCCTGATGATCCGCCACTGACTCGGCCACCCTTGGCCGCAATGGTGTTAACCATGCTGGCCTTGGTGACAAAGACACCCGCATTCTCCTTGCTATCGTTGGTGTGCAAGAACACATACGAGCGATGGATGTGGATGATCTTGCCCTGACGCTGTTGACCCGTGTACTCCTTGACGACATCCTCGAATCGAATCTCTGAGCCATTTCGGTCGGCAGCCACGGCGTTCTTTCGCTTCGGAAGCTTGTTGGCGATTTGCGATGGCATCACCTGGCGAGTATCTCCAAACTGGTCGAGAACAACGAGCGACTCACGGTCGACCTTGACAACACAACCCACAGTGGTAGGATCCAGCTGAACAAGGTCGTGAAGAGAGAACTGGCCGAGAGAGCCTTGTCCACCAATGTCGCTCGCTTCGCGAAGATCCTTGCTGAAGACGGTGATTTCAGCGTTGGTTTGATCTGACAGCAGAGTCACACGGTCGTCCTGGATCTTGACAACCATTCCGACCTCGTCTCGGAACTTGCTACCACCGATGACCTTGACATGGTCACCGACTCTGAAACGCTTGCGCAGAGCCCTGATGGGAACATCAATCTCCTGGCCCACGAGGTCACCCTCGGTAACCGTGATGGACACGACATCAGTCTGAACTCTCATCGCCTTACCCACCACACCCTTCTGTTCACCAGTGTAAACCTCGACAATGTCGCCAGGTAGGTATGTAGCTCGAGCTCCACTATCCTTCAAGCTAGCTGCCAAGGCCTTCAAGTCAAGGTTCTCAGTGCCATCCTCGGCGTTGGAGGCGAATCGTGTCACTTCCTCAAGAGATGGCTCGACTCCGGCCACGGTAAGCTGCTGAATCTTGATATCCTTGACTTGGAAACCATTCTCGAATTCGTCACCCATGTATTGCCAAGTGTTGGTGGTGGGGTTTCCCTGGATGTGTCGCGGGTGTCTCTTCCGAGCCTCGATCTCGCTGAACAGCCTCTGCGGAGGCCGAGGACCTGCGCTGGCGCCAAAGGGTCGCTTACGTTTGCCGTCTGCAGTAACTCCTGTGAAGGCATCGTCGCGCATACCATAGTCCAGTCTGGGAATGAAACGAACACGAGCCTCCAAACCATTCTCAGTAACGTCGATGACTTGCGCCAGATCTCCACTGTGCTTCATAGGCCTCTTAAGACGGACCCAGGCGCCAGGAGCCAGAGTAGGAGTCTTTTGAACGCGGAAGAGCTCAGGCATATCCTTGATCTCGACCAGAACCATCTTGGAGTGGGGATACACATTAAGCATACTGTCCAGCGCTCTCATGATGTCGGTCTGGCGTAGCGCCTCGACGTAGATGAAGCCCTTCATCACCGATTCGGTGCCGCCGCGCTCAAAAGCAGCAGTGATGGCGAGCTCATCCTTGGTACCAGCTCGCTCCTCAATGCGCTTCATGATGGAAAAGATAACCTCTCGCTCTTTGCCTTCCTTACATCGGACGGCCCAGATGCTGGGGTCATCAACACTGGGGAGGAGGAGTCGCTTCGGGACGATGGTAGCGTCTCGGAAACCCTTGCCCGAGCGTCGGTTACCGTATCGCTGCCGCAGGATTTCTGCCTGCTTCTCAGCATCCATGCTCGATTCCATATCTCGGCGTCGATCGAGCTCGCGATGTCGTCGGTCGTCATTGATTCCACCAGATCCAGGCATGTCGTCGGGATGTTCGTTGGCAATGAAGTCTCCTATCTCTTCGCCAAGGACTTCGTCGTCCTCGCCTTCATCCTCGTCGTCGACTTCGGCTTCGATATCGAAGAAATTGGCGCCTCTCTCCTTGCGGCGCTTCCGGCGATGCCCCTGAGAAGACAATTAGCACGTCTCTAGGGAGGTACCAGACCACCCGCTGGCGCAAAGTTCAGACTCACCTGCTGGACATCCTCGTCTTCTTCGTCTTCCTCCTCCTCCTCATCCTCGTCATCATCATCGCGGCGTCTTCCACCGTCATCTTCTTCTTCCTCTTCCTCTTCCTCTTCATCGTCGTCGACATGTCGCGATCTCGCAGGTCGCTCGTCCTCATCATCGTCATCGTCGCGATGCGCAGGGCTACTGTCACGAGCTCGCGATCTCGATTGTTGATCATCACCATCTTGCTCCTCGTCAGAAATGTCGGCCGGCGCGGGATTGAAATCCTCCTCATCCTCCGAGTCGTCGAAGCGCGAAGGGTCGTGGGAAGACATCGTGGCGAGGAGGCCGCGACACGTAGCGCGTCGGGGATCGGTTTGGGGGGTTTGCTCGAAGAATATGAAAGGAGGAAGAAAAGAGAATTAAGAGGCGACGATGAGAAAGAAAGAAAAGAGAAGCGCTTTGATGGATGACAAAGAACCTCGAGCGATGAGAGGTTTGAGATTCAAGGTTTCCAGAGCTTGATGCTGAACGGCAAAATCCCGGCCGTTGTGCAGGCAAGTCAGGCGCTGCACAAGTCGCATAACGCGTTATGTGACACGTGCTAATTTGAACCGAAAACTGTATCACGCACTGTACATACATCACGACCAACCATCAAGGACTCACTAGGTAGTGATATGGCATTTAGAAGTCAGGTCTTCGTTGAAATTGATAATATTCTTGTGCTTATGCTATAACTTTACTGTGCCTGTTGGTTGAGGTCCCATCTTGAATGAGCGAAGTCGGGCAAAAGGAGCACCTCTTGACGACAAACTTGTGATACTACAAGCTTGACTGCGATTGAAATGGCTCGAGAACAATCCACTAATCATTCAAAGAAGACAGACGCTTCATTGCAGTGTCGATAAAGCGTTGCGCATGACTCGGAAGCGCGTCTCGGGTGGTCGGTGTTGCAGAGACAGCAGGAGGCAAGACTTGGGCCTAGGTGATGGCCGAGGAAAAGAAACTGAGAGTTTACAACGGATATAAAGTTGAACTGGACAAGTAACTCGTAAACACATATGTGGCTGCTGAGATGTGCCTCAAGATAGGCATCATCTCACAACACACTCTCCTATCATACACAGCATCCCCTCCTCTATCCACTTTTCCTTTGTCCATCGACAGTCTGTAGTGCATGTTGAATAAGTCTATATCGCCGCCCGCGTCTGCTTTCCAAGTTTCTCCTCTTGGACGCATCTCACCCTGCCCCCTATATACCCTCATCGGTTGGACGCCCCATCCCTTGCTGGCGTATCCATGAAAGACCCGCCATCGGAACTGAAGGTTTCAGGCCGTAAAGTGTCGTCTGCTGTCGTGACCTTGCAACACTCATACATCGCTTGGTAATCACGGCATGTGCGACCCGAGTCCGTTGAAAGATCGCCAATGTCCATGATACACCTTTCATGTTGTTTTCATCAACCACTAACCTGACCCAAACCAGCCCACCACCGCGCCGTCCACGTTTTGATCCAGCAATCCGGCTATGTCGCAGATGCTCCGGCAACTTCAAAACCCTCGAAAAACTCCAGGCTTTGCATAATGCATGTACCATACCCTAACCAACCTCATTCTACATGAATCAATCATCAGTCCTCAGAGCATAGCCTTAGCTCTGCCCCATGCATAACAAATGACACCGCCAGCCCATTACAGGTCTTCACATGACTCGAGTTCCCCAGATGCCACGTCCAGCGCTCACTCCAAGCCACTCGCCGCACTCCGAGTTGGGCAAATGAGGCACCCAGCCGAGATTTCCAACCTCGTAATCGCATTGCCAGCTGGCCACAGGGCTTCTAGGGTTATCCTGTTGAGGCGCGCCGTTCATAGGCTGAGATCCATGGTTGTTGGAGTTGAGGAGATCCCAAAGGAGAACCTGGCAGTCGTCACCACCAGAAGCAAGCATACCCCGCCGTAGAGGCGACCATTCGATGCAGTTGATAGCTCCACCGTGGCCGCGGAGTTCGAGTAGGGCCTGGCCTGGTTGTCTCACGTCTAAGATGCGAATCGTGTTGGAGTCTTGAGCAAACGTGGCGAGGAGATGAGTGTCGTGTGGTGAGGTGGCAAGTCGTAGCAGAGGTGGAGGGTTCGCCATTGTCTGCTGGGCCAGCGTTGGGCTGATTCGACCGCCGTTGGGGTCTAGATATCTGTCAGTAGATGTACCAATGTTCAAGTCAAGGCAACCCACCTCTCTCCTCCTTGCCAGTGGGCTCGTAGATAATGGTCGAGTGCTCCAAGCTTCGCAAGTCAAACATGCGAACACTTCCATCCTGACCACAGCTAACAAATACGTCTACGCTCTTAGCGCAGAACCGCACATCGTAGACCTCCTTATCGTGGGCAATGAGTTGAGTCTTTGCGGTGAGCGAGGGAATATCCCAGATAGTACATGTCGTATCTATGCTAGACGTAATAATGAGACTCGGGGAGACGGTGTTCCAATCGAGTGACGTGAGTGGTGCGGTATGGTCTGGAGTCTTTGAGTTGGATAGCAGAGCAAGCGGCGTCAACTTGGTGACAGCGTTGTCACGTCGGCCAATCGTGTTGCTAGGAGTCGAAGGATTCTCGTTGGGCAGAGACCACAGGCGCAGGTGGTCGCCCGAAGTCGCAAGCAGGTCAGTAGACTGCTTCTGAGAAGAGGGCGGCTCCCACAACAATCGAGTCACGGGGTAAGAGTGGGTGGCTTCGGCAACTTTGGTGAAGTCGAGGCTATACTTGGATGTGCCTGGCGAGTAGACGTCCTGGGGAGTTTGGATAATGTGACTATCGAGGATTTGGATCTGGAAATGTCAGCAAAGGTGGTGAAGATGCGTTGGCATGGCATCAACGCACAAAGTTGTGGCCATCCTCGAGATAGCTCCCCACAGCCAGCTTGCCCGCACCGTTGCCCTGAGGTGGCCATTTGCACCAGTCAAAGGCGTAAATAGCCCAGGGAGCCAGATAATTGCTCGTTCCAGGTTGCGCGCCGGCTGGGTCGTATCCTCCTATGTTAGCTGGAGCGCCATCAGACATACTCGAGTCGGCTCGAGGACGAATGTCGGCTAGACCAAGCGGGGTGTTGGAGATGGTGCGCTGAGAACCGGGAGCATTGTACTTGGAGGGGTCGAGCGGCGACATGAGGTGAGAAGAAGAGGCGCCGCCAGGCGTCGTAGGAGTATAGGCGTGGTAGTTCGAGGAGCCGTCGTAGGCAGCGGCTGGGCTCGACCGAGAGTAGCTATGGGACATGCTCAGCGGGGGCTTGCTGGGAGTGGCGGCAGACGCGCTGGCGTAGTCGTGGGGCTGTTGGCCGTGCTGAGACTGATGATGCAGTGACTGCTGGGAGTGGTGAGAGTGCTGCTGGTGTTGCGGCGGCGGCTGGTGAGAGATAGATGAGGCAGGAGAGGCCTGCTGCATCGGCGAAGCCAAGTTGGGCGAGGCTGGGGCACCGCGAGCGGACAGGCCACCGGCGGGTTGGAGGACGTTGGGCACCGAGGACGCGGAAACGGGAGCGGACTGGTACTGGGGGTTGGCAGACGACTCCTGGAGCTTGATCTGGGGCGCGAATTCGTAGTCTTGCGGCGACATGGAGATTGGAGCACCGGTCTGGCTCAAGCCCGGCATGTGCAGTTCGTCTTGCTGAGACTGAGAGCCGGAACCAGAACCAGACATGTACGAAGAGGAGCCCACCTGCGTCTGACGCAGTGAAGGGGGGAACTGCTGTGATTGGCTCATGGTGACTGAGGTGTTCTAACTTCTGGCTGGGGGCCCTTTTGGCCAAAGAAGCTCGGTGGGCTGGCGCCAGAGACCGGAACAGATGGTGGAACAGTGGCTGGACGAGGGGAAAAGAGTTTAAAAAAAGAAGCGCGCAGACGACAACGGGAGATGCAAGTCGGGAACTGGACTGGAGTCAGTCAGAGTGGGTTAACAGAATCTCCCTCGGCCGTTAGCTGCTGAAGAGGCGAGGGTCTCGCTCGGCAGTTGATGGCTTGCAGTCGTCCGTCCCATCCGGGTGCCAAGCGCCTTTTGCTCGAGGAACAGATGAAACGAACCCTCGGCCTTGGATGTATTATTGGGCTCGCATCAGAGACAAAAGAAGGTTGAAGAAGGGGAAAAGAATGGGTTGCGAACGATGCTCAGCGGGGAGTTTGGAGAAGTGCGGGTGCGGGCGGCGGAGACAGTTCCGTTTGAGTCGATCGGGCGAGGCTACCAAATAGCGCCCAGGCAGAGGTGAAGGACGCGGATACGAGTGTTTAATGAATGGTTCGCACCAAGAAACAGCCGAGTTCTCGAAGCCGAGGGCAAACAGATGCGCCTCGCGAGAAGATGTTTGCTGCAAGTTTACGGCCAGGCGGCAGTTGGTGGTGGTGGAAATGAAAACCAATCTTGCCCAGTTTAGCAGTCCTACCTGCCCAAGGATGCGCCTTCCACTTCCAACGTTACCACCTCCCTGATATGATATGCGCCGGAAGATTGAAACGGCAGCAAGGAAAGGGCGACCAAGGGCCATGTATTATGATCAACCGTTGGGCATGCTTATCGACGGTAGATATCGTGTCTTTGATTGCTCATCGCTCATGCTGACAGCCCTAAGCTTTCACATCTATTCTGTAAGTTCTCCGATAAGGCACGCCATAAGGACTAGAGGAGCATATGATAGAATCTGCCTGCACACAACGCCTTTAGCTAAGGTTCTTCTGACATGCTGATAGGCAGGTGTCACGGAAAGCCTACAGAGCTCACCTTCACTTTAATCACATGGAGGGCAGGTGAAACCCCCGTGACGCGGCCGGAGGTCCCCACTCCCCGCGCCTGTGGATCGCAGGAGCTCTCAAACGGGGAATCATGGCAGGTGCACCCCAGGCGGGCACATGCCAACCCTGGAAGCTTTCAATTCTCAGCTTCAAATCTCCTTGTGACCTTATCCAACCCGCCATATGCCATTCACGACAGCGGATTATACTTCAACAACTGGCCTTTTTGGAATCGCGACACTTGGTGCAACAAATCTCACGGATTGTAGCTGGCAGCGCTCGACCGATCCGGTGTGAGACAGCTCTTACCCGACTCTGAGCGCATGTAGGCGACCGTCTTGCTCTTTGCGACGCTGGTCCCTTCTACCTCTCCTCACCGCATATCAGTTCTCGCGATCGAATTACCCCTCTTCAATATGCCGTCACCGTCTATTCTCGACCGCATCTCGAGTCCTCGCCAGGGGCTCTCCAGCTTATCGATACGCAGTCCTCCTGCGCGCGAAGTCAGCGAGTATGACTTGGATGACCTCGAACCGCGAGCCGAAGACCCTATCCTCGAGCAAAGGCCCCCAGGCCCCAGGCTTCGAAAGCCACTTCAAGCTACTTCCACTGCGTCAACTCAACAATCCTCTTCTCCATCTTCGCGCGATGGTAAACGTCGCTACTCCGACTCTCCCTCCCGAACGAGACCGAAGCCACTCTACGCCGGACCACCACCTCCAATTGCTGCGTCGGGTCTAATCCACCAGCGTTCTTCTCAACAACCAATTCCTTCGAACCAAAGTGACAGCGTGTGGGGATATGGACTGCTCTCACCAACCCGATTCGGGCTCGGCACTAGTTTGCTGGATCAGAAGCCGCCGGAGAGCCACCCTCGTCGCGATTCAATATGGCGGAGTATGCAGCGAAGAGAGAAAGCTATCGAGCGCGAGATTCAAGAGCTCCTGGACCTCCAAGCCTCGGGGCTGATTGCTGGTAGCGGGAATGGTTCTGAAAGGGACTTTGAACGGGACAGCGATACTGGCGAAAGCACATTTTACTCTACAGCCACCTCCAAGTCACAAATGGTCAACTCTTTGCATATTCCTACAAGATCGACGCGAGAAGGAAACGTCATTCCGGTGCGACAGCCTCCTCCGAAGAAGCCGAGAGGATTGAAGTCAGCTCGAACCGGCCTTCACCAGTCCATGCATGCATTATTTCAACTAAAGGCAGAAGAGGACGCCCATCTCGATACGGCTCTGGCGCAAAGAAAGGATGCTCTCACCTACCTCGACAAGATCAGCACAAGGAGAGATGAGATTTATGCCGAACTCGATACGCTTGAGAACAACGAGGAAGAACCCCTTGGTCGAGAGTTGCGCGAGCTTGGCGCAGAGCGTGAGGCTTTGGATCAAGATATCCGCCTCCTCGAAGAGAAACTGGTTGGGATGCGAAATCGTCGTCGATGGGTACGAGAGAAGATGGAGGATGTGAAGAACCGAAGAGAGGCAGGCTTGAGCGGATACCGAGCTGCTGGACGAGATGTGGACATGGAAGTACGAGCGCTGATGCAACGACCACCCATCACTCCATTGGATATCGACGCTCTTGGACCCAGCGCAAAGTCGCAGTCAAGAGAAGACGTCGAATCACTGCGAGGAACTGAATTTCTACAACTGAGACCAGAGCGCCGTACAGCCGAGATGGCCAGGACGTGGTGGCAAGGAGAGATTGGGATCCTTGAACGTCGCAAAGCACAGATATCGAAAGATCGCCAGGCTCTCGACGAGGGATCTCGGGTTTGGACCGAAGTGACCGGCATCGTCGCTGAGTTTGAAGCTGGACTCCGGGAGCTGATAAAGACTGGACCAGTCGACGACTCTGATGAATCTCAGCAGACCAAAATGCAGAGTCATCTGGCAAAGATGGACTCTGTCGTCGAAGCCCTGGAGGAGCGACTGGGTGTAGCTGAGCAGAAGGGTTGGAACCTTCTCATCTGTGCTATCGGCGCCGAGCTGGAGGCCTTCTTGGAGGCTAGAGCACTCCTCAAGGACTCGCTCGGTGTCTCGGATGAACCTCCAGTCACGGAAGAGTCGTCCGATGTCAACGGATCAAGAGACGAAAGCGAAGAACCAAGCCAAGAGAATCATGAAGAGAGTCACGATGAGAGCGACAATGAAGTACCGGCCGACTTGTTGGTATCGAGGTTCGAGGACCACGACCATGATCCCCCGGATAGTCCTCAACAGCAGAGCGTGGTGCTCAGGCGGGATAATTCCGAAAACAGCGACGTTCCGCCGGCGTTTCTGACAGAGCCTCAACAGAAGGTGGACTAAGGGAGAGGAGTGTTTACGTTTTAATATGAATCATGACAGTGTACGGACTTGAATAGATATCAGACTACAAGGGTTGAGGCGTGTATTGTCCCCGAGATTGACCTCAAGCAAAGAGCGGTTGGACAAGGGAGCAGGAGTTTTTCTCATGAATTCGGTATCATTGATCCAATGTTCGCATTCCTAATCATATATACCCGAACGCCGCTATCAAGATCTGGTGCGTCGTGAAGAGCCGAGGTTCGTGCTTTGTCATGGTGGTAGGTAACGTAAGACTTGTCCCGCATCTTCCAAGTGCCCGTGGCAGAGTCGTCGGTGCGTGTGCGCAATGTATTGGCGCCCAGAAAACGTACGTAAATCATCAATCGCATCCCAAGGTTTGGCCGTGATCGTGCTCGAGTCGGAGGGGGTTCATGGTATCGAGCCAAGTAAGCGGTGAACCCGCAGACTCCTGCCAATGTCTAGCTCATCGAGTTCGCTCAAAGAAGCCGCTCGAGCCGGCAATGGCAACAGACTGATCCATGACCCATTCACCGACTCCCAGGTACTTGGTGATCCAGCCGGAAACCTCCTTGTTCTCGCCGGCGACCTTGTCCGTCTTGAAACTGTATCCAAACGATTCGTGTCAGAGCGTTGTTTTCCCATAGGCGGTGTAATCTCGAAAAGGAGAAGAGAGCGCAGAGACTCACGTCAAACCGGTCGATCGCTTCATTCCAGCGAGGAAAGCCGAGACTATGGCATAAGTTAATGGTTTGTCATGCAAGAGAAGCCAAGCAATGCGCGAAACGAGCAACCTCGGCATGGGGTTGGATAACTCACTGAGAACGGCGTCGAAGGCATAGTGCGTCAACCGTCCGACCTTTGACCAGAGTCCCAGAGTCAGCAGGTCGAGGAGCTGCAAGAGAAAAAAGTCTTTAGACGTGCCAGGCCAGAGAGCGACAGCGGCATCAGACAAGAGCGGGAGCTCGGGGGGGGGGGGAGGCAGGCTTCAATGTCGGGAAGCGGGGGAAGTACATACCACCATGATGGGCAGCTTCTATTGAGATGTGTAGGGCGCGGTTTGGGTGGATTGACGTTGAATGACCCTAGCGTAGGTCTAGAATTGTTTCCCGTAGTTCGATATGAATCGCAAATAGATACAAGGCTGGTCGTTCAAGGTGATAGACAGTTGATGGAGTCGCTAGTTCGTCATGCGACAACGACAGCTGGGGAACGGGAGTCTGGGGTGGGTCCCCGGCTCACCGGCGCCGAAAGCTCCGGGGAGCGTTGGCTGGACGACCTCCATCGGACCCAAGCATGCACTCTCAGCTGGCACCTTCAAGTTTCACGTGTCGACGGAGACTCGAGATCTGAGCGTCCTAAATCGCTGGGTCTCGTGACATGTGACATGGTGATAAAGATAACGACGACCTCAGTTGAAAGAGGAAGAAATCACCGGGGTTGAGCCGATGAAAGATGGCTAGGCCAGGAATGGGTAGAGGTTCTGCTGGAGTCAGTCTTTGGTGGCGCACATTATAAATGAGGCATCAACATCGCCCAGGACAAGCCTCAGGGCGGAAGTTCCAGATTAGGAACTAAGACGGCGAACCTCTGAATGGCCTGGGCTGACCCGGTCATGATGGGTCTCATAAACGATGCAGCACACGTTTCCATCTGCAGCTATTCAGCCGCTAGCATCGTAGTCGCCGTCGAGGGACCCCTCAGCGACTCAAGTTCCTGGCATTCGGCCTTACTCGAACCGAGCCCAGAGAAAAAAAAAAACCGAGTCCAGACGATGGAGGGGTCCAAGGGTCCCAAAAGCACCGCCGAGCTCTCCGTTTTGTCTAGAGCACGAGATGGAGGAGGGGGAGGGGGCAAAGCAAAAGCAAAATCCCTCATGATGGACCCCCGCGTGGGCCAGACTTCTTGTTACTTGTTCGCTTCCTTCCCCCAACGGGTGATATCTCCCGATATCTGGAGATGGAGTCGGTCAGAATGCCGTTACTCAATGCGATGAGCTGTGTCTGAAACCTCATTCGCGCCTCTTGGGTGAGGGGCTGCTTGTAAGTGGGTTCCCGCCGGCGTCTTTTTTCTGTTGAAAGACAGGTCGGTCAGCAAAAAGCCATCGAGGGATGCCATGCCAAGCGTCTTGATCGATTTGTCAAGAGATGGGGGCTTGTTCGTTTCGAGCTTGGAAAGGCATTCTCCGGCAGCGTGGAATTGTCTCCGCGGTCAAGAGTCTCTCCGCATCGACATGGTTGTAGTTGCGGTTTGAACCCTAACAACCTGTCTTGAGTTGAGTGTGATGACAGGAACCAGGAACTCATGACAGCACTGTGAACCGTCCCGTGTTTGATAGGCCCAGCTGACAGTATCATGGGCCCGTTGTCTCTCCTTGCGCGTCATAGACATGTGCTCTCTTAAACTCCAATGGTTGAGCCGAGTCGTCACCTGTGTCTCAACTCCAACCGCCTTCTAGGTTGAGGTAGGGAATGGCCCTGCAGCTATCTCCATGCCAAGAGACGCCTCCAACCCTTACCTGTATGCAATAGTCACACAAACCCCGACTCCAATCGTATCAGCAACCTCAGCAACATGCCGCTCAAATAGCTGACTGATTGGGTCCCCTTGCCAGCCAGAGCCCAATCAACGCCTCGCCGGCCGTTGTTGAGGCGTTAGGTAGAGTGACAAAACAAGGTCAAGGTCAGTGCCCTTGAATCTGATCGAATGAGGGGAGAGGCAGCTCATTCGCTGGTGCTGGGCGCGTCTTTACGTTGGCACCATCAAGTACCCTGCCCGTGGGAGGGAGGAAAAAGTGACTCAACGGTTTTGTACGTGTACAAAGAGGATACAGTCAGCGACGAGCCGGGGATGACAGCTAGAGCACTGAATATTGGAACATGGGCATCGTGATGCTGAAGCAATGGACGAATATTGCTTTTCATTTTATAGCTTCGGTTTTTCTTCTTTTCTCGCAGGGTAGGTACGATGCATCTCCAGCCCACTTGCCTGTGTGGGACAAAGCAGTTCGCGAGCGAGGGAAGGAGCTAATGTACTGTCGGCTGCTGCAGTAGCGGGCGGAGCACTTTGCCCCGAGAGGCCACTGTAACGATGGTAAAAGCCACCTAACGCAGCGGCGGGGATTGGTGGGGGAGGCAGCTACCCAGGAGGGCAAGGCAAGCAGCTCCAGGTAGCGCCTTGCTGCAACCTCCAACGACGACATGAACCATGGCCGAGAGGCAAATACACTGGCCATGGGTGTCTCTGAAATGCTCGAGCTTCGAGAAAGATGCGAGATTCTGTAGAGATGGCAAAATTAACGAAATCGAAATCTAGATCTATGATACAGACCCCTTGAGCTTCTCATCTGGCATCTGACACGGAAAGCGGGGTGCAAGGAAGCTCCCCATAATTTTTGAACCAGATCGCCAGAATGCAAGAAAAAATAAGAAAAATAGCTCCCCCATCTCACCAAAAACTACACCACAGAGAAAAAATGAGGCGGACTGGGAATTCTCCGTACCTCTTGGGCATGTACTCCGTAGCGCTACATCGCTCGTGGTTCCTTCCTGGCCTGGTGGCAGTGCCTTACCTGCCCATGGTAAGGTGAGGTACGTATGTTTTGTTGTCCGGGGAGGAAGGAGCAGAGAAAGGTGGTGGCCTCGTTAGTTTTTTTCCCTTCTTTTATTTTATCTCATCACCACCATCACCACACACCAACTTTACTTCTCCTCTTTCTTTTCTTCTTCTTCATCCTCCCTCCGATTCTTCTCCCTCTGCCGCCTGCAGCCTTATCCTCTCGCCTCCACTCCCCCCTTTCATTGTCTCGACCTTCTCAAGCTTCCTCGTCCGTCATCGAACGTCCTGAAATAACACCAGGGAGAACGCACGTTCCTCTTTCTCTCTGACCACCTCATCTTCTTTGATTACTATCGTACGGTGCTACACTCGTACAACGAAGCCTAAAGACTCCTGTAAGTCGACCTGCTGCACATGAATGGAGACGACCGCGGTGGCTTGGGCCCAGGGGAACGAGGGATCCAGTCTGGCAACAGATGGCGATAGCAGGCAGTGGCAATATCTGGCTCGACAGCATCGCATCGCATAGCATATCATGCTCTGTCAGGGCATGGTCCTCTTTTGCGATTCGAAATCACACCAGATTGTCGAAATCCGTCTCGCCTCGTCTCTAGGCCCGATTATTCGACGGCCCGACATCTGTTTGACCCGGCCCATCAGCTCAGCTTGCTGAGCCATGTTGTCTCTCTGCCCTAGCCAAGCCAGTCCAGTCCAGCCCTTCTGCGTCGCGCCGATTGCTCTGCCCACCAACAAATGCCACACGCCCCATCGCAATCGCCCATCCCACCACGTCACTTCACGTCAGATCCATGCTCGCCGCCCCAGCGCCCGCCCCTTGTCCTTGCCCACAGCTCAGGACATCAACCCCCCGTTCTGTATGGTGCACTGCAAGTGCCCGCATAACGACCTGATGTCTCCCTGGGCTGGTCGCAGCGTTTGCTACAGGTGTCTTGTTTGTCCGACAGACATATAACGTTTGCTCTGTCCGATTGCATCTGTCTTGCTTCTTCCCTGAATCCTCATCCTTCACTTCCACCACCTGAGCTACCCCGCCGATAGCTCCTCCACCACCCACCAATTTACCCTTGATAGTCGGTTTTGTAGCTAACCCCTCCTTTCACCATGGCTCAGAGACCTTCGCACAAGCGCGCCCAGAGCATCATGGCCGCCACCGCTCAGGACCACCTCGAATTCGGAGGCAAGATCTCGTGGCTTGCCTCCCTCAACACCGCCTACCGACCTCAGCGCAACTACCGCCGCTCCTCCATCATTTGCACCATTGGTCCCAAGACCAACTCGGTCGAGGCCATCAACAACCTCCGTGATGCCGGTCTTAACGTCGTCCGCATGAACTTTTCCCACGGATCGTACGAGTACCACAAGTCGGTCATCGAGCACGCCCGCGAGTCCGAGAAGACTCACGAAGGTCGCAACGTCGCTATTGCTCTTGATACCAAGGGTCCCGAGATCCGAACGGGAAACACCCCCAACGATGAGGATATCCCCATCTCTGTTGGTCATATCATGAACATTACCACCGACGATGCCTATGCCACCTCCTCCGACGCCGAGAACATGTTAGTCTAATACTTTGCGCATGCCTATTCTTGCTGACCTCTCTAGGTACGTCGACTACAAGAACATCACCAAGGTCATTGAGCCTGGCCGTGTCATCTACGTCGACGACGGTGTCCTCGCTTTTGACGTTCTCAGCATTGAGGATGAGCAGACCATCCGGGTCCAGGCCCGAAACAACGGCGCCATCTGCTCCAAGAAGGGTGTCAACCTTCCCAACACCGATGTCGACCTGCCCGCTCTTTCCGAGAAGGACAAGGCCGATCTCCGATTTGGTGTCGAGAACGGTGTCGACATGGTGTTTGCCTCGTTCATCCGCCGCGCCCAGGACATCCGAGA
This sequence comes from Fusarium solani, assembly GCF_023522795.1. Classification (NCBI taxonomy): domain Eukaryota; kingdom Fungi; phylum Ascomycota; class Sordariomycetes; order Hypocreales; family Nectriaceae; genus Fusarium; species Fusarium solani. The sequence continues at coordinate 2,533,114 of NW_027072148.1, read as the reverse complement.
TATCCGTGAGGTTCTTGGTGACGAGGGCAAGAACATCCAGATCATCTCCAAGATTGAGAACCGACAGGGACTTAACAACTTCAAGGAGATTCTCGAGGAGACTGACGGTGTCATGGTTGCCCGTGGTGACCTTGGTATCGAGATTCCCGCCGCCGAGGTGTTTGCTGCCCAGAAGAAGCTCATCGCCATGTGCAACCTTGCTGGCAAGCCCGTCATCTGCGCTACCCAGATGCTCGAGTCCATGATCAAGAACCCCCGTCCCACTCGTGCCGAGATCAGCGATGTCGGTAACGCCATCACTGACGGAGCTGACTGCGTCATGCTTTCCGGCGAGACGGCCAAGGGTAGCTACCCCTCCGAGGCCGTCAAGGAGATGCACGAGGCTTGTCTCAAGGCTGAGAACACCATCCCCTACGTCTCCCACTTTGAGGAGCTGTGCACTCTGGTCAAGCGACCTGTCAGCACCGTCGAGTCCTGCGCCATGGCTGCTGTCCGTGCCTCTCTGGACCTTGGTGCCGGTGGTATCATTGTTCTGTCGACCTCGGGAGAGTCGGCCCGCATGCTGTCCAAGTACCGACCCGTGTGCCCCATCTTCATGGTGACGCGAACCCCCACAACCTCTCGATTCGCGCATCTGTACCGTGGCGTGTATCCCTTCCTGTTCCCCGAGGCCAAGCCTGACTTCTCTGAGGTCAACTGGCAGGAGGATGTGGATCGCCGCATCAAGTGGGCCGTCAACAACGCCCTGGAGCTCAAGGTCCTGACCCCCGGCGACACCGTCGTGGTTGTTCAGGGCTGGAAGGGTGGTATGGGTAACACCAACACCCTGCGCATTGTCAAGGCTGACCCCGAGCACCTTGGCATTGGCCAGCTCAACTAAGAGCAACGTCTTGTGGCTGTGGCCTTGAGACCGGAGTGGGGAGTGATTTAATGCACATAAGTAATGATAGACAGGGCAACGGTTGTTTCCAGGGTTTAGGGTATCGGAATTTCGAGTTCTGAACAATCAAAGGAATAAAGCAGGGGCAAGACCCCACTGAGCATAAATCTGTGTCTCCAGTGACTGTCACATTGTTTATCTTCTTGATACTAACTTGTCCAATTCCTATCAACTCTGACAAGGCGGTGACCGAGTTGTCGTCAGCAATGCTTCGTATACGCATCGTGAAGGATCATGCAGGGAGATGGGCAAAGCGCCAGCCGCGCGGAAGAGGCAGTAGCATATATGATATGACAGAAGAAGTTGCTTTGGCTGAAGGCAACGGATAAAGTTCATGCATCCTCACCGTCAGCCCGACGCCAACCAGCCAACAACGTGGGCATATGCGGCCAAGGATTAGCTATGATATGATACCCGAGGGAGAGGCAAGCAAAAAGCCACGATGCAAGGCGGCCAAGGGATCTTTGCATGGACACTTGAAACCCCTGGACGATACGATACGATACATGAGATCATGATGCGGTCCTGGTCCGTGTGCCAGGGCTCTAAAGAGTGGGCTGATTTCACGTCAGGGGAAAAAGAGTCATAGCCTCGAGGTGGCATGATGTTTGTAACAAGTTTCTCGGGCCGCTGCTAGTGAGACCTCGTTCGGAAAGGGCATGTCGTTGGCCTGGAACTCGAGTTTGAGCCTTTGTTCTAGAAGCGGGTGTATCCGCTGGGCTTGGCATGAGGCGAAAGAAAGTCATGATGGGAGTTTGGGTCTGTGCTTTGGGGGATAGTTTTTGTATCAGGCCATTATTAGGGTTGTCGAGGGGATGTGTTGAGGGTTTGGTGTTTGGGTGAGGGTATTCTGAGTTCTTTCCATCTACATCAACATGCGTAGGTGAGGTGTTGATCGAGAATCGATACAGGAACGTTGGAACTACTCGCTATAACAAAGGGGAGGCTCTTTGTTCTTAGATGAATGTTCACTTGCAGGTGGATGTTACTTGTTGCTCAAGTCCTCTCAAATATGAGCAAGCCGAATGAACAAGGGCGAAAGGGCCAAGTACAGAAATAGATACAGAGGTAGAAGACCCGACAGTACTGAACTCCATGTTTTTGTGTTGTAAGACTATGTATGGATATCCTTTGTAGTCACGAATATTTAAATCTCTAGACATCAGGCTCATATTGCTTCCTCACCAAATAGGCAAACAAGTCTGCAACCGACTCCCCTCTCACGCACTCACCGAAAACCTTGAGTCCAAGCCACCACCAAAAGCCATGTGTTGGACTCCTACCATCAAGTTTGACGGCTGCGGCCACGAGGAGCCTCGCCCCAAATCGCAGATCTCCGCTGGAGACAGGGTTTGGCTGCACGAAGAGAACGGGCAGCTCTACAGACGCTGCCCCGAAGCTGCAAGAACCGGCGTCATCTGCGAGGATGTTAAACCGTATCTTGCGCTGACTGTGAACAGGAAGGGGAACTGTGGTAAGTGCAGGGATGAGAAGGAGAGTACCACTGAGGAGAGTAAGTAGACTTGCACGTTTAGAATGTGCGAGTTGGGGTGTGTGAGTGAGTACGTAGTAGAGTAGACGTAGACGTAGACAAAGAAGGAGGCGTTGGGGGCGTTAAATTGACTTGTTTGTTTGTTTGCATTTACATCATGAAACTAATACGTGATATAAATACATTAAATATCAATTAACTAGCCCTTTTATCTATCTAAACCCTGAGTATCCCATATAACTTTTAACATTATGTATCAATATGCCTCCCACCAGAAACGCCGTAGCAAAAACCCATCTAAAGATCCTTGAGCTCAAACTTCTTCCTTAGATGCTCACCATACTTGATAAACAACCAAGGCGCAGGAATAAGCGCAGCAGCGATGAAGCCTAGCAGGCTGTTTCCCCAGCCCATGCCCAGCTTGTCAAACATGGGTAGACCAGCAAGAGGCAATACACCGCCGGCGATGGAACGCATGACGGCGTTGGCGGCGAGTGCTGAGGCTGCGTAGACGGTGAAGCTGTCGACGAGATACATTTGGAGGGTCTATACGTGCAGTTAGTAGCTAGAAGCGGCATGGGGAGAGTTGGGGGCTTACCATAAAGATAATAAGGTTTCCAACACCCATGACGGCAGTCCCGATAATAGGCGCAATCCAATGAACCTTGTACTCAGCAGTCCACCCATAAATAAACAAACCAGCCGGCAAAAAGATGGCTCCAGCCCTCAGAGGAGGGAGTCGATACTCTGGCTTCATAACCACAGGCTGCTGCTCCGTAGGCCCCGTCTCCTCATCGCTGCTGGTCTGCGCCTTGGCAGCCATCTTCTTCATGTTCCTGTCACTCGAGATGGAAAAGTAAAGAACGCCGATCATGGATCCGATTCCGAGGCCGAGGAATGTGAGACCGGAGTTGATGGTGTTGAAGTGGTAGATGCGCATGAACAAGGGTGTGAGACTCGTAAACATGAGGTACAAGTATGCGTACGAAAGACCGACGTAGAGACCGCATATGATGCAGATGGGCGAGAAGAGGAGCATCTTGAAGGGTCGGAGGATGCCGCGTTTGAAGTAGTCGGCGGGACTCAGGCCAGCGTCGAGTTTTGATCGGAGCCTATCGTTTCCGGTTTCTTTTCGAAGACGGCGGGCCTTGTGTTCGAGGATAACAGGCGCATATGTTTCGACCGCGAAGATGAAGAAGATGACGGTGATGGTCCCTGAGATAATAGTGATGATCCAAAAGACCCAACGCCAACCGAGAGAATCTGTAACCACACCGCCGATTATGGGTCCGATGATGGGACCGAGAAGAGGTCCAATTGAGAAACTGGCCATGGCTGTACCTCGCTTCTCCTGAACAATCATGTCGGCGATGGAACCTCCTCCATTAGCCATAGGACACGATCCAAACACGCCACTCAAGAATCGAAACGCGATGAGAGTACCTAGACTCGGAGCTTTTGCGCAAGCAATGACAAAGACTATGCAATGTTATCAATTAGTTCCTCAGCGAGGCAAATAAACTGACCAATGAAGCCAACGTTGCCAACGTGGTAGACAATAACACGTCCATACAGCTCGGACAGGGGAGCAAAGACCATAGGTCCAGCAGCGAAACCGAGGACATAAACCGAAACACAAAAAGAGGCGAGTTCAGAGGATTTGCTGCCAAACTCGAGCATGAGTTCAGGAACACCAGGTGCAAACATGGCTACACGCATTAGCTGTCTTGAACGGTTAGTTAGGGGATGAGATCACTTACAAGAAGCCAAAGGCGTGACAAACGTCAGAGAACTGACGAGAGCACAGTTGAGAACCTTTCTCCACGTCGGAAAGTTGTACGGATTCTGAGGATCCTTGTCGCCCTCCCACCAAACAATATCACTCTCACTCTCCTCACTATCACCACTCTCCTCCCCACTCTCCCCATCCTCCTCATTCCCCTCTTCCTTATTCCTCCGCTCTTGCAAATCATCAAGAACCTTTCTATTCTCCGCCGCAGCAGCGCTGCTGGCCCTTCTAGCACGTCTGCTGCTCGCGATGCTGGCTCTTCGCTTACGCTCGTCGGCTTGGGTGGGCACGAAACCCATGCTGCTGGGGATATCGGCATCGTGGCCTTCGTCGACGGCCTCGCGTGTCTTTTCCTCTAGTGTTGGTTCGCGTCTTAGTTCGTAGGATGTCGTCTTGTGTGCGGACTCGGTTGGAGCCATGCTGGCTTCGGCAGCCATGTTGTAAGTCTTGACTCGACAGTTAGATTCAGCTACCACAATTCAGGCATGTAGTCATTTTCATCAGAGGCATCAAGCTGCCATTGAGACTGAAGCCATCCGCATTTCCGCTTTGGGCAATTCCTCGGCTTGACATGGTGGAGGTCAAGATGTACGTACCTGCGCCTTTCGCGCTTGAATCCCTCAATTAGATCTAATAAATGAGTTCTCTGAATAATATTCGCTACTCTTAATCGTCGCGTAATCGATCGTATCAACTCGTGTCCACAGAGGTGGTGTGACAGTGTATAAAAGAGGAGAGCTGCCCCGAACAGATATTCGATCAGATGAGATTCTGCACGGAATGACCCAAACTCGCAGAGCGGAACGAAAGATCTTGTCCCTCGGCTTCGGCTTCTTGGACAGAGAACGGAAGTAATGTTCAAATCGGGTGTGGTGACCGGTTAAAAGTAGATCGCTTGACTTATACCCCAGACTTGCCAATACCAAGAGAGTGAGGGGAGGACAACATTATATAAGGGAGCGGTCAAGAAAAGGAAGGTCAACAGAGAGAGAGGCGAAAATGTGAATAATGATAACAGGCATCGTCCATTCATCTTATTCCCCTTGGTAGGCTCATCTGATGTGACGGGACCCCCAAAAACAACGAGAGGGGGACCCGGGTATTTCGAGGCCCGTGGACCAGGATGGCCTCCTTCCGATGTCCTCGGGACCAGAAGAATCAACGAAAAAGGACCCCAGTTTCGGGCTCTCGCTCTCGGGGCCATCGCAAACTCCGCCGACTTGCGCAGAAGAGCATCTCGTTATCGTTCAAAACGAAGGACCCCTGGACGGGAGAAGCACCCGGGCTCCATTGATTTGATCGTCTCCCGTTCAAGTTCACGCCACCTCGTGCGAACCCTTGACGACTTCTCGGCCGATCAACGTCTCATCACCGTAAAATATTCCGTTGGACCACCCCCGGAAGTCGGCACGCCCTCTGTCTTCCCCACAGAAGTGAAAAAGGGTGGTGCTTTAGCTTGGTAAGCTGAAGCCTGAGCAGACTCGCTATGAGACGGGTCCGAGATGAAAAGAGCCCAGCTGTAATCATGTTAAGCTTACCCTTCCGAGTGGAGGCACGGGTGGTCCCCTTTGTTGTCATCTCGGTTGCGTGACAAAAGTCTCCCAACCCAACATCAAACAGAACAGCTATATCCGTCTCCCGGAGTTAGGCATCTTGTCGGACTTGATCCATGTCGTAAACATTCTTTTTTGGAAATACGTACAGTTTCTCTCTTTGGGCAACTGTTATGGGTTTTCTCCCTGGCTCCGCATCTGTCGCCTTGTTAGTGGAGAATTGACCACCCGTAGCCAAGACCCATAGCGAGACCAAGGATCTGATAAACAAGGAGACGTGTGATCTTCAGCCAAGATCAATGCCTCCCTTCGTTTCAGAGACCCTCGGAAAAAGTTGGCGTCCGGCAAATGCAGTCGCCGATCGTCGCATTTTCCCAACGTGAACCATCCTCTCGGGACCATTAGAAAATCAAGCCACAGATCAACATCCAGTGCCAAAGATCCGACACCCTTGTCTAGATCCCAGCCATGAGGCTGTTCTTAGCGCTACAGGTCGCGTGTCTGGCCCATTTGGCGTCTTCTCAGCAGATCCCGCTCAATGAGCAGCTGTCATCGCACTCCGAGTCAACAGACCACGACAACAATGACATTCCAATTGCTGATGCTGCCTTTGAGCAGTATATCCGGGACAAGATGGCTCGATGGCATGCCCCTGGTCTTGCCATGGCCATCCTCGACGGGAACAAGACGTGGACGAGGGTGAGTAACAACTTGGGTGTATCATTCATAACCAACTGACGTCTTCAACAGGGGTTCGGATATGCTTCACTAGACCGTGAACAGGTCACACCCTCAACTCTTTTCTACTGTGGCAGCATGACAAAGTCCTTGACTGCTGCCGCCCTGTCACTCCTTGTAGACCATTCCCAAGACTATGCCGACATCCAATGGTCCACGCCCGTATCTAGCCTCCTCCGAGAAGACTTTGTTCTTTCGGATGACTGGGCCACCAGCCACATCACTGTCGCCGATGTACTCTGTCATAGAACCGGGTACCCGAGGCACGACTATGCTGGCCCGTTCCTCAACTCGTCCGAAAACATGGCCCACGCGTTCCGCCATCTGCCAATGGCTGGAGAGCCGCGCGCGCAGTGGAGGTACAGCAACTTGATGTACGGAACCATGGGCTACCTGATTGAGACGCTCACGGGCTCTTCTCTTGCTGACTTCTTCCGAAATCGGCTGTGGCTTCCCATGGGGATGCGCAACACCTACTTGCATCCCGATGATGCACTGGCCAGCGAGAGTACTCTGGCAGTCCCATATTACTGGAACAACGACACAAAGACATATGGCGAGATCCCATGGAGAGATGAGCAGAATATCGCCGGTGCAGGAATGGCCATCTCATCCATTCTCGATTGGTCTCGATATCTGCGGCACATGATCGACGAGACAGGCCCCATCTCCAAAGCTGGCCATCACATACTCAAACTTCCACACATGGTTGTCGAAGAAAGCGAGCGGCTCTTCACGGGCCCCGTCTACTACGGTTTTGGTTGGTTTGGAAGTGTCTTCCAAGATGAGCCAGTTTGGTGGCATTCCGGTCTGGTCAACAGCATGATGTCCATAATGCTCATGATTCCGAGCAAGAAGTTCGGGTTCGTTATCATGCTGAACAGTGAAAATGCCCCTGCACTCGACTCCATTATTGCCAAGACCCTATACGACTTTTTCCATGTAGAGGAGGGAAAGCGGCAAAACCTGGAAGCAAAGTAAGCACCTTATTTTCTCTTATCGAGCCACAAGGTCCTTTATCGTACCAGAAGCTGACAGTATCTCCAGCTGGAACCAGACATATGCAGAGTGGGAAGAGCGCCTTGGCAACTGCTCGAATAGGTTGTACCCTTCTCTGCCATCCCCTCCTATTCGGGCCCCGCTGCCACCAGGGAGGTTTGCTGGTGAATATCATCACCCAGGCTATGGTCCAATCTCCGTCTCTATTAGTTGCGACAAATGGGAGGCTCCCTCTGACTCTCCTGCACCTCCTTCCACCACCGAGGACGGATGCAGGCTGATGGCGTCCAAGACGGACAACTTTGGTAAACAAGTCTCGTATCAACTGGAGCACAAGTCGGGAGACTATTGGGTGGGTTGGCTCTTTAATGACGACTTTGCGAGTGTGAGACGACCAAAGGAATGCTACCGAGCTCAGTTCCGGGTGGACGAGACAGGACGTTCATATAGTTTTGGTCTCGACATTCGGATGGAAGGCGAGGATGTACCCTTGATCTGGTTTGAGAGGCAGAGGTAGAGATTGCTTGATGGTTCACCTCATCGGATAAACCCTAGCTTGGTGAGGTGATCTCTTAATTCATGGAGGTCGGCTAGTGTAGTCGAAGAATGCTCCTTTAGACATTCGCATTGTAGACCAAGTATCTTGGCCTCTCTTGACTCGTTGCCTGCAACAGATGCGACCATGTCACTCAGCTGTTGAGCTCTTGCTGCGAGCGTTGACTGAAGCTCAATTATCATGGCCGTCATCATTGAAGCGGCAGAAGCTTTTGGTGCCACAAAGGATCCGATTCGGATCTCGGGGATGTCGAAGCTGGGTTCATGGTCGTCGGGCAACATGGCAGTTACTTTCGCACACAAGTGAGCGTGATCGACGATACTATCAAAGATTGCCAGGAGCTTCAGGTGGCAAGCGAGTAAAAGATTAACGGTAGAGTGATCAAATGGTAGTTGAGGTCTAGTCCGTAGAAATCCATGTACCCTGTGCATGCAATCTGGGATATTGCATATGTCTTGCTCTGGTTGGAGTAGCTCGAGTACCTCGGGATATAACGCCGAAAGCTTCTGAGCTCTCTGTAGTAAATTATCAAGAGTGGTCTGAAGGTTGAACTTTGCAGTCAAGCTCTGGGGAATCTCTTTAAGCTGATGTGTCGAGACGTGATGTTGCACAGGGCTGGGAAAGTCTTGTTGCAGATGGTCCAGTGAGACCATGAGGTCGGCCAACTGTGACACTGGGCTGGGAGGTGTTGGGTCTGCTTCATCGCTCACAGGAGGGGTAGCTGTTTGCGGGTTTGCGCCAATATTGCCCAGAGGATCAAATGTCTGGCTGTCGAACTCAAGCATAGGAGACCAGTCAAAGGCGGTATTGTCGGGCTGGCGGAGTGATCGAGCAGGAGGACTAAAGATACAAGAGACGCCAGCCTTGACGCAGCGGCCACAAACTATAGAGCCCGGTATCTTTGTGCATCGTAGCTTTTTGTTGTGGCAGCGATCACACGCTGAACGAAGGTCGGCCATGGTTGAGTTCATGATAATGGTGTAGGAGAAGTAGATGCCTGGGATCTATGGCGGGGAAAGAGGCGTAGCTGAAAGGAGTCCGGGTTACCCTGTACCATGACATAGAAACGGGCGGGCAAAAGAGGATGATTGGACAAGGCAGGCATTGGAAATGAAGCCTGGACTTTTTCTCTGCTATTTTCATCCATGTCAGTCTATATTTCCATCCAATCTATTTAAATCGGTCTGCATTGGTCAATCAGATGGCCTCACGCTGGCTGGTAATCCTTGCCTGGACAACGCACAACTTGTACAGGCACTCAAATATTCAACTTCCAAAGCAGAAATAAAAAAGAAAATTCCTCAAGGAAACACACATTCATAATTTACATGACTCACCTCTCATCTGACCTGTCGGATATTGCTACGTGGTGGTGTATCCCCAGCACACGTTACCTAGGTCCCTTGTGCTCCTCCCTAGGTAGTCAGCAGCCACTAAACACCACCACCACTTCCGAGCTTCACACCTGAGAAACCCTCCTCTTGCACCTCCTCCAAAGCTCTCCCACCATAACCCCCCCCGCCTCTATCATCGCCCGTCATCTTGCCCTCGGCGCATCATGACTGCGATGCTTTCTCCTCAATTTGATGCTTCTGCCTCCAGAACATGTCGCTGATTCCCTACCAGCCCCATGAGGGCCGGGAGATCGTTCTGTACGTCATAGTAACCTTACCTCGCATTGCTCTTTGACTCCAACGCCTGCTGACCTGTGCAGCCGCCACCACAACGCCATTGTCGTCCGCGACTCTCAATCTCATCGTCTCGAAATCCGCGCAGTTACAGAGTGTCCAACATGTCATCAGCCGCTTACCCGTCCTGACTCGTCTGATGATCGCACCTTTGATCGTTCCTTTGGTCCACGTCGAGAGAGCTATGTCGACCCCGATTACTTTCGCATGCTTCGTGCTGTCAACGCGAACCCCGATACGACTCCAGAACATGCACCCCCGAGTCCTGTGAGGAGACTCTTGGGCCTGCCCTCGGCGCCGCTGGAAGCTCTCCAAGTCCAACCTCGCCGTCTCCAGAGCTCCACGACGGCAACGCCGAGTTCCTTTCTAGTACACCTGGTGTTGCGCATACCGAGGGCAGCCGAATTCGAAGAAACGCATTCAGTCCCAATTACTTTAATTCCTTCTTTGTCGAGGAACGTGAGCTGGGTCGAGGAGGCAAGGGAGTCGTCCTACTTGTGCGCCACCAGATTGACGGCTGTCCACTGGGCCAGTTTGCCTGCAAACGAGTCCCTGTTGGAGACGACCATGCCTGGCTTGAAAAGGTTCTCATCGAGGTCGAGTTGCTTGCCAAGCTCTCCCACCCAAACCTTGTGTCGTACCGACATGTCTGGTTGGAGGACTTCCAGCTCACTCGCTTCGGGCCCAGTGTAGCCTGTGCCTTCATTCTTCAGCAGTACTGCAATGGTGGCGATCTTCACCAGTACATTGTCGGCGGAGCGCCTCGCGAGGCCACCAAGGAAGAGCTCAAGGCACAGATGCGCCGAAGATCCAAGGGCCAACTGGACCCTCCTGTGGACCTCTTCCATGGCAACCGCCAGCTATCCTTTGATGAGATTTACTCACTCTTCAGAGATATCACCTCTGGCGTGGCATATCTCCACGCTGCCAACTACATCCACCGCGACCTCAAACCGAGCAATTGTCTGTTGCACCACGAGGGTAGCAGAGTCACCTGTCTAATCAGTGACTTTGGTGAAGTTCAGCCTGAGAATGTTGTCCGCAACTCGTCCGGGACCACTGGAACAATATCCTACTGCGCCCCGGAAGTCCTCAAACTGGACCCGGTCACAGGACGCTACGCAAACTTCACCACAAAGTCCGATATCTTCTCGCTCGGCATGATTTTGTACTTCATGTGTTTCGGAAGGCTTCCCTATAAGAGCGCGAATGCCCTCCAGGAAGAGCTTGAGGATGTAGATGAGCTCAGAGCAGAGATCACTCAGTGGAAGGGCTTCCAGGATGAGCGACGTGAACGCCCGGACCTTCCATCCAAGCTCTATCAGCTCCTCAAGAGGCTCTTGTCGTTGAACCCCGCCGAAAGGCCCAGTGCCAACGAGGTGCTCAAGGTCATGAGCATGAGGGAGACAATGAGCTTTGACAATGGGGTAAGGGAAGAAGCCGCCCCTGGACTTGGCCTGAATGGAAGCCGAGTCCAAAATCTTGACTCGCCCGCTCCTCCGGGCACACCAGTCACCGGTAAGCTCCGTAGTCTTACTTCCTAACAAGCTTTGCCCTTACTGTCATGTAGGTTCCCGGCACCGTCACCACTCGAGCACAGCGGATAAGTTTGAGGAGCTTGGAGCTTTGGCTCGGCCTACCTCGCGAGACTTGTCGCCGTCCAAGACTACACAGAGCTCTCGTCTGGATCCAAACCGACAATCCGTCTCTCGTCATCGTACCGCACACTCTATGGTTCTTTCTCGCAGCCAAGAGGGTCGTCGTCGTAGTTCTATTGTGGCCACTGTGAGAGACGCCTCTGAAGTGCCAGAGTTGAACGAGAGGAGGAGCTCGCAGAGTCCCCCATTGCTATTGGCGCCTCCAACTACTACCTCCAACGCCTTGAGAGACAGGCTGCGCATGTTTCTCCTTCAGATTGTTGCTATGGCAGGACCGAGCTTGCCTCTTCTGAGCTACATCATCCGCCTAGGTCTCTTTGCTGTCAAGCTTACTTCCTTAACTCGGTATTGCTGGCCCTTTATGGTGCAGCTCAACATTGCTATTCCCCTAGTGGCCGTCGCGGCCCTGGACCTCGGTCTACCTCGACTAACGAGCTACCCACCGGCATCAAGAGATTACTTCACAAGCGGACCGCGCGCCTGGGGCTTAGGAACGAGTTTGATCCTGCTGGGTCTTCACTTTACCCTTCTCTGGATTGCGTCTGGGTGGGACAATTTCTGTGCTGCCCCTCAGCAGGAGGAATGGACACCGCAAGAGTGGTGATGGCGTCTCATGAAGAATGACTATTAAAAAAGAACAGTGTATTATGATGGGATTCTCTTGAGCGATTGGTTTCTTTGGATGCTACAACTAGGTACACGAGAGAGTTGGGGCGGGAGGGTTCAACTGGGCTAGATTTACAAGGTTGTCCATGGCGGTGGAAAGGGGGATCAATATTGGGGGTGCATAGGTTGGGATTAAAATAGTTATAACGTCTACCATGGTGAATAAAATACATCTAAAATGCGTGCATTTCTATTATGATATGGCCGCCATGGTGTTCATCTTTGATAGGTCATGTTCGATGTCTTGAAGCCATTCCCATCTCAACCGGGGAGGCGTCATCACTTTCACTGACGAATACCAAGCACAGCGACACAAGCATGACACGGCCAAGAATCATATGCCACCAAGCACATTACGTATACTAAGCTCGAGATCTTCCAATCTTTGCTCTTCAGGGATCCGTATCAACCTAAAGAGGCAGTACCAACATGTTCTCACATATAGCATTGCTTCAATTGCACGGGTTCTGGTTGGCACTGTGGCTTAGAAGAAATGACAACGTCTCGGACTATTACTACAGAATCCGAATTTAATAGGTCAACACGTTGTACTGTAAATGAAAGCGGACCACCTTAATCGCAACGCTTCAAACATATACCGACCTCGCAGCCAACATTACATCACCCGAATTATATCTTCCTGAGCGACTTTTGAGTCAAAACCTTCCGTCTGTCCATCTCCTTCATCGCCAAAGTAGTATCCTTGCCATCGGGAGCTACACGTTCTCCACGAGTGAGACTCCCAAACCCAAAGTCTGGCTCCCCGCCTAGACTGCCAAAGATGTCTCCAACGTAATTATCCGCCTTGACGCCATCCTTGAACTTGCAGTCCCAGTTTTCGACGATACCCTCGACTATCTTGACGCCAGCATTGTATATGTTGTCGATGGCGATGGAGAAGCCGTTCTGCTGAGAATCCGTCAGGTGCTCGAGGTCGGATCGGTTAAGAGGGGCACGGTCAAAGTTGGAGCCTGGTGTTGTCAGCAGGGCATTTCTACGCAGAAAGATCAAGATTCATACCGCTTCGGAGGACAACGACCCTCTCAAAGTCAACGAGCTTCTCAATTGCAGCCCTGACCAAGACTTCGAGCAATGCGTTGTCTTCCTGTGCACTCATGCAATAGACCCCAGTCCCGTTGGTCCAGACTGAAGTCGTATTCTCAAATGCCTCTGAGAGTCTACTTCCAGAGTAGTACACATCGCTGGTAGCTGTGTCACACTTCACAACACTCGGTGGTCGTGAAGCAGCCATGTATGACTCGCCCATGCGGACATACAGGGAGCGGTACTGTCGGGGCCCATCAGCGTCTGACAGCTCTGCTTTGGAAGCAAGATCATAGGCCTCATCTTGAAGTCGGGCGTTGAGCTCAAATACTTCAGTTCCATATGTGATAAAAGGATACTCGTGAGGCTGATTGCGGCCATACGAAATGTAGCCTGTGGGAAAACTGGAGGGGAGGGACCTAGGGTCAATCTCATACTGGAGGGCGACCTGGACAGAGTAATGAGCCAAGGCCACGGTGCCCAGAGTGCCGTGTTTGGGATTGACACCAGCTATCCCAGCGAGGAGGAAGTAGGTCTTGCTGAGGTCGAATCTGGGTGACAAAACAAGGGCCATGAGCGATGCCGCAGAGTTGATCTCCCCCTCACCGACGGTCTGCAGGCAGATGGAACCACCTTTAATACAGCAAGTCGATGGGAAGAGCATAGACAGCCCAGGGGAGTGATAGCATGACGAAGTCAAGTTACCAAGGCCTGAATCTGGTAGACGGTCGTACCAAACATCAGCCTCTGGGGACCACTGTCAAGACGGATGAGCAAACGAAGTGCTATAACGCCGAGATAGGAACGACGAACCATTGATATGATCATCACTTTGGGGGCAATCCGTTCCTCTGACCTGGCTGTAAAGGAATGTGGTCGGGCCTGTGTCCCAGGAATGAACAACAGGAACACCGGACAGGCCGTCGCCAGGAGGAGCCCTAATAGTTGCATGTTGTCGGCATGCTAGTCTTGCAGGCCCTGAGAGGATCCTTCCGACATTGAGCGCGGCTGGCGAAATCTTTAATCTTTGTCGATAAACGGATCGAAGAGGAGCGTCCATGTCAAAACACCAAGACTCTGAGACTCTTGGCGTAGACGGGTTACACATGAGACCTCCTGCCTGGGGAGAGCCATGTGGGAAACAATGTCTTGTCAGACTGGACTATGAGGGAAGATCCGGTGGATAGGACTCCGGGGATGCGAATAAAATGAGACAAGTGATACTGAATGTTAACCTCAAGACCGTCAACGAACCATTACCGAGACTGTGGATAAGGATCGGGATAAAGTGGAGTGAACGAAGGACAATGATGGGACTTGACGGAAAGCTATTGCCTAGATTGTCAATATCCGAATGGTTTGGGGATTGAGGTCAAACCAGAAGTGACACAAAAGCCTTGTGAGATTGCCGGCCTTATCACCAAGAATCTTATGTACAAACAAGCTGATACAAGACACCATGCACATACCAGACGGAAGCGAAAGACATCGCCATGTCTTGACATGCGATCGATATTCGGGAACTAGCTGGGGAATGTGACCGCTGAGGACCCTGAGTTTCGCGAATTAGGGTCCGAACTTGGACATGAGTCGAACTTGTCTTGGACCTCTTGTCGAGCCATGGCCAACTTCAGGTTCCTCGTACAGCCGGACAAACATTTGTTTGTGGACCTCGCAGCCCCCAAAGCTGAATAAGTTACCCGTTAAGGCCTCTGCAAGGAAATACGTCAAGAGTCGGCTTCCCGATCGTCTCCCGTGTAACTCGAAGCCCCTGGAAATGGCACTCGCCGAATCGACAAAGTGATCTGGGGGTAGCATGTCTCGGCCGGCAGGGTACCGAAGCGATCGAATCAAGAGGGGGAGAGTCAATTGGCTACTGCAGACGAGACGAGTCTTGGAGGACCCTGGTCAATGAACAATTCACAACGCAGGAGAAGACATCAAGAATAATGCTAATGGATGTCTTGAGCGGTGTCATGTGATGTGTTCTGTGTGCCGAATACGAAGGTGGTGCAAAGTGAGTAAAAAGAGAACAAGGTAGCAATCATGACATTTGTTGTGCGTTGTTGTGCCCGTGTACGCTCTGCATTTGATGGTTTGTGGGTGGACGCGGGCGGATGTGTCCATGTCCATGTGTGAGTGTGAGGCCTCCCCACGAGAATCATGAGGTTGTTTCGGGATGGAGCGGAGGGAGTGGACTTTTGTGCTGGGGGCACGTGGTTTGTGTCTGTGTTTCTTGCTCTTTTTGACGAGGTTTTTTATGCTGTGGGATGCACTTTCCTTGCTGTTGGATTTGAGTGCCGGCAGGCGCCCTGTAGGTTTGTCCCTGCCTCCAACGGCCAACGGCGGGCTTCCACTGGATACCTCTCCCCTGTACCTGTCTAAATCCTATCCTGAGGTTCATGGATGTTAATATCGACCTCATTTCAACTTCTGCCCTTGATAGACATATTGAAAATAGACGAGGACCCATACACTTGTCTTATTACCCATCTTGGATATTCACAATATGGCCAGTGCGGCAGGACTGGAGCAAGAATCAAGAATCGGTAGTTGGACTTTCTGAGGAAGGCACGACCGTTGCCACCAGACTGGACTCTTGGCACCCCTCAACGCCAAGACTTTGCCCAGCTTTGCCAAATCTTGCTCAGGAAGGAGGCACTCTCACTGCACAAGACACACCTCAAATCACCAGACACCAAGGCTTCTCGGCACCTTCGGCCTGCTCCTCACATCATCTTTCGCTCTGTTGAGATGATATCCAGATACACGACTCTCCGCCGCCAAGCCTGATGACGACGACGCTGACATGCCGCATGCGCTAGGTCGGCCTCTTTCTCTTGACCGGCACAATATGCAGCAGCCAAGAAAACCAGACATCACAACGAGCAGGCCAAGAGGATCAAAAAGACCAGAATCCAGGGCCTGCGCGGCTTCTGCTTCGGCGTCCCCGAGATGACGGACAGCGACCCATGGAAATGGTGCACTGATCAACTCCCAACCCACCAAGCAGCACTGATCCACAGACAGTCGTCCTGTGTGTTGCAGGGCAGACGAATAGCGTCGACGTGCGAGGTTTCTCCGGCTTTTCTTACTGGGGGAACCGTACATAGCGGATAACCTGGCATTAGCTGGGCCATCCTCATTGCCTGTCAACAAGGGCATCACCATCAGCAGCCAGTCAGAGACGCTTTCCAGGTCATTCCGCAGTGGGGCCGGCCTGCAAATGACGAAGTTCTCTTAAGGTTGTTTATTCTCCTGCTGCTCTTTATTGACGCTTTAACTGATTTGGGGTAGACAGAGCCTGCTCCCTTCCGGTCCGACACCAACCCCCCCACGCGGCCGGTTCCAGCGCTTCCTCCACAGTCAACGGTCGCGATCCGACTCCGTTCTCTCCTCTCTTTTTTGGCCTCTCTCCCTCTCTTTTCCCCGTGGCACAGCGCCCAACCCGGCTTCTGGTGCTTCCTTTTCTGACTTTGTTCTGTGTTCTTCCTCTATGGACGAAATCACACCTGCTCCTGATCAACGCCATGGCGGCTCCGGCGAATCATCAATTGAGGGTGGTCGACACCATCTCCAACTCCAACCCGAAACCGACGACCAGATAACGTCTCAGCTCACCAACGACGACAACTCTTCCCTCGACTTCGGTGACGATGAACCCATTCAGGGGAACAATTTTGCGTTTACTCCTACGCAGCTTCACAAACTCGTGACTGCAAGGAGTCTTCCCGCGCTTCGCGCCTTTGGCGGATTGTTGGGCTTGGCTGCAGGTCTTCGCACCGACATATCATCCGGTCTCAGTGCCGACGAGACCACACTCGATGGCACCGTTACCTTTGACGAGGCTGTGGCCTCTGGCCGCCTAGAACGACCTCCTGTTCTCTCAGCAGCCTCGCCTCCTCCGCCGTCGCCGCTACTCCCCAATGGCCTTTTCGAGCATCGCGATAATCATTATGCCGACCGAAAACGAGTGTTTGGTGTTAATCGTCTTCCCCAAATAGCTCAGAAATCTTTCTTGAGGCTACTTTGGATAGCGTTCAACGACAAACTGATCATCCTGCTCACCATCTCGGCTTCCATATCGCTCGCCATCGGCATCTACCAGTCGGTCGACAAGTCAATCGATTCTTCGCGCGTTGAATGGGTGGATGGTGTTACCATCGTTGTTGCTATCCTCGTCATCATAATCGCTAGCGCAGCGACCGACTGGCAAAAGAACCACAAGTTCAAAAAGGTCAATGAGCGCAAGCAGCAAAGAGATGTTACGGTTATGCGTTCGGGCAGGCTGAAGCGCATATCTGTGTATGATGTCGTCGTCGGCGATATCATGCATCTCGAAGCTGGTGACGTGGTGGCTGTGGATGGTGTTCTTGTTCAAGCCTCGAGTCTTCAGATGAACGAATCCGCCATATCTGGAGAGTCAGACCTTGTGCACAAATCTGTCCCGAACCACTATGACCCATTCCATACAGTCCAGGCCGATCCTTTCATCCTGAGTGGAACTACTGTTGCCCGTGGTGTGGGCCATTATCTTGTCACAGCCGTCGGCGTCAACTCTACCTACGGCCGCGTTCTCATGTCCCTGAGAGATGATGTCCAGGAGACGCCACTGCAGGCCAAGCTCGGCCGCCTTGGTAAACAGCTCATCGTCATCGGTGCTATTGCTGGATCCCTCTTCTTCCTGATATTGTTCATCCGTTTCATGATCAGGCTAAAGGACCTGACAGGGGGTCCCTCTGACAAGGCCGAGGATTTCTTGCATGTGCTAATCCTGTCCATCACGGTCGTTGTCATCACTGTTCCTGAGGGTCTGGCTCTGAATGTCACGATCGCGCTAGCCTTTGCAGCAAAGCGTATGCTTAGAGACAACAACCTGGTGCGGCTGATCCGATCGTGCGAGATCATGGGCAATGCAACCTGTGTTTGCTCCGACAAGACAGGCACACTCACCCAGAACAAGATGACTGTCGTTGTTGGACGCATCGGCCTCGAGTCCTACTTTGACGATACCGACCTTGGCGCCCCTGACCCCGATACGTCCATGTCCCGCGCCTCGACCATCAAGTGTGACAGCTCGGTGGATCTCGCAAAGTCATTGTCACCAGAATCGAAGAGGTTGATCAAGGACAGTATCGCGCTGAACTCGACAGCATTTGAGAACGACGACTCTGGCTCCATGGCCTTTGTAGGCTCAAGCACCGAGACAGCCCTACTGCAATTTAGCCGTGAGCACTTGGGTATGGGTTGCCTGGCTGAGGAGAGAGCAAACAGCCCGATTATCGCCATTCTTCCCTTTGACTCGTCTCGGAAATGGATGGCAGTTCTCATCAAGCTTCCTAATGGTCGATATCGACTATTGGTCAAGGGCGCTGCAGAGGTTGTCTTGGAGTATAGTGCCTTCATTGTGTCAGATCCCACCTTTAGAACACCCATTGCCCGCATGTCAGAGACAGATCGTGAAAGCCTTCGCAACACTATACAGGATTACGCTTGCAGAATGCTGCGACCGGTGGCCTTGGCCTATCGCGATTTCAGCGAAGAGGACATCTTTGAGGGCCCCGAAGACGACCCGGATGCTATCAATCTCGAATGGCTAGCCTCTGGACTGATCTGTATTGGCGTGTTTGGAATTCGCGATCCTCTACGCCCCGAGGTTGTTGAATCTGTTCGACAGTGCCAAGCTGCTGGAGTCTTTGTTCGCATGGTCACGGGAGATAACTTCTTGACGGCCAAGGCGATAGCGGCCGAGTGCGGCATATACACGGCTGGTGGTATTGCTATGGATGGACCTACGTTTCGAGATCTGTCTCCAGAGCAACTGGACGCCGTCATCCCACGGCTACAAGTTCTTGCTCGATCGAGCCCTGAGGATAAGCTGCTTCTCGTGTCTCATCTGAAGCGCATGAACGAGACGGTTGCGGTGACAGGTGACGGTACTAACGATGCCCTGGCTCTCAAGGCCGCGGATGTTGGATTTGCAATGGGCATCCAAGGCACAGAAGTGGCTAAGGAAGCGGCGTCTATCATCCTGCTCGATGATAACTTTGCATCAATTGTTAAGGCTCTGGCCTGGGGAAGAACAGTCAACGATGCGGTCAAGAAGTTCTGCCAGGTAAGGTTCTCGTTTACTGTTTGAGTGCCGCGCTAATGATGGTCAGTTTCAATTCACTATCAATATTACTGCTGGTATCATCACGGTTGTTTCCGAGCTCGTTGGTGATGCCATCTTTACTGTGGTCCAGCTGCTCTGGATCAACCTGATCATGGATATCTTCGCCTCGCTTGGTTATGCCACCGACCACCCGTCACCGGATTTCTTGAAGCGGAAGCCCGAGCCTCGCAATGCCCCTATTGTCAGCATCACCATGTGGAAGATGATTCTCGGCCAGGCCATGTACCAGTTGACAGTCGTCTTCACTGTGCATTACGCTGGGTGGGACTTGTTCAACCCCGACACTGAGTTTGAGATCGAGAAGCTTCAGACTCTGGTGCTCAAC
This sequence comes from Fusarium solani, assembly GCF_023522795.1. Taxonomy (NCBI): domain Eukaryota; kingdom Fungi; phylum Ascomycota; class Sordariomycetes; order Hypocreales; family Nectriaceae; genus Fusarium; species Fusarium solani. The sequence continues at coordinate 2,513,491 of NW_027072148.1, read as the reverse complement.
ATCTACGTGTGGATGCAGTTCTTCAACCAGCACAACTGCCGCCGGGTAGACAACAAACTTGATATCTATTACCAGGGGATCCTGCGCAATCCATGGTTCATCGGAGTGCAACTCATCACGGTGGCGGGTCAGTTCGTCATCATTTTTAAGGGTGGTGAAGCGTTCGACACCAGTCCGCTTACAGGTGCCCAATGGGGATGGAGCTTGCTGTTTGGCATCATGTCGATTCCATTGGGTGCGTTGATTCGCCAAATCCCGGATAGCATCGTTCAAGATCTGTTCACGATGATCTCGCACGCGTGGTACGCCGTCTGGAGACCACTCCGTGCGTTCCTCTCGAAGATGTTTTGCTGTGGCAGACGCAAGAAGACAGATGAAGAGCAACAGCAGCAACAACAAGGACCCCAAGAGATGGGACACGTGGAAAACATTCTCCACAGGATGCACTTGACGCCTGGACCCGAAGAGGACGAGACCCCTATGACGGCGGAGCAGAGGGAGGCACTAGAGAGCTCAGACAGGAGGAGAAAAGCCCAAGAGACGGAAAAGCAGCCCAGAGAGATAGACCTACTTGGTCTTGTGGAGGCAGCCAAGTTGGGACGAGAATATGCTGGTGCCACTCTGGAGCTTCACCCAAAGACACTCAAGGACGACCCCATTCTGAGAACGAGCGATGGTACGACGATACCGCCAAGCCAAGATGCCCGGTTTATGAGATTTGTGGCATTGAATAAGGCACGACGACCTCAGCCTTCGAGAAGGCAATCGCTTCGAGGGCCACGACGACAAGCGCGGCAGCAACCTCGTCAACAGCAGCAGCAACAGCAACAGCAACAACAGCAGTCGTGGAGGAGACACTTTACATGGGAGGCGCTGTTGAGATCTAAGAGAAGATGAGGTGTCAGGCTCACCATCTCTTTGACTAGATCTTACAGGACAGAAAGAGGAGGATACATACCGGACATGTGCATATAATTGTACTGATATGACGGGTTACGACGTTATGACGGACAAAACAGAGGGAACCAAGATACCAATATACAGGTTGCGATTGTTTAATAGCCAAGGAATCAATCAATAATTCCACTGCCACCTAATAAATAAATGCCGTGTTGAATATGTTGTCTTTCATGAAGCCCGTTTAGTTGAGATGAGCCTGGTCATTCCGATCCATCCAAGTACCCTCCCTTTGTCTTGATCCTCCAACGCCTTCCATCTAATTCCTCGCTCTTGATTATCGATACCTGATGTCACCTCTTGTCATATCGTGATAATGGCTTCTTCAATAGCACTCCCAATCTCGTCCCTCGGAAACCCCGGCCCTCGCATGAGGCACACGGCCCTTAGCGCCAGACTTGACACGAGCTTTCCGGCGCTAAGTCTCACTATGGTCATGTCGGACTTTGAATTGGACTTGGCTTGCTGCTGCTGGGCTGGGAAGGGGAAGCAGTTGACGAAGCTCCAGCTCGCGGGTTGCTCCGCGCCGGGATCCGTGAGGCAGTGGGCGAATGGCGGACTGGTTAGGTTGAGTTCCAAGGTCTCGTGGTCGATCACCCTTGCGCCGAGGGCGAGGAGCTGCTTCTCGACGCCGATGATGCTGAAGAATCTGCTCAGACCGGAGAGTTGTGAACCTGCGGGCTTTGAAGGCCAGGGCCAGCCGACGTCCTCTATAGTCTGGGGGTTGAGCTCGGCGCGCGAGTAGACATGGGGACCGTAGCGGCCGTAGGGGAGGTCGACGACTCGGTACATCTCGGGACGACCGGGGCCGAGGAGCCAGCGCAGGCGGGTTAGCATCTCGTCTCTTGCCTTGCCGCGGAGGGGGTTGCTGAAGAGACGGGCCTCGGGGGCTGTGATGGAGCGGATGTGCGGGTCGTTGCTGAGGAAGAGGTATGCGACTGTGAGTGCAGCCCTAGCAAGGCGGTACGTGAAGGAATCCTGAGATAGAGGGGAAGACGGTGAGGGGACAAAGTCGATCCTGCGCATTGGTGTTGCTGGTGTATTTCCTATCCAGCCGTTGGCAAAGATTTGAGGGGGTATGGGTATGGGTGTGGATGGTGTGAATGCAAAAGGCTGTGGAGGAGGAGATGGTTTGAGGAAGGGGTGGTCTTGGAGCATGAAGCTTGGTTGTGGTGTTTTGGGGGGAACGGTTAGAGCTGAAGATTGCGATGAATCCGAAGTCGTGGTGGTGTCGTCGTTGGAATCAGGAGACGTGCTCAAAGTTTCCGAAGTCGACCTCGTAGGTTCCTCCTCCCTGTTCCCCTCCACTTCCATTGCCTCGTCCTCGTCCTCGTCCTCATCGCTCCTCTCCCTCGTCGGCAGCGCACTCATCATGACGCCCTCACATCCATCATCCGGCCCAACGACCTCATGCGCCAACTTCAAGATCCTAGCCATGGACCTCCTCAGACTCCCCACGAGGACGGGCTGACTCTTTAGCACCCCCTCGGTCTCGAGCACCTCGTCGACAAAAGCCATGAATATGGAGCTCATCTCCTCAACCACCTCTTCTAGGCGACGCACGCGCTTGGCCTGCGCAGCCTCTGCGGCTTGTCTGCGCCTGCGAAAGATGTTTTGAGCTTCACGGTTGCGCTCGCGACGGGCCTGTATGTGTAAGTTTGAATATCCACTGAGGGAAACGGAGGATTTTTGTTGACGGAGGATTTTACCTTCAGAGTTGCTTCATCGACGTCTTGGGCGTTTGAAGAAGGACGGCCCCGCCGCTTGGCGGGAAGCGGCTTATCTGACATCTAGGCGATTGGATGTATTTGTCGTTGATGTGATTGAGTGAGTATGTGTGTGTCTGGTGTTTTGAAGGTGAGAGATGATGTCCGGACTTGAACATCCGATATCAAAGGGCGCGTCGTCGACAAGTAAACCAATCGCTCTTTCCCCAGGCAGGCAGATCAATTACTCAGCATCGAATGTATAAAAAAAAATGCACGTGCGTCCCCCAAGTGGTCGTGTTGTTCAGCAGCCTAGAATGGATGTTAATGTTTGGTACTCGCTGGCCTTTGTTTGGTATCACTGTAAGTATGAAAGAGACTGGAGATCACTAATCCGGGAAGTGGGTTTCCCCGCGGGTATCGGGGGCTTCCCTCTTCTTAAGTGGTTTCGGAGGAGTTACATCAGCATCCCGACCCCCGAATCCCGTGACCAGGGAATACATTAGGAAAGGGCCTCTCTCGGTCCTCTCCCTTTGCCCGTGAGCCCGCGCGAACCACCACGGAGACGCAACCAACGACACGGTGGCGATTTAGAGATGCGCTACGGATGTGGTTGCCGATGGTTGCATTATCAATCGAGGTGGTACAAGATGCAACGACTCGAGACAATCATTGAATGATTGTATGATTGATATCCAAGGAAATTCTTCAACACCACTAATATCGACGATACCCGCTATGACGACCCTCGAAATTACAGCTTTTCATCTCCGCTTACACTGGGAAACCCTCCGCCACTGCCGCTATCCCTCGACGACTCATCTCGCGTCCAGCTTCCGCTACCTATCAAATGCGCAAAAGGCCCTCTTGCATGCATCAATCCATGATATGTCCCCTCCTCAACCTTGACTCCGTCTTCAAGCACCACGATCCGGTCTGCAATCGTCATCATCTCCTTGCTATGCGTCACCACCACGATTGCCATTCCACCACGGTTCCGTCTCGACTTGTCGGCTAGTTTCTGCATCGTCTGTCGAATCATCTCGGAGCTTTCTGCGTCGAGTGCGCTGGTAGGTTCATCCAGGACGAGGAGGAGTGGCTTCCTGGCTAGAGCGCGTGCGATACTCAACCGTTGGGCTTGTCCGCCTGAAAGGGCCTGTCCGCCATCGCCGACTCTCGTGTTGTATCCTTCCGGCAGGGACACGATGAATTCGTGAAGACCAGCTGCTTGCGCTGCAGCCATGAGGTTATGGATCCGTCGTAACGGGGAGAGCTCACCAAGACCATAGGCAATATTCTCGGCGATGGTGGCTGGAAATAGGAATGGTGTTTGCGGCACGTATCCCATCATCGACCGGAGATGCTCGATATCGACGTCAGCATATGAGATGCCAGCAAAGGTGAGCGGTGATGCTGCCCTTAGGACCGTAGGCTGCAGTGGTTCATACAGGCCCAGCAACATCGAAATGACGGTCGACTTGCCGCAGCCAGAGCGACCCACGATGGCTAGACAATCTCCAGCATTCACCTCGAAAGACAGCCCCCGCAAAACTGGTCGTTCACAGCCCGGCTTGTACGAGAACCCGAGATGGTTGAACTGCACTGGTAGCGGTGTACTTGGCTTCTGCGTTACCCGGTTCTCTGCCGACAGTGGCACACGCATGTTGGCATAACCCAGCATCTGAGCTGCCGTTGCTTGAGCCATGGTAACCTGCGGGATCGTGCTGAGGATGCTTGTTGACGTGCCTATGCTGAACAAGAGGAGGTTCACCACCTGCACCACGGCCGTTGCTGTGATCTGCTGCTTAGACGCCAGCAACACCGTTCCGTAGTAAAAGACGAGCGCGGTGAGGGGATAGTTGAGCGACTGGTAAAGTCCAAACAAGGGACTTGTGTATCCTGCCCTCTTCTTACCGAGGCCAAGAGTGTGAGTGACAGTCTTGAGGTGCTTATTGCTCATGTACTTTTCCAACGTGAGCGCTCTCACGACTCGAATGTTGAGAAAAATCTCTGCCAACGTCGCACTCGAATCTTCAGCCCCCTTGTTGCAGTTCGCCTCCCACTTTCCGCTCACAATCGTATATCCCTTGACGGAGCCCATAACAACCGGCAAAGGAGCGAGTGCCACGAGAGTCAGGTTCCAAGACACAACCATCGCCCAGATGACGGCCACCGAGATCATGACAATCACGACGATGACGATGGGCACGAACCGGCCGACAATGTTGCGCATCTCCTCGGCGTTCCTATCCAGACACTCGTTGATGCGACCGGGAGAGTTCCGCGACCTGTCGAACCATGGTCTGGGCTGTCGGAGGATTCTTTTGAGTGCCTCGACGCGGATGGTGTTGACCCAGGCTTGGCCGACGACTTCGAGGAGATAACGACCGCCTCCAGTACACAATCCGTCGGCGATGGCGTTGATGATGAGGTAGATGGCCCATTTCCGTCCTTCGGCTAGTTTGTTTCCTGGCGACCACATGACTCCCAGGAGTTGTGCGAAGCAATAAGCGAACGTGGGAATGGCTCCAGCTCCAACAAAGCACGTCAAGACTCCAAGGATGAGAATGATCCGATGTCGAGATCCGAGCGCGGGCCAAACGGTTTTCAGAATGGCCACCAGAGACATTGGCGGAGGAAGGTCCTTAGCCTCGCCGCCGGTGTTATCAACAACATTCTTTTCGTCGATCCTGGCCAGCCTGAGTTTCGATCTATTCTTACGACGATCGGCTCCTCCAAACAGATACCGCGGCTCATCGACTGTTAGGTCTGCTGATTCCAAAGCATCGATGGCGTCCATGCTGCTATGACTCCTAAGTGCTATACTGTGCTTCTCAGATATCGCTGTCGGCGAGCTGATGGCTACCGACTTTGGCCGCTGAAGTTCCAGGGGAGTCTCAGATTCCCAGATTTGAGCTGTTTTGAGGCGAAGGGCTGCTGCTGTGCTTGCTCCCAGCGATACAGGTCGTGATAGGCCAGTTGGGGCCGGACTGAGGGACCGTCTCTCTAGTTCTCCGACGAGCAACTGAGAGAGCCTTGATGCCTTCGTCGGTAGAGGAAATACCGGCGAGATAGGTGTTTCAGGGGATGTGATGGTGATTTCTATTGGCGTCTCTGGTTCGGCTGGCATGATTGATGCGAGTGTTGCGAAGACGCCGTCGACCTGCCGTTCCAGGTCTCGCCTGAAGCCTTCCTGAACAAGAGATGCATTGTCCATCACGTAGACAAAGTCATCAGGCTCGATTTGGGACACATCGTGCGTAATGATGATTGTCGTCTTGCCGCGTCGCCAGTCTCGAATGGCGTCCATGATGAGAGCTCTGCTGACCTGGTCCAAACCGCTCGTGATTTCATCGAGGATGAGCACAGGAGGATCTCGAAGTCGAGCTCTAGCCAATGCTAGCCTCTGCTTCTGCCCGCCGCTTAGGTTGTAGCCATCAGCGCCGACATATGTATCAACTCCCTCACGAAGCGTTGCAAGTGTAGATTGAAGCAGTGCTGCGTCACAGGCTCTAATCACCTCGGATCGCGTCGCTTCATCGGGGTTACGATGTCCGAATGCCACGTTCTTGAAGAATGTCTCATTGAAAAGGATGCTAGATTGTTGAATCAAGGTGATGTTCTCGCGTAGCCATTGTCGGTCGAGAACTCGTAGGGGGTGGTTGTCTACTTGAACTTGGCCAGTCGCGGGTTCGTAGAAGCCGACTATGAGGTTACCGAGTGTGCTCTTCCCGGAACCACTCCTCCCGACGATATAAGTTAATTCCCCGGCAGGAAAGAAGAAGTCGGACTGGTTCAGCACTTTTTGATTTGGGTTTGAAGGGTATGCAAAGCTCACCTAGACTCAATCAGCACAGATCAGGCTGGAGTAGTCAGGGGGGCATTAAAACTCACATTGTTGAGCTCGATATCGCCACTGCAGCTCTCAGGCTTCAACGATCCAGCCATGGTCTTGACAGACCGACCACCCCTCAAGTCCAATGTGATGCTCGACAGGAACCCGCCAGCCGACATGCCCTTTGCGATGACCAACCACTGCGGCATCAAGGCTTCGATGCCCTGGAACGATGCGAGAGTGGCGTAAAAGGTCGTCAACACATGGCCTGGCGGAAGACCATCATTGACAAGAACAACGCCATACCAAAATCCGACGACAAACATTGTTACAACCCAGAAGGCGACGTAGCCCATCTGTATCGCGTTGCATTGTGCTTGAATGAGGTAATGCTTCGCCGCGGCCTTGATGGCAGGATAGTACTGCCACACCTCCTGATCATATCCGTTAAACACCTTGACGAGATCGATCGCCGTGATAGAAGCGACGGCAAACTTTGAGGCAGCGGCCATTTCTCGTTTTTGGCCTTGGATGGCGGGTTCGAGTCTTTGTGTAGCGAGCGAGAGGATGATGGCTGAGATTGGGAGTGTGGCTAGGAGTACCAGTGTGAGTTTCCAAGAGTAGTAGAGGGCGATTCCGAGGGAGCCTAAAGACGTGATGAGGTCGCAGACGAGAAGACCGAGAACTTGGGACGTTGCAAGCTGAAGTTCTCGAGTTTGTCTACCAAACAGGTCAGGCCGAGATAAACGGTAGACGAAAGAGTTACTCACGTCTGAATCCGAACAAGAAGACTAGAAATACCCTCCGTTTGCGCATCAAACCAAGCCATATCCTTCGACAACAAACTAGCAAACATGTCCCGCCGAACACTACAAGCCTGCAACTCCCCAAAGATGACCCAGAGGGCAAGGAAAGCGGTACTAGCGATCCAGTTTCCGATTCCAAGGCCGAGAAGAACAAGAGACCACATGGAGATGTCAGACAAGGTCTCAGACTTGCTGAGGGAGCCGTTTCCGAAACCTGCAATGACATCAAAGATCTTGCCGAGGATGACGGCTAGGACGGTCTTGAAGGCGGCTGTGAAGGCGGCTGCTATTAGGGCAGCGATGAGGGCACCCGAGTGGGATTTTCTGGTGAAGAGGAAGAGTTGTCGCCATGATGACTTGGCGGCTTGTTGGGCTGGAGGATTGGAGTTGAGAGAGTCCATGTTGATAGGAGCTTGAGAATCCATATTAGCCATGTCGATGTCGTGCACCTTGTCAAGAGCAAAGCATCTCAACAGTTGACATCTGAAGCAATTCAATCTGGATCAAAGATAAAAATCATGAAGAGCACAAGTTGAAGTGCGATGAAAGACATTTCAGTAGCTGACATGACGACGCAGATATGTCACCAGTTTGGTGAAGAACAAAGAACAATATCAAACATGACATGGGTGCATGTTGCCAAACTGAGGTTGAAGTTGCGCACAGACTATAATGAGGATGCGTTAGTATTGTTCTTTGCGTTAGCGAGTCGGAAATATTGTTCAGGCTGCCAACGGTGATATCACACACGGAAGCGGGAGGATAGAAGCCCCGAGCTGGCGACCTGCCGAACTGGGAAGTATTGAGGCTTTTGGTGAAAAGTTCGGGGGCTTGGAAGTCCCGACGAGCCGACCCGATGTCAGTAGGCTATTAGGTTGAGTGGTGTTGGCAGTGGTGTTGCAGCCCCTTGCTTGAGCACTGAAGGCACGCTTGACCTTAACCACATTATGTAGAAAATCTGATAGGTCGAATTTGGGCCATGTATCAGGAGATGCCTGTCAGGCAGACTAACCTCTTCCCTTGCAGCTGTGAGTAGCGATCACGAAGTGAAATGCAAAATGCTGTTGATGACACTCAATGGCGCATGAGAATACTGAACGGAAAGATGTGTATGCAGCTACAAAGTTAACCAATGACTTCTTGAATGGCAATCTAGACCATGAAACAAGACCCGAGTCTTTGATGGCTTGGTGTTTCTGCAGATGGTGCACAAAGATGAGGTTGTTGGTGATGTTCGCCACTCTTTGACCCGGCGGCTGGTATTGCTAGCTGAAGTCACATTACTAGATGCGAAACAGAGGCCTCTGATAAAAACTGATAGTACTCATTGTATACGATACAATAACCTCAAGGGAAATGCGACAGCGGAAGGCAAGACGAGATGATGCTGGAGTTTGCTGCGAGAAACATGAAGCATCCAGCAACTTCTCGCAGGCACCATCCGTACAGTGTCATTAAGACAGTGTCAATAGGCGCATGCACTATGCGCTGATATCATCCCCCCACATCTTCCTCTTCCTCTGCCCCTCCATCAAACATCTGCCCCACGTTCAAGGTTTTTGCCCAACGACAACTTGAACGACAGCTTCACCTTCAATTATCACTACACGCACAAGCTGAGCTACAGCTAAAACATTAAGATGGATCCCCTCGATAGCATGGCCGGCGGGCAAATCCCCAAGAACTTTGACGCCGAAAACGCCGGCAACAACGAAGACGTAAGGCACCCACCACCACAGATGGAAAACAGCAAACTGACACTTCCTAGATCGAGAAGCAGTTCGCCGTCAAGGCCGTCCAGCACATGCAAACCTACTGGGCCATCCTCGAGCGCGTCCGCGGCTCCACCCTCCGCCTGACAAAGATCGACGACGAGATCATGGAGCACCTCAAGGAGGCCTTCCCCGAGTTCGACCCCGCCGCCACCGTGAACGAGGACGAGATGAAGAGCAAGAGCGGAAAGGATCGCTGGCGAAAGTTCATGATGGCGTATGAGAAGACGGTTGACGATTACAACTTTGGAACCATGGTCAGGAACAGTCCCAAGGTTGAGTATGAGGAGGATACGGCTATTTTTGTGCCGAGGATGCAATTTTATGCTCTTGAGATTGCACGGTAAGTAACCCCTACCTTACATGTTTTAGCGAGAGTTTCTAACGCTGCGATTTAGAAACCGCGCTGGTCTGAACGATTGGATCTACGAGCAAGCCCAGGCTGAAAAGGCCAAGTCCAAGTAAACAACCTCCAACGCATCACACGAAAAAAAATAGTTAAAAAGGAAAAACTACGACCAACGCTGAGCCAAGCTCTGGCCCAGACCAGATCACGCCACGAGAAGAGGGGAGAAAAAAAAGGGCCGGGTCCAGGGTACAGACACGGGACGTCAAAAGGGATATCTTGATGAACATGCATTGTATCTGAATCGGAGCGCGAGGTGCTCTAGGTATAGAGTCTGATGGGTTGCAATCTTCTGGATCATTTTGTGATACCCTTTGCAAAATATACCAAGAAATTAGCTCTAAGCTTGTTCCTTTGCCGGATGCTATACGACTCTGTATGCCAACCAATGGCTTTTTAGCAATCACATGTACAAACTTCTGAACCTGAATCCAAACAAGCAATGCTTATTAAAGTGTATCTACAATAATTTGTTCTTCTGGTTGTATATCTGCAGCCTGGAACTTAAGGAATGCCATGCAAGTACACGTAATGATAATAGCGGGGTACAACCTCGGCTTCAATCCGCAGTGAACCTCTGTCGCGACAACAACTCTTGACCTCTCATCATGAGATGAACAATACGTGCAATTTCTCATTTAAGCGCACCTTTCTCTATCAATTTCTTACAATCTCTTTTCTAACGAGCAATTCCTTCACCTAAACCCAACTTCGATAGTTCAAGTCGAACCTCTCACCCATCATGTCATCTACGCCATCCCTCCTCCTCCTCCCATCACCACCCCGTCCCTCATCCCCCATAACACTCTCAGCCGCATACCGCGACACCCTAACCTCCCTCCTCCTCAAGCTTAAATCCTCTCCCACGCCTCAAACCCTTGTCATCACTCTCGCCCTCCCACTCCTAGAGGGTCCAGCTCCGCGCGTCAAGTCTATCCGCTGGTCCACGGCGCAGTCCCTCCTCGCAGGCCTATACACCCTCGTATCCGTCATTTGTGCAAAGGAGGATATCCCAGTTGATGTTGGCGCTGGGGTGGGGAGTGTGGATGTTAGAGTTGTTCTCGTTGATCATGACCTTGGGAGACGGTATGAGCCCGACTTTGATGGCGGGTATGAAGCCAACTGCACTGCTGTGTTGGACCTTGCTGCTTTTGCAACAAAGAGGAGACCCTGGAAGTCTGTTTACCATCCGAGCTGCGAGGCGGGTTACGAGTTGCTATCCCTGTTCCTAAAGTTCGCAGAGGGAAAGCAGACGTTTACCCAGAGCCAGCTCGTGGCCATCGAAGGCGGCATCAGCTTGACGACAGAGCCTGGCACTCTATCATCAGACCTCCAGAAAGGCTTCAAGACCGTCTGCCTGGGTGGAACGTTTGACCATCTTCACCCTGGCCACAAGCTCCTTCTCCACGCTTCTGCCCTCCTCCTGGCAATCCCGGATAAAAAGTCGACAGAGACGTGCACCCTCATCATCGGCATATCGAGCGACGAACTCCTCGCAAAGAAGAAATACGCCGAAGAGCTGCAATCCTGGGACGACCGCGTACAGACAGTACTCTCCTTCCTAAGCACACTCCTAGAGTACGACACAACAGCCCCTCAACCCCCAACAACATCCAAACCCGGCGAACTAGTAGCCTCCCTCCGCGACGGTAGGATCCTCGTCCGGTGCATTATCCTCCGCGACCCCTTCGGCCCACCAATCCACGAGGAAGACGCCGACGCCATCGTTGTGTCCGCAGAGACGCGGAGCGGAGGGAGAGCGATCAACGATCGCAGGGCGGAGAAGGGGTGGAGGCCTTTAGAGGTGTTTGAAATTGACGTGTTGGATGCGACAGAGGTTGGGGAGGGGGATGTTAGCAAGACGGAGGATTTTGCGGCAAAGATTAGTAGTACGACTATTAGACAGCAGAGGGCTGAGGCCAAGAGACAGTCATGAGGGATGATGGGTGATTAATTATCGGAAGACAGGGAGAAGGAAGATGGGCATTGTTAGACTTGCTCAAGCCGTTTACAGTGGTTATGTTAGCTTGCAAGTTGATAAACGAGACCGGCCACCCATAGGCATAGAGTTCATACAGGACACAGCCATAGTGCTTGAGACAGTTTCATTAATTGCATGTTATTACAGCCCGAATCGTCCCTTCGTGCAGCCTTGAATTAGGCCAGTATGCTTCTGGAGGCTTGCCCCCTAACCTTCCCATACCATTTACAATCAACAAGTACACATGAGATTGCGTGTTGCGTGACCGTCCCGCCGAGTCGATGCAATCCCGCTCACACGCTCAAAAACTGATCAATGTCCACCCTCTGAAAGCAACTCACATGCTCCAACTCGATCCAATGATGAGCCAACCGGTCATGGCTGACGAGGATGAGCTGACCGTCGATATAACTGCTCGAGGTGAAGCCCGTGTTGGAAACGTGCCCCCTGCTGTTGACGATCCTCGCACCGCCAAAGTGCGGATCATTTGCTTCGCCGACGAAACCTCCTGGTCCGAGATCCTCTGCAACAAACGAGATTTCGCCGCGTGGTACGTTGGGATCCCCGGTGAGTTTGATAGCTTCTAGTCGTCCTCGGTGGGTGCGAGCCACGGCTTTTCTCTTCTCCCATTCCTGATCCGACTCTATCTCAAAGCGGACGATACCCAGCGCTTCGTCCGTCAAGAGCTCGTCATCGTCATCATCCGGCTGATGTACGAGCAAGAACTCGCATCCGTGAGTGTTATAGTCGCCAGCATAGATTCCCCTCCACGGCTTCAACGGCGTGGGCGTATAAAGCTTTGGATCGAGTGTCGAATATGTAACCAACTCTTCGCCAACATGCATCCCGGGTAAACCGCCAACAGCTGCTGGATGCAACTCGCGCAGGACGTTGATGATGCCAGTCAACCCTGCAGCCCGACCAAGGCGAGTCATCCCGCCCGCCATCTCCATCCACTGGCGAATGTGAAACAACTTTTCCGATACCTCGCCCCTTTGCTTGGGCCTGTCGTACGGGGCAGAGAAGGGCAAGCCGGTGACGACAAAGTTTGGCTGACCACGGGTGCGATGAGACGAAGGGATCGCAGGGGGTGGCCATACTTGGCTATAGGGGAAGCGCTCAGAAATCATCTCGTCACTTATATCCCTTTCCAGCTCGCGTGCGAGCATAAAGTTGCTGAACATGCCGTCGACACGATCCTCCAGCGCCATGGGCATCTCATCCGCATATCGGTTGGCATCAGGGCGGCTAAAGAACCTGCTCACGTCCGTCTCCACGTTGGTATGGAACTGAAGGATGGGTTTGTCGAGGTGAAGCTTGACTTGGGGGTTAAAGTCGTGGATCACAACGTTGGGATGGCCCTCCCACTGGAAATAGTCAGGCCGCCCACGGGCCGCAAGCAGTTGGTAGCCCTCGATGCATCCACGGCGAGGGTCATACCGGACAAGCATGACCCTTCCAGTGAGATCGCGATCGCAGAACCAGATCTTGTGGCGGGGGAGAAACCACAGGCGGTCGTGAGCGACATAGAGCTCATAATAGCTGCTGCATGGGTGATGGCCAGTGAGGGTCACATCAGGGACATTTTCCTGGACGAGAGGGTGCCAAAGAACATCGGATAGCGCATGCTCTCGAAGCTCGCGGCATGTTTCAGATACACCTATGAGTTCCAAGGGCGAGAGGTGAGAGAGGATGGTGGTTATGAGCTCTGAGGGAAGATCTAGAAGGAGGCAGACCCCGGACGCTGATGAATGCGACTCTGATAGATTCCCGTCATCTACTGAACGGGTTAGCTGGTGATAAGAGATAGACCTAAATCAAAAGCAGCGTCGCATCGAAACCTACCGGTGGGGTTTGATCCTTCCCCGAGCAAGTCTGGGCAAAGGCTCGGCGTCACAGACTGAGGTATCGCAGATGGTCCAGGGGGCACGGACGTAGCGTCGCTGGGATCCGACATTTTTAGGTGACGATGGGAGCTGTAGCTGGGCCGCGGGGATCTTTTCTAGGGAAGAAGAAGAGGGTTTATTCCCGGATGCCAAGATGGAAAGAAGCGAGGGGGGTTTCTGCCTTAGGTGTGGTGAAGCTGAGGTGGTGATATCACGGATGCACGTAGGGCAATATCGCGGGGGTCGGCACCTGCGGGCTCCGACGCCGGCACCTAACGCTGACGAACCTGTCCAAAAATAAGAACGCATATTATGTGGAGACTTGCACAAAGGTCTCAGTATTATTTATGTCAACTGTTATGCTGTGCAATGTTTATTATGCTGCAGTTTAAACGCCGCCTCGGTTGCTTCCCCCCGGTACGTACCCAACTAAACGGCTTTGGGCTTGACATCTCGAAGCGCCGCCATCGAAAACAACAAACACCAAATTTGCCCCTTTGTCATCAGGTCATCCCGCCCGTCCTTGCAACGTGCCCTGATCTCTGGTTTGGTCCAGCATAATGTCTATTGCGTCTTGAGTGTCATCCCCAAGACCGTTGTTTCGCCCGTCGTATCGTCGATCGCAGTCTCGTGAGCCACTTGTCGACGTCATCTGAGCTTCATCACCACATGGGAATACCTTCATCTTTCGCCTCCTTTCTCGTTTTGCGCCATATCTTTAATGCTCAGCGACTGAGAGGCTCATAATAACATCTTAATCCTTCCGCTCACAATCTCACGGCAACAACCTAATCCACACGCCTCAAACCTTGAAAGTGTCTCACCTGCATCGCCCGTTACACCAGTCAAAACAACTTACACCAACTTACCCATGATGAGCGCGTTGCTTCCGCTTATCTCGGAGATTCTTCCGATGATAATGCCCGCCTCTGCCAACATCACCCGTGCCAAACAGCTCGAGCCGACTCACCCGACTGTTGAAGGGCCCGTTATTGAGCGGCCAGCCGTCGTTGGGAAATGCGACAGGATGTGTGTATCAGGTGAGCACTTGAAAGCGCATCTAGACTCACGAAGCATTGGTTCTCACGCGGTATAGTCCTCACGGCGCGACCTCACCAAAATTCAACCGTCCGTCACAACAGCGAACAAGGTAATCCCCTCACTCTTGTTTTTAAACCTCATTCTGACCTTGTAGATGCCATCTTCTACGCTGTTTCTGGAAATGGTATCTTGGCCGTCAGTGAGTCAGTGGACTCCGACCCCAAAAATCACGAGCTATCACCCGGGGACTTTGCCTTTGTCCCAGCCTGGACTGAGCATCAGATCAAGAACGAGACAGATGAGGATGTTGTCTTTCTCGTCATTCAAAGCGGGCCAACTCCTATACGAGCAGATTTGACTGACTGGGGCGGCGACATGGTCAAGTCGCGTAAATAAGGCTTGATATAGTATGTATTCTTGCAAGCGTTTGTCTATTGGGTACTCTACCAATGTTGCAACTATGGAAGTGCCAGCCCTCCCGATTTACATCTCGACCGGACCATTTGGATCAAAGTCTTGCGACTCGGAGCGTCGTCAAACACTTGCGCATGGTCTAGCTTTGGGAACACGACCACTTGTACTCCACCTTCATCACCTTCCACACAAGTCTCGGCATCATCTTCCAAGTATTCCGCAACCGAAGCAGTGTCGACAATGAGATCTCGGCCAGCCAAGGTCACTGCGACGTCCCTCTTGAAGCCGCTGTCTCCCAGAGACGCCAGCAACTCCTCCTTCCAGAGGATATTCTCCCGCCAAAAGAAATGTCGCCCCAGGCAGAGCGCAACACCTGGATCGGTACTTGCAAAGTACCAGAGCTGCCACTCGTTGGCCCTCTTAGGCCTACGCCGTGTAAAGTTGTACGCCACATTAGGGAGGTGCAGCATGATTGTGACGGGGTCGATGAGTACCACAGAGGGAACACGATGCTGCATGCTGGGCGAGTGCAGCATGTGGGTCGTCAAGACGGATCCGTATGAATGCGACACGAGCGCAACGTTCTGCCAGCAGTGGTAGTCCAGGATCGCTGTCATCTGGGACAGGAACTCAGCCTTGTCTGGGATGGCAGACGTGAGACGGAACGAAATGGGTAGAATCTCAATGGCGATAACACCGACGCTTTTCTTCTTATCGTCCGTCTTGTAGAGACCAGCCAGGAAACGCACATACGTCCAGAGCCCGATTCCGATGCCGTGGAAAAAGACGACGGGCAACTGGCCCTCGGCCGTGTGTGGGCGATGCCAGTAGCTGAGCTGAGAGGAGGGGGATGTCCGGCCCGGCCACAACTCTTGCGGACGCGGAGGGAATACTCGAATGGCGGATGATCGAGGACGACGATAGTACTCGAAGCCGTGCCAGAGGAATGAGAGATGTGTGAGTTGATCGACGAAGAAGACGATCACGTACCAGGCGAGGCCACGATACGTTGTCGTGATCTTATCGAAAGTGAGACGAAGACTTTGGATGTTTCCTCGGCCGCTCGGTAACTGTCGTCCAAGTCGTTGCTCAAGCAGAGTCACATACTGCTCGAGCTCTTCATCCACCGCCTCATCTGGTTCATCAACGGAACCATCACCTCGCTCAAAGAAAGCCCAGAGGAGAAACTCTTTGATGTTATCCCGTCGAATATCATCAGGGTCAGCGCCCAGAAACCACCATGTCAGATAACTCTCTGGAGATGGCACGTGTCTAAAGCACCGATCGAACAATACCCTCCGCTCCTCACGCGACAACGGTGATGGGTGAACGGCGTTCCGTTTAAGTCGTTTAAGGTACGGCCGATAGATGAAGACGTAAAACGTCCCCTCGGCGAGTAACGCCGCGAGAAGCACGCAAGTAGGCGGGAAGACGATGGAAAAGGGCGCAACAAGAGGTAGCAGCAGGATCAAAAAGATGTAAATAAGAGGGGCATAACGAAAGAAGGCAACAGACAGGCGGATGAGTATCCATTCGCCAAACGAGGTGCCGATCATGAGGTTCCGAGTGTGCCCGGTCAACCGGACTTGCTAGGCTTTAACTTTTGACAATACAGATGCAGTTTTTTTCTGGTGATGAGAGAGAATTTGAGGGATGAAATGCGTACATGATGACGCATTTGTTGAAACAGCTCTTGTTGGGGCAGACGATGGGATGATGCAGCCTTGCAAGGATCTGGATCCCATCCTGGTCGCCAGGCCAGGATTATTGAAGAGATGTGGCTAGTGAGGGAGCACAGCCACGTGTCTCCCTCCATGAAATTCCTAAACATTCAGAGCGGCCTCATATTTCAGCCGCGGAGACAAAAGAAGAGACTTGAAATCCCTGGAGGATGACCAAGAGATGACGGCCGGTGATCTGATAAGATGCAAAAGCGTTGAACAACAAACAACCATTGTTCGAGGCTGCTTGAGTGATTCAACTGCCGTCAAGGCTGAGATTGGTCAAGTCTTCCCGGATGGGTTTATCCGGTAGGTGCTGATTGGTGAACCGTCTGAAGAGATCGCTTTGATCTGTTGCAATGGTGATGGATGCCTTGAGGAGCAAGGCTCTTCCAAAAAGAGAGGGAGTAAAAAAACTAACATGCTTTGACAGCTGCTTGGGCACTCTTCTCAGGCGACGTGACCAATAGGCGATACCGAAATCGAGTATCGACGCAACGTCTGTCGGTCATTGAGTTGTCATAATTTATGGGTCTGTCATGCAGTTAAGAAATACTTGCTTCAGAAGCGACGCAGCACCTTACTGGAAGTATATCTCATCGAAGGGTTTCTAGAATGTTTGTTTTATTGGCTCAGAACCGCCCCACTTGGAGAGATCCTGCCCTGCATACCCACCTACTCTACTCTGTAATAATCTCACAATCCAACAATCTAACAACCTAACAATCTAACAATCTAACAAGATCACCAGGCTTCAAGGTTCAATGCCACCGTCGGTGTGCATTCCTAGAGGACCCTTTGCGTGCAGGGCGTTACGCTTCTTACCCGAAATGACCATGGTCAACCTGCAGCCAAGTCTTTAAGAAAAAAAATTGAGGGTTGTGTGTGCATGTGTTCAAGGCTGACAGTACAGCAGCAATACGTACCGCTTCTGTACCTGGCGGCGGCGGCGGTGCACCCCTGCATTTGCTGCTGTTTCTTACCTTGACTCGGGTGTGGGAGGGGGTGGGCTCTGCTGATGCACCGCAGGCTCGACCGCGGATTCGGCTGGGCCTTGAAAGATGAAAGGTAATGGATACCGAATGCTGCGTCATGGGGTGTTATGGACCGGGTTGGGTATCTTTCCTTACCTCGAGATCTAGGACTACGCACACCCAGACCCTAGATCCAACACCGAAGCAAAGACACCTGCATATTTTATCGCATCAGTTGGCTTTTGCACCCCCTCCTTCTTCAAGTTCTAAGTAGCAGACGAGCCATACCATGCCCGGGCGTTACGACTAAGTAGTCATCATTTCTTACGAACTGTGATGTACAATTGACACCTCCCCACGAATCTCTCATTACACCATGTGCTCAGTTGATCAAAATCGTGATTAGTAACAGTGATTCACTGTCGATAACCTCTTGTGTCACATCGTCTCCTGTGGTACGTATACATGCAGTCAATGTATGCTTGGACCTCACCGGCCGGAGAGCCGGGGTGGTGGGTCTTTTCTCTCGCGTCAAGACCCGCTTGAGCCCAGCCCATGGTACATGCTCCATTGCGGTGCTGCCCGCTAAAGATTATGTACCAAACCGCCGGCCTTCTCCCGCGGGTCCACCTGGCACGAGCGGCAAGACCCACTGGCGCCATCACCCCCCGACAACCCCAGATGGAAGATGGATCCATGGATCACTGCACTTCTTCATTCAATACAGCAAACCAGCTTCACACTCCGCCGCCCACTCCGCGGGCGCAACATGTACACTGGGATGGGAGTGGACACCAAAGATAGGGGGAGGAGGGGTGGATGACCTAGGCCTCCCACTTCGAGCAGCATTTACCAAGGTGACCAAGAGGCAACCTAGGTCAGCCAAGTAGATCATAGTTCGCCAAATCGCAGAAGGCGGCAATCGTGGTCTCGAAAGCAACGCGCGAAATGGCGGATAGCTGGCAAACGGGCTTCGTAATGAATGGCACCTAAGAATCGCCCACGACGAGCGTACGCAGAGAGTTTGGAGTGGTCGAGGAGGGAGTATGGCAGGGTGCTTCTTGAGGCTCCTTTGCACGCCATTTTTGCTCAACCCGAAAAGAGATACGATCGAGAACGAGTGAAGAATTGCAATGCGAACTTGGATGGGAGGGTAGGCTGGGGTGAGGTTGTGTGAGGTTGAGAGCGCGGCAAGCTGATTGGCTCCGCGGGGGACTTGACCTCCGGACCTCTGGCATAAAGCCCAGCTCTGCCCCCCTCGACTCCCGTTCTTCCCATCTCTTCCCTTCTCCATCCTCATTCTTTCCAATCATCAATCCACAGCCATAAAATATCCCACCCCTTTTCGTTGATTGACTTGCATCACTTGATACCCCCAAGAGTCTCTCGAGTCCCACTAGGACTTCGTAGAACTCACACTGGGACCTCCTCCTCGTCGCCCTCGGCTGACGACTTGATATCGCATCCAGACACCTGGCATAGTTCCACCCCATCATCCACAACGACAATATGTCGTCGCACCATAAATTCATCTTGTTCCCTCAGTCCCTGCCGGCACCTGAACTCAAACGGGCCTTGGACCAAGCCTCACGGCTCGGCCACCAGCAGATTCGTGAAACGGTTAGGCACTCGTCGCTACCCGCAAGCCGAGCCGAGCAGCACAATCTCGGCGATGGTCATAGGCGTCGTCGCACAACCGTCTCGAATGGGGCTGACCATATGGGTGACGTTGACGCTTGTCCTCGCTCTGGTGGTAAAGTGTCATGGTCACGTGATCCACAACTGTTCCCAGATCCAGTACCAGCCAAGATCGATTCATCTTCCCCAAGAGCTGGCCGGGAACGTGGGGATCACTCAGAGCCCCGATCCCGTAAGCGACGCCGGGCTCCGGCCCCACAAAACAGTCGGGTTGATTGGAACGATGGTGGCCGGCCCTCTCACCTCCCAAGGGACGAAAGGCTCTCGCATGCTGGATCTTGGTGCCACTTGGCCCCCCAGGAATCCATCGAGGTTCATGATGCCGTTGATGATGAGAGAGACATCCTGGCGGAGGACTGGACTCCAATGACGCCTCGGGATAGTCGACTGTCAACCCCAGATCTTGTACCCTTGTGCACCGACTTTGAGTTTTGCTCGTGTCATCCAGACGGCCTAGACGAGGACAAGATCAACGAAGACTTTTACTTCGTTTCGAGGTCCAAGATGGACATGCAGTGTAAGTTGGCGCCCGACAGGTCCAGACCCAAGACATGCTTGTTGTTGTCGATTTGCTGACATGGTGTAGTGATTGATGCGCAGGCGCACATTGCCCAGACCCGATCGGGGTCGGGGGCGATGGTGCCCCGAGATGAGTGATGAAGTTTGGAAACGCGACAGTGAGACAATGCTGGTTTAGAGTCTGTAATGAGGGCAGTGCGGTTTGGCGTTTGGGGTATAGAGCGTACAAGTTCTTGTTAATAGGTTACAGAACAGGATTACCTGTCAACTAGTCAGTTCGAACATTTGTTATCCTTACCGTTCTTGCATCGTATGGGTGAGGGGAGTTTGAAGGCGTATCCCTGTAGTCGTGCCGCGAGATGCTATCCGTGGGCCATATGAAGCAGAGTGAGGATGCGTAGTAGAAGCAAAGGGGCATGCAATGCCAGAACTGAGTGAACCCTACGCAATACACTGTAGCTGGTGATGGAGATGAAGATGATCAAGTGTTGTTCATTGTTGAATGACGTGTAGTTCATGAGTGACCAGCCATCGCTTGAGGAGGTGCGATGTGGGGCGTCACGTGGCAATCCTCAATCTAACAAAGGCGATCTTCAGCCTCAGGCACAAACCAGGGCAGCTATCCCGATGCTCCTCAATGAAGTCGTTCTCCGGTGATTATGCGCCACAGCCACCTCTTCTTTGGCGGTGAATTCCATACGGAAGCATTAGCATGGGGGCCGCACCGCCAACGAAAGACGCGTCGCGGCGGTGAGCGTGTCGAGTTGCAGCCGTTGGGGACATCTCGTCCACTGTCAGGCAGAGAATCTGAAGGCTGCAGCTTGCTTGCATCTGCCAGATGATGTCTGCATCCGGCGCACGCCATGATCCAGGAAAATCGAAAGAATCCAGATGCGGGCACTTCCCTTATTTGTCCGCAATTTTCATGCACAAGTTTTTGCTGGGAGAATGCCCGTCTCGAGCGGAGCAAATTTAGTGGCCGTCGCTTGTTGGTGATGGAGCCAGTGATGGTGCTCTTTGGCATGTGCTGGCGACTCACGGCTTGAAAAAGCCCTCACGTCATCAACTTGTAAGATCATTATCAGTGCCACTTTCCGGTTTATCAACATCGAAGCGGCGGCATTGCGAAGCCTTCTTTTCTTCATTTGTGTTCTTATACCTTGCCCATCATTTTTCCTCTTGTTATCGTCGGTTAGCGGTTGGCCCATACGTCATTGAAAGATTTTACCTTGCTCTTAGTCAGAGCCATAGAACGAAGTCCAAGGGCAGCACATAGAGATAAAGCGACAAGCAATAGCAAACAGAAAGATACAGCAGACGGAAAACATGGCGGAGAACAACTACGTCCTTCGGGTCACGGCCGGCCCCGATTACGACGCAAAGCAGCAGGTCGATGTCCTTGTCAACACGGTCGAGCCCATAGTCATCAAAAGCGACCTCGCCGACATCGAGCTCAACGTTCGCATCCAGGATTACAAGGGCCTACCTCGGAACTCACCAGGGACTTCAGCCTACTTCTCCACGGAGCCCCACGCCTATAACCAGGACCAGTACAGCATCTCATTCCGCTTCACCCCCAAGAAGCCTGCCAGTGACGATGGTAGTGGCATCAACGGCGCCAACTTGCAGTTTGGAAATGACTTTGATCACCCGATTCGCGACCGTCTGCCTCCTGGCTTCGGCACTGCCATGAGTATTGTGCGCTGGTGGATCGATCCTGGTCTGGAGGGTGATGCCTACGCCGACAAGCCGTTTCTTTACGGCCCGGCTCTGAGCTCCTTCAATACCATTCACGTTGGCACCGGTGAGTATGATGAAGCGAAGGGAGGCTTATGGTTCAAAGAAGGCGGCGATGAGGCTGGTCTCAAGACTCGCGATGACATTGGTGCTCCTCTTGACAACAAGGCCCGTATGAAGTGGGCTCTGAGGGCGGACAGCAAGGAGAAGTGGGTGTTTGAGTACGACAAGACGTACGGCTTCGACTTTTTCAACCCTTACCTCGACTTTTCCAACCTCGCATTGAAGCTGCCCGGCTTCCAGTTACCCATAATGAAGTACTGGGATGGTCAAGCACTTAGGTAAGCTATGCCCCTCTCCTTGCGTTTGGGTTCTGCTATGCGCAATCCCCTTGTTGATTACGTCCCTGCGGCCCCTAGAGCCGTAGATGGTACGTTTCCGTTATGGTCATCTCTCTTACGCCGTTTTCGTTTACCCTCGTCTCAGGTCCGGTCGAAGACGCTCACATCAGCTCAGATACGTCCTACGAAACAAGGAGACGGAGCAGACGTACCTCGTCATCCTTTTCACGCTGTATCACAAGGACTATGTCAATGAGGATGGGACGCTCAAGGAGGGTGCCGAAGAGTCTCTGCATGAGCCGGCCCAGGCCCCCATCACTGGGAATGACGGCACTTTTGACGACGAGGAGGCGCTCAAGGAGGCGGGTGAAAAGTTGGGGTCCAAGTATGGAGAGGAAGAAAACGCGAAGACGAGTGTGGACGATGTCGACTGAGGAGATCAACACCTACCTACAAAGCACGGGATGGGATCCGAGATGGGGATTGCTCGGAATTTGGAGCCGACTTTTCACGCTATGGTCTTTAGTTAGCCATGATTCCATAATACGGGTCTGATAATACACTGAATTCTCTTCTCTAGTTTGTCTAAGAATTTGGCTCCTTTCACTCCGCGACCTCAATTCGTCACCGGAGTTTAAGCCTCACCGTGTGGGAGCCACTCCGATACGTGTGATGGACATGAGGGACAGGTATCGCCATGCACAATACGAACTTCCCGAATTGATACAGAAGCAGGAATAGTTGTTACACCAAGTGTGCGGTGCCTGACTTCTTCAAGACACCAAAAATTTCGGAATGTCCAGTTGTAGAACGAGCTCGCCAGAGTGAGCTGAAAGGTGGTCATCTGACTAGTCACGTGATGACCCAGATCTGCCACCTTCTTTCGACCTCCATTCCCGTCAACCGATACATACAACGAAGGTGATTTGAAATCAAGACAATTTTTACCCCATTCCTACCCCACGAGGCAATCCGGAGAACCCTTGGTTTCCGCACCTCCATGCGGTCAAGATCCGAAGCGGAAATGGTGGGGAAACAAAGCCGAAACCAACCCCATCACCTCTCACGAGATCCCTCGAATCTAAGATCTTTGTTAGCGAGATGGCGCCCCGGTAATAGTCGGAAATATCCCGTATTCCATCCCCCCTACCCCTCATTTCCGAAGTTGCGTCTGAGCGTGCAGGTTTGTCGGGTTGCGCCAAGGAAAGTTGGTGTTCTCGGGGCTGCAAACTGTTGGTTCCTCGTGGCATGGTGGCATTGACGACATGCTCTCTCTGGACAAGCTGTTGATTGGAGATACTCCCGACGCCCAATCAGTTCGTGGCCCTTCTTCCTCGGGTATGTGCGAAGAGCTGCAACTCCCCGGGCAAGCTCGAGAATGCCGGTCATGGCGCCCGAAAGCCAAGAGGTCTAGATGCCACTAAGAGGGCTAGACTAACCGTTTGGCGTCCCTGGCGCCGACTCCAACGTCACGTCCAGGTTATTCCCGAGAACGCCAGCCCCGGGAACGGGAGTCGGGTCTTGTTGCTGACAACGGGAGGGATGCCGGATGATGCAACATGTCCATGTAGGGCGGCGGCATGTCAAATTAGGATGCTTGCCCGGGAACTACAGCATTTGCTTTTTTGTTCAAGGTTTCTGTTGAGAGACATGCTCGATATCACCAGACGTCTGTTGAAGTACTGGTGGCAATCCCTCGTCAACACCAACCATGACGCTCAGTCCCTCCCTCACAGCCTACCATCCATCTCAGTGCCGCGCCGCAATGGAGATTCTCACCCTCGATGCCACTTCGGGTGCACAGAATCTGCACTAGCGTCTCTCGGCAGCTGATGCACAAGCGAATCGTTGGCCTCGTACTCGTGGTCCAGCGTGGAGAGGGCGGATCCAGTGCCAAGGAAGAGATTATTCCCGTCGAGATCCCGTTCTCTTTTCCTCATCTCCCGCTACCCCAGCATTGATAATGCCGGAGTTGTGCCCCCGGAGACTGGGCCACTGCATTTTTCTCTTGTTCCTCGTCTCTCCTCCTCCTCCTATATCTTTGTCTGTTCCTCCCTGATCTTGTCCTGTGACAACTCGAACTGACAGGACTTACAACGATCGTTTTCGGCGAGGAACTCCAAGATCCACACGAAAAGAAGTCTAAAAAGACTTCAACAGAAGACATGGTTCAAGATATTGAGGCCAGTCAGAACGGCGGCACTTGGAATCGAGATCCTGGCGATCTCGAGATCAGTATCGAAGGAACACTTCCATCTAGGACACCACAGCCGAAACTCAACGAAGACGAGCCCATCACTTACCTATATCTAACCCTCAACACCGTCTTGCCAACACCGCCACTGCCAAAAGAGGCAGGTCTTTCCGAATCCCAGGAACTCCCACCATCCCCCGACCTTAGGCCATACGCATCACCCTTTACGTTACCGGCAGCACGAAAGAACATTTTGCTTGCGTTGTCATGTATTGCCACAATGTTTACAGCATATACTGCGGGAGCCTACTCGCCTCCGTCGGCCGCAATGGCCAAGGATCTAGGGGCATCACACCTTGCCGTTCTTGTTGGAATCACAACTTTCTGCATGGGGTTTGCCATTGCTCCCATGGTCCTTGCTCCGGTATCTGAGATTTGGGGTCGACGGCCTGTCTTTGTGTTTGCTGGGTTTGTCTATGTCATCTTTCAGGCCGTCTGCTCTGTGATGCCAAACCTTGCTGGGATGCTGATTGCCCGTTTCTTTGTCGGAGTCGGAGGCTCCGTGTTCAGCTCGGTCGTTGGAGGGGTCCTCGCTGATCTTTGGGAGAAGGAAGAAAGAAACACGCCGATGGCCTTGTTCAGCGGATCAGTTCTATTCGGAACTGGTGCTGGACCGTTGGTCTCGGCTGCCTTTGTGAAGGGGCTGACTGATGATACCCTGGCATGGAAGTGGTCGTTCTGGCATCAGGTCATTATGGATGGTCTGTTGCTGATTGCCATTCTATTTCTCTTTGAAGAGACTCGAGGGTCTGTGTTGCTGTCGAGAAAGGCCAAGAAGTTGAATGAGTGGTACGAAGAGTTGGAAAAGACAGGCGCCTATGGAGTTTGGGTTACCAACACCCCAGAGGAGACAAGCGCCAGCTCATCAACGTCGACGATCAAGACCAACCCTGGCCATCACACGGAACTCGAATACAATGGCATCCAGTCCAGGGAACGACGCCTACAACGAGTTCGATGGCTAGTGGCGGCAGATGAGCAACGCCCCCCTTTGGGTCAGATGATTGCAACGTCGGTGAAGCGACCTTTTTACCTCTTGCTCACGGAGCCTGTCGTCTTCTGCTTTTCCCTCTGGGCTGCCTTTTCATGGGGCGTTCTCTACTTGTCTTTTGCCGTTGTGCCATATCTGTACGCTGCAAACTTTGACATGTCGAGTCGTGTCTACATCGCCATGATGGCGTCTGCCATTATCGCGACCGTGGTGGGCATTCTTCAGGAGAACTTGATGAAGCACCCCCTCTGGCAAGGACAGGACGACGAAAAATCCGTGTCCCAGTTTTGGCTGTTTATGAGGAAGCATTTCCCAGCGGATGCTCCCGAGGCGCGGCTGTACTTTGCTTGCATCACGTCTCTTCTACTTCCTGCCGGACTTTTTGCCGCCTTCTTGAGCCCGACGAGTACAAGCCACTACTCGATTGCCATTGGAATTGGCCTTGCTAATTGGGGCATTTACTCGGTGTATCTGGCCACGTTTAACTACCTGGCTGACACGTATCACCTCTACGCCTCCTCGGCGCTGGCTGCTCAGAGTTTCTGCCGTAATGTGCTTGGTGGAGCGTTCCCGGTGATTACTGGCATCATGTTTGGCAATCTCGGGCTGAAGAATGCTGGCTGTGTTCTGGGCGGCATTGCCAGCGGATTGACGCTCATCCCTTGGGTCCTGGTGCTGTTTGGAGAGAGGATCCGGTCGAGGAGTAGTTTTGCGATTGTGAGTATTGGCCCTGGTTCAGATGTTCAAGTGCTAACAGGCCATAGTCTCTGCAGAAACAATAACAGGGTTCTTGATGGCATGGATGTGTAGATGATGGACATGGCGCTGCGCTCACATGTAAAGAGAGTTGGTTGAGGGGAAAAGAATCAGTACACGCGCCCATGATGGATTGAGCGCGCCTTGATGAGGGTATCATGTGCTCCCAGATTAATGTCCTAATGACCTAGATGCATTGCTGCTTCCGTTCTATCTATCTGATCCCTTGTGTCTCGTCACAACGTCGCAGAAGCCTCCCTCGTCAGGGTCCTCTGCTTCTTCTTGCCGTACTTTTTCATGAACCGCAGAAATCTATTCTTGTCGGATCCATTTCCAAGTCCCCCGGTTTCCTTGAGCATCTGATCGCATGTCCGCTCGGAGAGACTCGTGACTGTCCTTGCATATGGACTCCTTAGTCTTTGTAGATCTCCCACTATAGGCGGGAGGCTGGGGTTTCCTTCTTCGTCGGGGATGGGGGGTGGGAGCTGTACGCATCCTTCCCAGGGGCGGAGTGCTACCGGGGCGTTCAAAGCTGATTGGACTTGATGGTCGTCTAGTATTGTGTATCCATCTCCGGCGTCTAGACAGGACTTTTGCCCACTTTGTTTGGGCCATACCGTCGAGGGCGCTACCCGGTATGCCTGTCCGCTGTTGGCATCTGAGAACAATGTCGCCATGAACCGCGTCGTGTACGTCTCATCGAAGCCACACATTCGTAGGGAATTGATTCGCCCCTTTAGGTGGATTATGTGGTTGCAGAAGAGGAGGTACGAGCCTGGGCAATACTCTGATTGCGGCAACGGCGACGGCATCGGCGTTTCGAACGGACTCGACACGGTTTCTTCGGTCATCTGCTTCATGAGCTCGTCCATGGATGCGTACATCTCCGGAGATTGGAACCTCATGTCTTCGGCTGAGTTGGCTCTGCTGCTACTGCTCGCCCCGCTGGAACGTCCTGTGCCTGGTCTTGACAGTGAAGGGCCGCGACGGCCGTAGAAGCGTCGACAGAGGAGAATCAGATTCTGCAGAGGAAGAGACTCTTTGCGTCTTAGTTGCGAGTCTACAAACTCGCAGACGAGATCCTCAACATGCTCGACATCGGGGAGAAGACAAGTAGCGCTATCCGCCGGTCCACAGCCCAAACGCGACATGTCAACCTCGACGGCAATGCTCTTTGCATACGGTCCATAGCGATTCAGCCAAGTCGTGGCGAGGGGGTTAACCCTGCATCCCACAAAGGGCGAGAAGACAGCATGCAGCGTGACGCTCTGGAGAAACGCCACGAGAAAGTCGGCGCGAAAGACAAACGAGACTTGGAGGTATGGAGCTAGAGGGAGGAGAGCGTCGGTTGGCGCTGCGAGGTCTCCTTCGCGCCAGACGTCGCGGGTGAAGAAGAGGCGGTTTAGACGCACGGGACGATCGACGACGGGGAGGATGAGGTTGCAGATTCGCAGGCGGATATCGTCTGGGAGGCGAAAGTAGCCCGAGTCTGGTCTTGAGCGTCCGTGATCCTCGAAGAAGCTGGTAAGAGTGTCGGAGAAGCTTGGAGTGTGGCTGCTGCTGCTGTGGTAAACGGCGTCAAAGGCGCGGTCCCAAGCAGGAAGACATCTGCGATGAGAAGGCGGTTCTTGGACGATAAACCGCGGCGTTGTCGGCGGCGAAGCCACTTGGGGGTTTGATTTGCTCCTCCTGCGGGCGTTCGAAGGGTCTTGAATGTCAGTAGATCTCGGTATATGCGCGAGAACATACGTACTCATCATTCTCAAGAGGCCGAGGCGTTCAGAGAGGTCGTTTCTGTGCGCCCTCACGGACCCAACACGACGGAGAAGAGATGAAGTTCGCAGTGATGGAGAGGGAGATGGTGAATCATCACCACCTCTAGCGGCAGACGCTTTGTTTGAGGATCCCATTGTTTGTTACCGTTCGCCAGTTGCTTGACACTGCTGTGACAGTTTCCATCTCCCCTCCTTCTTTATGATGTTCTAACGAGAGTGTTTTGTTTACCATTGACAACGACGACAACAAACAACATGCGTGAATTAAACTCGGAAGAGGGAGTACACCTTTTATACTTTCTAACTTGCCTGAACCCAAATTCACATAGTTCTCCCACAGATTACTTGGCTTTCCAAGTCACGGGACTGTATGTAAGTCAACTGAGTCATGAAACTCCACGCGGGAGTATTCAAGGACAAGGTTTCCGTAGAATGCAATGCATGTTGATAACTTCATTATTTACAAAGGTTAAAGGTCAAGATTTTCTCATGCACGATGACTCTTATCAAGGTGACTTATATAGATGGCATGTTGTCCTTTTGCCCTGTTCCCCAACTTGTCATCTTTTGTTGTGTAATGGCTGAGATTCCATCACCATCGTCAACTCGACTCTCGAATACTCTCAAGCAATAACAACAACTAGAAATTTCGATTTCTTCATCACGAAGACGAAATTCACTCCAAATCACCATGAGTCCAGTCCCAAACACCGTCGGCCCCTCCCAGAGCGGAAACCCCTGGTCCATCGACCCGAATGACATCCGAACATTCGTCTTCTCCTACGCGATCCTCGGCCTCATGCTCCTCGCCTTTGTCGGCATGATAGCCGTCGACATGTTCCGCAAGCACCGAGCAGGAGAACTCCAAGAGTCCATGAGGACGCTGGGCAATTTCTTCAAGCTCCTGCTCGTCACGATGCCCAAGATCATGCTGGACCCGAGAAACATCTACAAAGCGTGGATCCTCTTCACGGATCAGTTTCTAAAGGTTGAGAATAAGCGGTACGACAAGAAGAAGGAGAGCAACAGGAGAAAAGATACGCCCGAGAAGGAGTTTGACAGCGAGGCTATTATCAAGAGGATGCACTCCATGTCTTCTTCAGACAAGAGCCCCACCGACACATCCAAGCCATCCCCCAAGGGGAAAGAAAAGGAGACCTTCTTCACTGGACCTCTAGAGGAAGTCAAGCTCGTCACAACAGGTTCATCCGCCTTTAACGCCGGCATAGACCTCGAACTTGGACACGGCACACGACACGGCAGCAGTTCAGCAGACGACTGCGGCGTGGGATCCAGCAGCACTGCCGCTGGAGGCTCTGGATCTGATCATTATTCCGGGGCTGTTGGTTATGGGTCATATGGCTGTGGTGACTTTGGATCGGATGGTTGTGCTGGAACAGATGCTAGAGCTAGATGCGATTAACTTTTTCGGTGACAAACAACGAAAGCGTACCACATCGACATCCCAGTCCATCGGTAGGGCTTTGGTACATCAAGATAAAGATGCTGGGGTAGGCAGAGAGCAAGCCGGGTGCTCAAGAACATTGTTGGCCGTGGAAAGCATTGGAAGAGAAACGTTGTTCAGTAGGACTTGGTTAATACTTGTTGGAGATGGTCGCCATAGACACCACGATGACCTTGTGTCAATTTTGTGAGCATTGTTGTCCTGGTCATTTATGTGTTGGGGCTTTGATCAAGGTCTAATCCTCGATAGAGTGTGCAGTCAAGTTGTTTATGAGACACACTTGGTAATACAAAAGTTGAACATCCAATCTGACCAAGAGCCTGAACGGAGTAGAGTCAATGGTCATATTCGAAACGACCGGCTATCCAGTTCATTACAAGGTTCTATGTCCGTCTTGAACGTCAGCTGAGTCTCACGGCCATCCCACAATTGCAGTCATCCAGCGCCCCCTGTCCGAATATGACCGAGGGGTAAGCTGTCAACAAACCCCAGCTTCGGCACTGGTCAATATCCATAGAGTGGCTGGCCATTCAGTTGTGTTACGGCTGTGTTATTTCCGTTGGGCCGCTCAGAAGTCCATCCCCCACCGCTTCTTCGAGCCCTTGACCAAGCTCTCTCTCGGATATTCCCCTCCCAGTCAGGGCTTCTGAGATGTCAGCCCATGCTACGCTAAGGCTTGGACATCAGCACTAGATCTCGACAAGTCAGATACTCCACCCACGCGTAGGCAATAGTGGTCAAAAACGAAGACGCGCGGGTAGAATTCCTAGTGCATGGATATTTAAATAGCCTTTAAGCCGCCCGTGTCGTTCAGGCATGTCGTTCAACTCTGAAGAGCTCGACTGTCAGCCGCCATGGACGCTATCCGGGGACTCTTTGGGGTCAACCCGCAGCGAGGCCAGCTTCCCAAAGTTGAAAGCGATTATGTATACCCAACATCTCTACTCGACGACACGTATCTTTTTCGGGACCTAATCCTTACCTGGACTTTCTGCTTCAATGATGTCCTCGACCCAGAAAAACTACATTCATCGCTGACGAGGTTGTTGGAGATTGGTGACTGGAGGAAGTTTGGTGGTCGACTGAGACTAAACGTACATTTTCCAGGACGACGAGAATGATCTGATCTGACGGCTTGTTAGGGAAAGGACAGACTCGAAATTCACGTTCCCCGAGAGTTTACTCCTGAAAGACCAGCTGTGAGATATACCCACGAGGCATTCAACATGAGCATCAACAGCCACCCCCTAGGGAAAAAGATGCCAAAAGTCACTGAGAAGCCATCAACCCAACCTGGAGCCCAAGAGTTCAAGGAGTTTGCCGTAACGAGTGACGATCCCGTAAATGGGTCTGACCTTTTCAAGGGCGACAAACCTCAAATGTCACTCCGGATCGTGTCATTCTCAGACGCAACCCTGGTTTCGCTCGTGTGGCCACACTCCGCCATGGACGCTGTGGGATTCCAGGCCATGCTGAAGAACTGGTCCCTTGTGATGGCAGGGAGGGAGGCAGAAGTCCTCCCTGTTCTTAGGGCGAGAGATGACATGGTCTACGACATAGTTGAACCACCAAGTGGGATGGAAGAGACAGCGCAAGAGGAATCGCATCTCGCCCAAAAACGCATCAGCGGCTTCAAGCTGGTGCTCTTCGGTTTACGGTTCCTTTGGGATCTGCTCTGGCAGGGAGCTTGCCAATCAAAGTCCATCTTTCTGCCCAAAGAAGCTGTCGCAAAGCTGATGCGCCAGGCTTTGGAAGAGGCGACCATCACGACACATCCTGGTGACGAAAAGCCCTTTATCAGCGAGGGCGATGTGTTAGCGGCATGGACCGCCAGGCTCATCGCATCATCAGATCCCAGAAGGCTCCCGGTGACGACACTTACAACGGTCAACTTGAGATATCGGTTCAAGTCTCTAATGGAGACGGCGGGTGTTTACACTCAGAATCTGGCAACAGCAGCTTACACATTTCTGTCGCCAGCCATGGCCAGAGGCCCGATAGGTCCCATTGCCCTCGCGAGCCGTCAGCATATCAAGGCGCAGACGACAGAACCGCAACTCAGAGCGATAATGCGGACCCTCATAGCCGAAAAAGAAAAGAAAGATACCACGCTTCTGTTTGGAGAGCCTAACATGTTGCTCGTACTCATCAGCAACTGGACCAAGGCAAAGATTATGCAGGCAGCCGACTTTAGTCCGGCGGTGATCGGGCAGGGTGAGGAGACAAGGACAAGGACGAACAAATCAGGCACCATGATACAGTTAACCCCTTCAACTATGAAGCAGAGTATAGTGACTAGGAATGTCATGGTGATCAAGGGCAAGGACCATGAGGGGAATTATTGGCTCGAGGGATCTCTACTGCCGCGGGCTTGGGCCAAGGTTGAAGAGGAGCTTACAGCGTTGGGGGCTGAGACATGAGGGGAAACAGATGGCAGTTCCATTGCGGTCAGCTTGAGACAAGACACGTGTGTCTCACGCACAGAAAACCAAAGATAGCAAAAAGACCCGAGATAGAGAAGCAACAATGTTTCTTGTTTCTTTCGGCGATTGCTTCACCTGTAAGATGAAGGGCATTTGTTATCGTCCCCTATCAAGGTCACATCGCCAATCTCAAAAGCGGCTGCAGGTGACTTACAGGGGCCATGTCCACTAAATTACCCCAGCTCCCGCTTCTCCAGACAGCTTCCACTTGGGGTCACCGTCGGTGTGTCAGCCAATCATGTCCCTCTCATAAGTGTCAAGTGACGTACTTGTCATGGCTTCCTGCGGCATCCATCGGCGATTGCTTCCCTCTAATCGGCGACCAAAAGGATGTTTCTTGTGCAAAACGCGACTCTTGAGTGCGACCCTTTCACGATGATTGTTCGTGTCTCGGCATCTCTTGCTGGTTTCCTTGTCCCGAGTCCCGGCGTTGTCCACGTGTCGCCTCCGGTTGACCGCTGCTCAACAAACATGGCCTTGACATCCCCCGGACATCGATCTCATCTTGAGATCTGACCTGCAAGAGTCAGCTTGTAATTTGTTCGTGGCCTTGTTGACCGGGGACAGTTGCCGCGCAGTCAGGTGGTCTGAAATTACCGTCGCACAAAGTCCTGAAACCTCAATTGGTGATGCTTCCTCCTTCGATATCATGACACCTTCACCTACAGCTGCCTTGGCCATGTTCTCGCGACCCTTCCTACGCCTGGCCAGGCGCTCACGATCCTTGCCTATCCCACAAGCTGCTCCGAGGGCACAAGCTCGCCTGTTTATCACTTCCCCCATAGCGAGAGCCGCGTCAACAAACCCTCGACCTAGTACAACAACACCAAGATACCCAAGTGCTTATATCACCATCCTCCTCGCTGGAGCTGCCTCCTTCTACGCTGCTTACTCCTTCGCCAAAGCCCCTCCCACACGATGCGATGCTCCCTCCGACACCCGCGACCCTTCTCTCCCTCGGTATCGCATCTCTGAAGTCCGCAAGCACGATGCTCACTCTGACAACCCTTGGGTCATACACGATGACAAGGTCTACGACATTACCGAGTGGATTGGCGCCCATCCTGGAGGCAATGTCATCCTCCGTGCCGCAGGCGGTTCTATAAATCCCTACTGGGACATCTTTGCCATTCACAAGAACCAATATGTCTATGATATCTTAAATCAGTACCTCATCGGTTACGTCGACTCTGCGGATCTCGTCAATGGGAAGCCCGCACAGGAAGAGATTGAAGATCCATTCGCCGACGACCCTAGCCGACATCCAGATTTGATCACCATGACGGATAAACCCAGAAACGCAGAGACACCAGCAGATGCCATGACGACAGAGTTCCTGACCCCTAATGACCTCTTCTATGTTCGCAACCACATGTGGGTGCCGACCATCCCCGAGAACGCAGATACGCACACCCTCACTGTCGAACTTCCTGATGGCACAACAAAGGAGTACACTCTAGGCGACCTCAAGTCTCGTTTCCAAGCTCGAAGGGTCACTGCTGTGCTTCAATGCTCTGGCAACCGCCGCCGCCACATGAACGAAGGTTCTGGACACAAGACGAGTGGACTCCCCTGGACCGCCGGTGCCATATCCAACGCCTGCTGGGAAGGAGTCTTGCTCTCAGATGTGCTCGCGGATGCCGGCTTTGACCTATCATCTGGTCTAACTGGCGAATCCGAGGCCAAGCACGTCCAATTCTCTGGACTAGAAGCATACGGCGCGTCAATTCCCATCAAGAAAGCAATTGACCCCCAAGGCGACGTGATTCTCGCCTACGGGATGAATGGCCAGCCACTCCCACGCGACCACGGGTTTCCCCTGAGAGCCATCGTGCCCGGCCATGTTGCTGCACGCTCAGTCAAGTGGTTGAATCATATCACTCTCAGCGACGAGGAGAGCACAACGCAATGGCAGCGACGAGACTATAAATGCTTCGGACCCAATCAGACACATGTGGACTGGGATACTGCCCCTGCGATTCAAGAGTTACCAGTCCAAAGCGCCATCACAACCTGCAAACTCGGCGATTGGTCAAGACCCGACAAGGACAGCTCAGAGGCACACACAAAGACAGCTGCGCTCACAGGCTACGCATACTCAGGGGGCGGCCGTTCCATCATCCGCGTCGACGTCTCCCTCGACAACGGCAAGACTTGGTCTCAAGCGTCTATCCTCCCTGATTGCACCACAAAGGATGGCGCCCCGTCTCCCTGTCTCGGCCACGGCTCCTGGGCCTGGCGACGCTGGAAGTTTGACGGCCATGTGCCGCTTAACGCATTTGAGGGAGACGAAACGTCAAAGGGGGAGAAGCGATGTGCGACATTTGTGGTCAAGGCCACGGATGAGTCCTACAACACGCAGCCAGAGAGCCATGCCGCCACATGGAATATTCGTGGGAATCTGGCTACAGCGTGGCATCGCATGAAGGTCTGCACCGAATGTCCTGCCGGGACAGGGAGTCAACCACCAAAGCATGGATAAAGTTGAATGGGAACTCATAGCGATACTCTCATCGAGTAGAGGCGTTTCGGTGTTGAGGAGTCTAGTAAACACAGCCTCGGCCCGCATGTGCTAGGTAGCATTGCATCGAGAGCTCCACGGTTGTCCCTTGTAAATCATCAAAGCTAGTTGTTACATCAAAATCAGAAAAGTCCATTCATTAATTGACAAGACTCGCCCTGTCATGATGGACAAGTCCGATACTTTCTATTCTTCTGACCGTGTGCACATCCCTCCGAGACGTATTATACACCATGGTGCCTTCGCCCAGAGCTCCTCTATTCCCTTCGCCGACCCTTCTAGTTGTACAATCCAACTTTCCTCCAGAACATGGCCTGCCTGTAGTATACATGGCATACCCCTGTTCATCTTGAAG
Organism: Fusarium solani; assembly: GCF_023522795.1. Classification (NCBI taxonomy): domain Eukaryota; kingdom Fungi; phylum Ascomycota; class Sordariomycetes; order Hypocreales; family Nectriaceae; genus Fusarium; species Fusarium solani. The sequence goes on along the minus strand of NW_027072148.1, from coordinate 2,479,097 downwards.
AGACGCCCGGTGCCAGCAGATTACTCTTATTCTTCCTCCTCATCATCGTCGTCATCACCGTCGGAGAAGTATTCGAACTCACGAGGTGTCTTGGCCTCCTCGTCGCCCTCATTATCCTCGTCAACCGCCGTTAGCACACCCGCGGCCGCGGCAGCACCAGATCCCACATTGCCAGGGGTCTGGGGTTCAGCTCCCAAGTGGGCAAAACCTCGGCTCTGGTTGCGCAGGAGCTGTCCGATCATGGCGCTGTTGGATCCTGGCCGCGAGGGGTCGACAAGGCCCTCAAGCAGCGACCGTCTCTGGTCAGATCGTCCACCACGAGTGGCTTGCTGACCAACAACAGGGGCCCGCTCAATCGTCACCTTCTTGAGCTTCTCTTCTAGAAGGGACTTTTCTTCATCTGGCTGCGTGTCATGGAGCAGCAGAGGGCCACCGGTAGGCTATAAAGCGTTAGTTCAACTGATCCCAACATCTAGATCAGTAAAATCTTACCTTCTTGACAGGCTTATATCGGCCAGCCGGGAAGCTGATGTACTTGAGTTGGCCAGGGAGGACTCGTGTCATGTTCTCAATCTCGTAGCCAACCTTCTCCTTCTCAGGCTTCTTCTTGGTGTCGGTCGAGGCGGCCGCTTCCTTCTCTTGACCCTCCTTCTTGTCCTTGGCCTCTTCTGTCTTCTTCTCCTCATCCACGTCCATCTTGTCGCCGACGTTCTTAGGGGGGGCGCTGTCGATGTCCATGCTCTCTCTTCGCTGAGCACGTTCCTTCTTCTGGGCACGTCGCTTGGCTTGGGCAGTTGTCGAAAGGATAGCAGTGGCGATCAAAGCGGGTCCCTCCTCGGCCTTGACTTCTTGCTCGGGCGGGTACTCAAACAGGCTGGGTCGTGTCGCACAGTGGAACTTGAAGTCGGGGATCTCCAGGTCGTGGTCCAGTCCGATGATGGATGTGGGCGAGAAGCTCAGGGACAGGAAGTGTGTGAAGGGGAACCAGTACCAGTACTGGGTGAAGACGGCCATACCGACAATACCAGCCATGTTGAGGTTACCCGTCTGAGTCTGGAGGCCGATGGTGCAGTTGCGGCCACCAGCGTCGATGATACCCAAAGCGAGGGCAGCACCAAACTTGGTCATGGCATCCTCGTGGCGATCACCAACCACCTTCTTGAGAGTCTTACGGATGGACGACACCTTGGGGTTGAGGACCTCATTCTGCTGAACGAGGATCATAGCAAGAGAGATCAAGGCTCCTTGTCGGACAAAGTCGGTAGGATCCTTCATCATGGGCTCGAGGAGGTCGATGGCCTCGTCAAGACCAGTGCCAGCGCACGAGATACCAAGGGCCATGGCGGAACCATATCGGACGTGGGGGTTGTAAGACTCGGACAGAAGCTCAACCATGCGGGGAACACTGGCTGGCTTTCGGAAGAGAATGAAGCCCAAACTCATAACCGCGATTCGGCGCACATCGTCGTTGACGTCGCTCACGGCAATGTGGAGAAGCTTGCGGATGGCCTTGTTGCTGCCAGTGCCACAGTAGGCAAGGGCAACAGTCATGATACCACCATATCGCAGTGTCGGATCAGGGTCGTTGAGGAGACCCTCGATAAGGACATCGGCTCCCTCCTGGCGACCGTACATGATGAGGGCCATACCAATGGCAAGACCGCGAACAGTCTTCTCGTGTGTGGTCTCGTGAGCATAGGTGATCATGTCCTCCAGAGCCTTGCCGTTTCCGGTGCCCAGCATGATGAGACCCATCGATAGACCAACAGCCTCACCATTGAGAGCAGAGTCCTGGAACAGAACCTCTCGGAGCTTCTCAAAGATTTCCCAATCCCCAGTGGCCATTCCGGCAATACCGAGACCAAGAGCACCACCATGCTGAACAACCTCCTCCTCCGCCTGGCCGAATTGATTCTTAAGATAATCCAAGGCCTCGTCGCCGTGGTTGGCATGGATGAGTCCATATGCGTAGAGAGCACCACCCTGGCTGAAGATGGAGCCGCTGCTGAGTCCACCCTGCCTAGGAAGGTAGGGCTCAAGCAGCTTGCGGGACTGGGTGAGGTTGCCTCGGTGAATGACACCAAGCGCGGCAGTAGCGGTAAACTTAGACCAATTCACAGCCTTACCCAGCCACTCGAGGTTATCGCGGAAGAACTTGTCGTTGGTAGTTCCCTGGTTCATGAAGGCATTGCAAAAGGTGACAGCGGTGTGGAAGATCGAGTTTCGGCCCTCGAGGCTATCGCGGACCTTGTTCAGGATGCTCAGATCGGTACGGTTGTTTCGGTAGAGGAACTCGAGGTTCAGGCGGATCGTCTTGCTGCCGTCGAGGATAGACCTGATGTTGCGGTAGGCCTTGGCTGTCTCATCGGGAAGCTCATCTTCGGGAGCCTCCTGCTTGTTTTGCAGAAGAGATTGGTTTTCGTTGGATTCCTCGGCATTCTCATCTGTGGCCGGCTTCTCCTGAACTCCAGAGGGAAGGGACGCCATGACGTTGCCCAAGAACTCCTGTGTTCCGTTGTCGTAAAGGTCGAAGGCAATTTGGTAGGCGTTTGCGATGGAGGTGCGGTCGCCGTTCTCAACAAGAGTGCGAAGCATGCGGGAGGCTTCCACGTCGGAGTTGAGGTACACGACACACTTGGCAATCGCAAAGTAGTCGGGATTGGGAATTTCGTTCAGAAGGTCGAGAATCAGGCTCAGGATCTCAGTTCGGAAGCCTCTCTCCTGAACAATGTCCATGCAGATACCAAGAGTGTACTCCATCAAGTCCTCGGTGGGGCCAGGAGCGTTCTCCAGAGGGTTGGACTTGGCCTTCTTCTCATCGTCACTCGCACGCTTGATGACTCGTCGGAGAACATCAAGGTTCTTGGCCTCAACGGCGATACCCACCACTTGCCTGTACCGACCCTCTTGCAGGCAGCTCTCGAAGAGACTATCGATCACCCGTTGCAGCGAGTCAGTGGCTTGAGAGGGGAGCTCAGCGATAGAGCCGGATCGACCCTGTTTAAACGCTGGCTGGAAGGTCGCCTCGAGCATGGTGTTGTCGATGGAGTCGCGGGACAGAAGTGACTTGGGGGGCAGAGTGGTCTGTGAGAAAGGCGTTGTAGGCGACATCACAGCATCGGTGCCGCTGGCGAAGGTGGTGGCAAGCTCAGGGAGGTCGGTCGTCTTGGAGGCTTGGGGAGCCGACTTCTTGGCAGCAGTGGTGGCGATGTACTGGTCGACACACTTGGAGATGATGGTCTCCTCAAACTCGCCAGGAGCATCAAGCTTGAAGAGGTCGCCGGCGGCGAGCGCGAATACCATGCTGTCATTGTAGGCCTGGAGGTGGTAGTAGACCTTGGCAAGGACGAGGGCAGCAAGTTGCCGTTCGGGGAAGGACTCGTCTTCGTAGAGAGCCTCACTTGAAACACGAATGTCAGTTTGTGGGAACACAGGAGCAGCAAGATCGAGTCGTGGCCATGACGTACATCTGGCTCAGCACAGCAGCAACCTCGGTCCAGACAGTGTCGATGTCATCGTTGAGGGTCTGCAGGGCGAAAACCTTGAGCTCCGGCTCCTCATCGGTGAGAAAGGCGAGGACGCCGGTCGCCGAGACGATACCAGGCATCTTGAGAGATCGCGACGGGTCGTAGGGACGTGCAAGTGAGGTCTGTAGCAGAGCAAGAGGCGACGCGAGCGGTTGCTGTGGCACAAGTGGTCGAGTTGAAGAAAAGGGACTATTTCCGTACAGGCCCAGGGGCATATGCAGAGCCCGAATACGGAGGAGTCGATGATGGGTTCAACAAAGGAGACGATAAGAGAATTGGGGGAATAAGAGAAAGATGGATCGGTTGGTGTTTTGCTCCAAAGAGTAACTCGAGGACGTCCACGTCAGGCACAGCTCTGCCTTGCAGCGGGTGCACGGACCAGCGAGAGCTTCCAGGCAGGTGCAAGATTACATAACTCCCTTCACTGACTCAGTACTCACGTGACTCAAGAGGGTATCGCATGGAAGCATCGCGAGATTCCGCGCGACAGGGAACATGTTGCGTCACAGAGACACGGCTGATAAAACGCGGCTTGACTCAGTATTCAGCGCAAAACGCGGGCGCGGTACACTTGATCTTGGCATAATTGAGCAGCCACGCTGGGCGCATCTGCCTTTATTATCACAGAGACCAGTGAAACCTCAGAAGCACGTGCAGTCTTGTACCATCTCCAAGGTGAGGACCTATGCATGAATGCCGTATCATAATCACCGCCACGAAATCGAAGATGAATATTCCAGTATCTTGTTCATTGCCAAATCATGGTTCTGAGAGATTGATTGGACTTGAAAGTTCCTTTTACTCTCTCACGTGCGACTAGGTATCTGGTGCAATGCTTCATAGAGCTCTATGCATCTTTCAGCCTCGGGGAGCAAGACGAAAGTAAGGCCAGAGCACAATGCGATCAGCAGTGCATTTTATTCCATGACTCACGACTTGCCATATCGGGGCTTTATCACAGATTGATACCCGCTCGGGGGTTTTATTTTGCATCAGTATCAGGATGATCATCTCTAGAGCTCCCCCAAAACCCCTACGGACAAGGATGACGTCGACGTACGAGCACGGAGCTTGAAACTTTTTGTAAACAAAATCTTGCGATGAAGAGAAATGCTCCATGAGGAATCACTGGCGACAAGGCTGAGGACCAGACCATTCATGTTGAGCCCCTGAAATAGAACACAGATTGGCCTCCACTATCAAGCGCACGGCATCTGGGTATCTAATGCCTGCTGCTCTGTTGGCGCATTGCTGCCGGGCCCTGATGAGGAGTGACAAGTAGCGCGTCTCACCTCAGGGCTAACCTGACCTGAAATTGTGCTAAGCTCCCCAGGATCGAAATGAGTGGTACCTCGTTCGCCATACTAATTCGCTCGTTAGCCCAGGTATCCGCCATCAGTCGCAGCATGGCCGCCAAAAGAAAGAAAGAAAATCCTTAACAAATTCTGCCCAGTAACCACGTACCGTGGCACGCTGGTCGACAAAAAGACAAGACATCCGCGCAGAGAGATTCAAAATAGATTATCCTTCTCTAAAGGTAGCTATGAAGGCACAATAAGAGCAATAAAATAATATATAAGAAATGTCTAATGCATTTACTGGATTAAGGTATAATTTTAGTATATTTATGTAAATTTATGGATAAGTTTTGAGAAGAGTTAGATCATCTTTGCCGTTCTGGTGTCTCGTTTATTTTCTGACCTCCAGGCTACGTGCTTGGGCACCCCTGGAGCTCTAGCGCCAGGCTGTCGCCCATCTTTCTTTGTCGCCAGAAAACGACGACAAGACACCAACAACTCCGGCGAGCAAAACGATCATGGCCATTTGAAGTGACACGCAGCTTCCACGACCCGCCAGCCTCTCCTTCTATCTATCCGCCGTTCAGCCGCGTCCATCTCGTCCCGTTTGCGATCATCGTCTATCAATCGTCAATCGTCAATTCGACAGCGTGGCAGCCTCGCCATGGCGGCTTAAAGATCCCCCCAGTCATCCATGTCCGCTTGCGACGCCTTCTCCCTGGCGCGACGACGAACGCCTCCATCGCCCACAGCCGCCCAAACCACCGCTTCAACCGCGGACACGACCTCCCTATATTCTACTGCGCTTTACGCATAGTCGCGTCGACGATCTGATGCGAGACGGGCCATTGCCGCTGACATTGTTCTGTCGTCGTCTTCCTTCGCGCCGACCCAGGGCGGCGTAGTGTTGTCGCAAATTCCACCCTCGGCTTCAATCCGCCGCCATGGATCTTCGATCTGTCCTCAACACGTCGGATGCCGGCGACCGCGCTCCGGCCAAAGCTCCTCCAAAGCCGCAACAACCCCCTCCGCCGCCTCAACAGCATTCGCAGCCTCGTCCGCAACAGCAGCCTCATCATCGTCCGCCCCAGAGTCCAGCTGGGGCTCCTCCTCCGCAGTATTATCGCGACTATAATCGTCAACCACCGCCTCAGCCCTCGCCGGGCAAGCCGGCACCGCAGGAGTATCCCCCACATGCTGGTCGTCCTCATCATCAACACCAACAGTCCCAGTCACGACCACAGTCGCGGCCGCCGTCGCACCCTCAGCAGTCGCCTCATCAACCCCCTGCCGGGGCATACCCCCCTCCCTCACCGTATCAAACGCCGGGGCCAGGACCATATCCAGGGCGTCCTGCGCCGCCGCCTCTTCAACCTGCAGGTTCTTTCCACGACGTGCGCTCGCCCAGCGGCCCAGCTCCAGCTCAGTCTCCCTATCGAACCGCGGTGACTCCATCTGCATCTGGCGGTGCTGGATATCCTTTTCCTACGCAGCCCCCTGCGGAGATGGCCAGCCCGGTACAGCGTCAACAGTATCCACCGCAGTATCGGGAAAGTTTTTCTCAAGGCCCCCCAAGCGGGCCCCAAGCTCATCCATCTGCCTATGCCGCGGCTCAGCAGCAGCAACAGCAGCATAGCGTTCCGCACACTCCACCCGTTGCGACTAACACTCAACCTTTTGTTCATCAACGCTCCCAATCGACACACTCAACTCCTACGCCCACCTCTGCTCAATCTCAGCACCCATACGGGCCGCCATACAGTCACGGTAGCCCCGTCGCCGCATCGCGCCCGCCTCCTGGCGAATACAATCGACAACCTTCCCAACCTGCGACGCCGATTGGGCCTCCTTTGTCTGCTGGCTCTCGTCAACCTTCGAACGCAAGTGGCTTTGCGCAGCCGCCCAGTCCCTATCAACAAAGGCTATCCGCGGCCGCCGCTCCAGTAGCGCAAGCACAGGCACAGGCACAGGCACAAGCACAAATACAAAGCTCACCACCACCTCCTCCCCCTCCGGTCAAGCGTATATCTAGCAGCTACGGCTCGCCTGCCCCGGACATGCACCGACGATCTCAGTCTCACAGCGAACGAGCACCAAGCGCATCCGTCAGTCCAAAAACACGTGTACCCTCGCTCCAAAGTAACCCCGATCCCCTCGCCGCATTTGCAGCAGACGCCAAAGCCAAGCAGGCTCAAGCGCAACAGGCTCAACAAGCGCAGCAAGTTCAGAAGGCCCGGCAGGCCTCTATTCCTCAGCCCATGGCTATCGACAGCGAACGCGCGACAACCCCGGCGAAGCGAAAGCTCGAGGATCGCGATCTAAGCCCCAAAGAAGAACCTGAGCATCAGGAAAAGCGCGCTCGGCCCAGCGGGGTCAACGGCAGCCATGCTGCTCAATCCGTTCGTGGATCACAGCCTCCTAGCTCACCCGTGGTTCAAGCACGCAAGAAGCGGAGGAATCGCGCTCAGCCGCCAGTTTGGGCGCAGGATGTCAGAGAGTTGAATAACAAGATGCCCAATCACGCAAACTTTGTGTTGCAGAAGAGGGTGCACTCACATATCAACGGAAAACCCGAGGCCAGCAACCGCACCAGTCGTCACGCTTCTCCCGAGTCAACAAGAGCCAACCCACCTGCTCCCCCTGCTCCTCCAGCCGAAGCCGGACCGCAAGACATTCTTGGTGCTTGGGAGCCCAGTATCACAGGTGTCAAGCCATACGAGGAGATCTCCAGAAGAGTGGCCGACTTCTTGTTTGTCAACATCATCAACATTCCCGACATGGGCGAAATTGTCAGCCGAAATATCCAGTTTGAGATTGAGGCAAAGTTGGGCACACTCATTGACAAGGATACCAACCATCGAGTGGACCGCGCTCTTGACTCGGAATGTGTTTTGCAAGAAACCCAGCGCGTTGCCTTCCGAAGCAGCATGACTGAGGTGAGTTAGGTCTGACGGCGTAGGCTGATTCATGCTAACAACTGACAGGCACAACACAAATACTTCAACGACTTCCTCAATGAGATTGTCAAACAAACTCATCCACGCGCTCCCAATGGAGGCAACCGTGTCCAGGTTCACTACAAACATCGACGAGAAGTTGACCGGTTCTTCGAGCTTCCACCAGAGCTGCAGGCGCGGATTCCCGGGTGCGTCCGCAGTCGTCTTGGCTCAAGGATGAAGAGCGTCCGCGCCAGAGTAACATACGATCAGAAGAACCGCGAAGTTCTTGCCAAGATCATCAAGGCGCGTGTGGCAGATCTCGACATCCATTTCCCTCAGTGTCCAATGGACTGCCGCATCAGCATCAATCTCGAAATGAACTGGGACGGTCCTGCAGAAGAGCTGGAGCAACTAGGGAACCATCCAGATCGCCAACCTGATCGAAACAAAGATCGCCTCAGCTACACACACGGGCATTACCAAGTTGACCTTACTCAGGTCACGCACGCAGCCTCTGGCCCAGGTGTAAGTTTCCATGCCTATCATTCACCCCCAACACACCGTACTAACTATTTCCAGGGCGCACAGCGAATGGAAAAGGAGCACGAACTCGAGATTGAGCTCAACCCCACCGTTCTCGTCGACCAAGGCCGCAGAGCTAGCAGTGGACAACCGCACCGTTACCAAGAGCTCGTTGAGGGCTTTGTCGACAACGTGCGCGTTCTGGCTCGCAAAGCAAGGGATCTTCAATAAGAAACCCATGTGCACGGCCACAACACTCCCAGTAATGATATCATAATTTTTTGTCCAAACGACAGCGGTTCTTTTTTAAAACGGCGGGAACGAGACGGGGCGCTCATGGAAGAAGGCAAGCGAGAAAGAAAGCAAGAAAGACGGGGTAAATTTACAAACAAACAAACAAAACAAAGGTAGTGTCAGTCAAACGAGAACGAGGTTCTGCATCTTAGCTAGAAATCCGGGATTACCAATTGTTACCTTTATGGGTGGGTATATGCGAAAAAAAATGGATGGGCCTTGGGATGTCGGAGAACAAAGCGTGGCGTCATTCTTGATTACCGTTTAGGTACCTATTCTATCTTGGTTTCTTTGTCAAATACTTTTTCACCTCTTGATTCTTTTGTGCTCGTTGTGGCTTGACATGGACTTTGTTTGGGGGAGAGAGGATGGAGTTGTCTGTTGGTGCGTGTGTAAATAAGCAATTCATATCCACTCAAATGGTTGATAGCTCCCGTTTTGAGCTTCATTTCGATCACTACGCAAGGCCTGTTTTTATCGAGTTACAGAAACTAAGGACATGGCAGTGTCTGGAAGGTCAAGGCCTCCAACATCAGCGGAGGAGAAGAAAGATGATGATAATTAATTAATATCCAACCCAGGATTGAGGAATTTTTGAGTTTCTAATCACTCTAGGGTGTTGAAGGTAAGAAATGTGCATGGATAGCTTCACTCGGCACCAGTTCCTCTATGAGCACAACCTATGGGAAATCTCGCTGAAAGAAGAAATATCTTGCTACATGATCCTATGTCAGGCATGCTTTGCTCGAAGGAGAAATATTTCCATTGTGTTCTCATTGTTTTCTGAGTTAGTCGTGTAAGTGAATGGCTCGCACGCGAAAACTGCCATTTTGGTACATTCAGCATCGACGCTAACCAGAAACGGAGAATTTCACAACTCGTTCGGGTCCTCCTCACATTATTCTCACATCGCCGCACGTACTGACCTCGACCAACAGCTTACTTATTTATTATACTGTTGTTGCCTTGACGCCTCGAGATTCTCCCATCCCGATATTTCATCTCCTGATACAACATCACCCAGTTCAATTAATCTTCCCAACTACACGATATCTTCTTGATTTCGCGAAAGACGGTTCCAACATGTGCTGGTGCGGTACCTGCTCTCCTCGAGAATGGGAACGTCCCAAGCACTGGCTACCACCCTGGTGCGGTCTCTGCCACAACGATGTTTTTGGGTGCGAAGACCTTGTAATATTGGGTGAGGCTTTTTCTTCATTTCTATGGCTTTCATCTTCTTACCGAGCTCAGTGATCCGTCAGAACCCAGAGGGTACCATCGAAGTAATCGACACATTACCAGGGTACAGGAACGAGGCTCCCGGTATCACTCTCACTTCAGACCTCAAAAACTCAGGAAACGAACACAACATGATCAAGCCGCAGGATAACAGCTACACCAGGGAGAGGGTGGTCTGTCACGGTGAATGCCTCGAGGCCATTGCGCCGTCTCGGATCCCCAAAGTCCTGCAACGGGCGGCTTGCACCTTTGTCCCCTCAAAGGTGGTTCGCAAACGTCGGGAGAACTGGCTCATCTCGAAAACTGCTCAAGTTGTGTCAACAAGTGTCAAGTGGCTGCCTCCCGAAGTGTCCATCGATATCGCCCAGCAATGCTCTTCAGCCTTGGCCCTGTCGCACGCCGAGTCTCTCGCAGAATCGGTCGCCAGCATGCCAGGTCGTCGAAAGCCCATGTTCATGGCCATGGTTAAGTACCCCATGTGGGCGCGGTATGTCATGTTTGATGGCGTTGCCTACGTTGCGGAACTGTCGAACCTGCGGTTTCCAAAGGGGGTGACGGCCGTTCCCGTGCCCCGGACAAGCAAGATCGACACTCTTTACGTCGCCCAAGATCATTTGGGCATCAGGAGAGTCACGTTTGGGAGCTCTGAAGAAGCCCCTCGGGCCTCTCCGGAACCTGGTCTCTGGTGGTGGACAAGTTCGTTTCAACAGCCAGGACAACTTCACAGTCACTCCGACGTACGTACAGCCACACCTCATCCCTGTAATCACTACTGACATCTTGAGTAGGGTATCAAATTGCGGAAACTGTCAATTGTGTCTCACGGAATCACCAAGGAAATAAAACCCGAACATATGTGGGTTATTCCTCAACCTTTGAAGAAACGGCTTCGCATCCACAAGGGAGGATATAGTTACCGCATCCCCCGATTCAACTTTTTCGAATGCAACCATCCGGACATCGTTGGCTATTCGGCTTGCTGGTACAAAACTGTCAGATCGATACACCCTCACTTTGCAGGCGAAAACATGAGCTTCTACAAAGAGACAGCAGAAGAACACCCAACGGTAACCTGGCTGTACATGCCGATGGACAAGGGCGAGTTGGTGACGGAGCTCTGGGAGTCAAGGGTCGAGATTCACGACGTCGGTAGACCGGAATCTCGGAGGATCCAGTCCCTAGTGGTACGTTTACTGGCCTCGTATAAACGATTCCTACTTACGTTTCCACAGATGAAGACAAGCCAGGGTCGCATGTGGAACATCGGCCTACACTCGAGGCGCCATCCTGGCGTCTGGACTCTGCTGGATACGCCATCTGCGAGTCCCTCACGCATCTACATCGAAGATGCGCTGAACGAGCCACCCCAGTTGGCTTTCGAGTCCCCCGACCCGAACGAAGGGCAAGAAGCAAACCCGCCATGGGTGCCCTACAGAAGCTCCAGCCAACACTATCAACTGCAGAATGGGGGCTTCGATGACGAATATTGGTCTCCCTGGGACAACGACCTCGACGACGAGTATCTCTACTCGTCGGCTCCGCTGTGCGGGGTGATCAAGCTGTCCTTCTGCCGGGGCGAGGCGGATGGCATACCAGATTGTGTCCTGGGGATGCTCCTCCACTACGGGGACGGGTGCAAGAGGGCTGTTGGCAGTGTCCGTCCGGATCTCCTTGATCCGGTCGTCGAGGTTGGAGACTCCGAGGGGGTGTCTTTTCGTCTGAACAAGTGGAACAATGTGGTGGAGGCGACCCTGTCAACACTTGATCAAGTTGACGGGTGGATCAAAGTTCCGTGGTCTGGTACACTGGTGTGGTGGTTTTCCAGTTACCGTTGCGAGATCTCCCACGAGGGAGGGGACAATGATTGACAGGTTGGTCAACTTTTGCCTCTAGTGTTGCTAAAAACCCTCGCGTCTTCTCATCCAATATCATAGACACGGTCATTAGTTCACCTTGGTTGAAAGTACTTGAAGGTTAATGACTAGTAAAATAACTGAGACACCCAACACCAACCTAAGTAACCCATCCTGGGCCTATTGTTTTCCTGGTATCGCATTATCCATCAGCCTCTAAAGTATATCAGTTACCCCTATATCCCATTCCATACCCTCCTCCGTTGTGCTGCTGTCCATGATCTCCTTCGTAGAACCCCTCAAAGTCCGTTCCTGCATATGGGCTCGTTGAATGCATCGGTACTTCCTTTGCCTGATTCTGATACTGCCCTGTGTCGAAATCCCTCAATGCGTTATTCTCATCTGCCTCCCAGCTGTGGTACACCGTCTCGTGGACAAGCACATAGCCACCACTGCCTCGACCGGGCTTGCCTCCCGACTCGGTGAAGTCGTCGGCCAGCTCGAATTCGGGCTTCTTCTCCACCACAAAGATTTCGCTTCTCTTCTTCTTCCTGCGCCAGGCAAACGCAACGAAGCCGATGAACCAGATGACACCTCCTCCGATGACTGACCACGAGATGGTGGGAACGAGCCACCATGTGAGTGTTTGTGTGATCTTTGTGGTGGGCTTGATCCAAGTGGTGACGATGGGCCAGAGGCCACCAATAATATAGATTGTTGCGCAAACGACACTGAGAACAGGGTTGAAATGCTTGCCTGTCATCTGGCGCCATGTTTGAGGAGGTGAGGTCGGGTTGTGAGGCGCGTCGGCATCTGTCTTTGGTGGGCCTCTGAAACGCAAGATGAGAATACCCAGGCCAAGGAATACGCCAAAGAAGGCATTGATGGTGTATGCGCTCAATTTGGTGAGCAGGTCGTAAGCATCGTCATTGCTCATTCTCCAAGTGGCAAAGATGAGAATGAAACATGAAACCAAGTGCAGGATGAAGGCGCCGACTGGTGTCTTCTCACGATGGTCCTCGGGGAGAACCAGCGGATGCGCCAGAGAGAGCTGAACATTCCCCTTTGGTAGAACCAGTTCAATAAGCGTCCCAGAGAGATGTCTCCATCCTGAGCAAAGAACTTGGCGTAGGGGATGATGCCTTCCTTGGCGATCTCTTGCTTAACACGCGCAGCAGTATATGTCATGACAATGATGTTTCCCAAGCTTGAAATAGCAAGGAAGGCATTGAAAATTCGGAATCCAGTGTCACTGCTGGACAGGGAGCCAAGTGTGAGATCGAAGAATGCTTGCGCCACGTTTTCTTCTTCCTGCAGCTTGGCGGGGACGACAACCATCTGAGAGGTATTAGTAAATGTGTGCTTCCAATTGCGATTGACTCGAACTTACATAGGAAATGTTGACGGCCATATAAAGCAAAATGACCGTGCTGATGCCGATGATCATGGCAACTGGATGTTTCCGCCTCGGTCGGCTGATCTCGCCCATGACGTAGTTGGGCTGCTCATAGCCAGAAAAGCTAAAGATGATGGCAAGAAATGCATGGGCATATCCGTTTGCATCCTTTGAAGAGTCGCTGAAGGCCTTTGAAGGAGTCGTGTTTTCGGATATGACATTCTTAGTGTCTTTCAATCCGCCAGCGCCGGCCACAATAGCAGTAACGATGATGAGTAACAGGATCATGACCTTGACGATGGCCAACAGGTTGTTGAGCATGATACCACCCCTTCGAGAAAAGGTATGGATAAAGCAGGTCAGGATGGCAACAGCAATGGCAACGCCTCTGACGGTACTAGGCTCTGGGTCTGTTTGCCCTGAAGCCATGAGCACTCTCATGGCGAAGCTGATGCAGTTACCAGCCATGTTGCCCAATGCGATGAAGCCAATCGCGAAAAGAGAAGTGCTCAGAAGCACTGTGCCCTTCCTGTACGCCGGCTTTCGGTAGACGTACTGGAGATAGTTAAGGTCACCGCCACTTCGAGGAACACTTTGTTCAACCCCGTTGATGACATATCGGGGTACATTGAGGCCGTACTCAATGTACACGTGGGTGCCGGCGAGACAATAGATCATCCCAGCGAACCATAGGAGTAGTGAAGCTCCCGTCGAGTGAGTCCCTTCCATCACACGCTGAGGCGAGTTGAAGATTCCCGTTCCTGTAGTTTTCTGGTCAGCATCTTCTTGGCTTCAGGGTAGCAATCATAAAGTGACGATGCACAATGGCGACGCAGCGCAGAGTGGATTGATCCATCGCAATGTCGGCAAAGTGAACAATTCAAGATCTGGGGATGACGCCAAGTTCAAGAAACGAAGATCGCTCGCTTGACAAATGGAAACTGAAGCACTGGCCAAGCAAGCGATCGATCCTTCGTCCGATCTTGCCATGACAGCGGATATCCCCACTTGGATTGTCACTGACACCTTCCAGTCTCACAACTTAAATCCAACCTCGACAAAACATCGCCAGATCGTCCAATTGCTTGAGTTTTGAGAGCTTTCTCTTCCTCAATTGCGAATTTGCGAATATCAGAGACACTTACCAATCATTCGGTTCAACACCAAGCAGACGACGTCGAAGTATCCCAACTTGAACGCCTCCTTGGGCGCAAATGTGACGATCTCATTGGGATTGTCGGGATCTCCCATGATTTCCTCAATGTCGCTGTCCATGGCCGGTGCCTCTCGATTCCGGGCTTCGGCCTGGTGCCCTTGATTGAATTGCGCAAAGTCGTCCATCCTTGTGCTAGTGTATCGCCGTCGACGGTCCTCTTGTGCTAACTCGATGCTGGAGCTAGATTTGAGGCCAGTTCAAAAGCCAGGCCGAACGAAGAGCTGGCATGAAGTCGATGCAGTCGTCAAGTCAATTAAAGACACGCATAGGCAAGGAGCGAACCAACACTCAGACTACGGTTATCAGGGGCAGTGATAGTTAAGTAACGCATCTGGCATCCTGGACGCAGGGCGCGACAAACACCACCAAAGCCGGGCGCACAGCATTGAACCAGGATTAACAACCGACCAAGCAAAACGCGCCGCTTCAGCCTCTTCACGCATCGTGTGACCCATGCCGTCCTAGGCGGACTCGTCATTAGCTTGGCGACAAACTCCCTACAGCCTTATCCATGTGTCTGCCTTGCCGATACGTTCCAACCGCGTCAGAAGCCGGCCGCTAATAATGGGGTTCCTAGCGCCTCCTGTGCCACTTGAACCACCAATACATTACCCCTGCGTTTGCACAGCCCCCAGACATACCAGGCAAACGGACGGGGCCAAGCCGAGCTGAAGACCTGGGGACGATCAAGTCTTTACGCGGGGAAGCTTGCTCGGAACTTGGGTTGTGGGACTCGGCTCAAGATGACGAGGACCCATTATCAACCGCCCTCTGTCCGACATTGATAAGGGAAAATCCCTCTCGTCTCTCCGACGGCCTGCAGCATCGATGACCGGAGAGCCGGGTGTCCAGGATGAGAGATAGTTATGGGACGACGTCCGCCTCGATTTGCTGTGCCCTTCGCAACGCCCACCCCACCGAGACCAGGCTCAAGCAGATGTGCGTGTACTAGCCCGCATGAGTGACTGATACCATCTCACCCGGAACAACCGCCCATCCCTCCCAATCTCCGGTACCCCCGCTGCCTGGTTCGAAGCAGGGCACACGAGCTCTTCTGTCTTTGTCCCAAGGCTGGACTCACGCTGTTTGGTCCTGTCTCAGCCAGTTCGTACGCGTCTGACGCCTCTGTACAAGTCCTGCACACCCACTTCTTGCCTCTCATTTCAAGAGGCTCTTCGGCCCTTGCTTTTTCGCACCTCTCAGACGAAGGACCGGTGCGATATCCCCTCAGATACCCTCTAACCAAGCCCTGTCCTACTGTGCACTCGGTGGCCTCCCAACCGACAGCCTGGCTTATGGATCTCTCTCTTATGAGGATACCACCCACGCACCCGTGAGGGAGTTCCTGCTTGCCACCTCTTCCCATAGTCTTACTTTTGTCGACGCTGCGCCAAGTGATCACCTTCACTCCTCCACCAACATCCATCTCATGCCACTTGAGGCCCTTGTTTGACACCGGCGGAATCGTACCTGATGGCAGGTCCTCTCCAAGTCGGAGATCTTGTCAGTCTTGGGCGGCTAGCTTGGGAGATTTATGATGCCGGTTGGTCTGAAGATCGCAATGCAAGTAAGTGCCCAATGCTCCAACCAGTGTTTCCAACCTCCACGTTGGGCTGCCTTGCAAGGCTCCCTGGGCACATCGCCATCGCTGGCTTCCTTCGTGCACAACTCCTGTACACGACGTCTTTCGAAACTCTATCGAGCCTTACTCTCCTTCCTTTTTCGTTCCACTAGCCATGCTGACTGTCATTTAGCAAAACAGTATTTGGAATTTTGGAGAGATGTGAGAGGGCTTGCCGAGAACCTCGACATCCTCAGCAGCGTGATTACACAGGCGGACAATTCCCTCCAAAGAGAAAGACAAAGCGTCAAGACTAGAGTGCGATGGGATCGGAGATCACTGATAGAAATTGTCGGCGACTATGACGGCACACTTCGAGAATGCCGTGAACTGCTCGACTCAAACACCCGATATCGTGGGGGGAGCGGGCCGCTCCGCAACTTAGAATGGAACATTCTCGTTCAACCCACTGCCGACCGGCTACGCCAGCGCATCATCTTACACAACTCCAAGGTCCTCCATATTTTGAAGCCGTTTGAGATGTAAGTTTGACTGGTAGGGTAGTTGCTGAGGAATTTGGGCTGACAACCATGAAGCGATCTTCTCTATCGAGTACGACAAGACATTGAGTACATGCACGCAGACATCGCCTACAGGCTCGACGGCATTCATCATGATATCAAAAGACTCATGGGAGTTCTCATCCCTGACCTAGATGAAGCCCTGAGATTGCGAGAGCAGCACACAACGGTCCTCCTGGAAGTACCTATGAACCTGGCAGAGCAATTCCGATTTGCCGCCCTTACTGGCCATTCAGAGTATCGCACCGAGAGCGACTTCGACCTAAGCGAGCTATCCGATGCCTTCATCATGAACTTCAGAGGCAGCACTGTCAACTTCCAAGCCGGCATGCTGGTCACGGACCGTGTCCCACCTATCGATCAATATATCAATCTCCTCAAGTGCATATGGCTGTTTAGAAGGATCCAAGGGTCTCAGGCTCTCCAGGAGGCGGATCGGGACATCTCGCACTGGCCCTCCTATGCCCGACAGCTTGAAGATGTGAGCAGCTCTGATCCAAGTTTTTGGGATTGTTGCTAACCCTAGCAGGATCTTTCATTCGAGTGCAGTCGGTTCGGTCGCGAGCTTGTTAAACCAGAGCTATCCACCGCGATACTGAGGCGCGAAATGTTTATCATCTGGCCCGAGAAAGACCCGACTCCTCTGGTCGATGTGGTGACCCAAGACGAAATGATGCAGGAACTGCTCGAGGTGTAAGTTGACCCTGTTAGCTTCGAGTTGGATGTATAACTAACCGATTGTAGACCTCTAAGGGGCGCTCACCCAAATGTCGAAAAGAAGGCCAAGCTTCTCCGGCGTCTTGGTGCAGACGGACGTCGGTTCAGGATCATCATGTCAGGCTCAGAGCAAACGGCATCTGGTCGACCTAGACAACAGAGTATGTGAGATTCTGAGTCTCCATGGATTCATTACTGACACTTAGTAGCTGAAGTCATCGACTTCGATATTACTTCGGCCGTTGTTAATCCCCAATACGCCATGCCCGACCTCCCAACTGGCCCCGGTATACCACAAGAGCTCCTTATCCGCCGTGACGAGAGGCTTGCAAGAATGACCTTTATGGATATGAGCGACATCCTCAAGTTCCAACAAGCCATCACCGGATACAAGGTGTGGTCTACTTCTACATATCACGGGGTCGTTGTTGCGTTTGTCATTGGCGACAAAAAACTCATTGAGAAAGCCACCATTCAGCTCTGGGTTCCAAAGGAGACTGAGGGATCGCTCGTCACCAATAGTGATGCCGCAGCCAGTACCACAAGAAGTCCCAATGGCAGCCGACAGAACTCTATTGCTACCTTCAGCTCTGCCGTCCCTCAACGCCCTGGCCGCGGCTCCATCGCCTCGATCTCGACTACGCTTACCGGCAGCAACTCGCCACCTAGCAACAACGGTAACGGGTTCTCAGTATCATCTCCAACAATAATGTCAGGGAGCAGCCCTCTCAACGGAGGCAATGGGACTTCTTCCGGTCGCTTTTCTTCTCTCTCAACGATCCATCAACGACAAGCGACTGGCCCTGACGCGTTTGGCTTGCCAAGGCAGACCTCACCCGGGCCAATTCGGTCGTCGCCTCCAGAATGGCAGTCTCCTTTTGGAGGAGCTCCACCTCGTCAAATACCTCGCAAACCAGTCGGACAGTCCCCTTCCCCTCGTCGATCAAACACTTTGATTGGGACACCATCAAACAGTACAAACGGGACGAACGGGACGAACAACAGACGCTCCTTTAGCGTATCCAGCGGCATATCGAGCAACAGCAACTCGTCTAACAGTGACGGCCGCAGCATCAGCATCTCTACAGGAGCTAACACCACTGGAGTGCTGCTGCGCCGTCGACCCCCGAAGCCGATGCTTGTCCTGTTCACGCAAAGCTTTGAGACTGGCAAGCTATCCTTTGTGACTGTCCAGATTGACGAAGACACAAACTTGAACCCAGAACGTTGCAACTGTCGCAAGTCGGGCAAAGATGGAGCTGCCTGTGCCTTGGCGCCCATCGAGAAGCGCAAGGGTGACGCCAATCTCGCGGCTCGACGATATGAACCCTCGCCATCGGACGGAGAGATGGACTGGAACATGGCCCGGCTGGCACTCAACAACCCAGTAGCAGCGAGTGACGATGTCAACTGGCCGAACCTCAAGCGTCTGTCCATTCAGTTCCCCAACTTCACTGCGAGGGAGAAGTTTGTTGGAACTCCGAACAAGTGTCGTTGCAAGATCAAGAAGCAAGGAGAGCTGCAGAAATGCATCCAGGAAGGTCACCGTGGGCAATGGGGACAAGTACAGGAGTTTCATAGGAGAGACGTCAACAAGTTCCACAAGGAGAAGAACGAGGGTCGACAACATGTCGTCTACGGAGGTATGAGCTGATGAGATTTTGTCTGTGAGATGCATGGTATGGGCTGCATCAGCGTTGAAGGAGTTATCTGGCTGGGTCGGAGCAGAGGAGTATCGGCGTTTGTCTATCTACAGGGGAAGGATGGCGTGTGGGCGTGCAAAAATCTGATGATATCTGAGGCACTCCCTTTGATGTAATTTGGGGCTAGCTTGAATCTTTGAAACCTGTTGATTGTGATATCTGGATGGCTTGTGCTTGCGATCTGACTGCTGCTCACGCGACATCACACCTGGGGCTTCCTTGTCCAAGGCGATATCGTTCTGGGGACTGATTCGCACGCTTGTGCTGATGAGATTTGTACATCAGGTGAGAGATTGTGGCGTCTATCGGAGCTGCGGCAAGGCAGAAAGAGGGGTTCGAGATGCATGCCGACTGTGTCTCGCATATGTTGGATCGGTCGTCAACTTCACAGGTCATGTTGAGTCCAGTTCAAGCCTAAATGGCGTTTATTAAATGTACGGGTATATGTGCGTGTGTAGAAAGCCAGTGTGTTTGAATATCCTCCAACTCCTTTTCAAGAACGTAACGATCGTAAAGTGGTCATCAGCCCTGTTTCTGCTGCTCGATACTATGCTCTCTGCTCAGCTCAGTGGTGGTCTTATCAGGCTGGGCCTCCTCGTGAATAGCAATGTTCGTCGACGAGCGTCCCGCATCGATATCGTCTTCCATCTCTTCTGGCAGGGCAAGGTTGAGGATCACGCAGATGATGGCAGCAACGGCAAAACCGGTCTCCATTATGAGGGTGATGGCATCCAAAAATCCCTGAAGCGAGCGGTTGTCGCCCTTGTAGGTGAAAATCTTGTCAAAGTAGTTGGGGACAAGAGTAGCTCCAAAACCCAGAGCGAAGCCAGCGGTAAGGATGAAGCGGTTGCGACGGGTAAAGGGCACGCCACGGGTGATGATAGACATGCCCGAGACGGCGACGGCGCTGAAGAGGAAGGTAGTCATGCCACCGAGGACAGCGGAGGGAATGGCGATAAGAGAGGCGGCGAACTTGGCAAAGACACCCATGATGATGAGGAACATGGCGCAAGCAAGACCAGCCTTGCGGTTGGCACAACGGGTAAGGACGATAACACCGTTGTTCTGGGCGAAGACGGACATGGGAGTCATGGTCATGAGAGAGCCAATACAACCAGCAAGACCGTCCGAGAGAATACCGCCCTGGATACGGGATTCGTACGTCTTTCCGGTAACTTCGAGTCTCGAGACATCGCAGGTGGCTGTAATATCGCCGATCGCTTCGGTGGCGCAAACGAGATAAACGGCCATGAGAGGGAGGACGAGAGGACCGTAAACCGAGAGCGGGAATGTGTGAACCCAGGCGAAAGAGGCCACAGGGGCAGCGTCGATGCCGGATCGATCAAAGTAACCGCAAGCAGCAGCAATAATGCAACCCGTCAACAATCCGATAACCACCGAGGTGGACTTCATGATAGGAGAACCGAATCGTTCGCACAGGATAATGGTCAGGAAGACGGAGAAACCCAAGCCCAGGAACTCTGCAGATCCCCAGGGGAGAGGGTGAGGCGCGTTAATATCCGGGCACATAGCGAACAGTCCCTCGGTAGCAGTCATGCAGACTCCGCTGCCGCCCATCCAGTTAGAGAAACCAGACTTGATGAGCTTGATACCAATGAGCATGACCGTGGGGCCAGTGACAATTGGGGGAAGCACCCGCAGCAAGAACTTGGCGGGAATGAATGAGATCAAGATGTTCAGAAGAGCACACACTGCAGATGTGCCGATGATGGCTCCGTAGCCCTTCGGACAAGGGAGGGGATTGCCGTCAGAGTCGGAAGGGCAGTAACCGTTGGCGTACATCTGAGTGAGGCTGCCTTGGGCAACAGGAATGACACTGAAAGAGACACCGACGACGGAAAGCAGACCGGTGCCGATGAAGTACCTAAAGACATCCAAGTCAGTCAAAGGATTAGGCCATTATTGGAAGGATGCACATACGGAGTACCCCAGATCTTGAAACGAGTGATCTGAACAGCAGAAAAGATACCTGAGACGATCAAAGCGGTCGACACAAGGTACTGCTTCTGATCAGGTAGCAGATTGGCGCTGCTGCTAATGATCATGGGAGGAGTAATAACACCAGCCAACATAGCCAGTGCATGCTGAAAACCCAGGAGAAGACCCAAGAGAACTGGCATCTTATCGTTGACGCCAAAGAAGGGGCTCGCGTTAGTGCTCTTCTTCATGAAAGGCAGGTTTGGTCGAAAGAGGAAGCCATAGTTGTAGTCGCCAATGAGGCCATGCCTGGTGGTGAATGCTTTCCTGAGGCCATTGAGACGTTGGCCAATCGACTTTCTGGGTGCTTGCTCGGGCACGATGGACCGCGGACCTTGATCTTCATCCATTTTTGTGGTGTTGAAAGGAGGAGAAAGAGAGATGGGTCGATGATGGCTCGCTTCGACTTGATAAATATGGCCTTAGACGGCGATCGTTGAAGGAGTCGACACTAGACAGGGGTTCAGCGTCGATCGACTCTTGTGCATGAACAGCCTAGAGCAAAATGGGAGACCAATTGGCGGGCAATTGGATGAGCCGAAGACGAGATGATGTCTGAATTGTCGAAACAAAAGTTATAAATCGGCCGGACATGGACGAGTTAAAGTATAAAACGCCAACTGACTCTGCGCAAATCGGCCCAGAGTCAGAACAGCGTTCGGATGGGGCCGTTGTCGCGTGGTGCTGGAGCCTTTCGGAGCCGGCGGCCAACTTTGGCGCAGATAGTTCAAGGTCTCAGCACTGACAGCTTTGTTCCAGAGATAGCTTATCAGCCTCCTTCAGCACGGTGAATGGCCAGGGATGGGGCTTCGAGCGGGCGTATGCGGGTCCCTGAGGCCATCTTCGGTATAGGATGACATCGAACGACAGGGACGGTCAGGGCAGATCATCTCTTGTGTCCCCGTTGAGTTTGCCTGTGCGCAGTAACTTTTGGTGAAGGTGTAACCCTGAGCTACATCCAGGATGCCAGAAATTTTCAGCTCGTTATCACCGAAGGCGGGGAGCTTGAAATGCGCCGACGGCGTGGGGGATAAGGAGGATGGCCTGGAGCAACCATTGGGCTGGGACCGAATCGACGGGTGCATCAGTCCATCGTCCGGGGTAAACTCTTCGCCACAGATTAGGATGCTTCGCCTAATCGCTGTCAAGAAAAGGTGGCGATGACAAACAGAGCTCGATTGGAAAGGTAATGCATGTGAGGGTTTCGCTTCGGTCCTCCAGCCCGCGCGCTAGATCAAGCATGGCCGGGGAAGGGGCGCCATCGCGGAGGTTGTGGCACCAAGGACATGGATTTCATCGCTGTGGCCATCCAACTTGCTTCTGTTTATCTTGCAGGTGGAGGCAGTTCTTGGCTCCAGACAGAGTTCACCGAGGCACGTTGCTGCCCGCGGCCACTGCTCAGCTCTGGGCATCCAAGAAGGAGTAGCGCTATCAGATAAGATAGGGCGGGTGCGAGACCCCGGGTTTCGGCCGCATCCGCTGCGATAGCAGAGGTGATTGGGATATCAGAGGACGGAGTCGGGCGGTAGCGCAAGCGTCGATGGCATCGAGATTTTAAACATAAAGCGACAACCCCGAAGTCGACGAACGGCGATGACCGTGAAAAGAGCTTGCCACGCAACTCATTCGTAGGCAGAAAAGGGAAATAGTTGACGGACGGATGGATGAATGGTTGAGATCTATACAGAGAAAAAAGAAAGGAGAAAACGAGATTGCCGTAAGATATCCAGTCTCGCCATGTTATGAGATTGGCGAGGATGCTGCTGTCGTTTACGGAAGGTGCCTGCGTGACAGTTAACCTTGCCCGGAATAATTGATGCGTTCTGCGATACTGCAGCACACAGTAGCCCCGGAATCGAGCGACGAGATGGAAATAAGGTGGACTTGATCTCTGCGAAATTGTTTGTAACAAGATCAAAAAGATAAAAAATGATATTACGTACGTGCTCGACATGAATCGTGAAGCCTCATGGTGTGGCTTCCCCAGATCTCCCAAGCCACAAGCGATGCAACCCCCCCTCCCGAAAGCCCGCCTCCGCGACTTTTGGTCCGGGTTGCCCACTCGCCAGCGTCAGCTGCTGCATAGTACAGTGCAAAGAGGGCAAACGATCAGCGTTACGGAGTAGAGACGCATAAATGATGGTATCTGGCCTCGGTGACCTCTCCGCACTGCAGGTTCATCTTTCCCAGGCATTTCCACTATCCATTCCAGTCACTTTTCTCATTTCTTCCTTTTCTGACTTAACTCTTCTTCGTTATTAGTATCAATAATGTCTTCAAGAGGAGTGAGATATCAAGTTGCCTTCATCCTTACTGCTCAAGCGTTACTGTCCAGACCAGGGCCCAGCTAGGGCACTATCTGATCTTGCAGTATGTTTAATATAAGTTTGTTATTCCACTATGACAATGGAGGTGCCCAATTGTCCCAAGCCTGTCCAGCAAGCACTTGCGCAGTCAAGCCTCTCTGGGCGGCAACAACCAATCATAGTTGACGGCTCCGGCTCCGGTGGAAGCTAACAGGGGGACCCTCATCCCCGACACTAACACCTCGCATCCCCGAAGCCACGACTCTGGCCAAGACAGCCGACGGGACGGAAAACCTCCTCACCCCTCAACGGCGGTCCCTCCAGGGTCCAAAGCTCCCCTTTGACGTCTTTTTGACATCAACGGGTCTATCCCGCGGCCCTCTGGAACCCCTCTCTTTCGTCATTTTTTCAGGGTCTTGCAGGTTTTTTTTCTCCTTGATGCAGGGACCGAAAAGCAAGTTGGATCCAGTGGACTTCTTCTACTGTGTAGTGACAACGCAAGAGATTGGTTTCGTTTGTTCCACGGAGACACTGCTCCGCTGTTTGACTCCCTTAGCCCAACGGGTAGCTTCTCGTCCCGGGAGTGCCTTTGCATGCTTTACGTTAGAGCAAGGGGTGGCGTTTTAATATTGTGGCGAATAACACAACAAAATGCTCCCATGGACAATGGCACGCGCGTTTCGGTCGGTTGCTGCTAGCAGTAGCAATATTTCGCCTCTAGGTCACGTTTATCTACCCATATTCTCTCCCCTCGCGCCAGAGCGCTCTATGCCTTACATATCCCTTACATCTTACAATCTTATTTTTTCGTCAACTTCATCGCCATCAATCAAGCACACCTTTCTCTTCGATATTTGCATTGATGTCGTGCGCGCCCAAAGTCTCAATATTCAGATAAACGTCGCTTCCGCTTCGTCGGACGACATGCGTCAGTCCGCCTTGATGGTCCGCTCTGGCAGCACCATACAGAGGCTACCACCCCAAAAAGCCACTGATCCGGACCTCGTCGCAATCCGCGCCAAGCTGCTCAACGCCCTCGCTGTCAAGGCTTCCACACTCGTCACTCCTCGGTCCTCGCGCGCTGCAACTCCTCGTCTGCGATCCCGCCGTCCGGCCCACAGCCCGTCTCCCCGTGTCGTCGTCGGCCCCAAGGCCATCAACTTACTGCCCGCTGAGCTGGCAAGCTTGCGCCTGTCGTCGCCGCTCATCGTTTCGAGCCCTTCTCGATTAAAGATCGCTCGGAAGATCCAGACCATCATTCCAAATCTCGACACTCGCATCCTCAGCTCCGCCGTTATCACTGTACCTACTCGAATCTCCGGCCGAGACTGTGTTATTAGTGTCGGCGGTGATTCGGCTGTGACTCTGGCTCGGGCTGTGAGTTTACGCAAGGGGATCCCACACATTTGCATCCCGACAACCTTCAGCGGCAGCGAAATGATTCCCGAAAGCAGCAACCCAGTGCCCCGCGAGCGCGGTGGCAGTGAAGGAAGCAATTCAAGGGCAGCGAGGGAGATCGCTCGAGAGACCAAAACACTCCCTGCTGTCATCATCTACGACGACGACCTCACCACGAGCTCGTCAACCCGGTTCTCTGCTCCAAGCGACGAGGACATCATGGAGGGCCGAGCCGAACCGCACCCCAAGTCAGAAGACGCCTGTTGGAGCTACATCAATCTTCCAGGTGTATAGGGCCACAGGGCTCCCTACCCAGATTTCCCATCTCCTTAGACTCGGTACCCCCAGTCTTGCATATTGCGAGCACCTGAGGCTCCGATTCTCATACTGTACACCCCATGGCGCCGATTTCTCGGACTTGAGATGAATTCATGCGACATACACGACATGCGACCACTACCTACCGCCCCCCAAACACCATCGGGCATGCTATACGAGCCCGAGAAGCCAGCGCCCGGCCCGGCGAGTGCGCAAGCGCTCTACGGAACCCGAGACCTGACGCTTCTACAAGATGGCGACTGACGGCCCTCCCAAAGGATGCTCAAGACTTGAGCAGTTCTGCGGATGACGCCACCATTTGAGTCTCTGAAACCTTATGTTTCAAGAGCAGGAGCCATGGCCGCCTCTGCTCAACCCAAACAAGAGACCACCTCACAGCTCGAGCCACGACTCGGGGTTGGAAGAGGCTCATGGTTGGAGCCTGCCAGGCTTCGAACTACCACGGGGCCGCTGGGCCCCAGAATCCACCCTCAAAGGCTGTGTAGCATCGGCCGAGGCGTGTTTTGTTTCGACTCGATGGAGGGGCTCTTGGTTATTTCACTTTGTGATGCCTTCGTTTCGGAAGACCACCAACTCCACACAGGTCGTTGGATGTCCGTCTCCTAGGACGGACTTCTTTGAATCGCCGGATAACTAGCTTCTACTGCTAGTGTTATCAATAAGGCTTCTTGCCAACCTCTAATAGCCCGACTTTGTTTCCCATCTCTGATTGCATGTGTGAATTACCAATGCCATTCGATACGACATGCTGGCTAACAACTGTCTCGGGTTGCTACCCATGTTTATAACCGTTTTTCCTTTCCTTTCCAGAGCCACGTTCACAGGGTATCACAACGTGAGTTGTCCTCCATCAAAAATATCATCCACGTACGCCTCCCCTTTTTAATCCAGACCATCAAAGCCCATGATGCCGTGGGCTCCCATCGGTCCCAGTTTGCTGCTCTGCACCTCCTTGCGTCGCTTTGCCCGTCGCTTCATCTCGGCGACTCGCTCCTCGTCGCTGTCCTCGTCGCTATCACTATCCGCAGCTCGCTTGCCAGAGTTGATTTCCTCATCATCACTGTCATCGCTGTCTTCGTCATCGTCGTTGTCGCTATCGTTGCCGCCTTGTAGCTCCGAGAGCTCCTCCCACAGCTTGACACTCTTGCCTCCAGCGCTAATAAGGCGGTTCTCCGAATCGAAACCCAGAGACACAACGCTCTCCATATGATCGTGGCGCAGGTTGGCCGAGACGTCGACTTCACGGCGGACCAGGTCGACGACACGAAGGCTTCCATCACCGACGCCACAGATGACCTTCTTTCCGAGTCCCATTTCTTGGGGTACCAGCACCAAGGCGTCGATACTTTCACCTCCGCTCTTCTTACCGCCGTCGACAATGATGCGCTCTTGTTGATCATCCCATGCGCCCTTGTCCCAGAGTGTCAGGACGCCAGATCCGGAGCCAATGGCCAATATGCCATTGTCACGGTGTCCCTTAGGACCCATACCGGGGACGAAGCAAGAGGTTAGCAGCTCGTCTTCTTGATCCTCGCTGCGCACAAGCACTCCTCTCCTGACATCTGTGACAGCCAGGGTCGTGCCACCAGTGCTGACCCATTGCTTAGGAAATCCGCTAGTGCTCTCCTTGGTAGGTGGCAGAGGTGTGATCGAGGAGACGTAGTCGGCGTGGGGGAAATGGGTTTGGGCAGGCTTCTTGCCAGGAGCGCCGTCGCGAAGGTCAATTATGTGCAAGGCGCCTGAGTCGGTCGCAAGAAGGAGGCTCTGGGGGTTCAGGACGTGGAGCAGGGTAGGCGCATCGGGCATCGATGTTGTACTCGGGATGGCGAACTTGGAAATGACCTGGCCAGTGGTCGGTTCGAAATGTTTGACGAGGGAGTCGGTTCCGGCCGAGTAAACGGCTGTGTCCTGTCAGTATTGGCCTGGTGCGCAAATGAGGCCTCAACAGTACTTACCTGAGCCGTCATGAGCATAAACAAGAGACCTGCAGCTGCCCTTGTGCCTTCGCGTGCGCCAGACAGAGTCAATCATGCTCTTTCCATCACTAAGGACACTGGTATCTCCGTCGGCGCTCTCGTCAGAGCCGGTGCCGGGAGGCAATCGAAAGGTCTCGACATGTCCGCTGGAGAGACCAACGGTGAGCAACGGCTCAGTAGGGTGAAGGGCCGTGGCGAAGACATCGGCTGTCAGGGGCAGTGTGCAGGTGTTTTCGAACATGGTTGTGGATGATTGAAGGACGGCGCGAGTCGCAGCTTGGAAAGAATAGAGAACAATGGAAGGTAGGCGCAAAGAAATTTCGAATTAGAAACAGGTCAGGGGCCAATCAACTCCAGTGAGCTGAAGTGTTGACACTTTTGCCCGGATCTTGTACAATGGGAATGATGGGCCAGAGCCTGGTTGAAACTGGTCAACTGCAGATCGAAATGTTTCGCATCTGAGGCTGGAAAAAAAAGATGGCAGCTCAGCTCCAGGAAGTTTGTACAGTGTCGATATTACCGATAACTCGTATTGGGCACGGTGGAGGCGGGTACCTGCCTACCCTACAATTATACAATGATCTCTCACGGTAATTGACCAACGTATCACTCGGTCACGACAACCCGGATGAATAACTTGAACACAAATCGTGAAGTATATAGGTTTGCACTTTATTACTGTGTTACTTACGGTGGAAATGGGTTCGTGGTTCGTCCCGATTGCAATGTGGAAAAGCTTGTTTCAACCTTGCTAATCTTGCCTCCTAGAATGGGAGAATTGAGAGGCAGGTGTCAAATTGCATCTAATGGATGCCCATAAACAGGAATAGCATGATTAGCTAGAAGCCTCTCCACTTAATGTCGTCAATGACATCGATCAAAGCCAAATAAGGAACACAAGACACTGATTATTGGTGGTGGCTCTATCTAACGATAGAGATCCATGTCGATTGCCATCGAAGCTCGATCCCGATCGAAGCCGACAAGTCAAATGGTGGACGCCTGGCGCCGTAGCTCCCTTGTCACACCATGCTTAGTGCCCGTTTCTTCTGTACATCTGGGTCTAGAACGACCCCACCTCCTTCAATGTGGCGATATCCATCCATGGCCGTACCTAGTCACTACCTACTACTGTATCTCCCTACTTACCTAACTTGCCTACTGCTCATATGGGTCTCAGACTGGTCTGCACACAAATCGAGACCGTCAATTGTTGAGCCCTATCTTTTTCCTTACATGCGCCTGTCCGCTTCCGCAACCCTTGGCTCATGCGCATGAGTCTCGACCATGCCAGCTGAAGGGATCACGGAGGCAACTCGAGAACGAGAAACGTTCAAGTACGTCATGCCCCCTGTCAGTTTCCAGCTGGGCCTCTTCGCCACGACCATAAGCATCCCGGCGGTGCAAGAGTTCGTCTAATTCTCCGTCCATGTTAGATACGACTCGATCCTGATTGCCAACTCGGTCCGCAATGACATCGCAAACCCGATACCCTCGTCTGCACTGCATTCGTGCTCTGATCCATCCCTGACAGCCCTGGCTCAGGTCGCTGTCTTGAGATTAGGAGCCTCTCGTGCCCTCATTTCCTTGTTCGACTGCCAGCGTCAACACATCATCGCTGAGGCCACGCCTATGCTGAGTATATCCGCCAACGCCAAATCACCAACCCATGACTCAGAGCAACTCTGGCTCTGTGGAACTTCCATCCCTAGGTCCTCTGGAGTATGCGAGCACGTTCTTACCTCTCGAAGGTCGGACTCGACATCCGAACCACCTTCCGCTGGGGGGCTCCCCGTCACCGTCATTCGCGACCTTTCTGAGCACGTCGTCTTCCGAGAAAAGAGCTTCTGCCAAAGCTGGCCCCGGAACCGGTTCTACTCGGGTGTACCAATTCAGTCCCCTCGGGGCATCAACATTGGCGTCTTTTGCATCTTCGATGCGAAGCCCCGCCCGGGCCTGGATGATGCGTCCATTCACCTCATGCAAGATGTCTCGAAAGCCATCCTGAAACATCTAGAACTGCGACGATCTGGCGAGGGCCGTCGCCCTGCAGAGCGCATGGTGCGCGGATTGGGGAGCTATGTCGAGGGAAAGGCCACAATGTCTGGCTGGCAGGGCAGTTTCAGCCACGCCTTTGACACGAATCCTGCCACCGAGGAGGGCTCCCTGAATTCTGGGCAGCAAGACTTGCAACGTCGACAAGATGAGCTTGAGTCCGGCTCCATCGTCGACACCACCGAGCCCGAAAAGATTAGACCGCTGGCAGAGTCCTTTATTCTTGCTAGTCCCACTGAAGCCGGGACATCCGCATCGTTTGGTTCATTGAGCGATCAATCAATACCGCTGGTAGACCAGCCCCGACACATACAGTTACGCCGAATTTTCTCAAAAGCTGCCAACATATTGAGGGAATCCATCGAGGTCGAGGGTGTACTCTTCTTGGACGCGAGCGTTGCATCCTTTGCCGGCCTCGTTGGCCGTAGAAACCTACCACGGTACTCGAGCACCAAAAGGCGGCCATCCTCCTCATCCTCTTCCTCAAACTATAGCGAGTTCAACGCAAATCCAATACCCTCGAGCAATTCGGATACGGCGCCAGCCACCTGTAGTGTCCTGGGGTTTTCGACTTCTATATCGTCCAGCATCGATGGCCAAGATCCAACAGCCCGCAATCAATCACTCCCTGAACGACATTTGCAACGATTGATTCGCCGCTACCCAAAGGGAAAGATTTTCAACTTTGATCATCATGGGGTGTTGGCTTCGAGTAGCCGTTCTGGAGAAGAAGCCACACCTGTTTCTGGTCAAGGGTCAACTGGGCACGAGAATGACCAGAGTGACCACCCAAAGCTCCCACGACGGCGTGAAGGGATACTTTCGCGCAAGGATGAGGGTAAAGTAATTTCAAATCTCTTCCCAGGAGCCCGCAGCGTGGCTTTCGTACCTCTCTGGGATTCAAACAAGCAGCGTTGGTGTTCGGGCTGTTTTGCCTACACCATGACACCCACACGCATCTTTACTGTCCAGGGCGAGCTCAGCTATCTATCGGCATTTGGCGCAGCCATCATGGCCGACGTGGCACTGATGGATAGCTCGATTGTGACCTCGGCATCCACTAGTCTTCTCAGCTCACTCTCCCACGAGCTGCGATCTCCGCTCCATGGAATCGTCCTGTGTGCAGAGCTCCTCCGCGACACCTCGCTGGATGTGTTTCAAGGCGATGTGCTTCGCTCTGTTGAAGTTTGCGGCCGCATTCTACTTGATACCATCAACCACTTGCTTGATTGGTCAAAGATCAACAACTTCATCCAGAGTCCAAGAGAGCCATCGACACATCTGACGCGGCCTCCGAGACGGGGTGTGCAATCTCCGCAGAGGAATTCGGTGGCGGACGGAATGATGTACATCACTTCGGATCTGGACGTGGACATGTTGGTGGAAGAAATCGTCGAATGTGTCCACGCTGGACATACCTACCAAGAGCAATCCTTGTTTCGTTTCCGTAATCAAGAGTCACCGGAAAATAGTGATGCTCATCCGCACACTAGACTTGACGGCATAGATGCTGCGGAGAACTCGGGTGCGTTTGGTAGTACAAACAGGTCGCAACTGAGCTCGGAAAGAGTCGTGGTGATTCTGGACATTGATCCTACAGTAGAATGGACATTCTGCTCTCAACCGGGGGCGCTTCGAAGGATCATAATGAATCTCTGCGGAAACTCACTCAAGTACACGAATCGTGGCTTCGTCAAGGTAGCGGCTTACCAAGAACCTCCAAGTCAGCGCGGGTCGAGAGATCGAGTTGTTCACATTGACATTATCGACACTGGTCCTGGAATCGGGCCGGATTATCTCAATCATAGTCTGTTCAAGCCCTTTACACAAGAGGACACACATTCTGCGGGAGCCGGTCTTGGTCTCAGTCTTGTGAGGAAGTTTGTCAGAGCACTTGGTGGCTCGATTCACATCCAGAGTCAGGTGGGTAAGGGGACGAGAGCGACCGTGAAGCTTCCACTTCAAGTTTCTAGTCTTGAGGCGACCGAGACAGTGGCCGAACGGGACGAGTTCAAGGCACAAGTGATTGAGCTGTCTCGTCTGCGCGTCGCGGTGTTGGGATTCTCGCCTTCCCACAGTGGTTTGGACCCTGCTCAGTGGAATTTAAAGGAGTTTGACGAACAGAGGTCTCTGGAGAAGATATGCCAAGACTGGTTGCGCATGCAGGTTGTTGCCATGGATGAGAGGTCAGAGTTTCTGCCAGATCTTATCCTTTGTGACGAGAACCATGTTGGACTCCTCACGAAACAACCGCGCAACGAATCATCATCTCCAGTCATTGTCGTATGCCACAGTGTGGCAGCAGCTCGCAAGAGGGAAAAATCGCACAAGTCACTGCAAAAACTCAACGGGGGCTTGTTCAGCTTCATCTCTCGCCCGTAAGTTAACCTCCCACACTTTTATAAGATGATCGGCAGCTACTGATAGTCTATGATGCTTAGTATTGGGCCCAGGAAGCTGGCCAAGGCCTTGGTGCTTAGTTTCAGGCGATGGGTGAAGTTGCAGGCCTCGGCTGCCGAGGTCTCGAGCATCTCGACAATACTTGACCGGCTCCCCCCGCCGCCAGAAGTTGATGAGACTCCCTACGAACCCGGTGACCAGCGCAGCAATGCCAAACGACCGCGTCTCGAAGTTACGGAATCCAATGAAGAAGTCAGAACCCCCAAGCCGCCGGCTCAAGAGAAACCCCAGGATACTCGCGAGCCCCGGTTCCTTCTCGTGGAAGACAACGCTATCAATATGAGGATTCTCCAAGCATTCGTGAAGAAGCTTGGCCACGTATACGACGCAGCAACAGATGGGAGACAAGCCGTTGATTCCTACAGAGACGGAGGTGGACGTTATCGGTGCATTCTGATGGATATATCCATGCCGGTGATGGATGGATTCGAGGCGACTCGCCTGATTCGGGGGTTCGAAAAGGAGAAGCACCTTCCAAGGTGCCACATATTTGCCATATCTGGGCTGGCCTCGAAAGAAGCGCAAGAAGATGCGTTTGCGACGGGGTTGGACCTGTTCCTCTCGAAACCGGTGCAGCTTAAGGAGCTGAGCCGCATCCTGAAGAGCCATGGCATTGTCTAACGGACATATTAACGAAGCAACAAAGCAAGCAACGAAATATCCTGTAAACAGTATACCTACATTACCTACATTGTGGATAAATAACACAACCACAACAAGGCCGAGTCGCGTATTAGCCGGCTGCCATGAACTTGTCCCTGTCTGACTGAGTGAAAGTGAAGTCTGGGCGCTGTCAAGTATCGTAGAGATGAACAATAATGAGAATAGAGGAGGACACACGCTATTATGACGAGTTGGAAGCACTGCATGAGCTGCGACGGTCTGCGACCGGCCGTTCGTTACATGTACGGTGCGTGATCAGCTGCGGTGGCCAACGCCTGTGACTGGGTGGGTCTTCTTCACCTGCGACCACCCAACCTCCCTTCCGCCAATATCAACACTGTTCTTGTCGTAATTGAGAGCGACAAGATGCATTTCGTGAGCACCTTCTGCGCATGGCTCATGGTGCTTTCAGCAATGGCGGCTGCTGATTCTAGCAAAGAGCCTTTCCGCTGCATCATGTACCTGACTGGGTGAGTTCTGTTGCCACACCAGAGGTGGAAGGGTCCATTGGCATGAAGTTGGGGTTGGACAATACACTGACTATATCTCAGCCAGCACAATGTTGTTCCCGGAAAAGAAGACACGAGAGATGTATCCCACGTCATTCTTGCCTTTATGCGCTCCGAAGTCTTCAATGTTGACGAGACTCCCGATGAATTCCCTCTGTTCACCACGGTCAACAAGGTCCGTTCTAGCTTCTCACGCGACACCAAAGTCATGGTGGCGATTGGAGGATGGGGTGATACCAAGGGTTTCGAGGAAGGTGCAAAAAGCGAGACGTCGAGGAAGCGATGGGCTCGTCAGGTTGCTGCCATGGTTGATGCGACTGGGGCAGACGGCGTCGACATTGACTGGGAGTACCCAGGGTATGTTCTCTCTACTGACATGGCTTGAAGGCGCACTGACTCGAATCCTAGAGGAAATCGTGATGACTACAAGCTGATACCGAACTCAAAGCGCGAATGGGAGATTGAAGCCTTTGTCTCGCTCCTCCTGCATCTTCGCGCTGCCCTTGGGCCGGACAAGCTTTTGTCTGCCGCGGTGCCTGGCAAAGAAGTCGACTTGATGGCATTCACATCTGACACGGTTCCTAGAATCATGAAAGAGGTCGATTTTCTCAGCGTCATGACGTACGATCTGATGAACCGTCGCGACAACATCACCAAGCACCACAGCGGTGTTGCAGACTCACGAGACGCCGTGCAGCGCTACATTGACCGCGGTGCTTCGCCAAAGCGGCTCAATCTTGGGTTTGGGTACTATGTCAAGTGGTTCTTGACGGAACAGTGCGATGCCTCAAACCCGATAGGCTGCCCTGCCCAACTGCTTGAGGACCCCAAGACTGGGGCGGATCTAGGCAAGACGGGTGCTTTTAGTTGGCACGACGAGATTCCCGGCGATGTGGCTGAATCGTTTGCCCGTGCGCGAGATGGAGGAAGCTATGACGATGATGGGAGCTACTACTACTGGGATCCTCGAGAGCTCCGATGGTGGTCGTTTGATACTGAGAAGAGTATCCAGAGGAAGATGGACGACGTTGTCCCGCAGGTCAACGTGGGCGGGGTGTTTGCTTGGGGCCTCGGAGAAGATGCACCGAAATTCGAGCACTTCAAGACGACGACTGAAGCAGTTCGTAAGATACGAACAGCCGATGGAGCTAAGGACGAGCTATAACACCAAGAGGCCGCCTCCACGTGCTCACCAAAACGCATATGCAGGCTATGACATGACTGCCAAGCCTTGTCGACTCGGCCGTCCCGGATAGAGATATTCATCCGCGAATTAAAGACTTGTCTCGGGGATATTGGTGTTTACCTTAACCGGGATATGCATAGCTCTAAGCTAGGGTCCTCCAATTGAGCTCCTGCATGACGAATCATAAGCTTCAAACTAAACACGCATCGACCACGGCCGATCCTTTGAGTGCGACACTGCAGAGTATCTCCCCCGCTCTTGTCCTCCAACGATACCAGCCTCCTCTCCACACGTGCCCGTTGAGATACCGTTCCTCGTGGGCAGGGGAGCTTGTGTGCCCACCGCGAGGTCCCGAAACCATGTGTTCTTGCTGCAGACGTTGACCTGTGAAAGCCTGCGATCGGCGTCATGATCCCTTCGCCTGGGTTGGGGCTATTCCAATCCTAAACACCGAGGTCTCGGCGAAGGACCACCAGCTGGAGCTCCCGCGGCGCCATGTCTGGTGAGGAATCGACCCGTCCCTGCGAGACGGGACCCTCGCTGCGACGTCATCTGGGTGAACTTCCTGAATAGGCTTATCCGTCGCGGATCACTGTTCGCAGGCGTTGCTGAACGTCCATAAAACCTGGAGGGTGCCCAGGCTGTATCGAGGTCGTTCTGGTGTTTTGGTCAGCCTCAGTCTCAATTGCGGCCTCAATTCCTCGCTCCTCACCAGACCGACCTGGTGCTTTGGTTCCCTTGTGCCGTTTGTCTCTTGTGTCTATCAATTGACTCGTTCTCGTCCAAGATGCGCTTCTCGACTTCCCTCCTCGCCGGTCTTGCGGTTGTGAGCCCTGCTGCGGCCGCGCCCAAGCCCAACTATGGCGAATACAAGCCCATCAAGCAGATCGAGCTTGGCCCACGACCCTACTTCCTCGCCAACAACATGGACGAAGGTCCTCTCAAGAAGAAGCTCCAGTCGTGCTCTGAGAAGCGTCAGAAGCCCTCGGAGTGGTCCATTGCTCACCGTGGTGGTGGTACCCTCATGATCCCTGAGCACTCTCTCGAGTCCAACCTTGCCGGTGCCCGTATGGGTGCTGGTATCCTCGAGTGCGACGTGGCCTTCACCAAGGACCGCCAGCTCGTGTGCCGACACTCTCAGTGCGACCTCCACTACACGACCAACATCGTCACTATCCCCGAGCTCAACAAGAAGTGCACGCAGCCCTTCACGGCGGCTAAGGATGGCAAGCCGGCTTCGGCCAAGTGCTGCACCAGCGATATCACTCTCAAGGAGTTCAAGACGCTGTGCGCAAAGATGGAGGGCTTCAACGCCAGCGCCACCAACGCCGTCGATTTCCTTGATGGCACGCCCAACTGGCGCACCGACCTGTACGCCACGTGCGGCACTGTCATGAGCCTAAAGGAGCACATTGAGCTCACCAAGTCGCTCGGCCTCAAGCACACCCCGGAGCTTAAGACGCCCGAGGTCAAGATGCCGTTCCAGGGCGACTACACGCAGGAGAAGTACGCGCAGCAGCTGATTGACGAGTACAAGGAGGCCGGCGTCAAGCCCAAGAACGTCTTCTTGCAGAGCTTCCTGTACGACGATATGCTGTACTGGCTCAAGGCCGAGCCCAAGTTTGCCCGCCAGGCCATGTACCTCGATGAGACGGGTGATACCCCCGAGACCTTCAAGACTGCCATTGCCAACCTCACCCGCTATGCTGCTGACGGTGTAAAATACATTGCGCCTCCTCTGCCATACCTCGTCGCTCCCAAGAACGGCGAGATTGTCCCCAGCGAGTATGCCATCCAGGCCAAGAAGCTCGGTCTCGGCATTGTCACCTGGAGTCTGGAGCGATCCGGTCCCCTTAAGAACGGTGCGAACGGCAACTACTACTATGCCACCATTGCTTCAATCGTCGACAACGACGGCGACGTGTTCAAGCTGCTGGATGTGTTCCGACAGATTGGAGTCGTTGGCGTCTTTTCCGACTGGAGCGCTACTGTGACTTATTACGCCAACTGCTTTGGCCTCAAGTAGAGGAATGATGAGATGATAATGATTAGAAGATAGATTTGAAGAATTGAAGATGCCTCTTCTTGCACCACTTTTTGCTGCGTGTGCGTTGTCGTTCGAGGTGTTGATTAGAGTTAAACGTCTTTGTTCTAGAAGACGCCTCGTAACGGTGGCTCATTAAACTTGCATCTCAGAACGACGTTAAGAAAGGGGCATTAGATAACTAAAAAGATTCTGGAAATATTATTTCTTTAATAACAAACTCACAGCACTTCCTATTTGACATCACCTCGTGGAGAGAATTACCCTTCTCGACGATCACCTCAAACAAGCAATTCCCAACGACGACTCGCCCTTTCGAGGCAAGTTTCGCCGATCGGAACAACCAATAGATGACGGCGCTATAGAGTAGCTTGGTTTGAACCCCAGCGTGGGCAAGGATGTGAGGTCATGGTTCCTCCACCATCCTTCAGCTCTCGTTGTCCGAATGGTTGGATCCCCCATCTTTTTTCTT
This sequence comes from Fusarium solani, assembly GCF_023522795.1. Taxonomy (NCBI): domain Eukaryota; kingdom Fungi; phylum Ascomycota; class Sordariomycetes; order Hypocreales; family Nectriaceae; genus Fusarium; species Fusarium solani. The sequence goes on along the minus strand of NW_027072148.1, from coordinate 2,442,845 downwards.
GCTCACGCGAGAGTCTGGGGAATGGACAGGCTAGAGGAGTATGGAGTCGGAAGACTTGAATGAGGAATAACATGTTGTGACATTGCTCGAGTCAGTAGTCCCCGCCCCCGGATTCTACCCCATGAAGTACCCCGGATTCAACGGCTACAACTTGATAGTGTGAGGGTTGGGTAAGGGAGGTTTTTGCCTCGACTAGAAACCCTTTAAACCTTCTTCGTCCCCACCTCCCTCCCGCTCAGAGTAGTCTTCGTCTTACTCGGTCCCCATCTCTTCCTGTCCTTGAACGTTTGAGCGATCGGCGGGACATAATGTCTGTGACAAGCGCCGGCGACGGCAAGGTGACGGGGTTGACGTACAGCTCCGAGTCCGTTATGGTCATTGTACGTCTGCTCGAAAGCACTATTCCATATTGCGGTGATTAATCTGTTGATAGGCCTGCTCAGCTCTGGCTTTGTACAATGGCCTCGAACTCCTCGCACTCATCTTCACAACATTCAAGCACCGTCGAGGCCTCTACTTCTGGAGTCTTCTCCTCGCGGCGTTTGGCGTCGTGCCCTACACCCTCGGCTGGCTGATTGACTACTTTGACCTCGTCGTCAGGTATGTCGGCATGGCCATCTGCAGCGCCGGCTGGGTGCTCCTTATCAGCGGGCAGTCTGTCGTGCTATACTCACGACTTCACCTGGTCCTCAGCAACATTCAGATCCAGCGCGCCGTGTTCTGGATGATTGTTTTTAACGGGGTTACGTGGCATACGACTATGACGGTGTTATTGTTTGTTACGAGGTCTTCTTCGAGTATGAATGGGAGTCAGACTACGCCTCTGTACAAGATGATGGAGAAGGTCCAGATGACTTTTTTCTGCGTCCAAGAGTTCATCATCTCAGGGTTATATATCTGGAAAACGGTCGACATCCTCAAGACGTCGTTTGGAAGCAAGCGCAAGTTCATGTGGCACCTCTTCATCATCAATCTCGTCATTGTGGCCATGGATATTGCCCTCCTGGTCATCATGTACAAGAACCACTACACGCTGGAGCAAGGGATAAAAGTGGTCGTCTACTCGATCAAGCTCAAGCTCGAGTTTGCAGTTCTGGGCAAGTTGGTCGAATTTGTGCAGAACCGCGGCGGCTCGAATCCCTCAGGTCCAGAATCACATCACCACACGGGCGGGTTCGTCGAGTTATCAGGAAACATGCCAAAAGTTGGAAAGGTACGCTCCAGGAGCAATCCCGAGCCGGAGACTGTGTATCTTGAAGAGTTGCCGTCGTCGCGGAGGGGAAACGAGCAGATTACTGTGACGACAAAGATTGAGGTAGAGCATGAGAGGAGCGAGATGGAGACGGGGGATGATGACAGTACGGATCAGCTGTATGATGCTGCGATTAAGCAAATATCCAAGGGAGGGAACTGAACCTGTAGTAATATAATTTCTTGAGTATATTGACTCTTCATGCCGCCCCTGCTCTTGTTGGGCCTTGTCATGTAGAAGGACTCGTGTATCGACCCATGGATCTGACTATTTGAAGCTACAATCGCTGTTCTGTCCTGTGTTCTTGGGCAAAGATTTCAGCCGGTAATGTCCACTCATATAAAGTACTGTAGCTGAAACGAAACCATGCGCTGTCTTGTCAACCGTGCGCGTCGTATGCAAAGTCCGAGTCATGGATCTGGTGGAGATGTTGGCTGTCCCGACCCGACCCCTGCAAATGCATTTGTTGATTGTGGGTTGCCGTCATATTGTTTGAGAAGGGGATGAAAGATGAAGAAAACTAACGATGGAGCTCTCTAAGAGTGAAGTTGAAGCTGCGAGGGTATCACCAACTGATCCTCAACGCCCACCATATTGATCCTTCGAAAGATAATCAGATCTTAAACTCAAAGATGCATCTGACATCTGACGATAAAACCACCAAATTCTCCACTCCCCGCAATCGGAAAGCCCCCGAAAGGACGCCATCCCGCATGGGAACGCCATCCCAGCCGCTGATCCCCATCACCATCACATCAGTGGAGACCTTCCTCTCGGGCATCCCCTTGCGGACTCCGTCTCACGACTGCATCCTGCAGCGTGTCCCAGGGCAGTGGATGGTCCGTACCTCGTGCGGATGGATAAGGCTGATGCTGGATTGTGGAAACAAAAGTGGTCTTGGAGGATTGAAGGATTGTTTCGTGGGCTTAACGGGGAGATGGCTTAAGAGTAGGAGTCCCCAAGTTGTTGGGTCTGTTTAGCTGCTGGTTCTCTTCTTGTTTTGATGCTTCTTTGCTTGCTTTTGGAAAAAGCGTTCATTAAGTTGATTGTCCTTTCCTCTTTTCGGTTCGAGTTTGCGGTGTTGAATCACTCACCTGGTGAGATTGTGTTTCATCAGAGCCGATTTGCGAAGCGTTCTTGAATCCGACGACGTTGGCATTAATACGAAACGAGAAGCAATACCGGCATCTGCAAAAAAGAAACGAGCTTCATCGATCACCCAGCCTGCATAAGACACTGGCAACTGGGTACGGCAGAAGAAACCATCATGCCAGAGTTCCCAGTCGTCCACGGCGTCACAGTGGCAGTCGCACCGCCGGATGATTACGATGTCGATTTTGAGCACCCGAAACAGCGGCATGAGATCGAGTCATATGTGATATCGGGTCTCGGCATGGCGATAGCGGCTCTTTTCTTCTTGCAGTTCATGTACGTCAAGTTGGGGCTTCTTCGGAAAGCGGATGGAGAGACAGGTATGTGCCCCTTTGGTTGCTTTCTGGGATATGTGCTGAGTGTGGGTAGCATGCCTTATTCTCGCGTGGTTATCCTCCATCGCGGTTCAAGCCGTGGCTCTTCGTAAGTACCCGTATGGCATCGTCTAAGCGTTCATGGTATTGACTCTCAGAAGGATCGTATTATTTGGGGTTGATGGGAGTGCACGCATGGGAACTTTCGCTGGATGACTACATCTTTGGGAGCAAGGTGAGTTGCGCCACTTGGCCAACATGAATGAATCGCTAACGATATCAGTTCATGGTCATCTCGCCGATTCTCTATGCAATCTGCACTGGCGCTTCCAAGATGTCGCTGATCCTCTTCTACCGCAAGCTCTCACCACAACGTTGGTGGAAGTGGAGCGTGTACTTTGTGCTCTTCCTTGTGGCCGGGTACAACATCTCCATCTTCTTCGCCATAATCTTTGGCTGCCAACCCTTCAACAAGCACTGGGATGTGAGGGTGACTGAGGGGAGCTGCGTGAATCGACCGGCCATCTACATCTGCACTGCAGCGCTTGGCATCGCGTCGGATCTCTTGTTGTTGGTGATGCCGATGCCCATGATCATGCGCTTGCAGATGCCACCGAGGCAAAAGGCTGGATTGGATCTGCTATTTGGGATTGGATCTGCGTGAGTACTTGACAAGACAATATGAGTTGAAGTATCATTAACTGAGACACAGCACACTTGTGACGTCGGTTGTTCGGCTGATACTCTTGATGCCGATTCTCACCACCACAGACACGACCTGGGTTATCTCCAGCGCCGTGGTCTGGATGTAAGTCCTCCGTACCCTGAGAAAGATAGCGGCTGACAGAATTGCAGCTATGTTGAAGCCAACCTTCTTGTGATATGCGCATCATTAACAACTCTCCGACGGTTCTTCATTCACGTGGCTCCCAGGCTCATTGGCGAACGAGGGTCGTCGGCTGGATATGCAGTAAGCGGCAGCAAAGGAACGCGAGGGCACCCGTTCCGGACGATCGGAAGCGTCGCAAACAAAGGAAAAGTCGACAAATACGGAATAGACATTGAAGAAGCCGGCTTCGACTTGAAGACGATTGGACAGGCCGAACCAACAGAGACCGAGGTCAAGGCCTATGAAACAGGTGCTCAGCCGCAGAAGATGATCAAGCACCTTCGACGACAAGAGTCCATCAACAAATTTGGAGACGCTGCATCTGAAACGCGGCTTTGGGATCCACGCAAGGACAGTGATGAGGGTGACCGGGCGATTGTTCAGACAACGACTGTGACGGTCGTGTATGAAGATCGGGGTAAAAGAGGCCTCTGAGGCATTGGCGGGATGGTTAGGGCGTTTGGATAGACGGGATACACGAGTAGCTGATTGCTTTTTAGTGATTTATTTTGAAGCCTGGCGACAGGGTTAATTTGATATCCTTTGGGCTTGTGTTCGTTGGTCCGGAGGCCTTCGAGGCCGTTCGCGCGAAACGTTGGGTCCAGTGGTTGCTAACCAGCAAAGCACGGAAGCGCCAAGGGATCCATTGGATGGATCTCAGGCCGCAAGACCCGAGGCCGACCATGAAACGAGTTTCCACTGTCGTCGTCACAGTCTGTGAAAGAACCACTGGAGCCAAGGCCACAAAACCAGGATGAACCCTTCGACGCTAAAAATGGGTTGGCTACCGTACGGCTTTCAGCTGCCGAGCCAAGGCTGTGTTCGCATTTTCAGTTTCACGGCAAACGCGCAAGCTTCAATTGGGGAATCGGAGGCGACGGAACCAAAAGCGTCGTCGCGTCGGGCGGCTCGTCGTCGTCAGGAGATGATGATTGATTTGATGGCTGAGGAATGCTGAGACCTCGTGTTCGGATTCAAGCTTCTTGGTATCATAAGATTTTTTGAGCCCCAAAGTTCTTCAGCGGGGAGTTCTTTAGCACTGAAAGCTGCCCCGGAGAGTTTCCTGCCGAGTTAAACTGAGTCACGCCCCAGCCACGCAGCATGACCTCATCTGCCAAGGCTTCACTGGAGCACACCAAAAACGTCAGAAGATGGGCAAATCTCGAGCACAACACGTCATTCGCGCGACGCCACGCTCTGCCATTCTTGCCCATCACCACCCAATCTGCCGTGACAAGAAGCTCTCGAACCGGGAATTCAGCCATTCAGCGTCGTCGTCATCGGAGGGATCCTCGCTCCACCTCTCTTTCTTTCACACCCACTCGCTGCTTGTGTGAATGCATTTGGTTGGTCGACGACGCTCTTGGAAGGGTTCAAGCCGGACTTGATGACTGCCGACCAAGAGCGAATGCGCTATTCCGTGGGCTTGTCCTGACGTATCGACTTTTCTTGTCCGGTAGGGCTGGGCTGGCCTCGTTTCCTTGAATGGGCTGGGCCACCTGACAGAGTTCCGTCATTGCTACAGTGAAGTCACTGCCATCACGCCGAAGCTGCCGTCTTCTTAAAGTGCTACCTTCGCTCCTCTTGTTGCTACTCATCTAGATTTCTCTTTCCTCAACCCCGACCTGAATCTTGCAGTGCTCGCCTCCGGAGACCCAATCTCAATTCTAGACAAGCTTAATTCCTACACCTAAAGCCCGACAATAACCGTCGCCATGTCTATGGGAATCATCACCATTATCCACGCCGTCCTGGCAATTTTCCTCATTATTGAGCTTGGTCTGACGGCATATGGTAAGTCCGAACTGTGGGCTCCCTCACAACCATCACCACGCTAACTCTTGCCCAGTTGTCGACATCACCAACCCTCGCGGCTGGGGCGATACTCCCTCGTCGTTTGCCTTTATGCTCTTCAACTCGGTCTGGTCCATCATCATCCTGTTCTACCTGGCCCTGACGCCCCTCTTCGCCTCCCGCCTCTACCACAGCGTCGCCGCCCTCGGCCTGCTCGCCATCACCACCATCTTCTGGTTTGCCGGCTCCATCGCCATGGCTGCCAAGATTGGCGTCCCCGACTGCCACGGTTGGACCCCCTGCCAGTCCGCCCAGGCTGCCGTCGCCTTTGGCTTCTTCATTTGGGCTATCTTTACTGGCTTGACTGTCATGGAGGGCTTGGCTTACATGCGATCCCGGGGCCATGCGGCCCACGCGGACACCACCAAGCCCGGCATGAACCACTACGGTGCTTGAGCGATGTGTGAGAAGCAACAACTTGGTGTGACAGAATGACGGTGGTAATGGTTTCCTATGCCTCCTCGTCTCTTGTATGATTTTTGAACGTTATGCGAAACGGCCGGAAGATACCCTTCAGGACTGACAAACGCGTTGGAACGCGTCAACATTTATTTGGGTGTTTCTTGTGTATTACGCAATAGTAGATTGCCGTCAGTCTGTTAATAAAAGATGAATCACTTTTCTCAATTGTTGTTAAGTGAATGGGTGTAAGCCAGTGGTATTGGTGGCTTGGTCTCGCACTGATTCACACAATGCGTGTGACGTCGCCATGGATAAGCGGAGTGTTTCGTTGACGTTTCTGAATTAATTACCGAGGTCACTCTCTACCTGGCCAAGATATGTCTTTGACTATTTTATCAAGTGCGTGCTGGTTGAACTGATAATCAGCAACTTGTGCTTGTTCTTGTTGCGATGATGTAATTTTGGGCCATGTGCCAGATGATCACCCACACACTTCATGGCTAACGGCGTGGCATGGACACTTCCATCTCGATTGTCAATATCGCAAAGCTCCGTCTCAGGAATCTAGAACAATCACTTCTGGCTGTCAAAGAAATGGCATAGTAAATTATTACTATCAGTATCAGCACTTCGATAGGTTCAATGCTGCGCCGCTCATCACATGCACCAAGTCAGACTTGGACCCCTACCGCGCGGCGCGGTGGCTGATTCACATTGGAGGAGATCAATGCCGCACATTATCCCGAAGTTGACTCTCCTCCTTAATGATCTTCGAGATGGTTATTCCGTGTCTCAATTATTGAACCTTCGTTCTGGCCCGCGGTCTGATGGGAGACTTGTGTCTAGTTAGTGCAAGCGTCCTGATAAGCACCGTTCGGTCCCCGCGGGCCAGACCCTGGAGGCCCCCAGACATGGGGGGCTCTTAGTGATTTGTGTCGCTCATGACAAACCGCAACGGGTGAGCATCTCGCTCCACTTGACATTCTCCCCGTTATCTGTTGATCGCTCACTTCCCCAAGATTCGAAAAAGAAAGGCGGGCCACCCACTCAGGGGGCTCACGCTCTCCGGTTCGGCACGATGCTACCATCCCGTCGCGTTAGCCCAATTTGAGAATTACCTTTTGGTGATACTGTTCGCTGCTCTTTATATGAGTCCGTCTCATTCAAGGGTAATCGTAGTAGTGCTGTCATCCTTATCAGCAGGCCGGCACAGAGATATCGCAAAGTTCCGGGATGCTTTCCAGGGTCTGAGGCAGACCATCCTTATCAACACGCATGCCAATTACGGAGATGGTCATTCTTTTTTGCCAGGTCAACATGGAGAGACGGGATAGAACCGTAAGGGTTCTATCTAAATGGCGAGCATGTCCTTGTCCTGGGCTGTGGATCTTTTCGTCTGGAATCGTCCTTACCTTGACAAGTCCCACTGCTTCTTCACCTGGCGATGTGAGGGTGAAACTTGGACTACAACACCAAAGCTCACTCTCTAGTCAAAGCTCCCGAGCTTGACTCTCGATCGACATTGAAGTGGACCGGCCTTGACTTTATTCACGATACATCGTGCCCAAGAGAGCAGGGCCCCTTGACAGTCTGGCATCAACACCCTCCAGACCCGGCCCTCCGGCACAGAAACAAGCTTCGGCCCTGACCCCGAACGAAGCCAAAAAGCTACGACCAGACTTTGCCTTTTGCGCTAACGAAAAAGCTGCGATCCTCGTGGGCTCAAGGGCTCTAACCAAGCTCCCGGTGTAGCGGGCGCAACTGACGTCGGGGCATCCAGTTAACGGCCTCGGATGTGCGCTCTTGCGCCCGGTGTATAAGAACTCTGAGGGGGGACCATCTAGGGCTCGACCGCGGTCCAGCGAAAGGCGTCTGACGGTATTTTGCATCTTCAGAGTCAATTACCTGAGTCGAGCCAGTTGAATTGACTAATCTCCTAACTCCGTCCGATGTTGGTTCCTCTGGGCCAGTCTACTCATCGTCGTGGTCTGCATCTTGAACCTGTCTGACAACTTTCGACCTCTCTTTTCCCACGGCAGCGAGCGTCATTCTTACCACTGAGCCCGAGAAAGGCCCTTTACATCTAATCGCCATTTTTAATGTTTGACGCGAAGCATTGCCATCATCTCATCCATGATCGATACTATCCGAAAACTACAACTACACCCTCGATCCGAATCGACGCCACACCAAAGACATGTCTGGACGGAGCGCGATCGCGCGCAAAAAGGTCACCGCGACCAAACAGAAACAAAATGAGAGCACCAGTCGTCCTCGATCTACAACCACGGTCTCCAGCAATGATGACCTTCTCCCCGACTTCCCGATGCCGCCCATGGGCACGAGCGCCTCTTACCCGAGGTATGCCAACCAGGTGCCGCAGATTCAAATTGGCGAGCCATCACCGGGAATCCGAGGAGGCTGGAACCCACCGGAAAGCCCAATGATGAGGGGGGACACGAGGCGAGACGTACACATGAGCAATCTGATTACTTCATCAGATGCCTGGCCGCAGAGGAGAGCTACACTACCAGAGCCGAGGATAGAAGATGGAAGCGGCATCGAGAGGAGCGGACTACGAACGATTCTAGACAAGCGAAGCGACGATTTTCGAAAGGGACTTGCAAAGACGTTTGCCTTTCGCAAGAAGGATAAAGAGGGGGAAAGACGGGGGAGCAGTGATAGACCTCCGAGTGTCGCAAATACTTTACCGAGCACCACCTCAAGTCAAGAGGAGGGCCACACAAACGCCCAATACTCTCCGATGATGATACAAACGGCGCCTACACCGACACCGTATGCGTCTTCTCATCATCCCTTGCCTTCGCCGCCTAGTCCACAGACATTGCTGCCTCCTATCGGTCCACCTCCGACGACGAAGCTGCCTGCGATCCCACAACCACCATCCGCACCAGCGCCACAGATGAAGAGGTGGTTAGGCGGAGGACGCCCGGTTGGAAAGTGGAACAAACTCCGCAAAGATCCGGAGTTGTGGGATCCCAACGGGGATGTCCTCATCTTTCTCGGTCGCAAAGGCCAGAAGTTACCGAGCTTCCGTCTATCGTCACACATCATCGAGGGCACCGGGAGTCGCCCACTCATCACGATGTTGCGTGAAGGATCGACGGAAGAAGATATACCTCCACCTCTCTCACCAGGTGATGGATCTTACGGTGCAAATCTTGGTCGAGGTTTCGCCGATGAGCCACTTACACCACCCGCCTCTGAAGGCACCAGTATTGGGGATTTTGAAGGCCAAATCTCATATGAGATGTACTTCCCCCCTCCTCGAAACCTTGGCCGAATCGAAGAGCTTCGACACCAAATCACCACCCGCAACGTCTTCGCGATGCTATGCCATGCCTCAATCGTCGGTCTCTCCTTGCAACAGGCCCTTTCGGACCTTCATGTGCGCCTCGACACTTACATGCCCCCGTACAACGACAATGTTGGCCAAATAGTGCGATACATTCGCAGTCGCGCCCTAGACGATGTGAGATGTAGCCCTGCAACAGCAGTGTCGCTCCTCATCTGGGCGGAAGGAAAGGACGTGAGATGGGCGGACGGCTGGAGGCAGTGCTTCACGCATTGCACTGGCATGTTCCCGAGTGTCGAGATGTGTAAGGACTACAAGTCCCTGACACCGATCTCGAGAGCTCTTTTGGAGAAGGCAAGCCTAGAGATGCAAGACCGTGTTAACGCCGCGGAGGAACGTCTGGCTGGCTTCGAGTACGACGATATGTGGACGCACTACGGAGAAGCTGGCCAGGCGAGGGGTGCGGCCGAGAGACTCAGAGAAATGCTGTACTGCCACTATCAGCAAGTGTACGGATCCTGGCCACCTTCACCCCTGACACGATCCAGAAATCAGTCTGTTACTTCAGAGACCAGCACTGAAGAAGACACATGGCTCACACGCTCACTGGTGAGGGCGTTACAAAAGGATTTCGGCGCGTTGTACGATTTCCTCGTTAACCGGGATATTATCTGGGACGTCTCGGAGGCGCGATCGGGACGGAAGTGGATGATGATACCGGAGAATCGCAGCAGCATGTTTGAAGCAGACACTGATGAAGTGCCAATGACGGACATGTTGATCGAGTTTGACAACAAGCATCGGTTCCCACATATCCCGCATCCGTACCCTCTGCTCCCCGAGTCCATATCGCCGTTGGAAATGCCATCACGAGGGAAGAGGTCAGAGACCCCTAGTGGAGGCCGCATGGGAGCGCTGGAGAGAAGAGTGCAACTTGCTTACACGGAGAGCACAAACATCTTCAAGCTGGGAAGCGAGTTTGCGGCCAACAAGCTCGTTGAGGCGTTCCAACTGTTTGAGAAGAGTGGTCGGGCTGATGATGTAGATCCTGCGAGGGCGCGACGAGGTCGATGGGTGCTTATCTACGGAATCTTGCAGACGCTGGCGTCCGTCTCTGTGGATGACGAGATGGTGCTACACACTGATCGGGTCGAGTACCATCTGAGTCCAAGACTGGCGGGAGCGAGAATACCACCATGGAAGGGCGGAGAGGGTGATAGAATTGGACAAGGGGCGCACGAGAGGTCGTACTGCTGGGTCGCGGACGAGAAATGGGAGACAGATGAGGATGATGGACCGAGGGAGGTGCGGGGATGGAGAGGAACCGGGGCAGCGGGGGATGTGAGTCCGGTGCTGGGTGGGTCTCTTAGCCCGGGACCCGGGACACCGTTGGAGGAAAAGTCCGGACAGACGAGGAGGAAGAGAAGATAGGTAAATCAGTAATGCAGTGGTCCACGAATAGGCACAATGTCTGCATCCATATGGTGGACATTGAATTAATCACCCCACTATTAATTGATAGTTCGAGGAGGAACAGATCGTACCTGTTGATCACGTCTCCCAGCCACCGATTAACGACACCAAAGCTGCAGGTCTCCGCCAAGCAGGACCCTGAGCGATTATAGCTACGGAGTAGCCGTAAACGACCGTGGAGTTGCAGCTACCGAGATAAAAGGAGACTTACCCGCCTCCCGCATATTTCGATCCGATCTTCGTCTGTGTCCGAAACGAGCGGGACGGCCCAGGGAGTGTGCATTGCGCCTCGCCTGTTCCTGAGCTTTCTGTGCCTGGCTAGATGGATCTCGTGGGTATTGCCTAGCCACCTGGCTTTATGACACTGGCAGCCGAGACAACAAAGGACGCTATTGAGGCACAAGCAGGGGCCGAAAAGACGTGATTGACTGGATGGTTGGGGCGACCTTCTCGGCGACCCTTGAGGGCATTCTGAATCTCGTGTTTTGGTCGTCCAGCCAGCCTGTTTTTTTTTCTCTGGGCGATTTCTTTTTTGGGGAGCTTTTGGGGGTTTGTCCCGTTCCCCAACCCCACGATTTCTGATGACGTCGCAATTGAAGGAGGCCTGGAACATCTATCCTTACCCTCCCAGCATCTCGGTCTGTGTTCTTCCACCTTCTGTCTTGGGTATCAATTCTCATTGTCGCGTTATCGCACCAGACCCGTGTAGAGTGCTTGCATGGTTAGTGCCAAGCCCGACGTCATGTCCAAGAAGTCGGCACGGCCGGCAGGGAAACATGATTCTGACGAGATGGGGGAATGCCTTGATGAGCTATAAAAGTCTGGGGATGCCGAAACTGGGCATGAATCCATGTCTATGGAGGATAACCGGCTATAGCGGTTCATCCCAATTCAGGCTGCATTTTTCCTCGAATAAATTGGCTTTTTTTTTTTTCTTTTCTTCCTTGGACTTTCTGCATGAAACCCCAACCTACCAATTCTACGCCCAAGACTACCTCGCGTGGAAAAAGAGAAGCTAAAGCTGACCAAGGCCCTGAAGAAGCTGACAAGGAACACGCCAACGGGTCGCCCAACCACTAAAAAACCAGAATCGCAGGGGTGTGCTTGACAAGGGCCATCCCCCCTCCTCGTGGACCTGCGCCATCCTTTTCCAAGCCCAACCACCTCACAAACCAAGGATCCCAGATGCAAAGGCAATTGGCGTGTGTGGGATGGATGGGATTGGAAGCTTGGAACCGAACTGAGGTTATTTGTGTGTGCTACAAAAAAGACGTCTCTTCCGCACCCTCCATCATTTTTCCTCTCCTCCATTATCATCCATTCAACGACAATATAAGTTGCCATCACATTGGGCATTGACAGCGACTCGTTCTTCTCTGCTGCCACCCTTCTCCCGTCCGCCTCGTGTAAGTCGTCGCACACGTCATCGGCTATTGTCGCAAACTCCCCGCTTCTGCGACTTTTGGGCGCAAATCCCCATCACCACCCTCATCGTCGCATAGTCGCATAGCAGAGACAACACCACCAAAATGTTCTTCGCGCTGCTGTTCGTCTTCTTTCGGGTCCTTCAGATCGTCACTCTGGTTAGTACTCCGCTCTAATCTCGACTTTCCATCGCTAACAATACCTTAGATCCCCTGCATGGGCATGCTCGCCTGGTTCGTCAATGGTTTCGTCGAGCAAAACGCTCTCACTCCCGACTCCATCCTGATCCTCTTCATCGTCTCGGTGCTCGCTCTTGCCTGGGCCCTCTTCACCCTCTTCAGCTACCACCGCTCCTCCACCAACGCCCACTTTGTCGCTTTCGTCGACATCCTCTTCTTCGGTGCCTTCATCGCTGCCGTCTACTACCTGCGCTATGTCCGCTACACAGACTGTGTGAGCATCCGCCGCGCCGAGGACTGGGATGTCACTGTGGGCGATGTCCGTGTCATTGGACCCAGCTACAACCTTGTCAACAACAAGCCCTGCTCTATGCTCAAGGCTTGCTGGGCCTTTGGCATCATGAACATCATCTTCTTCTTCACCACTGCTGTCGTCGCTTTTATGCATGGCGGCCACATGAGCGCCTACGACCGCAGCCACAGCAGCCGCCGCTCCTACCACTCCAGCCGCCACAGCCACCGAAGCAGCCGATCTCGCTCTGGCTCTCGCTACAGCGGCAGCCGCCCTCACTCTCGTCGTGTCTACGTCTAAGCGGCTCAGTCGAGTATCTGAACCAAAACTATCCAAAAATACATGGAGCTGAGCTAGTCAGAGACAAATTCCTCGGCTGTCACCCACTCTCCGCATATACGACTACCCCAATATCACAATACCCAACCTAATGACCATGCGATGATCGCATCCCCACGAGCTTTTATTTGTCTCGAGAGACGATAGATGCCCATGCACGACAGATGTCCCATGGGCCATGAGCCCTACTCCCTCCCCATAATGACGAGGTTGTACGGCGGACGAAAAACGGAACGAGCTGAAGAACTGATGTAATGATGGCCAAAAGATTGGTCTCACGCCTTATGACGCCGCTAGAAGAATTTCCTATACTCAAAGGATTTGGATGGATGGATCTACGACCAACATGTCTGAATGTTGATGATTTCCTTGTCTTTACTTATTACGAAGCCCGCGAAGGTCTGCTTCCTTCGGATTTCCTTGCACATGTTGAACGCTTTATGGCGAAGGCTTGGATTGGTATGGTAAGTGAGGAGTGAATGCCCTGGAGGCTGCTCCCAGTCATGATTCTCTTGTATATAGCACGACTCAGTATTTCACGAGTCAACTTATGAGCAAAATTTACAAATTTGAATGAAATGAGAATAGATTGGACTCAATCCCCGTGGTCTCTTTTCCCATGCCAAACGCCATATGCCAGAAACTGGTATCGCCAGATATGAACAAGTCCGGATTGCCTTTAATGGCGACCTCCCTCGCCAACCTGATACCCTCTCGCGATCCCACTTCTGCCTTCTTCAATAAGGGTACTCGCTTCGTTGTCAAAGTCACCACCCAGACCCTGCCATGTGCGCCCCGATCGGAGGAATTCTGCACCTGGACTCGCGACACCGTTGATGCTCACCAATTCACCCACTGAGTGTTTGACGAGGGCTTCTGTTTGATGAGATGTCCCATTTGCGTCACCGTTGGCTGTTATAGCACCTGCGACGGCTGAGGGATTCTTGCGAACTGGTAGTCGCATTGGCCGACTCGAAGAAATGAGTCTTCCAGTGCGGAGGTCGAATTCAGGTGGTGCAGACTCTTCGCCTTCAACGCCACCAGGGACATCGTCGAATTGATCCTCCTCCGCGACGTCATCCTCATGGCCATTAGCTTGAGGCGTATCTTCCTCTGCGGGAGCAGGCTTGTCATCCAACTTCAGCTTCTCAATACCTCCCCACCATTCTCCTCCCCAGACTCGCTCCTCCTCACTCATCAGGGCGACTTCTAGCTCGAATGGTGTGATAACAGGCCGCCAGTATCCAGTATCATCCTCAATAAGACCGCTCTCCCAACATCCGACAACGACCCAGCCTTCGACCTCTGCAAAGTTTGCGAGTTTCGCAGGGTTGAGTTTGCCCACGACGACAGTATAGCTTTTCTTGTCCGCACGGGCAATCTTTTCGCGGATAAGATTGATGGAGGTGAGGTAATTGGCGACCGAGAGTGTGTTGACAAGGATACCGATGACGCCGGCGGACGCGAGAGACAGAACCTTGGCGAAGCGGCGTCGCAGGAGACCAGCTGTGCGGAAGGTCGGGTTCTCGAGAGTCGGGGAGGGTGTGGAGAGGATGTGTAGGGACGCGAAGCGGGAGTGAAGGGCGAGAAGCAAGGCGGAGGGAGGATCGGAGATGTGGATAAGGGAGTAGGACTTCCAGTGTTCTTCATCGCTAACATCGGCGTCGGAAATGATCTTGCGGTTGGGAATGAGGGCCGCGGGGTTGTGTGTGACGGCTGTTGATACGACGTTGGCAAAGCCTCGTTTGTGGAGCAGAGATACGAGCTTGTCGACGTGGTTTTGATATGTGAGGTCCGCCATGACGACCAACTTTGACTCCTTGTCACTGAACTCCTTCTCCAGCTCGGCGAGCGTCGCATCGTAGTCGAGGTCATGGCTCGTATAGACGTATATCGCGGGGAGATGACTTGTTGGGCTAAGGCACGTGCGGCCATAGTGAACGACAACATGTGCAGATACATGCTCAGCCGCGATCTCGTCGACGCAGCAGGCGCTGTAGCTACTATCCGCGAGGATGTAGATCCTCCTCTCTCCCTTGCCCTTGTCCTCGGCCGAATCCTCGCGCTCATCCTGGGAAGCGAGTTCCTTCAACAGCGCCTCTACCACACGCGGTGCATCAACGAGCATGAAGTCTGGGAATTGTAGCCCTACACGCCGCCATCCTCCAGCGCGGATCTCTGTGGCCGTGCGAACGACCTCGTATGTGGAGCGTAGGGCATCGTCGGAAAGGGAGGATGTGGGGAGGGAATCGGCCGCAGGGATTTCGAGGATATGGTCGTCCGGGGTGGAGAGGACAGGGGGCGCGGAGAGCTCGGACGACATGACGGCAAGAGAGGAGAAGGTTTATGTCGGTGGTAGAGGATGGTGGAATTTTTTGTGGTTGTGGTGATGGCGATGGGAATATTTCATGGTGGGGTTGATGGATGGGTTGAGGAGAGCGGGTGTGAAGGCGGGGTGATGGTGCGAATTTCATTGACATATTGAACGCGGGGGGGGGGGGGGGGGGGTGGTACCAATTCTAGGTCGCGGAGTATTCCGAATATCTTGAACCTCTAGGCTGATTCGTGATATCCTACCCAGATGTTCGCACTTATGGCGATCTAATAGTGTTCAGCAGTCTCTCCAATTTGAGTTGTCAAGAATTTCAATAAAGATATTTGGATATTTGTTGCTCAAGGCGCCGTGTTAGTTAGGCTGGCCAGATGACGAGCGAATGAGACGACGAGCATTACAATCGCGACTGTCCCGCACTCGTAACGCTAGATCTCTTAGAAGCGCAGGGGAGGCTACCTAGCTCGAGTTCTTTTCCTGAGATGCCCCTATAAAACCACGCATATCTTTTCCTGTGGTATTCTGGTAGTCATGAGCGCTGACGATCATCTCTCTCTCAGGCATCAAGATGCCGGGCCGTGCCCTTTTGAAAAGTGCCCGTCGACTTGCGCCCGGCAAATGTTAGAGTGTGACCGAAGAAACCTTCTTCTGGAAGGAAGCCCGGAGCGACATTACTACGTCGTAGACACTTTGAAGCCTCAGTGGTAATGAATTCCGAATTAAGAGGATACATCCGCCTGATGACGACACCTCTGGGATCAGTGAGCCAACGGTCGCATGATTTCTCGTGCACTGTCTTTCACGCGAAGCTTACGCAATGAACAATAATCCCAACCTTCCCCACGGCCCCTGGAGAGCCGTTTTAAGAGAAGAAATTACACCAAACATATCGCGGGAGTGACTGTGGCCGTCAGGTCCCTTTGGACGGTGTTCGTGACCTATCCGAAATGGGCAATACGTATTCTGAGAAGGGAAATCAGTAAATGCACGGCTCAACTGCCGTTCGGGTTTAACGGGGGCTAGCGAACTATGGCGACACATGGCGACGCGCCCCTAACAAGTATTTGCGACTACTATTGTCGATGTGTTTGTGTAACAATTATATTTAATGACGATGTGTCCTTTATCCAAGATGCTCTGCGGTCGATAGATCTCCTCACCTATCGACCACTTCGCATTTTGGAGATAATAGCCAACAGTCACCATGGGCAATGAGACCCCAAGCCCCCACTTCCTCGAAGGCAAGACGATCATCGTGGCTGGAGGAGGTATTTCTGGATCGGCATTTGTCGTCGGGCTACGCAGACTTTGGAACCCCGCATGGAATCCGCCAAAAATCCTCATCTATGATCGCGACTCGCCAGAAATCACAGCTCAGCGCGAGGGCTACAGTCTGTCACTCACCGGTTACAACACATCAGGAGGGCTCCTCGCGCTGAGGAAGCTGGGGCTGCTCGATAGGATCATCGACAAGGCTGTTTCAGGGCTCGATGGAGCTGGTGCCTTTAAGATCTGGGCATCTGACTGGAAGGAGTACATTACCCTAAGGCATGAGCCTATCGAAGGTTTACCCTCCTCCAGCATACGAGTACCGCGAAAGGACGTCCGTCAAGCCATTCACGAAGCACTTAGGCCGAGCGACGCGGTTGAATGGAATACGCGGTGCGTCTCGGCCCACCGACTTGATAATGGACGAGTTCGGGTGCAGGTTGCGAGGAGGACGCAGGGTCAAGACACCGTTACAGACGAGGACTGCGATCTTCTCATTGCTGCAGATGGCGCCAGCAGTAAGCTTCGGGCCCTTTTAAGACCAGATGACAATCTCAACTTTGCCGGCGCCATTCTTCGAGGTGGCATATCGAGATTTGAGCACGATCCTCCTGCTCCGGTGGACAAAGACTGGGGTTTTATGCTGTCAGGAACCGGCATATCATGCTTCTTCTCTCCAGTTGACAAGAATAGCGTCTTCTGGGGTATTGGACATCTCGAAGCCACTCCAGTTCCGGTACTTGACCTGGGAAATTCAGAACAAGTCCAAGCTGTGATTGATCGGGGTCTTGAGCTGGGTGCTGCGTTGCAAGAGCCGTTTAGGACCATTGTCGCGCACACAGACCCAAAGACGGTTCTTTCACACAACGCACGAGACAAGCCTGCCTTTCCCCACGACAATATCGACGAGCTGCCCGTGGTATTTATTGGGGATAGCAACCACGCCGTGAGCCCATTTGCTGGGTATGGTGCCAACTTGGCACTGTGTGATTCCTGGGACTTGGCGGAACAGTTATCCAAGGGGCATTCGCTAAAAGAGGCTACCTCGGCATATGATAAGCTGGCGGTACCACGAGCGATGAAGATCCTTAAAGATTCACGGGCAAGATTGAAGAGTGGGCACAGCTCTGGGCTGCGATATTGGATACTGTGGCTGATGCTAATAGCGGGCAACTTTGTCAGATGGGTTCTAGGGAGAAAGGGAACTTAAACTTACCTAGGCGAGGAAGCGCTTGACGCAATTGAAGGAGCGGGCATGGTGTGGCCGTGAGGGTGGAAAAGTTGGGTTGCTTGATGATGGTGTGATGTTGGAAATGAGGCAGATGGAAGGGCTCGATGCAGCCAGGCTGACTACCGTTCCGAGATACCCCTTTTAGTCACAGAATGCGAAATTTTGATATTGGGTTTTCAACTTGTTTCAAGGTCATTGTCCTTGCCTACCTCAACATGGAACAAAGCACAAGTTGCAGAGGTAGGTGTATTCCCAGTTGTCCGCTACCGTTACGATGCCACTGAAGAACTAACGTGGTGTTGTTTAGGGAACTGTACGCAATCTTCTTATCTACAGCCATGGTCTCATTCTGGCAAAGCATCCAAAGCAAGTGACTGGGCCTGCTGTATCAGCAATCCATATGTTTCTTGATTCCTCTTGAGGGAAGGATAGGGTAGGAGACCGGCTTCCAGTAACCAGCATCAATATGAATCCTGGGCAGGTTTAACGAACCTACGAAGTGAAAGATGGAGGATGAAAGAACAAACATAGTTCAAATGTCATCAGACGTGATAAACCCCGTGAGGCAACCCTAACTCTTAACGTCTTTGCCTAGAAAGGGCGTTGACTACCTAATCTCAAGCAAAGGTAATCTCAGGAGAGTATAAGAAGCCATCCCTCATAAGTATCTGCGGCCCACCCTAGAGTTTGACCAGAGGAGCTACGAGGACTGCGTGCCACCATATTTATGTTTTTCTTCCTCTTTCTTGGTGTGTTGTGCCAACTGAAGGGCGGACATGTCCTCTGGAGAGAGCACTGTTGTGAGGGAAAACATTCACCGGCTTTTGTTGAATCTCAAAGCACGAAGGAGAAAATGGGTGATTCGTGAGCAAATGAGCCAGGGCGGTCGACAACAATTTTCAGCTAGGTAGTACGTGAGCCTCGACTACCACTCACTGACCAAAGAGTAAAAGGTAATCGCCACACTCCCGTCGAAAATAAACCTCCCCAAAAGTCTGAATGAATGACCGCTTGGAAGCGCTTTGACTGGATCTGATGAGTTCTATTCATGTGTTAGAATGGCCAGGCCCAGGAAGACTGACACTTACCCGCGTGACGACGGTCTCTCCTGTCTGCCTGGTGACAATCATCAGAGATAGGTCACCTCAAGGTCGAGAAATCAGTCTCAGTTGTCAAACTTTCAAGTAGACAACGATGCTTCCTGTCTCGTCTGATCGCCATCTTGCGCAGAATCTGGTTTCGTTTGCGATTCCAAGACCGGTGTCTCTTGTCCTTGAAACAGTTCGCCATGGTTGACCTGGCATTGACGGCGTCTTCTCTTTGGCCTGGGGTTGAACATAGTTAATCGCTCGCCTGTAATAACCTGCCTGATAGACTTCTTGCGCCGGGAAACTCGATCCCTCCCTGTAATAATCTTCTTGAGAAACTTGTCTAGGAAGCTCTGGCAGAGAAAAGTGGCAACAAACGCTCCAAAATCTTGACCCTGCGAAAAGCTTGATCAACCTCATCTGGCGTCAAACGTGTCCTCCCAACCATGCAGATGTAGAAACCGGCAAGGTAGTAGGTCATGTGAAGCTCAGGAGTACCCCCCACGCAGGGTCTCTCTGGACTCATATGATGAAAGCCCGTTCTCGGATACAGTCGGGCACCGTCGGTGACATGCGCTTCGAATCGTGGAGAACAAATAATTGAGTAGCGGAAGGGCGCATTCCGTACGACACGAAGCTCGTATACTCTCCCAAACATGTAGAGTGCCCACTGCCTGGGGTCGCCTTCGTCGTCGATATGTCGCAGAAGCCAGACAGGCTCGCCTTGGGGCTTATCTTCTGAACTATCGCGGCTCTCTTGGTCAGAGGACTGGTCGATTTGTTCTTCTAGGCTATCGTAGCCTTTGCCGTCAAGGAACCGGGCGCTCTGATCTTCGTCTTGCTCAGAGTTGTAGACCAACAGGCATGCCACCCCTGTTACACCCGCTACTAACATACAGACGACAATCTTGAGCCGGAGCATCGTGACCACTGTGATTTCTTGTCGTTCTGCGGAAGGTCACCGGCGGGTTGAGACTGAGAAGGCTTGGGTCGATACGTACTTGCAGAGGAGAACTGACCGACGAAATGGATTCGATATTGGCTCGGAGACTGGTTCATGAGGAGATTTTGGAGTTGCTTCTGGACTACTGCTGAAAGTAATGGGGAGAAAAGAATAGAGACAAAAGAATAGAGGAATGCGTACAAAGGCATGCAATAGTGTTGGAGGATCGAAGCAAACCAAGTTCACGAACGCAGGAGCAGCGCATATTGCAATCATATCACGTTTGCTCTATTCAACAGGAAGCTGCGTTGGCCAAACGGGCCGGGTGGGGTTGACAGGCTGATTCATGAGAATTTTGAGAAGCCACCAGCTCATGACTAGGAAGCAAATGGTGCGTTCGTAGTGGTGATAACATGATGGGCCTCCCCTGAGCCCCCGCACAGAGGGATGTGGTGTTCGTGATGAGGTCGATGGTGATGCAGGTCGGATTGGCAACAACAGATGACGACCATGTGTTTTTCCACACCATAATCTTCGAAATGGAAATGAATAAGTAACCAGGCCAAGAAGACCTATAGAGGAATGCTGATAAGAGCGGACGCTGTTGTGTTTGGCACATTGAAAGGGTCGGGGTTAGGAATATCACGCTAAGGCAAAAGCTGGAAAGGAGATGTCTACACACACGAGAGTCATTCAAATACTCGTTTGGCTGGCCAAAGATCCAACTTGAAGGGAATGACGGTGCAAAAATAAGAGCGAATGGCTGCATCAACTTTCAAAAAAGTCCGAGTTGGGGATTCCAAAAAAACATACAACAGCGGGGATTCGCTGGTCGTCACCGACCCAACTACTAATCCGCCCCTCACCGGCTTATCTATGGGAGAGCGGACGGGATCCCGAGTTCTCCGGTGGGTATGGTCGTATGTGATAGCTTGAGGCCCGAATGCCGGTTATATTCACCGAACATGAATCCTGGATATACGGATTTATCGCTTTGTCAGTGGCTTGAGCCTGGTTTCAAGATCTTCATGGGCCGTTGAGTTTCACGTTTCAGGACACCAAAGTTGGGGTGTCATATGTTCCACCGCCCACATCCCGATCAATGAAACCTCTTCTGACAGGGGAGATGACACAGAAGGTCAGTGCCTAATTTGCCTCAGAACTGAATCTCAGCTGCTTTCTAATTGCTTGTTTCGTAGACGTCTCCATGATGATCCAATCACAGGCGAGGGATGACTGGAGCAAGTCTTCTCGGCACACCTCCAACGATGTTTGAGACAACCTCTTCAGACGGCTTGGCTACACGTTGGGACATGGATGCGACAAGAGTTCGTCATCGCAGGAGCAAGATTTAGGCAATATTAGCGACGCATTGCGCATTCTTGTTGTCTCGCCCACTCTCGGGTGGTTTCGAGTGTTGCAAACAAGGACACGAGAGTGGATGTTGCCAGTCTTTGTAATGAATTTACAACCCCCAAGATTTATCTATAAGAGATGTGGCGTGACCAAAGACCCGAGAATCCTACCTTGGATCTATCCCATAGCGCGGGCGTCTTTTCTCTTTTCTTCCCTCTTTCTTTCTTTTTCACAGTAATTCCTACCAAGTACGATTATTGGCGGTTGAAGGTATCACTGGAGGATACATCATTCGCAGCCTCTCCCTGTTCTACGCATTACCGAAGGATAAATCATCATGTTAATGCTGGTATATGGGCTACTGGCAGCAGTCGCCGTCGCCATGCCGCTTATTGAGGTGCATCAATCAAAGCCGGCTCTGTTACCGAAGCTTGAAACAAAGAGGCAATTTACAAGTCAGTACCCCGACCTGTGTTTAAAATTCCCAACAGCTAAGCCATGGTAGTTCGAACGAATCCTCCTCTCGAGCGACGAGCCAATAGGCTTATACCAGTGGTGGTTGGCGGCCCCCAGGACACGTTTGTTCCCAATTTGATCAGGGCCGCGGTTGGCGACGTGATCCAATTCCAGTTCAGCTCAGGGAACCACACAGTCACTCAGAGTGCCGAGGACGCCCCATGTCAACCGTTGCAGGCGACGGTGGCTGGAGCCATCCATAGCGGGCACATCCCGTTCGAGGCTGGGCAGACTACAGTTGGGACCTTTAATTTGCCTTTGACCAGTACCGACCCCATCTATCTCTATTGTGCGACTGGCCCCCATTGTCAAAACGGCCAAGTCATGGCAATCAATCCGTAAGAGAAATCCTTAGCTAGGGTGTGAAGCTTGCTAACTGGAACACTCATAGGCCAAACGAGGCCTCGCTGGTCAGCTACTCGAAGCTCTCGGCGGAAGCATCAGCCAACGTCGATGGCACCGAAGTATCTGGAGGAACTGTTGGAGAGATTCCGTTGGAAGGGGCAGCCTTTACCCCTGCCAAGGAGGAAGAAGCACCGCCGCCACCTCCACCTGTTGAAGCTACGCCTTCGGCAACACCAGCCTAATAGATATGACTGTATTCCAGCTATAGTAGAACAAGTTGAGGTACTGGTACTTCATTCAATACTTACATATCATGTGCTTTTCTGTTGTTGAAATTGAATCAGTAGTGGACTTATCGCTTTGCCTGTCTTCTTTAGTTTGAGATGCCAGCAAGCAAGGGGTTTCTATAGTATATCTTGCTATGAGCGTACTGATGCTTGCCGATTGCCTGAATTATCTTTTGATGTCTGCTTTGTCTCCCTCAACTGCCCATCTACGGACACGCAAGTCGAGAGAAGTCAAGATGACTGTGATTAGTTATTGTGGACAAGACACGAGAGCCGGCAGAACATCTCGGTGACAAATGGGAATATGACTAGAGAGGTTATTCGGGAGAACTCGTTAAGGGAAGCCGTAAATGGAACTTTTGCTGGCCTCACAACTCAGCATACCTATGATTGGCAAGCCTCAAGGTCACTCTATGTGATTTGCTGCTGAGGTAGATGCACTCTCTACAGCTGCGTGATTCAGTCATGCTGACATGACCTGTGAAGGAGTAAAGTGCAACTTTCACCCCACTCACAAGACAGATCATCGCCCTCTAGATTGCGGTATTTTCTACAAGTCGTGAGAGTAGGTATAGCTTGAGGCTCTGTGATTACAGAGCGGACGGGAAGGCAAGGGATCGGGGATATCAATGACAAATGATCTTCTAACTCTCTTGAGTACTGGCCAATACGAACCTTTCATCTCTTCTTGCGCAGCGAATGCCTATAGAAGCGCGAAGGACGGCGCGACAATCATGTAGAGTCTTATGTGGCGGAGGCTTAGAGATAGCTGGTAGGCGCAAGCGACAGCATTACTGCACGGTTCGAGAAAAGTTGTTCATCTCAGCAAGATAGTTTCACATTGTCACTTAAAAATGGCGTTGTTGTCGCATAATACGGCAATTAGCAAGCTCTATAAAAGGTCGACTGTCCGTCGCTGATCCTCTTTACCCTCATCCCCCTATTTTAATAAATCTCAACTTCGCCCGCCCCCCCTGTGCAGCTCCCAACTAAGACAGCTAGTCAAGATACTACGACCAGATGATAGCCCAATCGTACTGCAACGACTGCGACAACTATTCCATCCGAATCGTGTGTGAGAGTGGGCATATCGTACAGCACCAGTATTGCAATTACCGTGAGTCTTTCTCCTATTTCGGTATGTAATCGTGTGTTGACTAGCTAGACAGACAAATGTAAGGGAAGTATCTGGTGTGGAAGAAAGCGCCCACTCACCACCGACTACTGTAACTTATGTGCGTAACTTTACGGTTTCAATTATGCTTAGTTCTAATATGACAACGCAGGCCGGAATGAATTGTAAGGCAAGGGGGCGTGAGATTGATCCCCGAGGACTTGAGGTTAGGACCTGGACTAGAGGGGGTTGAACGGAGACTAGTTAGGCATCAAGGGTAACTCCAAGTATCTCATAAACCGCCTTAATAAACGCAGCTGGGGAAGGGTGCTCTGCACTCAACATCCTGTTCATGACATATGCGATCGTAAGCCCCCTGTCCCTATCCATCACCACAATGGAACCTCCCCAACCGCTACCCCATCCAACACTGCCCTCTGGAAGCTTGCCTTCGACGATTCCCGAGCCAGGCCCGGTGAGGTAAATCCCAAGTCCGCGCCTCCCGGGCCGCCCTGTGACCAAATCCACACCGCTCGCATGTTCCGAAAGTGCCAGTTTCACGGCCTCGGCCGACAGCAGGCGATGGCCACCGTCCGCGCATATGCCGCCAAGCGAGATGCAGGAGAGGATCTTGACCAAGGCCCTGGCGTTTGTGTGGCCGTTGACTGAGCCCAACACGCTGGACCTCCAGAGAATAGTATTGGCGTCCTCAGCTGTGAGCAGGGGGTTACACAATGTTCGCATTGTGATCGACTCCGGTTCACATCCTATCTGCTCAAGTGCCTCTTGGATCGAAGGTCCCGGTGGAGGCACGACAGGGGCCACTCGGCTCCGGTCTTCCTTGCGGCATCCGAGCTGGAAGTCCGACCCGATGCCGAGCGGCTGACAAATCTCCTTTGTTACGAACTCATCGAGGGACATTCCCGTCTTCCTGCGCACCAGCTCCCCAACGAGAAACCCCTGCGAGACACCGTGGTATCCCATTGCGCTGCCTGGAACCCATAGCGTTGCCTGACGGGCCAGCTTGTCGGTTGCCCCTTTGGCATCGCACAACTCCTCCAGTGTCATATCGTCCTGCCATGCGCTGAGGCCCGCTGTGTGGGCTAAGACTTGGCCAACCGTGACCTCAGACTTCCCGTTCTCTGCAAACTCGGGCCAATGATGGGCAACCTTGTCCTCAGGACGGAGTATGCCACGGGAAATCAACATAAGAGCCGCGAGGTTGGTGACCAGCTTCGTGGTTGAGAAGACGTTCACCACGGTTTCCCTTTCCCAGGGCTGTTCGGCTGCTGGGTCCGCCCAGCCACCCCAGATGTCCACGACATTTTCGTCACCATTGATGTTGACGCATAGACTGGCTCCGATATCTTGCCCGGACGTGATGAATTGTTGCATCAAGTCGCGAAGCTTGGAGAACCGAGGGTTGCATTGGCCGGAGATCTGAGCCATGGTCGGAGATGATAAATGTATGAGGTTTTAAGAAAAGGGTTAAGAAATATGAGATTAGACCTTATATAATAGTTCTAAGGGTATAATGGGTAAGAAAAATTTCTAATAGTTTTCTAAATTTCCCCGCTTATATATTACAATAATAAAAACTATTATTATTATATTTTACTAATTATATCTCTAATATAAATTTAGTATATATTAAATTAAAGTATAATATTTATAAAAATTAAATATTAAATAAATATATAATTGTAAATATTATATAATCTCTTAAAAGAGTCTTAGTTATTAATAAAAATATATTTAATCTTAATATAATTTTATCTTAAAGTTATATAAGTTATTTAATTTAAAAGAAGACATTTTAATTTATTTTATTTTTAACTTAAATTTATAAGAATCTCCCCCTCTTAGTTATATAATATTAAAAATATAAATAATTAATTATTTATTAATTATAATCTATTATTAATTAATATATATTAAGCTTTAAATTTTATTAAATAATATTAAGAGCTTAAGATATATTTCTTTTATAAATATAATTATTAAAGAGTTAAGTATAAAAATATTATTCTTAGACTTTATTTTACTTAAAATAAAAATTAAAGTATCTTAATTAATATCTTAATAACTTTAATAATAATATCTTTATACTTAAAGCCTAAGGTCTTAATAGGTTTAAAGTAATATGGTTTATTTTGTTGATAAGTCGGGCTTCTCCTTGAACCTGTGTGTATTGCTTGTGTTGTTATTCCTATGGGAATCCCCTCTTTCCCTTTTGGGCCACGACTTGACCTTCCTAATTGGGCCTAGTGTGACGACGATCCGGAGATCACCCGGCCCGACATTGAAGGCACGTGACCACCCTCTGAGCTATTGTACAGGGTCTAATCTAATATATTTATATAATTATTAATAGCTTTAATAATATATTAAAATTAACTTTATTTATAATAAATAAATTATATCTTAATTAGCTAAAGAGATTAAGATCCCCTTTATATAATAACTCTTCCTTTTAATATTAATTTTTTAATTATTTTTATAATTTTTAATTACTTAAAAAGATTAAAATCTTAAAGAATTATATTTTTATTATTTGTATTAAAAGAGATTTAATTATAGCTGATAATAATTAATTAATAATATATTAATAATAAAATTATAATAATTATTTTTTATAAAAACCTTTAATTAAATAATTAAAATAATATAATTAATATTTATTAATATAACTTTTAATATAATTAAAATAACTTTATTAAGATAATTTATAAGCTTTATAAAAGTATTAAAAATACTTATAATAAGCTATAAGAAATAATATTAAATAAAGCCCTTTAAAATATTAAATTAATTATAAGGCTTAGCTAATTAATATAAATTAAACTTATAATTTTTAATTATAATATTTTTCTTTTTTATTTAATTTCTTTTTATTTAATTATAATATTAATAAAAGATTTAATTTTATTAAAAAAAAGCTTTTTTTATTAAAAGCTCTTAAAAAGAAATTAAAAAAAAAAAAAAACTTATTAATAGAGATATTATATTCCTTAAAGACTTATAAGATAATAATTAATATAAAGTATAGCTTATAACCCTTATTATTAATATTAATACCTTTTATAATATTAAACTAGTATTTAGTTAGATATATTTAGATATTAATAATATAAGGTCTTATTAAGAAAATTAAAGAATATAGCTATAAGTATAATAATATTAAGAAATATAAGTTATTAGTATTATAAGTTTACTTAGAGGGATTAGTTCTTAGAGTTAAGATTAGAGTTTTACTTAGTAGTAGATAAAGGTCTATAAGTTTAATGAATTAAACTTATTTAGTTAAATATATAATATATATATCTTAGCTTATATAAATATTTAAAAAGTATTATCTTAAATAATTAAGTTATTATAATTACTTAAAATAATTATATTAATAATAATATAAATTTTAAATAATTTAATAGTTTTAATTAATATATAATTAATTAATTAATTAAGTTTTATTATTTTATAATTTTTAATAATTATAAAAACTATTAATTAATTAACTTTAAATAATATTATAAAAAAATTTATATTTATATAAGAGTATAGTTCCTAAATAGGTTAAGACTAGCTAATTAGCTAAACCTCGGGTATAAGGTTATATAACTTTACCCTAGTATAATATCTTATAGCTAAGGGCTCTTAAAAGACTTAATAAATTAAAGTCTTATATATAATAAAGACCTACCTTTTATTTATAATTTTTACCTTAATCTAGCTATTAAGGCCTATTATCTTATAATTCTTTAATTTTTTCTTACTTAATAGATAATTAGTATAAAATTAAGATAAATAAGTTATTAAGAGAATTATATTATAGCCCTAGGCTATATACTTTAAGGGCATTCCTTAATAGCTCCTTTAATATAGAGGGGAATATTACCTTTAAACCTAAGATACTATAGTATTAAACTATAGCAAGAAATATTAATAAGTTAATCTAAGAGAATAAGAGATAATAAAAATTATATTATATTAATCCCTAGGTTAAGACTAAGAGCTTATTAATATTATTAAAAGGGATTACTTATCTCCTTAATAAGGAATAATAACCTTAACTTAGAGGGCTAGTCTTATTAATTATATATTATAAGAGAGGTAATTTAATGCGCTATAAATAAAAGAGCTTTTTAGAGTTATTTATTAACTTTAGCTTATTAAAATAATTTAAATAAAGTTATAAGTAAGAATAAAGATATAAGAGATAAGAAAAGTAAGAAATATAAGTAATTATTTTAAAAATACTTATTAATAATATATATATTTTTACTTAATTTATAGCTTAATTAGCTAGAGGTCTTAAGAAGGACTATAAATAGCTATTATAATATAACTATAAGACCTTTAATAAGGCTATTTTTATAATAAAGATTTATAATTAGCTATAAGCTATTAAGTCTAATAATTAATTATATATAGGTATAATATTAATATAATAAATTAAATAATCTTTAATAAAGTTATATTATTTATTATAAATTTATTAAAGAAATTATATTATTAGCTTATTAAGCGAGGAATTATCTTAAAAAGAGTTTAAAGTATTTATACTTAGATAATATATTAATTTAAAACTTTAAAAGAAATAAATTAGAGATTAATTTATAATTATTAAGTAAGCTATAAAAAAGACCTTAATATAATATTTTATATATTAGAGAATACTTCGCGATATATTAAATAAAAAAAAAAAAAAAATAATTACTTATTATTTTTTTTATTATTTATAAAACTAAGTTAAGAAAAAACTTAAAAGGTAAAGATTTCCCTTAAATAAGGCGAGAGATATTACCTAAGAGGTAAAAAGGCTTTAGTTATTTTTTATAACTTAAAATACTAACTTTAAATAAAAATACCTCTAAGAGGGCTTTAAGTTATTATATAAAAGGTATTACTTACCTTATAAAAAAAGCTTTAAAGGAAGTAATAAAAGTAATTTTTTTTAAGATATCTCTTTTAAAACCCTAGAAAATAAAAATACTTAAGTATAAATAAGTTAAACTCCTTTATATTAATATCTTATTAGCTATAATAATAATAAAAACCTATAATAAAATATTAAAGATATAAAAAATAAAGGTATAAATCTTAGGTATATTATATTAAAACTTATATTAATAAAATAAATTTTATAAACTAGATATTATTAGGCCTAAGGGGAGAATAATTAATAAAGATTAACTAAATTAAGGCTAAAAATCTAAATAACTTAGAAAACTAATTAGGGTAAAGGTTAAACCTAAACCTTTAACCTTATAGTAATATTAATAGGTATTAATAAATAAAGTAGCCTTAGTATTTATATTAATTCTTAGAGGGCTTAATAAAAAAGAAATCTTAGTCCTTATAGATATAAGTATAGAGATTAATATAATTAATATAAAGCTTATAAGGAAGCTAAGGCTTAAGCCTATTATAAATTATATTATTTTTAATTTTAAGTCTTTTAAAGGTAATTAAAGCTATAAGGGAAATACTTATTAGCTTACTTTTTTTTTTATTAATTTTTATAAAAGGCCTTAAAAGGTTTAATAAGTACTTATAGGATTAAAATTAAGATATAAAAACTATAATATTATTATAGCTAATTACTTAATAAAATAAGAAAGTATTATTATAAACTATAAAGCTAATAAGTAATATTATATTATAATAGCTATAATAAATTTTAATTCTTTTACCTAAGAGCTTATTAAAAATAAAAAGAAAATATATATATTATATATTATAGCTTTCTTAACCCTATAAGAGATAACTTAATAAGATATAAGCTTAAAAAAAAATAAGATATAAAAAACTTTAAGGAAGTTTTTTTATTAAATTTTAAGGATTTAAAGAAGTCTTTAATAAGTAAGTAATAAAAATAATATTAATCTTAAAGGTAATCTATAAGATTAACTTAATAAAAGGTAAAGAATTACTATATAATTTATTATATCTTATAAATAAGATATAATATTAAGCTTTATAAAAATATATTACTAAGAATATAATTAATAATAAAATATAATACTTTATAAGCTAAGCTAAGGTATTAATTTTTTTATTTTAAAAAAAAATAAAGGCTTAAGACTTTATATAAACTATAAGGGCCTAAATAAGGTTATTATTAAGAATTATTATTTATTCCTTTTAATTAGTAATTTATTAAATAGGCTAAATAATATTAAATAAATCTTAAAGATTAATATCTAAGATATATATTATTAAATTAAAATTATTAAGGCTAATTACTAAAAGATAACTTTTTATATTAAATATAATTATTTTAAATATATAATTATACCTTTTAGGCTAATTAATATATTAATTATATTCTAAGTATATATTATATCTTATATATAAATAATATCTTAGTTTACTCTTAGACTTAAGAGAAATATATAAAATACTTATAGAAAATACTTTATAGGCTTATTAAGGTATAGCTCTATAAGAAGCTATCTAAGTATAATTTTTATTAATAAAATATAAAATTCCTAAGATATATTATTATATACGAAGGTATATAAATAAAGCCCTTAAGGGTTAAGTTTATTAAAAAATAACTTATACCTACCTTATTTAAAGATATATAAGTCTTCCTAGGGTTTTATAACTTCTATAAAAAGTTTATAGCTTATTACTTAATAATTATAAGGCTATTAATAAGAATACTTAAGGGTAATTAAAATAAAAAAAAAATAAATAACTTTAAGTAAAAAGAAAAGACTAATAAGGCTTTTTAAAACTTAAAGCTTATATTTTATTTTATAATTATTCTTTAATATTAAGACTTATTTAAACTAATAAAAGTAAAAATAGATATATTAATTAAGGCTATATTTAATATCTTAACTTAGCTTATAGACTTATAATAAAGACTTATTACTTATTAATTAAAAAAACTCTAAGATATTAAGTAATATTAGGTAATAAGTTAATAAAAGCTTTTTATTATTATTAATAGTCTAGAATATTAGAGTTATTACTTTTAAGGGCTATTAAAGAAGTTTTTTATTTTTATAGATTACTAAGCTCTTATAGGTATTATAAATACCTTATTAAAAGAGCTTAAAGGAAGATTAGCTAAATAAATATATAAGCTATTTACTTTTAACTTTAATATCTAATATTAGCTAAATATAAAAAATCTAATAAATAACCTCTTAAGAAGACTTAATTATATAAAGGGGAAAGTCTCTTATAAAGATATATTTTTAATTTTAGTTAAGAAACTTATTTTTATATATAAGCTTATATTAAGTATTTAAAAAAAAATTATTAAACTTAAAAGTAAGATATTAATAATTAAGATATATATTTATATTATATAAGTTATAATAAAAGGACCTCTTTTTTTTTAATAGGTATATACCTAAGAGTATTACTTATTACTTAATATCTATAATTATAACTTAGCGCTAAAGGGCAAAAAAGACTAAAGTAAATACTTCGCGGATAGCTTAAAAAGGAGAGAGCTCTTATAGAGCCCTTAGGGACTTATCTATAGCTAGGGTTATTATTCTAGAGTAATATATCTTATATCTAGTTATAAGACTTCTTATAAAAAATAAAATAATACTTTTTTCTTTACTCTTATAGAGACTTAAGATATTAATTAAGGAATTATAAAGCTAAGATTAATAATATTAAGAGCTAATAAAAAAAGTATATAAAGTAGCTAAAAACTATAAAGGCTATTAAATTAATAACTTATAGTTATTATAATTTAAAAGATAATTAATAATCCTTAAATAAAGCGCCTTATATAAAGAAATCTTATAGAAATATTATAATAACTTAAGAGTAAGATATATAAGGTCTTAAAAGACCTTAGACCTAATTAAAAGAAAGTTTTATTAGCTAAGTATTCTAAATAATCTCTATAAGTATATAAAAAGCTATTTAATTTATTAAGGTATTTAAGTATTAAGGTATAAGCTATATAATTAATTATAATTATAATTATTATTATTATATTTATTTTAAGAGATTAACTTAGACTTTATTATAAAATTATTAAATAATATAAAAAATAATAATAAGCGCTATAATATAATCCTAGTAATTATATATAAGATAATTAAATATATAATATTTATATTAATTATAAAGTAACTTAAAGCTATAAAGCTTATAGCTTTATTATATAAATATATAAAAACCTACTTTAATATACTAAAAGGTATTATTAATAATTATAATAAACTTATTATAAGTAAGTTTTAAGTAAATCTTATAAAAAAAAAAATTTATTATTAATTATTTATTATATATTATCCCTAGATTAATAATTAAATAAAAAAAATATATTAAATTTTAGAAAAATATCTTAAGATATACTTAAGAAATAAGCCTAAGTACTAAGTAAGCTAATTATTAGATATAATATTTACTTATAATAATAATAAATACTTAATTATTAAAGTATTACTTATATAAGTATTTTTTAGCTATTACCTAAGAAGTATTAAGTATATACTTATTAAGGTTAAGATTAATATCTAAGGTATTATAAAGTATTTAGAGATCTTAAGATAAATTAAGGAAAGGGTATAAAAATATTAGTAAAAGGCTTTAAAGTTATAAGCTAAATATTATAATATAAAGTATATTCCTTAAGAATACTAAGAGGGATAAGTTATTAATATATTAATAAGAAATTAGAGATTTAAATACTTAAAGCTAATACTTAGATTTATTAAAGTTAAGATTACTAAGAGATATAATAAATAAGCCTATAATATTAAACTTTTTAAAGCCTATTAATATATATATAATATCTTTTATATATTACTATTAGAATTATAAAATAATTAATAAGAAAAAGCCTATAAGTCTTAAGACTTATTAAAGCTTAAAGATAAGCCTAATAAATAAGAGATAAAAAAAGTAATATTATATAAAGCTATTAATAAGGAGATATATTACTTTATAAAATAAAAAGAATAACTTATAAAATATAATACCTAGGAATTAAATTATTATCTTATAAATATATAAGTAATAATTAAGAAATATTATAAAGTAATATAAAAATATTATAAAAAATAAAATAATACCTAGGAAAATATATAAAGAAAATAAAAGTAAAAATAAAATAAAAAATTTAAATTAAGTTATTTATATAGAAATAATAAATAATAAAAATATAATAAATAATAAATAATAAAGCTATAAGTAAAAAAAGAGATCTCTTGCTAAATAAAAATAAATAAATTAATTAAGAAATAAATATAAAGAATAATAAATAAAAAATAACTAAGATATAAACTTAAGGGTTAAGAAGATTTTAAGAAGTATTAATAATAATAATAAATTAAGCCCTTAGCTAAGTATTATTTATAGCTATATAATATCTCTTATAAGGGTAAATAAGGGTAATAATAATTAATAAGTTAATATTATTATTATTATTAAGATCTAAGCTCTTATTTTTATTTTAGGCTTTATAAGGAATTAAAAAAGTATTAATATAATAAATAATATATAAAAGAGATTATTTATATTTATTATTAAAAAGCTTTATAATAAGAAAAGAAATAAAATTAATATAAAAATAAATTAAAGTTTTTTTATTATTTATAATAATATTCTTAGTAAAAATAAGATAAATTAATATATAAGTAAATATACTAAGTTAAGTATTATCTTAAAAGTATAAAGGCTAAATAATAATAATATAATACTATAAATTAAGAGGGTTAAATTATTAATTACTTTATTATAAGTTAATAAAAGTAAAATAATAAAAAATAAATAAAGATAAACCTATATAAAAATATTAAAAGTAATAAGCTCTTAAGTTATAGCTAATTTTTATAATATATACTTAATAATCTTTAAGAAATTAATAGCCTTATAAGGAGCTCTTAAGTAATTAATAATATTCTTTTATATTAAATTATAAATATTAAGGGCCTTAATAATATACTAAATATTAATAAGAGTAAGAGTATTTATTAGAGCTAGGTTAATAAAAGTATTATAAGTATAAAAGGCTATAGCAATATTTTAATATTATTAGGTAGCCCTAAGGACTTTATTAAGAATCTAAATAATTATTAATAAGGCGCTTATTAATAATATAAATAAAAATACTTATATTATTAT
The DNA here is from genome assembly GCF_023522795.1 of Fusarium solani. Lineage (NCBI taxonomy): Eukaryota > Fungi > Ascomycota > Sordariomycetes > Hypocreales > Nectriaceae > Fusarium > Fusarium solani. Next base: position 2,409,370 of record NW_027072148.1, on the reverse strand, counting down.
ACTTATAATAAGTAAACTTATATATTATATATTTTAGGCGGTTATAGGCTTAATCCTTAAAATATATATATAAGGTATAAGTATCTTAATAAAGCTTAATAATATATTAAAGGTAAGGCTTATAATTAAGTTCTAAGTCTCTAAAACTAATATTAAGATTAAAGTTATATTATATAAAGATATATATATAAAAAGATAAGATAAATATAATTAATTTATTAGAAAATAATTAATAATAATATAAATAAAGATTATTAATTATAAGAGAGGAAAATATTATAAAAATAAAAATAAAAATAAATAAAAATAATAAATATAATTATAATATTTATTTTTTTATAAATATTAATAAGCTAAAATAAAAAAAAGCTATTAATATTATTACTAATTAAAATTATTTATTATTATTAATAGCTAATAAAAAAAACCTAATTATTTATAATATAATATAAAAATATTATAAAAAAAAATAAATAATAATAAATAATATATTACTAATATAATATATATAACTTAGCTAGGTATAAAGGTAATAAAAGAAATTATTTAAAATTTAAATTTAGTTAAAAAGATCTTAGGGACTAAGATCTTTAGAGGGGAGGTAATTATAAGAGTATAATTCTTAAATAGGTTAAGGCTAGCTAATTAACTAAACCTCGGGTATAGGGTTATATAACTCTACCTTAGTATAATATCTTATAGCTAAGGGCTCTTAGAGGACTTAGTAAATTAAAGTCTAATATATAATAGAGACTTACCTTTTATTTATAATTTTTACCTTAATCTAGCTATTAAGGCCTACTATCTTATAATTTAGCTTTATATATTAATTTATTTTTATTATTTATTTTAAATATTTTAAGTTATTTAAAAAGACTTATAAGTAAAAAATAAAATATTTAATTAATTTTATTTCTTTTAACTTAAAAGCTATAGTCTTAAAGCTTAATATATAGCTATAGACTTTAATACCTATTAATAAGGAAATTATACTTTTTATCTCTTAGGTCTTAAGGACCTTAAAGATTATATATAAGGCTAAAGCTTAATTTAAATAACTTAAAAAATAAATTAAAATATATTATAATAACTCCTTATAACTAATTATAAAAGTTATAAAGTCTTTTATAAAAATAATAAAAATAAATATATATATAAGATTATATTATTAAGGGCTAAGATTAATTAAATAATTTATAATATTTTTATTATAATTTATATTATTAAAAATAATTTTTTTAAAATACTTATTGAGTTAAAATACTTACTTACTAAGTATATTAATATATTATATTATTTATTATTAAAATTACTATTAAAATTATTATTATTTATATATTTATATAAGCTAAGATATATATATTATATATTTAATTAGATAAATTTAATTAATTAAACCTATAGGCTTTTATCTACTACTAAGTCTATTTCTAAGCCTTAGCGCTAATACTTTTTAGGTTTAAACTCTAATGCTAACTCTAAGAATTAATTAGTTTAAAACCTATAACGCTAATAACCTTTATTTCCTAATAATAAGAGATTTATTACTTTTTATTCCCTTATATAAATACCTTAACCTAAGCTCACCGCAGTAATTATGCCTATAGCTATATAGCTAAATCCTAGCTAGTTATAAGACTTCTTTAATCTTTATATTTAATATTATAAAAGATATTAATATTAATAATAAAAGTTATAAGTTATGCCTTATATAAGTATATATTATTATTATTTCTTAAGCTATTAAAGAAATTAATTTTTTTCTAAGTAAAATATTTTTATTTTTTTTAGCTTTTTTTTTTAAAAGCCTTTAATAAAAAAAGCTTTTTTTAATAAAATTAAATTAATTATTTATATTATAATTAAGTAAAAAAAGGCTAAATAAAATAAAAATAAATTATAGCTAAAGATTATAAGTTTAATTTAAACCTTTTATTTAATAAGTTATATACTTATTATAATACCTTAAATAGTTTTATATAATATTATCTCTTATAGCTTATTATAAGTATTTTTTATATTTTTATAAAGCTTATAAAGCTCTTTAATAAGATTATCTTAATTTTATAAAAAGGTATATTAATATATATTAGCTATATTATTTTAATTTATTAATTAAAGGTCTTTATAAAAAGTTATTATAATCTTATTAATATATTATTAATTAATTAATTAATTATAAGTATTATTAATTATACTTATACTTTTTTTTATAAAAATAATAAAAAGATAATTCTTTAAGATTTTAATTTCTTTAAGTAATTAAGAATTATTAATATAATTAAAAGATTAATATTTAAAGAAGGTTATTATATAAAAGGGATTTTAATTATTTTAGCTAATTAAGATATAAGTTATATATTATAAATATAGCTAATTTTAATATATTATTAAGGCTATTAATAATTATATATATAAACCTTATTAATTTAAGCTTATTAAGACCTTAGGCTTTAAATATAAAGTTTTTATTATTAAAATTACTAAGATATTAATTAAGATATTTTAATTTTTATTTTAAGTAATATAAAATAATATAATAATATATTATATTATAAAAATACTAAATATTAAAATTAATATAAAATACTTTATAAAATTTAATTTAAAAATAATTTAAAAATATTTAATAAAATTAATAAAAATATTATAATAATTATATAAGTCTTAAAAGAAATAAATTAATTATATTTATTTATATTTTATAAAAATTATTATTAAAATTATTATTAAAATTCTTATTATTTATATATTTATATAAACTAAGATATATATATTATTTATTTAACTAAATAAATTTAATTAATTAAACCTATAAACCTCTATTTACCGCTAAGTCTAATACTAATACTTTGTATATTTATAAAACTCTAATATTAACTCCAAGAATTAATCCCTCTAAGTAAACCTATAATATTAATAACCTTTATTTTTTAATATTATACTTATAGCTATATAATTAGATCTTAGTTAGCTAGAAGACTTTTTTAATCTATTTATTTAATATTATAAAATATATTTATATTAATAATAAGGGTTATAAATTATATTATATATTAATTATTATTTTACATATCCTCGAGGAATATAATATCTCTATTAATAAGATTTTATTTTTATTTTTTATTTTTTTTAAGAATTTTTAATAAAAATAGCTTTTTTTTAATAAAATTAAACCTTTTATTAATATTATAATTTAATAATAAAAAATTAAAAAAAAAATATTATAATTAAAGATTATAAGTTTAATTTATATTTATTAATTAAGCTTTATATTTAACTTATTACTTTAAAGGGCTTTATAATAATATTTTTTATAGCTTACTATAAGTACTTTTAATACCTTTATAAAGCTTATAAATTACCTTAATAAGGTTATTTTAATTATATTAAAAGTTATATTAATAGGTATTAGCTATATTATTTTTAGTATTTAGTTAAAAGTCTTTATAAAAAGTAATTATTATAATATTATTATTTATATATTATTAATTATAATTAAACCTCTTTTAATAAGAATAATAAATATATAATTCTTTAAGATTTTAGCCTTTATAAGTAATTAAGAATTATCAAAATACTTAAAAGATTAATATTTAAAGGGAAAGCTATTATATAAAGGGGTTAGATTTTAATCTCTTTAATTAATTAAGATATAACTTATTTATTATAAATTAAGCTAGTTTTAATATATTATTAAAGCTATTAATAATTATATATATAAACTTTATTAATTTAAGTATAATAAGATTTTAGGCTTTAAGTATAGAGCCTTTATTATTAAGATTATTAAGATATTAATTAATATACTTTAATCATTATTTTAATTAAAATAAAATCTAAGAATATAAAATAAAGGACTCTTTTATATTACCCCGCCGAGAGGGTTAGGGCATATAAGCCTATTATTATATAAGTTTTAGATAAAGCAATATAATAATTATCCCTCCCTTTTAAGCTAAATATCTTAGCTGGAAATAAGTCTATATTAAAACTCTTTTAATAGTCTAAAAAAGCTAGTAGCTATTAATATTAATAGCTTTATTTTATATGTATAATAAAATATATTTTCTTTTTATTTACTTTAATAATAAAAAAGTAATATATTATAACTTCTATAATATTCTCCCTTATTATTATAATAATAATATATGTAAAAATCTTTTATTTTATATATCCTTATTATATGTTTCTTTCTTTATAGGTCTTATTTTCTTAAAATATTTCTCTTTTAATACCTTAATAGTTCCCTTTTAATTTTTTCATACGATATTAGGTAATAAAAAGATTAATTATATTACTTACCCTTCCTTTATAGAGACTAACTCTTAATATATAAAGTATTTTTACTTAGTAATTAAGGCTAAGAGTATTATTATTAATTCTTTAAATCCCTCTTAACTCTTTTTTTAATATATTTTAATTTTTTATAAATATATTAATATTACCCTTTTTCATTATATTAAGTGTAATAAACATAATAATACTTATCTTACCTTTAAGATTACTTATTATTCTATATATAAGATTATTAAAATAAAAAAGTTATATAAGTAAATTACTTATTTATTATATTTTTAATATAGTTTATTTATATTTGTATAAATCTTAGGTAGCTATTATAATATATAGAAATACTATAGCTAGCTATTAAGCTTAATTAGCTATTATATTTTATTCTCTTAAGATAAGTATAATATATTTATGTTCTCTTTATAGTTTTTTTATAATTTATTTATATTTCCCTTAAATTAAAAATATTTAATTTTCTTAATATTATACTTAAGTTTTAGCCTTATATCTTTTTAATATTAGGTATAATATATAAGTAATTACTTAATTTTCTTTTTATTAAGAAATTAAGGCTATTATTAATCTTAATAATAATACTAATAAGATTTATAATATAATCTATATAGCCCTCCTTCGCTAATAGTAATATTATTAAAATACATATAGCCCTTAGCCTTTCTCTAAAGATATTATTAATTTAATATAAGTTTTATAATATTTTAATATATAGAGTTAGTTATATAATTAATTAATTTAATTTTAGGCTAATAGTTTAGTTAGGTTTATAAATACCTATATTAACTATTATTATTATTAATTCTCTCAATGCCTCTTTTATTATAATTACTTTAAATAATTTCTTTTTTTTTACTTTATTTTTATTATTATTTCTCACTATTTCTTAATAACCTCTTATATATATTTTATATTATTAATATTAACCTATTAATTATATTTTATTAGCTAACCCTTTTATTTAACTAAGTAATAAATTTAGCCTTTAATTTTTTTTCTTTTATTTAACTCTTTTACTTATATATTATTTTTTATCTTTTTTATTATTAAATATTAATAAATCTTTCTTATCTTGTCTTTAATATTATACCTCTATTTTAAGGAGGCTAATATAAAAGATATCATATAATTATAAGTATTTATTTAATAAGATAATATAATAAACTTACTTATTAATCCTCTTAAGGATTTTAAATAATTTAATATATTAAGATAATAATGTTTTTTTTTCTTTTTATAATTTTAAGTTTTTATAATATAGTATAATAAAGTCTCTTTAAAAAAACTCTATAGGTTTATAATAAAAATTATAATATTTTATTTTTCTTTTAATAGCTTTCTTTTATATAAATACTAATTTTTTTTAACCTCTTAATAGATATATAAGTCGCGCTTAGACTTTAGATATATATTACTCTAAGGAATCTTTATTAAAGACTAGGCGTAAATCTAGGTTATCTAGGTTATAGCCTTTAAGAGTATTATTTAAAAAGACATTAATTATCATATGTATTATTAAGTTATATACAAATTATAGTATTAACAATAACTTTAATTACCTCTAATAATAATTAGCTATAAAATAATATAAATAATATTTAATAATCTAATTTATATATTGTACTTAATTATTAACTTAAAGATAAAAGGCTATTAAAAGCCTATATATAATTAAAGAAATATAATATATTTTATATACTTATTTATAATAACCAAGATTATATTAACCTCTTAGTCCTTATATAAAATAAGACATAACCCTATAATAAGATCTATAAAAAGTTTTATTATAACTTAATATAAAATTAATAGGTTTTTTAAATAATTATATAAATAATACCTTCTAGCTATTACCGCTTAATATATTATATGTACTTATATGTATTTTTTAATATTTATATCCATAGTAGGTTCATTTTTAGTATTATTTTCTTAAGGTTAAATAAAGAATTTTCTTTCCCTTAAGGACTTATTATTTACCTTAGTCCCTCCTAAGGTCTAAGATTTTATTAGTCTTATTATAGGCTTTATATTTAGCCTTACCTCCTTAGCTTAGGCTTATATAATAGCCTAGATTCTAGCTGTATTATATTTAAAAAACCTAAAAGTTAAGAAATCTTTATTTATTTTAAGATATATCTTAAAGGTCTTAATAAGGCATTAATAAAATATATTTTACCTTTATAATATCTAATCATAAAATTATATAATATAAGATAAATATATTGCCTTATTTATTTATTATTAAGCTTAGGTATCTTTATAAAGACTTATAAATTTTAATAATTATTAAGGACTTTAATTTAATTTACGGCCTCTATTAAGAAATACTACTAAAATTTAAATAACTTAATAATAGTTATTCTTTCTTAATCTAAGGTAGTATAATTAAATTTTACTTAATTAAATTTCTTTAATTAAAAGCTAATATAGTATTACTTACCTTAATTATTAAGCTATAAGAAGATATATATTATAATTATATATAATATATGTATTTTTATATATAATAATTATATTAAATTTATATAATAAAAAAGAGATATTTTTTAAAACTTAATAATAAGCTAATAAAATATTATTATTTTTTTATTATTTAAATAATATTTTCTTAGCTTCCTTTTATATATATTCCTCTTTATGATACTTATAAGTAATTTTATTACCTTTAAGTACCAATAGATAAAGTATTTATAAAAGTTATAAAACCTAAGAAAGACTTAAATCTCCTTATAGGGAATAGGCTTAGGCTATTTTATAATTATCTTTACTTATTAAGGGTCTATTAAAACCTTATCGCCTAATAAGATAAACCCAAAGAATTTTATTTCTTATGAATAAAACGAGTATTTTAATAGCTTTATATATAATTTTATTTTTTATATACAACCTAAGATTTCTTTAAGGGTATTTATATAAGATTTTTTATTCTTTAATATAATAAAGATATTATCTAAACACATTATAAAAATTATATTAAAAAGCCCTTTGAAGGCTTAATAAGTATAATATTAAAAAATAATAAATATATTAATAAGCATAAATAATATAACTAAATATTTAATATAGCTATAATATATATAAAATATAATCTTTTATTTATTACCTTTCTTAAAATAGATATATTAATATATATATTATATATTAATCTTAGATAAATACTTTATATCTTATACTTCATTAATAATTTCTAAAATTAAGAAAAAAAGCTCTTAATTTTTAGTAATATTAATATTAAGGCCCTTATAGTCTATATAGAGATAAAGCCTTTTATTTTTCTTTAGAATAAAGAGAATAAGCGTTTTAATAAGGCTCTTAGAGTGTTAGATATATCTCATTTAGATATTATTTATTAAATTAGCAGCATAGTAGGCAATAAGGGAAGCACTACTAATTAAAGTCGCGCGCTATGCTTTTTGGCCTAGTGGTTACTTTCCGACATTATTAATAATACATTTTTATAAGTTTATTAATTTAATATATAAAAGAAAATACATTAATCTATAAGAGAGTTGTTTACCCTCTATAAGCTAAATAGTATAATTAATGCCTTTATATTAAGATAACTTATTAGCCTTCTTATAGCTAAAGATATTTATCTTATCTTATAACTTATATAAAAGAGTAAGGTTTTTTAATAGTTTTAATAAATGTTTATTAAGTAATAAATATAGTTTCTTATAAGATAGAATAAAGAAAATTATACTTTAAGGTTTTTTATTTTTTTATAAAACTTTTAAGTTAAAAAGATCTTAAGGTTATTTATTTTTCTCTTAAATTATTAATATTATTTCTCATTATTAACTATAGTTAAAAAGTTAATAATCATAAATATTAAAAATAATATATTAATTCCCTAGGGTATTATTATCTCTTTAATATTAATATAGATATACTTAAAGAACGTAATATACCCTTCGTAATTAGTTAATCTAATATAGACTTGTTACCTTAAATAAGTCTTTAATTTTATCTCACTTATAATCTAATAAGAGCCTATTACTCTTCTAAGCTCTTAGAGCGCTTAACTCTTAGTATATTGCTTATTAATATAATGTAATATAATTACTAAACTAATATATATTAAGGTTTCCCTAGGGTTTTAATTAAATAAGGTTATTATTACCTTGAGCGTAAAGTTAACCTTAATTTCTTCCTTTTATATTATTATTACTTTTTTAATCTTTAATCTCTTTAAGTAAGCTTATAATAAATAATTTAAGTTTCTATATATATATATAATACTTAAGTAAATTCTTAGCTTTATCCCTTAGGTTATTTTTTCTTATAATATTATATTCTTATAGTTATATTAGGAATTTAGTAAATTCTCCTTAGGTCTTTATTTTACTTTCTTAAATTAGTATTTATCTTAGGTATTAGCTTTATATTTATTTTATTATATTTATTTTATTATATTTATTTTATTTTATTATTATATCTTAATAATATAAAATAAAAGTCATTATATTATTATAAAATTATAATAAATTTAATATATCTAAATTAATATAATCTTAAACCTTATTATATAATTTAAGAAAATAAAAAAATACTTTTTACTTTTTAGCTTATCTTAATAAATATTCCTTAATAAAATTAAGATAAAAATAAAAGTTATAAGGTTTAATAGGCTTTTTTATTTAAATTATTTTAATTAAGATATTAGAAATATATATCTTAGTTTTTTATATACTTAACTAATTATAAAATCTAATCTTTAAATACCTTTTAGTCCTCCTTAAGTATATAATACTAGATCTTATTATATTCCTTAAGCTATTAATTATATTTTGCCCTCTCTTTATAATTTATATAATTAAATATAAAAAAGATTTTCTTATATCTCTATTAAGAATATTAATAAGCGCTATTAAATACCTAGTATAAGTTGTATAGCTAGTTATTATATTTCTAGATAATTATAAGAAAACTAAATTTAATAATATTCCTAATTTTTACTTCTTTCTTTCTTAATAATAAAGAATTTATAAATTCTTATTCGATTTTAATAGATTCTTATTTAATAATAGCCTTAATTATTTTAATAAGGCTTAGTTTT